>NC_046292.1:16226250-16832500 GCF_004115265.2 Rhinolophus ferrumequinum | reverse complement strand
TACTTTCAAACAAGACCATTAAATTTCATCTGGCTCTGAAAGCCAAGTAGCACTTTTGCAAAACACTGCGGCAATGCACATAAACGGGGAAGGAAAAAACACTCTAGGCCTGTATTTCACAGCTTTAAGAATTTGGATCAACTTTATTAAAAATAAAACAATATCAGACCTCACAATCCACAAAACGATAGACTGAAATAATTGGTATATTCACCATTTAAATCAAGTATATTGGATTTCCCATGTAATATATGCTCCTTGAAAAATAGCATCAGTATGGTTGCATAAAGAGATGATATTAATTGAAATATTTTTAAAACATTAAAAACACAATTTGGAATGCATGAAAAAACACAGGTTTACCTTAAAAAACTTAAATTTCAGCGAAGATTTTGGAGAAATTTATAAATACTATATTAGACATCAAGTAATCACTAGGCTGTTTTGCCCTTACTACTGGCCCAATTAAATATGGAAATAACTGGCCATGTGATATGAAATCTTACTGGTTCATTGAGTTGGCCACTACCTCTTGGGAAATGATCAAGAAAATTTTGTTTGGGAAGGTAAAGTACCTGGATTAGAATCCCAACTCTGCCATTACTTAAGACCTCAAAGAAAGTTATTTAACCTCTCTGAGGATGTTTCCTTACAGGGCTGTGTATGTCAGAAATGATATATGTAAAGTAATTGGCAAGTGGCAGAAGTTCAACAAATAAAAGCTGTATCATTTTTATCTCAACTGAAAATTCCGTTTACTGATTAGCAGTGTACTAAAAAAAAGATAACTGCACTACAATCTTTTAATGCAGGACTTAAATCCAGTCAACTCCTCTGAGGAATTGTAGGCAGTATATAAAAAAAACTGCCCTTATTTCTTCCAGATTAATACCAACACCAAAAGCAAACTTGGTTTTTAAATTTATCAACTACCTTGCTCTTTTTCTACTGGAACTCGTTTGCATGGGAAATAAAAAAATATCAAAAGAACAGAATTTTGTTTCAAAATGTTACATTTGGACCACAGGAAACATTTGAGTATTTACTACATAACTTGGATAGAAACTACAAAATGGAGAGTTCATCAGCAGTGTAAAAATTTGATAAGCTCTCTCAATTGAAACTATCATCATATAAACATAATGGTACATTGTTTGGATAACCTGAGAACAAATAACTGGCTGTTTTAGTCAAATGCATGAAATAATATTGCAACTTTAAAAAAAGCTGGCACATTTAAAGCCAATTAAAAAATTTCAACGCGGGTTTTGGAGTACCAAAAGTATCTTAATCAAGAACGGGTCTTCCCTCTCTTCCAACTTTTCCTGTAAACACACACACACACACACACAACCTACGTATTACATGCTCCAGGGAGTGGAAAGAGCTACCCTACGTTACCCAAGATTTTGACTTTAGACCAACCGATCTCTGTATGGTCCTTTCTGCGTTATAAGAATTTGCAAACTCTAATCCTATTAGTCACTTCCCACCCGTTTAGATCTCTACTAGGTGCTCATTTCCTACAAGAGTGGGGATAAACAGGGTCCAGTAGGAGCCTAATCAAGTCTAGGCCTTGAGGACGCACTACGGCGAAGTAACTTGCCCGCCTGCAGGTGATAGGCGCGCAGCCCCGGGAGAACCTAGCTAAGAGGTACCTTTTCACCAGCGACTTCGAAAGAGTAAAACGGGGGGAGAGAACGAGCGGGAAAAAGAGGAATTGATTCATCCCAGGCCCCTGCCTCCCTCCACACACGCGCATACTTTTTGTTGCACCCTCTGCCTCCAAGAGTCTCAGATTCAAACGTTCTAACTACATATTACCTGAGTTCCCCTCCCTGAAGGGATATCAAATTGGGCGGGAGCTACTGCGAACTCTGACCCGGCGCTTTCGCGACGGCTTAGGAACTGGGGGGAGGGGGGTCGGCTCCCGCTTTCTGCAGAGAAGCGGCTTAAGGCAGTTCCGTTCTCTAACACGCTCTCCTGGGGCAGTACACCCCAAACCCTACTCTCCAGGAGACTCCAGCCGCCAGTCACTTCAGGGCTTCCCTCCGACCTTTCCCCAGGGACTTCCTCCTCGCGGCTCCGCTAGGCCCCAGGACCCGGCGGCGCGCGTGGCTCAGCCTGCAGGCCCCGCCAAATAGGCGGGCGGCGAGATACCGCTTCGGCCCATTCCCGCCGCCATTTTCCGGCGACCGTCGCCGCCGCGTACGGAGAACGATCCCGGAGGAGGAGACTGCGCAGGGGCGCACCGGTCTCCACCGCAGGGCAGGGGGAGAGTCCGCTAGCACCGGGGATCCACAGGATCTTTGAAGCCTCCCCTCGTCGGCCACCCCGCCCCGAGTTTAATCTTCCTGCCGGGCCTTCCCGAAAAGTCCCTCACCTCACCCCAGATCCCCGCGCTTCTACTTACGCGGAAGAATCCCGCGTCCATTTTGCTGCCTCGCTCGGAGATCGCTCCCTATCCCAAGGTGCACCGCGCCGCCGCGACGGAGGGCGGGACCGGCAGGGAAAGCCGAGCGCCGGGACGCAGCGCGCGCCGCTCCACTCGCCCCTCCAAGCCGACACGAGGCCGCGCCTGCTCAGTGAGGGGAGCGCCCGCCACGCGTGCGCACGCGCACCCAGGAGGCGGGCTACTGCCCCGCTCGAGGCTCCCAAGTAGCCAGTGGGGAAGGAGAACCTCGGTATCACAACCAATGGGGGCAAGAGAGAAAGTGGAGGGTCACCCCGCCCTGCGAATCTTTTGTGGCGCGTGATCAGGCTTGTACGCGCAGTGTGACTTGACCCATCCTTCGACCCGTAGTGGGGGAGTCCTCCCGCCCTGGGGGCTCCTGGGAGTGATCGAAGAGAAAGGCTGTTACTTCAGAGTGACGCTAGTTAAGCGGTCCGTGCGCAGAAGAGAAGCCTGTGGCCTTCCGTCATTATACAAGTGGTTATTGTATTGGTTTTACAAATTTACCAGTTATTAAGATCGGTTCTAAAAAATAGTCAAGCTCTTTAATATGAATGAAATGTGCGTCTGGCCCAGTTTCATGGGTTTCCCCCTATTTCCACACCACTCAATTGGTTATTGAAAGAAGCTAGAAAAGTCTAGAGTTTCGTTTTCGGCTGCCAGGGAACCACGCTTACGGCAGGAAGCTGACAATGCAGTGGCTCTCGGGCGAGTCCGGCAGGGGCTCAGTCTAAGCAAGCAACGGGCCTCCAGGCCATCCACCACCTCGGAGCCTGTGTCTTACTCGTCTATCGCGGCCCCCTCAGTGCCCTGCTCTGGCTGTGAAAGCGTCCAACATTGGACGCATTTTGCCAGAATTCCACTAAGCGCTTTGTCTTACTCTGTGGGGAAGCACGTGTCCCTTCTCGGGCCAGTTTTGTAAAGGACCCCCACCCCCAACACACATTTGCCTCCCTTTCCTGTTTTTTCCTCACACTTGCCACATCTGAAACTATATGATTTGAGTGTTCAGTCTTGTGGCTTTAACGATATGCTGACGACTTCCATTTATCTCGAGCTCTGACGTCTCTCCCGAACTTCAAATTTGTACAGGCAACTTCCTGCTTGCCGTTTCCACTTGGATAGATATTACAAACTCAGCATGACCAGGGACTGAACTGAATCCTCTCCCTCTGCCCCTACACGCCCCCTCAACCCACCTGCTCCTCCCAAAGTCTTCCCTGCCTCAGTTGATGGCAATCTCCTTTTCTTTAGGATACAAGCCTTGTTATTCTTGACTCCTCTTTCTCTTACATCCCATTTGCAAACCATCAAGAAACCCACCATGCTGTTGTAATCCTGGTTCAAGGCACCATCTTTTGCCTGAGCTGTGGCACTGGCCTCTTATCTGGTCCCTTTGCCACTCCGCATCTCTGAATGCAGCAGTCAGAGGGATGCTATTAGAAAACCCTAGAAATGTCACTCTTAAGCTCAAAATCTTCTGATAGTTCCTTAGTTTCTCAGCACAAACCCAGAATCCTACCTGATACCCCTTTATTTCTTCGTTAATTTCATCTCCTGCTACCTTAACACTGTTCACTGCTTGCTTCTTCTTCAAAACCTTTGTGCTAGTCATTCTGCCTAGAATGTTCCACCCCCAGGTATCTATTTGGCAAATTTCAAGTTTTTGTTCAAATGTCACCTACTCAATGAGGCCCACCCTGGCTGCCCACATACCCTCTGGCTGCCCAATTGGAAATCGCTCACATACCCTCTCTATATGCCAGATGCCTCTTGATCTATTTTGCTCCTTAGCATTTATCACCTAGTATTTGTTTACCTATTTTTAAGGTTTGTTTATTGTCTGTCCCCCACACTAGAATGTAAGTGAAACAGGGCCCGGTTGGCACCCCCATAGTGGAGGCCTCTCCACGTCCCCGGCCTCCCCTTTCCTTGACCTACCTATAGCTTAACAATAGATCATCCCCCCGCAGCTTGAGCTCTAAATGTCCCCTGTCCCACCCAGTTCCCCATTTTAGAAAATTACCCTGCTCTCTCTAGCACTAGTGCTCTCTCCCCAGGTCCCCATCTCCCTCTCTCGCCCTCCTTGGCTAGCCCATTTTCTTCCCTAAGAATGCATCACTACTAAACCCTGCTTGCATATTAAAAAAGAAAAAAGAAAATTACTTTGAAACTTATTATTAAAAACCTTAGGCTTATTGATCACAATCTCTATGGTCTAGTGTTCTTTCCAGGCTACTCCCATCATTGTTCCAGGGTTGCTGTCTCCACCAGAGAAACACGTGGCCACAGGGAAGGCTCCATGCAGACCCCTGGAACCATCATGTAGCCTCTGGAGGAATGCCCCGATTTTCCCTTAAAAACCCTAAGCCGGTCTGAGAATGTTAAGGCAGTTTTTGGAGGTATTAACCCCGCTGCCTTCTCAGACCACCGGTGCTCTGATAATAAATGCTTATTCGATGACCCAACTCCTGTGTTGGTCTATTGGCTGAGCGGCGCAGGCGGCATGAGGCCCTGGACTCGTTTGGCCTCCAGTTTCATAAGCTCCTTAAAGTCAGGGCTTTTCATTCCTTTTTGTTCACTGATATGTCCCCAGCACCAAGAACAGTGTCTGCCACATAGTGTAAGTTCAGTAAAATTTGCTGAATGAACAGAAGCTTTGTTAGAGGGTTAGAGATGGGGAAGTGACTGGTTTCTACAGAATAAGCCACTTGACCAGATAGAACTACACCCCACGTTTCATTGACTGTTCTTTATGGTTCTGGTCAATCATTCTATTTTATCCTTCCTTCACCATTTCTGCTTTTTTGCTGCCAATCCTGTAAATGCTGGTTTTTCCTTATGGTTCTGTCATTGACTCTTTTCTGTTTTCCCTTGACAGAGATGACCTGTCTATTCTCTCTTGGCTTCAATTACTATTTCATCCCCCAAACCTATGTATCTCAGGCATAAATCTACTCCAGACCTATATTTTCAACTTCCTATTGACATTCACTTGGATATTCTCCTGTAGGCACCTCAAATTCAACATGTCCCAGGGCAGCCGATTGGCTCAGTGGTTAGAGCGTGGTGCTCATAACACCAAGGTCGCAGGTTCGATTCCCACATGGGCCAGTGAGCTGCGCCCCCCCCCACAACTAGATTGAAAACAACGACTTGACTTGGAGCTGAGCTGCGCCCCCCACAACTAGATTGAAAAACAGTAACTTGACATCCTGGAAAAACACACTGTTCCCCAATATTCCCCAATTAAAAAAAAAAATTCAGCATGTCCCAAATTCAATTCAACTTCCTTCACTTGTTTCAACCCTGTTTTCCCATTCTCAATGAATGAGCCCACCCTGTCATCATCTTCCTCACACTCTACAACCACCAAATCTTGCTTTTTTGTCTCTCTTAACACTTAACAGCTTGTCAACTTCCTTCTAGGCCCTTTGCCCCTATTTTAGGTAAAATGGATTATTGTCTGCATCATTGTAACAACCTATTAACCATTTTCCTTGCCTTCAGGGTGATGTCTCCACCTTATATCCAAAGTGATTGATTTTCTAAGATGATAATCTTGATCCTCTCACTCCCCGACCTAAAACCCTTCAGTGGTTCCCCATTGTCCTCCTGATGAAGCCCAAACTAGTCGCTTTGATTAGTTGCATGAACTAGCCCTTTATGATTTGTTTACTGCTCCCTTTTTCAGACACATCACAGGGGCCAATCCTCTCCTTCTCCCCATCTCTCCTCACTTCTAAGCTGCAGCTACACTGAACTATCGTCTAATTGTGACCATGTTAGGTTTTGAAAGTCAGTTACTTGCCTATATGTTGGTAAGCCTAAAGTGACTGAGCGGTGACTCAAATGTCACCTCAGACAAACCTTTTCTGATCAGCCTTTTAATACCAGAAACCCATGCCCCCGCACTCTATCCTACCTCGCTTTATTTGTCAGCACTTAACAGTACCTGACATTTGTTAAGCCATATTTAGGCCAGGAGCAGAAACCTTATCTTAAAAGCCATCTTGTCTTGATCCTGTCTTGCTTTATCTCCTAGGCGCCTGTGATCAGCAAGCCTGGATGGGCCTGGGCTGTCCGGACAGCGACCTGGGGCCAGGGTGTGGAGCTGGAGGGTTTGCTCATGCCCTGAAACCTTTTGTCAACGAAAACCCCCTGAAGCCTTGAAAGGGGAACAACCCTGTCATTCAGGGTGTTATGCAGGGTCTCAGCTCCCGCTCCGCATAAGGATGCAGGATATGGTGAGGCCAAAAAGGAACATCCATGGAGCCATAGATAGGGGAGTCATACCACTATATCCTTGCTGGCGGCTGGGTTAGAGACACAGGAAGCAGGAGCCACATGATCTGCAACCTGCCGTCTGCTTCTCTGCCAACCCACCTCACTTGCTAACTGCAATCCGCACTCCACCGCTTGCCAGCCACCATTCCACGTGAGGCCGAGAGCCTGGAAACTGCACTCCTGGCTCTGTTCCCCACAGCCTCGTTTACCCCCTCCTATAAAACTCCATACCCCTCTTTGCTCGGAGAGGTTATGGTCTTTTCTAGCCTGACCTCCCGCAGCTCAAACATGCCAAATAAATTCTCATAGACCAATTTTGGTCTCCCACAACTCATTCCTCCTGGCCGTGCCTAACAATCTTGTTATCTATTTTGTTTACATGCTTGCTATCTTTGCATCCATTTAAAAAACAAAGCTCCATGAGAGTAAGAATCTTGTCCATCTCGTTTACCATTAAAGCTTCACTGTCTAGAACAGTATCTAGCCCATTCTTGGAGTTCAATAAATATGCGTTGAATGAATATACGAATGAAGCTCAGTCACCAAAGGTACGTCTGAGTGTTCTTTGAATGTTTTAACCACCGATTCTATCAAAAAGAGTCCTTATTGAAAAATTTGCTGAGGCAGATCAGCCTCTTCCCTTGGCAGTGAAGCTATCTGCAGACACCATCTCCTGCTCACTGTGACAATGTGCAGATCAAAATAGGTCTTAAAGCCAATCAGCAATCCCCAGTGAGCCACTGGTGGCTCTTTGCTAGGTCTGGTCTTCAAATCCTCAAATGAACTCTGAGCCCCAAAAAGCTAATATGCATCCAACCTTAGTGCTGATCCTTTAGGCCAGGAGTGTCCAAACGTTTTTCAACGGTTTTCACCAAGGGCCATATGCGATAAAATACACAAACAGCCGGGCCACTCACTCGAGGTGAAGTACGTATTGCCTCACCTGGTTTATTTAAGTAAACTAAACATATTTTTTGAATTTGCTGCGGGCCAATTAAAAATGGATTGCGGGCCGCAGTTGGCCCGCGGGCCGCAGTTTGGACACCCCTGCTCTAGGCAAAGACTCAGAGATGTCTCCATCTCAGCAACCACTTTTCCTCATTGCTTGTTGATTGCTGTTGACGGCGTAGGTGTTTCACCGGTTGTCCTATTCTCCCCGTCCTTCAGAAACACTCCTACTGAAAATACACATCTCATAGGCACGTGCAGTGTTTGTAATTTTCTCATCACTTTCAGCTTTTGTTATCATCTCCACTTTTGCTGCTGTCATTTGCCTCATCCTTTTAGTTCTTCTGTTGTGTTTCCTAGATAAAAGTGGGATTAACAATCTTTGTAAAATATCTTGAAAGCTAAGCACAAATTTATCAAACAATCTATGAGCTAAAAGAATCCAATAGTTGAAATAAAGCTGATGCATTTTGCTCTGGAAGATATCTTTAAGCACATCAGTGACTATATTAGTAATCTATTACTTTTTTTCCCCTTCTTCCACCTCCTCTCCCCCCCACTCCAGTTCAAGCTGTTGTTTCTTAGTAGTAATCTATTACTTAATAACAAATTACTCCCCAAAATTTAGCAACTTAAAACAATAAACATTTGTTATAGCATTTCTGTGTACTAGGAGCCTGGAATGGCTTATTTGGGTGGTTCTGACTCAAGGTCTCTCAAGAGAATGGCTCCAGTCAACTGCAACTGGGAGATCTGTTTCCAAGAAGGCTCACTCAAATGGCTATTGGCAAGAGGCCTCAGCTCCTTGCCACACTGATCCCTCCATAGGGCTGCTTGGGTGTCATCATGACATGGCAGCTGGCTTCCCCCAGATCAAATGACCCCAAGGAGAGCAAGGCAGAAGTGACAGTGTCTTTTATGAGATGACCTCAGAACTCATACACCATAGTTTCCACATTATCCTATTGGTTACACAGATTACTCCTACTCAGTATTGGAGGGGATTACACAAGGGTGTGATACTAACAGCTGAGGATCACTGGGGGCCATCCTGGGGGCTGGCTACCACAGTATTTGTAACTGAAAATATGTACGTATAGGAGCTTGTATGCTTTCAGATTTAGAAACGACAGTATTCTTTCTCTCCCCTCAAGACCTTTGCACATATTTTGACCCTTGGCCTGGAACCACTGTTCCTCCCTTCCAGCCCTTCCTTCGCCTGTTCCATCTTGCCTCTTTACCCTTAACCCTTTAACTGGCTAGCTCTGATTCTTTCTTTAGGATGTAGTTTACATGTGAGTTCTTCCAGGAAGCAGTTCTGGTTAGTGGGACTCAGTATTTACCATCTGATTACCCTGGGCCCAGACCTCCCAAAACAGGAGCCCCATATTCCACTTATGCTTTCATAGCGAATTTTCCACTATATTCTAATCATATATATATACATACATACATACACACATATATGTGTGTGTATATATATATATATATATATATATATATGTCAAGAAAAATTCTTTAAAGATAGAAACTATTTCTTTCTCCTCTCTTTATACTCAGTATCCAAACCAGAGTTTGGCAAGTAACACATTCCAAGTAGATGTGCAACAAATACATATTTTGACCAAATGCACAATAGTTGAGTGTTATAAACAATATTCTGCCAAAGCTGAAGATTTTCATCATAGAATAAACTTTTGGGATACAAGAATAACTTTTTAGAAATAAAAGACCTGTACTCAGAAAATTATAAGACACTGAGGAGAGAAATTAAAGAAGATACAAATAGATGGAAACACATACCATGCTCATGGGTAAGAAGAATTAATATCGTTAAAATGTCCATACTGCCTAAGGCAATATACATATTCAATGGAATTCTTATCAAACTACCAAGGACATTTTTCACAGAAATAGAACATATAATCCTAAAATTTATGCGGAACCATAAAAGACCCCAGATAGCCTCGGCAATCTTGAGAAATAAGAATAAAGTGGGAGGTATTATGATACCTGACATCAAATTATACTACAAAGCTACACTAATCAAAACAGCCTGGTACTAGCATAAAGACAGACACATAGATCAATGGAACAATAGAGAGCCCAGAAATAAATCCATGCCTATATGGTCATTTAATATACAACAATGGAAGCAAGAATTTATGGTGGGGTAAAGACAGTCTATTCAATAAATGGTGCTGGAAAACCTGGACAGACACATGTTAAAAATGAAGCTGGACCACCTTCTTACACCATATACTAGAATAAATTCAAAATGGGTTAAAGACTTAATTTAAACCATAGGATGTATACCATAATAAACCATAATAAAACCATAATAAAACTCCTAGAAGAAAATATAGGAAGAAAGTTTACAGACATTACCCAGAGTAATATTTTTACTGGTATATCCCCTCAGGCAAGGGAAGTAAGAGAAAAAATAAACATATGGGATTACGTCAAACTGAAAAGTTTTTTACAGCAAAGAAAACCATCAATAAAGGGATCCTACTGAATGGGAGAAGATATTTGTCAATAATATATCCAATAAGGGGTCAATATCCAAAATTTATAAAAAACTCACTCAACTCAACTCCAAAAAACCAAACAACCCAATTAAAAAATGGGCAGAGGACATGAAGAGGCATTTTTCTAAAAAGGACATACAGATGGCAAACAGACATATGAAGAAATGCTCAACCTCACTAATCATTAGAGAAATTCAAATAAAAGCCACAATGAGATACCATCTCACACTTGTCAGAATGGATATCATCAGTAAATCAACAAACAACAAGTGCTGGTGAGGATGTGGAGAAAAGGGAACCCTTGGGCACTGTTGGTGGGATTGCAGATTGGTGCAGCCACTATGGAAATCAGTATGGAGGTAACTCAGAAAACTGAAAATAGAACTACCTTATGACCCAGCAATTCCACTCCTAGGTGTCTATCCAGAGAAATCCAAAACTCTAATTCGAAAAAATTTATTCACCCCTATTTGTTTGGGGGGAAGGGGAACAGGACTTTATTGGGGAACAGTGTGTACTTCCAGGATTTTTTCCAAGTCAAGTTGTCCTTTCAATTGTAGATGCGGAGGGCGCAGTTGAGCTTCAGGTCCATTTGCTGTTGTTAGTTGCAGGGGGCACAGCCCACCATCCCTTGCGGGAGTGGAGGAGTTGAACCAGCAATCTTATGGTTGAGAGCCCACTGGCCCAAATGGGAATCAAACCATCAGCCTTCGGCATTAGGAGCACGGAGCTCCAAACACCTGAGCCACTGGGCCGGCCCCTGCACCTCTATGTTTATTGCAGCACCATACACAATAGCCAAGACATGGAAACAACTGAAATGCCCATCAGTAGACGACTGGAATAAAAAACGGGTACATTTATACAATGGAGTATTATGCAGCCATAAAGAAGAATGAAATCTTACCATTTACAACGATATAGATGGCCCTAGAGAACATTATGCTAAGTGAAATAAGTCAGACAAATACAATATGATCTCACTTATATGTGGAATCTAAAGAAAAGAATAAACGAACGAGCTAATCAGAAACAGTCTCAGAGATATAGAGGAAAAACTGAGGGTTGCTAGATGGGAGGGGGGTGGGGATGAGGGCGAAGGTGAGGGGATTAGAAAGCACAATCTGTAACCACAAGATTGCCACAGGGATACAAAAGTCAGTTTGGGTAATATAATCAATAATGTTGTAAAGATTTTGTAGGGTATCCGATGGACACTTGTCTTATTAGGGAGACCACTTCAGGGATGGTGTAGATGCCTGAAGCTGAAGTTGAATAACAATGAATGTTAACTATAATTTCTAGCATTTTCTGAATCTCACACTTTCCTAGTCTAATAACAAAAGTCACTAGATGGCGCTCTACCTTCTCAGGATAGCATATCTCTTTCATTGGCCAGCACTTGTTATTCTAAATAAGTAAACCATCACAAGAACCTGTGGTTTGATTGGTTGTTTTTTTACTGAGCCCTCGCTATGTGCTCAGCATGGTGTCTTTAGGTATAGTAAGATAGACAAAGGGAATTTAAGACAGTTCTCAGGGAGCGTACAATATAGCCAGAAAGATAATAGCGAGGGACATGAAAGAAAAACGTAACTGCTTCACTTTCCATTCCGTAGAAAGTCTCCCATAGATGTTCAGGCATTGTGTTGGCGTATTTGTAAAATAAGGGCTGGAAAAACAAGAGTAATGCCCACCAGATGGGGAAGGAAGAACCGTAATCGGGAGAACTCCCTTTTCCTGTCTATGTTCTCTTGTGTTTAGATGACAGTATCTTTTATGTAGGACCTCATAATAATAGCATTGACTACTTGGGGGGCATATTGTGTCAGGCTTTATGTTAGTGCTTTAAACGCATTAGATAATTCAATCCTCTCAATAATACCTAGTACGTTGATATGTTGAAATCTTAACCTCCAGTACCTCATAATGTAACTGCATTTCAAGATATGGTCTTCCAAGAGATAATTAAATTAAAATGAGGTCAGTGGGTAGGTCCTAATTCAATATGACTGGTGTCCTTATAAAAGGAAATGAGGACACAGACACACATACAGAGGGAACCATGTGAAGGTGCAGGGAAAAGACAGCCATCTACAAACCAAGAAGAGAAGCTTCAGAAAAAAACCTACCCTGCCAATGCCTTCATTTCAGACTTCCGGTCTCCAGAACTGTGAGAAAATAAATTTCTATTGTTTAAATCATCCAGTCTGTGGTACTTTGTTACAGCAGCCCTTGCAAACTAATACATACTGGTAGGTGTTATTCCCCAGTTTGGAGTAAAGTGAGGTCCAGGAAGGAGAAGTTAGTTGCCTAAAAGCGCACAGCGAGCATACAACAGAACTCACTTTTAGGGTTTGGGCCATTAGCTGAGGGTTGAGACCACAACATTCCAAATGGCTTGACATTCAGTAGGTGTTAAGCAAATGGCTGGAGGAGGAAATGTAGACAGATCTTATCCTACTGTGAATGAGTAAACAAGGCTTTCATCATCTGTGCCCAAACCCAGGTGAGACGAAGGGAAACAAAAAGGCCTGAGTCAATTTTCTTCACCTTCCAGCGCAGGACCTTCTAGCAGTGGTGGCCATAAGTGGGCCCTGATTCAAATCATTCTTTTTTTTTTTTCTTTATTTTATTTTTTAATTTATTGGGGTTACAATTGTTAGTAAAATTACATAGATTTCAGGTGTGCAATTCTGTATCACATCATCCATAAATCACACTGTGTGTTCACCACCCCGAGTCAGCTCCCCTTCCATCACCATACATTTGATCCCCCTCACCCTCATCCCCCACCCCCCTCAAATCATTCTTGACTTCATTTAAAATGAACAACAATTCTTGTTACTTTAAGTGGTCTTTTTTTTTTCTATTTATCTCCCCCACCCGAATTCCCTACCTGGGCAAGGTCCTTATCACATTGTCTGGTAAATGCAGGGCTGGCTAGAGACCAGACACAGGGAACCAGTCGGCGAATATAAATTTGGATCACACACCTTCCCATTTGGCCCGGTGGAATTACTGAGGGATTGTGGTCCAGTGACTTACGGGCATTAGATAAAAACCCTTCTGCCAGGTGTAGAACATATGAATATACGAAGTATGACTTTAAGTCCCAGTTCTAGCTCAGGAGGGTTGCTTACATTCCAGAGAGGGTCACCACATCTTATCAACAAGTTGGGATCGTCTAACTTACAGGTCAAACCTAGCACCTGATGAGTGGGGGTGGTAGAGTCAGCATGTGCACTAATCATATCTAGAATCAACATACTAGGTAGGGTTCACTAATTGCATATAGCCGATTGTCTACAGCAAGGGTGTGAATAGCACCACCCGTAGGGAAACCATTCACAGAAAGGGGGAGCCCTTTACTTGATACTTCAGAGGATAAGAAAGCTGAGCTTTCATAGCTCCATGACACCTGTTCCCACGGCAGGAGTGTCTGTCATTCCTCCATTCTCCTAAAACCCAAGCAGCAGCTGGAAAAAGAGTGAGGAGCTTCCACACCTGCAAGGCAACTGGTGGACCATCATAGACATCCATAGAGATTAAAATATTGTGGCCTTTAAGCCCACCCCCAAGAAGTGTGTAAATGTGGTATGCATTAATAGGAATGTTAGTCTAGAATAGGTAGATTAGATATTGATATCGGATAATCTGTTGTTGTGTTAAATACTCCTATTATTAAAAATATAAATTTTTTTTTAAAGGCGCCCTCTGGTCTGTTTCCATTTCTCATGTTAAAGCCACCAAGCGGATGTGAGACAATTCACTGTCCATCTTCGGCTCTGCAGCTCTGACACCCAGGACTAGTCCTTCTTTCCTAGAAGCTGACTTTTCACTTCCCCCGAACATTTAAGAGACTCTCAGATGTGGGACACGTCAAGCGTTTACACACTATCACCCCCCACACACCCGGGCAGTTCTTCCTGCTTCACCCCAAATTCCTCAAGATAGTGAGGCTGGGGAGCCAGATTTCTAAAATGCAGATTCTTGGGCCCTACCCCCCGAATTGTGATGTCTGTAGAATGTGGGAATCTGCATTTTAAGTGAACAGCCCCAGGAAATTCTGATAGGGAACCTCATGTTTGGAAACAATTTTGATTTTCCACTAAGACCCCAAGAGCTGATTCCTAAAGCCAGAATCTTCTGCTTTAGGCTCTGAGGATAATTTATGTCCCTTTACTAGTTTTTCCCCTGCTGAATCTTTACAGACCTCCACAATGAAAGGCCAATGTTTATCATGTCCTCCAAGGGCTCCTTTTATATATAGCATCCCGCACCCTCTACTCCCCGCCCCCACCCAAGCTTTCTCTTCTTGTGGAGTAAACACAATTCTCCCAGGGTGGCTCTGGAGGGACTGCCAAGCTGAGCCATCGAAACTCCTTCTCTCAAACTTCAGAGTTAAGAATGGGGGCCTCTGACCCCAGATAATGGAACCCTCACAGTTGCAGACTACCACTAAATGCCTCTCTTTGGCCGCAACCCCTCAAAGCTTTGGGCACTCTGCTGTTGGTCCCTGACAAGGACCATTGTTACCTATGGGAAACACAGGAGGTGAGGAACAGAATGAATAAAGTGACCCACCATAAACTCCAGCTACCTCTGGGGTTGTCCTAATAAAGGGAGGTTACCGGCTGATTCTTCAAGACCTAGTTTGTTAGGGTCTGGCCTTTTAAAAGTTTGGGCATCAGTTCTAGCTCCCCGAGACCTGGCATCTCAGGTCTGAGCTCCATTTGACAGTCTTGTTTCCAGGAAAAGCCATGGCAGCCTCTCTTTTTCTCTTCAGCCCTCAGTGGTTTCATCAATAGCAATATTGTTTTGGTGGTGGCGGGGAGGTTAAGAGTTCAATGTAGCCTTGAAGCCCAAGGTTATTTCTCCTTGATTATAAATCCTTCTTACACCAACATGATTCCAGTATATCAGAATCTCTAAGAATATTCTGCCACCTTGGTAGATGGTTCTCTGTGATCACTCTGGTCTGAACTGAAGGCAAAGCACATTTTTCCCCCTAAAGGACACTTGTGAATCCAGGCATATGCATTATATCTGCCATAAATATCTGACCTGAGAGGCCGTCCTCCTGGGCAAGGAAAGTATTTTGGGCTTTGATCTACAAAAACTGAATGGCAAAGGAGAGTAGTCACATTTAGGTCTCTTGGGTTATTATAAGGATTGCTAAAGAAAATTAGATTTTATAGATAATTTAGTTAATAACATATGTCAAAGTTTTACTACAATCTTGTGGCAAGAGAAAGGCTTTTAATAGGTTAAATTTTAAAAAATGCTCTATTATGGAAAAAAGAAAATGGATAATCATTGTTATAAAAGATAAAGAAAGAAAAAGAGACTAGGTCAGGATTACTGAACTCTTGATAGAAGACTCTCAGACTCTCAGATAAAAGTCACTTGGGTTGGTGAATAGCTAGTCTCCCAGAAGAAGTCTTAATTCTATTAAAATTCATCAGAAAATTACTTAAGCATTTTTTCAGGAATCTTTCTTTCTTTCTATTTCTCTCTCTCTCTCTCTCTCTCTCTCTCTCTCTCTCTCTTCTTTCTTTTTCTGTTTTTTTGCCCTAGAAGGAAGCTGAGAATTATATTCCACAAAAACATTTTTCCCCAGGTCAGGTTTGGGACAATTTATCTTTTACAATGAAATGAGTTTATATTTGTAAAACGTTCAGCATAGTGCTTGCTTGGTACATACAAGGTGCTGCAGAAGTGTTTGACAGAGAAGAGAGAGGGAGAGAGAGAGGGGAAGGAAGGAAGAGAAAGCTCTTAGAAACCACATTTCTCTCCTTTTAAGTCTTAACTCTTAAATCTTGTTAGGAAAAACTATCCAAAATTTGGAAACGGGCAAAAGGAATTCTTGCACTTCCTTTCAATGTCTCAGGACATTCATTGCCTAGCAGGCCCTGTCAATGATTATCCAGTTCTTTAGAGAAATGTACTTTTATTTCATTTACTATTGATTATAACATTTAAAAACTCTGTAAGGCTAGATATTAACTTGTAGAAAACGTAGAGCAATACAAATGATTTTTGTCCAATAGCAATGCAAAAGAATTTTATCTAGTAGAAAAGACAACCCCAAAGATAACAGTTTCATTGCCCGTTGAATATTAATTCCTTTTCCTTTTTCTTTTTTCTGCTTTTCAGTTTTTTATTCTCTCTGTTGGGATTTTATCTATTGCTCTGTTTTTACATTCACTGATCATTTCCTTGGTTGTATCCAACCTAATGTTAATCACATCCAAAGCATTTTTGATTGCAGGTACTGTATTTTCAGTTTTGAGATTCTATTTGGTTCTTCTTTTATAGTTTGCAAAAATCTCCTAAAATTTTCCATCTCTTCAGCCACTATGTACATCTTTTCCTGTAGATCATTAACACATTTATCACTGTTACCTCAAATCCTTTGCTAATTCCAATGTTTGGGTCATTTGAAGGTCTCTTTCTATTGACTGCTCTTTCTATTCATTACAGGTCACAGATTGAGTTTGAGCCAGGAAAGGAAACTCTCTGCTGATACCTGGCTGTCATCAGACAGAGGGTTTCATATCACTAGAGACCTGAAGGTCAGTCTTATTTCTACCTACTTCTCCCAAATGTGGGCAGGCAGGCAGAGTCCAAGACAGTAGTATCTGCTGAAGCACAGCAGTCTGCTTCTTTGTCAGGAAAGTTTCTGTGCAGGGAATGGGTGTCCTGGGACAAAGGGCTACAGAGCTGAGACAATGCCCCTGCTGTGTGCCCCCACTCAGTCGGCCTGAGACGATTCCTGGAGACATTTTTGTTGGGTTACTGCACACCCACAAATAGCTGCTTTAAAAAGGGAAAAGAACAAAACTTGACAATTAGAGGATTCTTTACAAAAGGCATTTTAAAACTAACAGATACATAGATGCTCCTGTTCCTTCTTGCAATAGACTCTAAATTGTTCTCCCAGCCTCCAGCCTCTCCCACGCCAATCCATTCTCCACATTGTAGCAGGATAAATCTCCTTAAAGCACAGATTTGATCTTGTCACTTCAATGCTCCAGCACCTTCCTTTAAAATAGCCACGCCTTGAAGATCCTGCAGAATGGAGCCTCCCTTCTCTTCCCAGCCCATCTCCCACTGCTCCCTTAGACAACTGCTAAACTAAAGCTCCTCTCTCCAGCAGGTCTCCATTTACCTCTCTCTCTCTCCTCCCACTTTTCCCCTGACTCACTTTTACTCAATTGTTAATCACTCTTAGTTTAGATATTATTTCTTCTGGGGGCCTTCTTCCCTACCCACCAGCCTCTGGGCTGAGCTAGGTGCCCCAGCAAGAGGCTCACATAATACCTTGAATTTCCGATCACAAAAATAACAGTTATTTGTTTAATTATTCGTCTTCCCTGCTACAACAAGTTCTGTGAGATCAGGAAGAAGACAAAGATGTCTGTTCCTTACCACTTCTATTCAAAGTGGCACTGGAAATTCTAGCTAGAGTAACTAAGCAAATTGTAAAGGAAGAAGTAAAATGATCTCTATTAACAGATGACAGGATCTTATATGTAGAAACTCTAAAGATTTTACAGAAAAAAACAAAACAAACAAACTTAGAGCTAGTAAACAAATTCCGCAAAGTTGCAGGATACAAAAGCAACACACAAAAATCAGTTGCATTTCTATATGCTAGCAATGAACAACCTGAAAGGGAAACTAAGAAAGCAATTCCATTTACAATAGCTTCGAAAAAGAATAAAATATAAGGAATAACTTTAACAAAAAAGTGCAAGACTTGTACAATGGAAACTACAAAATTTCACTGAAAAAAAAACAAGGAACAAAATAAATGGAAGACTTAATATTATTAAAATGGATCAGAAGACTTAATATTATTAAAATGGTAACACTCCCAAAATGAGCTACAGGTTCAATGCAATTCCTACGAAAATCTCAGCTTTTTTTTTTTTTTTTTTTTTTTTTTTGCAAAATTGACAAGTTGATCCTAAAATTCATGGAGATGTAAGGGACCTAGAATAGCTAAAATATCTTGAAAAAGATAATAAAATATGGAGGACTAGACAAAGTTGGAAGATTCACACTGCCAGTTTTCAAAATTTACATATCAAAACTGTGTGGTGTTGGCATTAGAATAGAAATATAGATTAATGGAATAGAATTCAGAGTCCAGAAATAAGCGTTTATATTTATGGGCAGTTAATTTTTGATAAGGATACCAAAAACATTCAATTCAATTTGGTACTATCGACTAAGGGTGAATGTACACATACCCTGTGATCCAGCAATTTCTCTACTAGAAATATTCCCAAGAGAAATATATGTGACCATCAAAATGTTCACAGCAGTACCATTTGTTACAGACCCAAATTAGAAATAACTTTTATGTACACAGAATAGAACGGATAAATAAAATGTAGTTACAGTCACATAATTAAATACTACCACAATGAGAATGATCAACTACAGGTGACAATAGGAACAAATATAGACAAACACCTTGTTGTGCAAAAGAAGCCAGAAACAAGAGTTGGCACTGTTTTGTTCTACTTGTAGACAAAATTGTTCTACGGTAGTCAAATCAGGACAGTGCTTCCCCTTTGTGGGAGGTGAGTAGGGTAGGAGAAAAGGGAGGCTCCTAGGGTGCTGATAATGTTTCATTTCTTCATTTTCATGCAGGTCACACAGGTGTGCTTGGCTTGTGGCCATTTTTCAAGCTCACACACGTGTGTGTGCTGTATTTCAATTTTAAAAAATCAACATTACTGAAAAATACCCTACCCATTCTTCCAGGTTCTTTCAAAATACTCCTTCATGAACATTCCCAGGCACAAAGTCTCTGGGGTGCCTGTAACAGGAGGCAACTCTACCATCTGTGATTCCACAGCATTTTGTGGATCCTTGGATCACTTAGCCTCACTTGGAAACATCTGTATGAAAAGAGCAAGAGCTTTGAAGACGTGGGTTTCAATGCCAGCTACTTCCCAGGTGGGTGGCTATGAGCAAGTACCCCATAGCCATACAGTTCTTAGTTACAATCAGCAGGCAGTGATACTGATTTAAGCAAAAAATAAAAAAATAAATAAATAAAAATCAGGTAGTTGCTGAACGTTCCAGAAGGCCAGGACCAAGACAGAGGTATGCTGCCAGGTATGACACCTAAAATCATACTAAAGAACAAGTTTGGTACCGACACCATAGCTGTTGTTGTCAGGCATAGCTCACATAGCCAACTCCATGGACATTGGGTATGGACTCAAGAATGACTCTGCCACTGCTGTGAGAATCCTTGATGTTGCTGCCTCTTGAAATGGAAGGTGCCAACACACCTGCCACCAGAGTAGATGCACAGTTCCTGTCCCTTGATGTTACCAACTTCTGGATTCAAAGTCTGTGGCAGGAGTGTCTGATTGGCAGAGCCTAGGTCATGTGCCCTCCCTAGCTGCATGGGACTCTGGGAAAATAAATGTGTGGCCTTCACAGCTTTTATAGCAGGAGGTGGTCCTGCCTCTTAAAGTAGAAGACTCCCCAAACACAGGAATGGTCACCAAAAGAAGAGCAAACGTCCACTGCGTCATCCAAGGACAAGTTACCTCCCTCACACAAAAAAGTAGAAATGATGGCTCCTGTGCATGGGAGTTGTAATGATTAAAGAGCTGGTGAGTATAAAGGGCCCATCATATACCTGGCACAGAGTAGGAGCTTAGTTCATGGTCAACATCATTATTGGTGATTTGGGTCCCATTCTAACATCTCCTATACTCTCAGGGGTCCCCAAACCTTGGCATCTCAGCACTTCTAGTGGTTAACAGCAGACCTTAAAATGGGATTGTTTTTGTAATATATAATCAAGTTAACCAGTTTCCAAATTCAGAGAAAAAGGTCTGTTGATGGCAACTCACCTTTTCCATCATTCTTTCTAAGTGAGAACACAGTGTTTGAAAAGGCTCAGGCTTCCCTGCAGGACCCTATTTACATGGTCAGGGAAAGCAAGTTTTTAATAGAAAAGGTATCTGTTAGTTCTAAACTTCATTGAAATCAACTCAACAAACATTTGATTTAAAACTTTTTATTTTTAGACATTTTTCTTTAAGCATTTAATATCTTTTATTGATTTAGTGGCCAAATAAGGCAGCATCTGCTCAGTTAGGAAAGGTACCTGTCAGAAACGAAATACACAACCGTGTTGCAAGGTCCCTGTCACAGGCCAGCTGCAGAATCCTTGAGAGCAAGGACTGTGACTTAATGTCTTTAGTAGCACCCCAACTTGCACATGGGAGCCTTAAAAGGACTTTTATTAGTTAAAACAAAACATTAAAACCCTTTTATTTCCTCTCCCTCACCGCTCTGCTTTCCCTTCCTTCCTCCATTTCCAAGCTTTCATTTAGCAAAAGAACATATACTAGAGGATAATTCCCCTAGTAATTCCAGGACGATTGATTCTCTCATGGGCAGAAGAGCCTGGTGGTAGGGCTGGAACATTAAAAAAAAAAGGTTTTTTTAGAGCAGAATATGTTTGGGAAACATATCTATTTGGGGCTTGAGTCTTTAAAGAAATGGCTTTGCCCTGGATCCACACCTTACTCCTTGGGCCTAAGTGGTGGGGGAATGAAGCAGGAATCCTTAGAGCTTGGGTGGGTTTAGTAAGGGCTCTTTTTGCTGCAATCATGGAAGCCCAAAGGTGGCTACCAAAGTGGATTTGCCCCAACTTTTGATTTGGAAGCTAGACCCCTGACCTCTACTCAGACACATGGACAAGGTTGTCCTCCTCTTGTTCAACCCACAAACGCATCTATGTTCTTTGAGCCAAGATGGAGAAGAGTGTGATACAACAAAAAGACGGACTTTGGAGTCAAACAGACCTGGGTTTGAGTCTTGTCTTTGCAACTTATTAGCTGTGTGACTACGGACAAGTACTTTTTCTCTTTGTGTTTGAAATTGTTATCTGCACGTGGAAAAAGAATACCTCGTAGAGTTATTGGGAAAAATAAATCCTATGAGATAACTTATGTGAAATAACCTTGCAACGTGCCTGGTACTTGGTGGATACAAGTATTTAAACACAGTAGGGAGAAAAGATGTCTGGGGAGGAAGAATTTGCCAACACTTCTCCAGACATATTCACGTGATCATTTTTATAGTGGGATGACATGAGCTGTGTGACCCAGGGGACGGTCCTCTTACCTCCCTGGCCCTCAATTTCCCCTCCAAAGGGATTATAACCCCAAAAGGGAGAGACTCCTAGAATTTGAGGTTAAATGTCAGAGTGTGTCACTTTCTGTAACAGAATAAGGATTTATTACCTTGTTTCCAAGATGCTTTCAATTGTAAGATGCATGATTGATTAAAGGAAACAGGTTTTTGAGAGAGAAATACAACTGCATTAATGGACCCATCAATTTTAAGACATATTCTGATTTCAGAATCATTACAATGTAAAAAATTATGTTTTTGCAGTTGAAGAAATAGCATAATGATAATAATGCTGGCCCCCTTTTATTCAGCATTTGCTGGAGCCAGGCATTATCACAGCTGCTTTACTAAGACCTTGACTTGTTATCATAACCCCGTTAGAGAGATGTTATCATTCGCACTTCATGATTAGGAAACCAAATACGGAGAGGTCAAGTCGCTTTTCCAAGGCCACATGACCAGGAAGTAGGGCTTGGAAAACAGGTCTTAATTCCAAAATGCTTTCCCTTCTCAGTAGATTGTACGCCAGGCTAAGGAATCAAAGAAATCAGCTCTCTATGGAGACATGGTATGTGAATGTGGTACTTTAAATATGTCATGAATCTCCGTAAGGCAACCAGGAAGGGTATGGGTAACACAAAGTTATAATTTAATCAGTCTCCAACTACTGGTCCTCGGAGGTAATAATGTGTTAACCGGAGAATGAGGATTGCTCAGAATCCAAAATCAAGGGGAGCTAGGAAATGAGACTGAGTCAGGGAAAATCCAGCTGGGAGAGCGAGAAGGGAAGGGGCCCTGAGCAGCCACCAGGTCCATGGACACTGCAACAAGCTTGTCCTCGAGGCCATTATTCCTCAAGGTCACCCTATTCCTCCTAATCTGACTCTTTATTAATGAAGTAGAAACCTGTGGAGAAGAATTCAGTTTTCCCCGTAACCGTTCTTAAAGAGGGAAAAACGTGCTGACCGATCATCAGAAGCTAGCTAGTGGTCATCTAATACTGCAACAAATTACAAATTAACGAGCTAGTTTTCTGGGTAGTTAGTCCAAGTTAGTTCTCCTCTGCCTGATTATGGGGCTGAATTATTTTGCTCTGCAAAGCGGTGGATATGGCCCTTAATCTGATATGACCCCAGTGGCAGACCCTGTAGTGACACGCTCAGGAGCCTTGACCCTGACCAGAAGACTCCTGGGCTATCTGGCTGGCTGGCTGGCTGTTGTGTTTGGGGGAAGAGAGCCAAACACACATCAGTGGATTCCCAACATAGTTCTACTTACTCAGATGAGAAAAGAGTAGGGTAGCGGCAAGAATAGGGACATAGTAGTTGGGATGGGGCGGGGCAAGGCAGGGCAGGGCAGGATGGGAGTTGCCTGAAGCATCAGGGTTTGCATGCATTGGCCCTGTAGACCTGACGGGAAGGAACTCATAGTGAAGCTGCCAGAGGAGAAATGTGCTTCTTGGTCTTGACTGGAGATGGCTCTTCAGACAGTGGCCAAGATAACATCACGGTGGGAGTCACCGAGACTCCACGTGGACATCAACAGGGCTGAAGGTCACAGTTGCAGGGTGTGGGCTGCTGCCGCTGTTTGCACCCTGGGCAGAAGGGGAGGCTGGCTTGGGGCCCTTGGGCTCCAACTCCCGTCTTGCCCTCATTTTCCTGCAATGAGATACGCACGTATGGCTGAGTTTCTTCTCTTGTATGCCCTGGGGAACGGGCTACTACTCTGGAGAAGAGATTAATGTAATCATCATTAAATCACGTTGCTTAATTACCAACTACAGGATTGTGCAACTGGAAGGGATCTTAGACATCAAATAATATGACCTTTAAATTTTTGTTTAACCTAGATTAGATATTTCATTTTTTTCCTACTACTTCTGAAAGAGTGTCAGATGGCTATATTAAAGACAAAATGAAGATACTACTTTTTTTTTTCTGTTCGAAGTTGTAGTATGAGTTAAATTTTGCAGCTTCATTATGCTTGCTAAGTTTATTGCTAGAAATATTCAGTAACTTTACATAGTTAAGAAGAGAATGTACTTAAAACGTGTATCCTGCCTTTCATTTTACGTGGCATAAAGTTCAATAACTAACAACAGTCATTTCTAATGTCTACATGATATTTCATCTTGTTGACCTACCATAATTCTTTTTTAAAAATTTCAAATCCTCAGAAAAGTTGCACGAAGAGTATAATTAATAACCAAATACACTTCACCAAACAATTTGCCAGGTGTTAACAATTTGCCACATTTGCTTTCTATCTCTGTGTCTCTGTCCCCATTTACATATACACATTCCGAGTGTTTTTTTAAATCATGAACCATTTGAGTTATGATTTAGGTGCATGAATCATGAGTTAGGTACAAACATCATGCCACTTTCCCCCTAAGCACTCGTAAGAACAAGGGCATTCTCCAATGTAACCACAATGCAATTATCACACTTTGAGACCCTTCCATTTTAAAAATGATAAAATCAGCACTGAGAGGTTAAATGGCTTGCCTGGTTTTGACAGACCAAAGAACCCAGGCCAGACATCATTGTGAACAGGATGGGATAAGTGGAGCTCCATCCACATTACAACCAAAAAAAAAAAAAAAATGGCTCGAAACCGCAGCAATGATGGAGATGAATGACGGGTAGACACCGGGGTTTGACGCCACTTCCTGGTTTGGGATAGGTTCAAATTGTAACACTCCAAAGATTTTTAAAAATCACTTATTAAATATTATTATTCTTACATGTATTGGTGGGAGTGTTTACTTCGAAACCACATGGACTGGGCTTGAATCCCAACTCTGACAATTACGGCTGAGTAAGCATGGGCAGGTTATTTAATCTTCCTGTGCCTGTGTCATGCCTGGAAAATTGGGGATAACAGTAGTATCCACCTTATGGGGTTGTTGTGAGGAGTATATGAGTGAATACAGGTAAGGAGCTTAGAACCATGCCTGGCACAGAGTAAGAGATGAATATGTGTTATTTACCATTATAAATAATATTAATATTATTATAAAAACAAAGTATGTTTACTGCTCATCAAAAATAAGGAAGCACAGTCCCTTCCACTGCAAAAACCAACTAACTAGTAATCCCATCATGTAGAAACACTGGGTGTTAACACCTTATTGTGTCTCATTTGATCCTTCCTTGGGTGTATGTGTCACCTAGGTGTATGATTATAATGTACATACTGTTTTGTAAGCTTTGACAATAGACTGTAAACAACTTTCCTCACCAATAGATACGCTTCTACAATATCTTTTCGAAAAATGGCCTCCAGGTATTCCAGAATGTGGTCGTATTTATAGTCTTTTTATTTTGATTTCTTCCCTGAAAAGAATAGCCTTCTAGTAAATCTGTGATTAGAGGTGATAACACAAAATTTATTTTTCATGCAATCAAGTTATATTATTTTATTTCCTCTTATTTGGTTCCAGAAAGTGGCGTCACAGGTACATGCATTCCAGTTTTTGTCACCTCAAATATTCATGTGGTCCACTGAATACAGCCTGGCAGAAGACACCCCAAGAGAAGAGGATTGAAACATTCCTCTATTATCTGTAAATTACATACAGGTGTTTACCACAATGCTCAAGGTTATTTTCATTGTCATTATCATTATTATATTTAAAAAATAATTCTCCAAGTACAAAAATATTTGGTCACTGTAAAGTTTCTATGGCAGAACAGATATCAGAAAAGGACCCACAAAGGGTAGAACGTTGGATGCGGGAATCATGGGTACTGTCGGGCACATGACAAGCACCCACAAGTGTTAGTTCCCATTCATTCGGGCATCGAGGGACCAGATAGTTTCAAATCCATGGGCATCCTGTACCTGTTGTACAGCTTCAGCAAGACCAGCACCACGGTGAAGATCAAGATGACAACCACCACAACGGCGGCAACGATGGCTCCAGAACCTATGAGGAGGAGAGGATGGAGACGGCAAATATACAAACTGAAATGCAAAGAAGCATTCAGAGATGGGAGGAGGACCCCTACTGTGGCACCTGAAATCCCCACTGGGTCAAGGGGAGGACGACAGAATGCTGACACTCATGGCTGGCCCCAGGACAGAGTCATATCTAGAATGGCAGTGCACCCTTACCCCCAGTGGGGCTTGGAGAGCCGTGTCCTCCGCATATCGTCTGCCAAAATTCTGTCTTAGGCTCTGTCCTGTTCTTATCAGCCCTAACACAGCTGATAAGAACTTTAAACTTCTTTTATGGAAAAGGCAAGTTCTTTTTGATAATATAAAATATGTGATTTTTGTAGTTAATTTTGAAAACATAACTATAAGCAAAAAAAGAGAGAGGGAGGATAAGAGCCTCATTGTCCCAAGAACCCCTGATCAGCTACAGTTGACCCCTGAACAACACAGGGGTTGGGGGGCCAATCCCCTGTGCGGTCGAAAATCCGTGTTTTACTTTTGACTCTCCAAAAGTTTAACTACTCATAGTCTACTGTTGTCTGGGGGGCCTTACTGACAAAATAGTCGATTCACATACGAGTATGTTTTGTATGTTCTATGTATTATATACTGTATACTTACAACAAAGTAAGCTAAAGAAAACATGAAGAAAATCATAAGGAAAATACATTTGCAGTATTTATTGAAAAAAATCCACAAAACATGGACCCGTGCAGTTCACACGTAGGTTGTTCAAGGGTCAACTGTATACACATAAAGATTCACCAAAGCAATCATGTATATGTACATATGCATATTAAATATCTACTAATATTTTTGAATAATTTATTAATCCTATGACTGAGTATTCATCTTAAGGAAATATTTACAAATATGGAAAATATGCACTCGATAAAAATAGAACCATGTTCCATATACCGTTTTATAAAAATAACCTGATCTTCTTTCTATGTAAGTGCATATTGTTCTGCATGACTTTTGATGACTACATAGTACTCCATTGTTTGTAGGTACCATAATTTGTTTACCAATACTCTGTTGAGGACAGTTAGGTTGTTTTCAATTTTACACCAGTAAAAACAAGGCTATGATGTCTTTATAGCCTAATATCTCAGGTTCTAATTTCAATGTTAACTCCCAGTCCCAATGTCAAACTCTAATTTTAGGTTTAAGATCAACATCATTGTCAGAATTGATATTGAAAACGTAAAAAAAAAAAACACTAAAAGGTTTATACTTTAAACCTATCTATTTGATTCTGGGGAGTTTATTTTAGAGAATAATCCTAAATATAGAAAAAGCTGTATGAATGAAGATGTTTATTACAACGTTATTCATATTCTAAGTATGGAAATGGTTCAATAAGGTATGACACATCGATCCATGAGATATTATAGTATAACTTAAATAATATGTACAAAATAGAATATGATATTACATACATGCCCACAAATACATATATACACATTATGTTACAACCATTAAAATATGTGCATACAAATGTAATGTTGAGCAAAAGAAGCCAGATACAAAAAAGTAGTGTATGATATGATTCCGTTTATGTAAAGTTCAAAACCAGGTAGAAGGAATCTCTGGTGGTAGAGTCAAAATAGTGGGTTCCCTTGGGTGGGTCAAAGATATGATTGCAAGGGACACCAGGACTTGTTCTGATGGCTGGTTACACAGGTGTATTCATTTTGTGAGAATTCATCCATCTGGGCATTTAGGATTTGTGCATTTTTTTTGAATATATGTAATGCTTTTATAAAAGGTTTTCTTAAACAAAGAAACACTATGTGTAATATTTATAGGAAGAAAGATTTGAAAGAAAAGAAGGAAGGGTTGGGAATTCATCATGGAGTAACTTGTTCTTCTTTCCTTCCTGGGGAGTCCAGTGATGATAGTTTAGTTCAGGGTTTTTCAACCTTAGCTGGATAAGTCTGTGTTGTTGGGGGCTGTCCTGTGCATCATAGGATGTTCAGCAGCATCCCTGGCCTCTACTCAGTAGATGCCAGTAGCACTTCTCTTCCCACCCCTGCCATGACAACCAAAAAACGTCTCCAGACACTGTCGACTGTACCCTGGTGGTAGGATTGCCAGGTAAAATACAGGCAATTAGAATTTCTGACAATGAATAATTTTTTAGTATGTCTCAAATATTGCATGGCTCATCCTTATACTAAAAAATGTAGTGTTCATCTTAAAGTCCAAATTAACTGGGTATTCTGTATTTTTATTTGCTAAATCTGATAACCCTATCTAGGTAGGCAAAATTGCCTAGTTGAGAACCATTACTTTCAGTTAAATAAAAACAGAATTATTCCCATGCTGCTGACAGGGATTCTATTTACTCTTGGTAGACATACCTCAGCAGGCCTCTCTAGGTCTCCCCACCCAGCAAGGAGTGGGCTAACACATGGGACCCTGTCCCAAGAGCGACCCTTTCTGAGTCTCCATGGACGAGAAACGCCCTGCCCTTAATCCAGCATCCTGCCAGCGCCACAGCCTGTTTATCACTGGGGGAATGCTTGCTCCACGTGCACTGGGAGGCCTGCTCCATTCATAGAGGTAGATACCAAGTCAGCTGAGATGATTGAAATGGACTGAAACTTTCCCTAATGCAGTCAGTTGGTTTTCTGAAGAGTGCTCCTCACATTTTTCCTCCTGGGGATCCCTTGTTCCTGGCAAACGTCTCCCCAGCGCTAACTCTTCCCACCTACATTCAGTTACTCCTTCGTGAATTGATGGATGTTTTTGCCTGGCAAAAATACTATGAAAGTAGCTACACTTTAAGGTGACTCATTTAAGGACATCTTACAAAAGATTCAAATTTCCATTGTCCTCTAGACCCCAAAAGTCCCTAATGAAAATAATAGTAATAATAAAAATATACAATAAGTACTTAGCATGCATCTAGGCTATTCTGCACTCTCTACATGGATTATCTCTTTTAGTCCTCACACTGACCTTATGTGGAAGCTTCATTAATATCCCCATTTATAGATGAGGAAACAGGTGCAGAGCAGTGGAGTCATGTGCTCAAGGTCACCCAGTTGGCAAGCGGTAGAAGTGAGACTGAGACCCAGGCAGTCTTTCTCCAGAGGCCAAGCTCTTGACCTCTACACCAGGAGCTGACCGCGACACTTGTCCCACCATCCCTTCCCCAGCCGCCAAGCCAAGTTAACCTTACTCTTGTACAGAAAGTCTTCTTCTCTGGTCACGTTCAATGAGAAGAAGGTGGTACCCCCCAAAGGAGTGGCTGTGGTCATCTCGATCCTGGTAAGAATAAAGATGAAATTTTGTTTCAAATCAGAGTAAGCTTTATAATCCCTGCATGATGCTTCTTTTGGCCTTTATCTGGATGATTGGAGAATATTCCAGTCTTCAGTTTCTTTTAGCAGCAACTAAATACAGGGCCCTTTACTATATACTATGGGGAATTAAAAACAATGTCTGACATTTGTCAAGACCTTCATTTTTCAAAGCAGTTGAAATAAATTCCATTCAACAATATTTATTAAACTCCTCCTGATTAGGTTTCACGCAGAAGATCTAAATCGATCTTCTAGAAACTGTGTGAAGGAGGTTATTTTTACCATTTGAGGGATGAAACTGAAGCCCCCAAAGCTACATGGAGCCCCAAGTTTACCTAGTAGGATTTAACCCAGGATGTTTGCCTCCCATGCTAGTGGGCCTTTCGTTACCCCGCCACGATACCTGAAATGGAGTTCCTGCTTTCAAAAGTTTTATGTTCTAAGGGGGAAAAAAAAAGCCGATGAAAAAATAACTATGATTTTTAAGTCATCAGTGACACGAACCATTGAGTTGTGAAGAATGATTTCAAGGAGGAGATCAATTTGAATGGGCCTTGAAGGACAGTTGTGGTTTGGAGGTGAGAGGAGGGAGAACGAAGGCCAGGTTGCTCAAAGCCTTCGATGGTAAGAGAGTTAATGTGTGCTGAGCATATACTATGTCCTGGGTGCCTTCGCACACTACATCAACTCATCTAATTCTCTCAATCATCCACACTTTGCCACTGAGCAAACTGAGGCTCAGAGTGGTTGAGTGAACCGACAAAAGTCACACAGCTAGGAAGACGTAGAGCTTGGACTCAAACATATTCTCTTTTCCCTGCACACCAGTAGGAATCAAAGTTCACAACCGTGTAATCTTCCATGTGAGGAGTGAGCCAGGGGTTTGCCATTAATATAATGTCACGCCACCAGAACAGATGTTGAGCTCCCCCACTAAGAATTATATCCTAAGATCAATGATATTATAAATAAATGTTCTGAACTACAGCCATCAAGAAAAAAAAGGGAAACAAAGCAGGCTTCGCTTCTCTGCTTCAGAGTGGCCAAGCTTTTAGTCCAGCTGCTGATAATTTGGAGGTTGGTGAAGGATCTCCACCAAGAGAAGAATGATCCAGGCCTATTTGTAACCCTAAGAAGCCATAAGGCGTCACCACAATTGCTCATCTTCTGGATGAAGCGAAAGCCCTTCGTGGGCCATTTCAACCGTCTGTCTCCAGGCTTTGAGCTTCTCATACCAACCAATGCCAAACGGCTGTGACAACGGACCCCTCCATCAGCCCCCATCATTCCTGGTCTTTGCTGTCTCTGGGCTGGCCAGCCCAGGCTGTGGCTTCCCCAGGTCTCCACAGTGGGCCTCTCCCGAGAGCCCCCACCTCTGGCTGCAGTGTCTCTACCCTCCCAGCTCCTGATGAAACACCCCTCCACTGGGGTAAGGTCAACGGCAGCCAAGCTGGGGGCTCTGGTGGCTGTGGCCAGCCCTGCCCACAAGAGCCGCAGCCTCAAAACGACCCTCTGTGGCCAGGCCGTTGGTCCACAGGATGGGCTCCGCCTTCACTTCCTCTGGTCTCCTTCAAGCCTAGGGCCCTGCCTGAAATCTCCAGCTCTTGCCTGTCCCTTCCTCCTGAAGAGCAGATCCTCAGGACTCCCAGCAAGGAGTCCCCCGAAGCTCTGCCTTCTGAACTCCCCACACTGGCCAACTTTTCTTCCTGGCTGGACTTCCTGTGTCCCAACCGCCTCAAACAGGCCCGGGTCGGCCAAGCTCCACTGTCCGCTCCCCCTCCAAAATGAATAATACATCCTTCAAGACACAGCTCAGTCACCCCAGGAAGACTGCCGCCCAGACAGAATTAGCCAGTCTGTCCTCTACACTCCTACAGCAGCGCTCTGCAAAGAACACACCACAGCGTGTATCTCACTTGCTTTGTCTGGCAGTTCACTTCCCATGTTCATTGTCAGGTCCTTGAGGGTAGAGGCTGTTTCTCGTTGTTTTTCATATCCTCCAACCTTCCCAAGATAAAGCGTCTGGATGCTCTCACCTTTAGCAGGGGAAGTACTTGAGGGAGTAATTGAACTTCTCCCAGTTTGCTTTGCTCATTTCTAAAATGAGGCAGCTTTTCCCAGGGGAGATTAAGGTTAGAGGTTAAGTATGGAAAGTGCTTTTAAGTGCTCAATAAATGGTAGCTCTTAGTGTTATAGCGGGTAGTAGTAAATATTTGCTGAGTTAAATTAGAGAGTGGTGGCTCTGGAGCTCTAAATAAGAAAAAAAGCTTTCTATAAAAATAAGTACGTATGAACCAATATGAGAATATGGAAAGTTTTGCCCCTCACCCCCACGGAGAGGTGCTGCCCCCGGCCCCCCGCCACTGTTCCCCATCCCTGCACATAAGGAGTTTTAACATGTATTTGCCTAAACCATCTGCTTCTATCCCCACCAATATCAAGCTGAGAAGACTCACCAGGAATGCTTTCTCTGGTTCCTTTTAAAAAACATTAAAGAGAGGCAAATAGGTGGCCGGCAATCAAAAGTCACTTAGTGAGAGAGACAGGGCATAATCACTGGACAAGCTAAACGCTGCCTGTGGACACATCCGTCATTAAACCAACATGCACAAAAATGACAGAAGCCACCATCCAAACACCAGCCATGTGGCAAGACCTTGTGCCAGGTATTTTTAATACACGCTTTGATTTAATTAGCAAATGCCCTGTAAAATAGATTTTCCTCTCCCCATGTTTCAAATGAGGACCCTAGGGCTTGGGGATATAAAACTGACTTTCCCTGCTCATACAGCCTGGAAGCTGCAGGGCTGGCATATAAGCAGGCCCTGCAAACTTCAAAGCCTGCATGCTTCCCACTGCACCACCCTGCGCCTGGTACACATCTACGGGGGTCTGTGACAAGTCACTCCAGACACACACACAGGCACACAGACACACACTGACCAGTAATGCAGCCACCTAAGGCCACCAGGATACAGGCCCCTCAGCAAATCCTTCAGGATGGCCTCCTGGGAACCTCCTGAGTTCCAGGTGCGATTCCCTTTCAGATGAGCCCCGCCACTCTTCTTTCTTAGAGAACAGTGAGCAATCTCAGAGCATATCTTGCCTCATCTCAGGACTGAGGGCTCTCAATTACATCTCTGTTCCTGCCACATCAGAGAAGGTGGGAGGAAGGGTGGTGGAACAGCGATGGCCAAAGATGTGGGTGTTTTCATGTGTGGGGGCCCAGTGAGTCTTGTTAACCAAGTGAGGTCCAGTAGGGGGATTTCAGTATCTAGCATGCCTGTGACCAGGGTCCATCATTATAGAATAGTGTACAAGGAGGGTGAAGCTGGTTTTCTCTGATAGAGGTTAATTTAATAATGATGATAACGATAATGATATAATAAACAGCTATGTGCAAAGCACTGCACTCAGGGCTTTATGTGGGAGTTCTCATTTAATCCTCATATCTGTCTGGTCAGGAAGATACAATCACTGTGCCCATTCTACAGATGAGGAAACTGAGGATCAGAGTAGAGTGAATCAACCTAAGCTATTAAGAATATGTAGCTGTGCTAGGATTCAAGCGAGGCCTATTTGATTCCACAGCCCCTTTTCCATACATCCTCCCAGTGAATGCACGAAGTAGAAATGGCCCAGCACCCAGGGCTCAAATCAGTGTTGGATTTTGATAGGAAAATGCCCACAGGCTGGGACACAGCAGAGAGACCCAGTGCCCTTCACCCAGGCCCCTGAGCCTGACTCGTCCTACCTGACTGGCCCCTGCCCTGGGCCACACTCTGAACCTCTGTCTTCAGCAGAGCCTTAATCACATTTACAGAATCTACAAGGAACTATTGTACTGTGGGTTGTTTACAAATGACCTTGAGTGGGAGGTCAGTTTGGGAAGTGATGGGGGTCATGACCATTTACTCACTGAGCCACCCTTCTGTGTCCCTTGGTCAAGTGTAAGAGCCATATCTAGAAGATAAATGTTGCCAGACCCACCTGTCCAAAATATCCCCCCTATTGCTTTGCCTCAGTGGTACCCTCCTTCCCTCTGACCTAACCTAAAAATTCTTCCTGGATAAGACAACAAAGACACTGTCAAACCCAACCGACCCCTACTCAAATGGCCAAGTGTAACACAGAGTAGGTAACCCACGAATGCCCTGGACCCACCAAAACAATGACATCGATTTCTCCCAATCATCTGAGAGATGGGAGGTTCAGCATGGCTTGGTCTCTTCCACGGACAAGAACCTCACTACTCCCTAGCAGCCCGTGAGTTATTGGGATGTTTTAATTAACAGAAAATTAACCTCCATGTTGGAACCAAAATGTCTCTCCTTGAGATTTTCACCCCTTGGTTGGAATTCATTTCCCACAAAAATCATCTGCTGTCTCTTACACATGACAACTGTCAGGTTTGAAAGTATGAAAGGTGAAACTCAAACTTCCAAGGGTGGAGCAGTTTTGGTAGCTGGTTATCAGCACTTCCATTTTACCTCTCACCAATAGGTGGCGATAGCAGTTGGTTGAGTATATTTCTTTTTGTGGATTGGTAGATATATTCCAACCAATCTACAAATGGTTGGTAAATGTCCCGAGATCCCCACAGGAGATCTAAGTAGAGAAGCTTTGTGCCCTTGAAAATGGCAATTGTATGTTCTCTGATGATTTTCGTCTCTGGGATAAATATTCTCAGCTCCTTCAGACAATCTTCAGGGTAATAGTCCTGTGTGTCAGTGCCTCCCTTAAATACAGCACCCCAAACCTGACACATGACTCCAGACGGGGCCTGAAATGAGACTTTTCTTGATACTTAACAGCCCTGAGCCTGATTTCTACTATTTATTAGCTGTGTGACTATGGTCAACTTTCGTCACCTCCTGGGTTTTCTGCTCTGTAAAACAGAAATAAAAAACTCCATAGGTTTGTTGTGAGACTTAAATGAGAGAAACCATGTAATATATTCAGCACAGTGGCTGTGCATAAACCCCACTGATATTACACTGGATTAATGCAAACAAATAGCTCATTAGTTTTACAGGCGGCCACAGCACCCTACTCATACACACCCTGTTGACAGGCCCCCAAACCTTTTTCAGACTTTTTCTTATGCTTATTTATGGTAATCAAAGCCCTAAAATTAGTAAGTGAAAGGGCTTTCTAAACTGCAAAATGCTATGGAAATGTAAGGTAATAGGGGCCGCTTTATAAATGGTGACAATATTATGATGAGGGGCTGCCAGGTAACTAGGTCTCCATGATGCTTTTGGGCAGATGACTTTTTGAACTTAAGTGTGGGCTCTGCATTGATTCCTGTTAGCTTTGACCTTGTTGATGTGGGCCGTCAGGAGACGGTATTGTGACAGAGCACATTGTCTAGGAGCTCTTGATCCAGCAACAGCTTTGGGGTCAGGTAGACCTGGGTTTTCATCCTGACCTCACCACTGATCAACTCTGTAATTTGAGCCACTTCTGTAGGTCTCAGCGTTTTCATTTCTAAAACAGGGTTAATACCCTTTTGTAGGGGTGTGAGAATAAATGAGATATAACTAACTACCCAGTGCAGTGCCTGGTGAATGGCGAGTGATCAGTGAATGTCAGTTCTCAGGCCCTTTTCTCCTTTCCCTTTTGCCCCCAATCTGTCTTCTCCCTTCTGTTCTTGGAACTTGAGCTCCACCGGGTCAAATGTTTGCTGCATCTGGTCCAATTGAGTTTTGAACAGAGAGGTCAGGGAGCCAGACCACGAAGCATGGTGTCCAAAGGAGGGGACTGAGGAGGGATTCACAATAACTTCTGCAGGGTTCGACCTTCTCCTTCATCTCTACTGAGGGCAGAGACAGAGAAGATAGTGAACCCTCCCCCAGGAAGGAGAAAATCGTAATGGGACTGGTAGGGTGCAGGGGCTGCTGGGTGCTGGGGATGAGCAAGCCACAGATTCAGAACTTGGGGTGAGAACCAGGAGACCAGGGTTGCCTTAACTCAAGAACCAGCATCTTCCAAAAGCTCGTCTTTCTTTGTAGATACTGCCTCAGGGGGTTTTAGGAAAGAGAAGAGTATTTCTAGCCGGAAGGCAGGAATCCTTCCTGGAAGGCAGCTGAGACTGGAACAAACAGAAGAGAACTCCACAGACGGGTTTTGACTTGGCAGCAGTGGTGCATATGGGATGCTTTGAAAGAAACCTTCAAACACTCTGTTGGGTAGTAACCCAAGTCTGCCTGAATCTTAAATGGCCACCTCCTACACTCTCCATTCCTGTTGGGTTCCACATCATCTACCCCATTCCATCTGCCCTGCCTTTGTGTGTCACAGCTTTCAAAGGTGGGGTCTGAATTGGCTTAATGCTCCCTTGAACTTGGGGCCATACACAATTACATGCCGAATACAGGTTCCTTGGGGTTGGTTCCCAGAAATTAGTGAACACATTTCTTGTTTCATTTATCCATCCATTCTTGCATCCTCCCATTCGTTCACACACCCACCCAGCCATCCACTGCGCGCACACTTACCTCCCACCTGTTCTTCTGTCCGTTTGCCCTGTCATTCATTTAACCAGTGCTCACCAAGTACCTGGCACTGGGAGGACTTTAATAAGGGCTGTGGGGGTCACTTCCTTAGAGCTCAAACCAGATGAGAAATGGAATTGTTTCCTTTAAGAATCTTTCCTTCAAAAAATAATTATTGGGGACCATCCCCGCTCATGTCTAGCCCAGCACTGATCACAGAGAGGTGCCTAATCAATATCATATGGAAGTCCTACGAAAAAGCAGTGGCCTGCAGATCTGGATGTCTGGGTTCTAGGCTCACCCCATATGAAGTCTTATTTACCCTCTCTGCCAAATTCTGGCTTGAACATCCTTTGTTTCTGGTTTTTATGGCCCACATTGTAAAGAAAGGTGCCTCAAGGAGCTCCCAAGACATGCAAATCTAAGCTCCACTTATTAAGATTATAAATAAAAAATCCCAGATGAAAGTGGTCACAAGGCTGATTTTTGCCTAGTGCCAAAAGGGTGGCACAGGCTGTGCCAAGAGTCAGTGGGAAGACGAGACCTGTGGGCGTCGTGGTTGAATCTGACCAAAAGCTGGAATGTGACTTGTGGCTTCCATTTGCCCCTCGGTCTTTGGGCCCACGCCAAGCTCACAAGGGTCCTCAAACTACACCTGAGCTCCTGTGTAAATCTCCGGGGGTCCCACTGTTCCCAAAGGGAAAAAAGGCACAGTTAGAGTTTATGCCCCTAAATGAATATGTCAGAAGCAAATAATTCCACCTTGACATTCTAGTCAGGAAGGGAAGGGCTCTAACATTTAAGGGGACACTGACAAAGTGCTAGGCTCTGTGCTCCCACATGTTTCTCATTTAATCAGTACAAGGTGGGTCTTCTTATCCACTTTGCTGATAGGAATGGAGGCTCAGAGGGGTTAAGTGACTTCCTCAGTCTTATAGCAAGTGAGGGGAGGAGGTGAGTCTCAAACTCAGATCTTCTGCCTCCAAGCCGACCAGGAGGTAGGCAGTATTCCTGGGACACTCCCAGGGTCAGTGGCCCTGCTAGGCTAGGACTCTGCTCACTATTCTGTCTACCTGTTGATATTCAGAGTCCCAAGAGGTTCAACAAACCTTCAGAGCATGGCAGGGTTCCTCACCCATGACACTGCTGACATTTGGGCCAGATAATTGTCTGGGGGCCTGTCCTGTGCATTGTAGGATGTTTAGCAGCATTCCTGGCCTCTACCCACTAGATGCCAGTAGCACCCCCTAGTTGTGACAAACAAAAATGTCTCCAGACGTTTCCAGACGTCTTCTAGGAGGTAAATCACCGCTGGTTGAGGACCCCTGGCGTAGAATTATAGGCCTGGTCTCTTGACAGTTTCCTATCCTTTCCACCCAAGAAAGTCTAGACAAGAAGGGAAATATCCAGTGTGTACTTACTACGTCTGAGGATAGACAACCAGTAATGACAGTGGTGATGATAACGACCCCAAACACAATTTATCAAGTGCTTACTATGCACTGGTCATCATGCTAAGTGTCTCGTATATATTTCCTCACACATATTATCTCTGTTTTCCAGATGAAGGAACTGAGGCTCAGCAAGGTTAGGTAACTCGCCCAAGGTCTCAGTGCTGATATATGACAAAGCTAGGATGCATTAGTTTCCTATTACTGCTGTAAAAGATTACCACAAACTTAGTGGCTTAAAACAACACAGACTAATTTTCTTATGGTTCTAGAAGTCAGAAGTCTGAAATCAGTCTCAATGGCCTAAAACCAAGATGTTGGCAGGGCCATATTACCTTTTGGAGGGTCTGGAGGAGAAGCTGTTTCCTTGTCTTCTCCAGCTGCTGCAGGCCACCTGCAGTCCTGGGCCCGTGGCCCCTCCTCCACCTCCATCTTCAAGCTAACAGTGCAGTATCTTCCTATCTCTCTCTCTCTGACCTCTGTTTCCATCCTCTCTCATCTCCTCTCTCTCTAACTCTCCTACCTTCCTCTTATAAGAACCTTGTGATTCCATTGGCCTCACCCAGGTAATCCAGGGTAATCTCCTCATCGCAAGATCCTTAATCACACCTGCAATGTCCCTTTTGCCATGTAAGGTAACACAGTCACAGATTCGGGGGATTCTGATATGGATAACTTCGTGTGTGTGTGTGTGTGTGTGTGTGTGTGTGTAGGAGAAGCATTATTCAGCCTAATATGTAGGATTTAGACTCTTATCTGTCTGACTCCAGGGTTTGTACTCTTAACACACTCCTGCCTCCTCTGCCCTGCCTGAATAGACATAGTCCACAGGCAGGTACTGTGGGGGGCACTGCGGTGGATCAGACACATCCCGGGAGTGGTAGGCACTAATACTGATCTAGAAGGTGCACGTGAGAAGTCCTGTGAGAGGGGAGCAGAGAATGAGTCCTGGAGACACTGGGCCAGTTGCAGCAGGGGTGTGGAGAGTGGGCTCAGGATGCTACGGGCAGGCCTGGTTCCTTCCCTGCCCAGCAAGCCTCAGCACCTACCTCCAACCTGACTTTACATACATCTGTGTCCGTCCTGTCCTGAAGGAACACCGCACCCCAGCCCCCGCCAGCCAGGATCCTGTCCCATCTGTGGGGTTTATTTGCCCAGTGAACTGGTAACCATCCTCAAATTTTCCTTCCCAAATCTCCTCCCTGCTAAGGGCTAGAAGGTCTTTAATCTTGTAAGCCCACTCCCTGCCCCGTTCTGGTGTGTAAGGATGTCCTTCAGCTACCTGGCACCTCCAGGAGCGCATCCATCCTGTTACAGAACAGGTAAACCACATTGTGTGGGTTAGCCAGGCTGTCCCCTCCCTGGACAACCAGAGCCTTTGAGTCCCCTCCGGCTCTGCAGTGACTTGGGGATGAATCTCTTGGCCCATGGGAAAATGACAGGTAAAAAGGACAAATTCAGGTTTGCCTCACCCTGGGAGAAACAAAGTTTGGGATCTACCCTTTTCTTTGAAAAAAATGCAGAAGGGACTTTTGATTAAACATAGCAGATGGAACGTAAGCATTCATCTCTGCTTCCTCCTGAAACCCCTCACGAATGACAGTAGAGGAATCAAGACACGAGGCCAAAGGGAAAGGAGAGAAGACAACCACAGGACTCGAGAGGCCAATCCAGGTTTGAAAGCCAGAAGAGCTGATGGCTGAGTGTGACGTAGCAGCCTGGAAAAGGCCGAGGCCCAAACCTGCAGACTGAGGAAACCAATAAAAGCTGATCCCACTGACAAAACCCCAGGAAGACTCAGGAATGAGTGGCAGCAGATGCCACCAAAGGTCAGGATGCTGAGGGATCTGCAGCTCAGCTCCATCCCCTCCTTGGGTCCTCCCTGCCACAAGCTTCCTCCACCCCGTAGAATATGCCAAGTTCACACGCTGCAGAGTAAATCAGAAGATAGACCTGCACTGCTCAAGAGGACCACAACATGTGGCCATTTACACTTAGACAAAAATTAATTAAAATTAAATAAAATTAAAAGCTCAGTGCCCCAGTCACACTAGCCACATCTAAAGTGCTAACATCCACTGTGACCTGTGGCTTCCCTCTCGGTCAGAGCAGGTCTGGAACGTGTCCACCAGTGTATAAAGTTCTGTTGGACCCTCGCCGTCCTAGAGCCTGGCCATCGGAAGTGTGGTCCGGGGATCAGCAGCAGTGGCACTCCAAGGCCCTTGTTAGGAATTCCGAATCTGGGGTCCATTCAGACCTGCTGGATAAGAACTTCCCTTTTGGCAAGATCCCCAGGCCATTCACGTGCACATTTGACTTTGAGACTAAGGGGGAGAAGGACCTAGCAGAAGGCATGGTTAATCTCTGGCTGAGGGAAAATCTAAATCCTTCTTTGCAGGGTTCACCCCTTCCTCTTAACCCCCTGGGCTGCCAGAACTCCAAGAGCCAGTCTTAACCTCCTGGCAGGAGGTTACAGAGGAGGTTCTGGGGAGGCTGAGAAGCCAAAGAAAACAAAGGGACAGATACTGATCGATGTTAGAGGATTCTCCAATGAAAGGCCAGGTTCCTGCCAATTAGCCAATGGGGAAGTTGCTAGTTGACAAGCCAGCCCCCATACCCAGAGCTTCTCATTAACTTTTTTTCAGTACTTCATTTTGTATTTATTTTATTTATTTATTCATTTATTTTTAAGGAGGGCGCAGCTCACAGTGGCCCATGCGGGGATTGAACCGGCAACCTTGGTATTATGAGCACCACGCTCTAACCAACTGAACTAACCTAACTTTTTTTCCAATGAGCTTTTTAGTGCCTTAGGAACAGATAGCTAAGGGTCAACAGACCTTTGTGGGTAAAAGCCTCAAACATGATGAAGGGTTAGCAGACAAAACAAATGAACAGGTGGAGGCATTTAAATCAAACAGAGACAATATAAAGAGCAGAAGAAAACATCCTCAGAGAGATAAGATACTACACCTATAAAACAAGAGCAGGATGCTATGAGAAAAGAATATTCTGAGAACAAGAAAGGGCACTAGGAAATTTAAAAAATGACAAAAGAAATAAAAAATTCAATAGAAGGGTGGGAAAATAATCAAGTAAATGTCTCATAAAATGGGACAAAAAAGATAAAGTAGGTGAAAACAGATTACTCCAGGAGGTCCAACATCCTAATAAGAATTCCAAAAGTAATTAAATGGAGAAAATCGAGGGGAGGAAATTATCAAAGAATAATACCTAAAAATTTCCCAGACATGAAGGATATGAATTTTCACAATGAGAGGACCCTCTGAGTCCCCAGGACAATGAATAAAAAAGACAAGCTCATCATCATAACCTTTCAGAACACAGGGCATGAAGAGAATATCCCACACATGTCCATAGATTTTTTTCTTTTTTTTAAGGTCAAGTACAAAGAATCAACAATCAGATGAAATCAGAATGGCACTGGATTTGACAGCAGTAGCACTAGAAGCTCTGAGACAACTCTCCAAAATTCTGAAGTGTGGCTTGCTGTACATGTCCAGCCTATATACATGTCCAGCCAGCAAAACTAAATATTGAGTGAAAGGTACACGAATGGCATTTTGGGGCTATTATTCACGGTGGCATGTGGGGTCTCTGGTCCCGCCCCCCACATAAGAACGCAGGATATGGCGAGGCCAAAAAGGAACACCCACGGAGCCGTAGGTAGGGGAGTCACACCACTATAGTCTCGCTGGCAGCTGAGTTGGAGACACAGAAAGCAGGATCCACATGACCTGCAACCTGCCATCCGCTTCTCTGCCAACCAACCAACCCCACTTGCTAGCTGCAATCCGCCCTGCTAACTGCAATCCACACTTGCTAGCTCAGCCACCATCTTCTTGCTAGCCCCCATTTTCTGCTAGCGTAGCCATGGCAATTACATTAGTGGCCAATGGCTCACTGGTTACAGCTGACGGCCATCCAATCATAGTTGATGGCCATTTACTACCTGAGTGAACACTTTTCCACGTGAGGGCGAGAGCCTGGAAACTGTACTCCTGGCTATGTCCCCACAGGGGCATGCAAGGATTTAAAAAAAATCCACTCCACCCCATGCACCTTTTCCCAGGAAGCTCCTAGATGATAGGCCTTGCTCAAGTGGATGAGAAAACTAAGCACGAGAAGGGCACAGGATCCAGGGACAAGCAGTGCCCTGGAACAACCTGGGGCTGACCAATCCCACTGGGGGAAGGAGGGAGGTGCAAAGGATTCCACCATCCAAGAAAAAAATGAAACAGTAGATTTTCTGACGTTTTGTCCAGACTGTAAAGGGATCTACTTTTCTATTGGAGTTTGGGGAATGAATGTGATAGAAAAACTAAACTCTCTTTTTCTCCACAATATCTCTTTCACTACTCCCCACACCCTCTGTGGTGGCCCTTGGGGGCAACCCCTTGTGATCACAGGATTCTGTGGAACCCTGTCTGAAAACTACTAAGCGTACAGCTCTCTCCTTACAAATGGGGAAACTGAGGACCAGCAAGACCACCCAGGGGGATGCAGAGAGAAATTTCATTAGTAATTTATTTGGTGAGTTTTGGAGACCTCCTTTCTGATTCATTCAAAACAAGATCAGTAACAACAATAGCAAGAATCAAACCACCACTATATACCAAACCACCCCTATATACATCAAAGGGGTGGTAGATTTTGGGGGGGGCAGGGGGGTGGTTATCACTTTGTGAGGGGTGTAAATATCTAACTAGTACATTGCTTTGTACACCTGAAACTGAAAAAAAAACAAAACCTGAAGGAACACCAGCTGGTGAGTGAGATGTGAGATCCCACCTGGCCCATGTGTTTTCCCTCTTAGCTTTCCTTGCAATCACTTTGCTGATGTAACTGCACTGAGTTTCTAAAAAGCACAGACTGAGGTTCCTGCGTTACTTCTAATTACCACGTATTAAGGCAAGAATACGTAGGTATAATTGAGTTTTGTACACCATGGAGAAGGCAACTGTAAAATTCTGGGGGGAATATTTGGGTGTGGGAGTGCAGGGAAAAAACAAACATAAATGAGCGCCAGCAATTTCCTTGGAACCAGCTACCCTGTGCTCTTGGGTAGCTCCTTATTATTATTAAGAACCAAGGCCTGGGTGGAGCATGGTGCTGGTAGCACCAAAGTTGCTGGTTCAATCCCCGCGTGGGCCACTGTGAGCTGCTCCCTCCTTAAAAAAAAAGAAAGACCAAGGCCAGGTTATCTGATAATCTGAGTTTATCTCTAACACTGACCTTTCAGTGGTCTTGCTTTGGACGCTCTGCCACTCCCTCCGCCTTTTCCAAGGGCTTGGTTAACCTCAACGTGTTTGTAATTAATGAGTGAAGGATGTAAACTCTTTCTGGAGTATCTGCACTTGAATATGAAATTCTAGGAAACTTAGTACTCCATAATCTTAACATGTGACATTCTTACTTTGAGTCTCAAAGTCCTGGTCTATGGAGCTCATCATCTCACCTGTTTAACAGAGTCACCACTGAAACCCCCCCAGAGAGCCCTGATGTGGGGGGCAAGAACCCTGGGCTGGAAGTTAGGAGTCCTGGGTTCAAGTCTTACCTCTGCTACTTACTTGCTGTATGACCTTTGGGAAAGTCACTTGTTCTGTCTGGGATCAGTTTGTTCTGCAAAATGCACAGCTGTGGCCCAGTGACCTCTCCCTCACGCACTTTCCATCTTGTGACTCTCCCAGCTTCTAGGTTTGGTTCAGAACCTGGCCCCTCACCCTCCCCAAGGCTTGCCTGCCTCCCACACCCTCCATTTCAGAGAAACACCCTTCCCCTTTCCTGCCCAAGCTCAGGCCTGGCAGGCGCTGGACTGCCGAGGACAGGAGGTGGAGAAACCATCCCAGCCGTTCAAGCCTCCGCGGTGAGAGCTGGCCTTCGGCCAGTCACAATAGGCCCCGAGATACAGAGGGATGTTTGTCTGGGGGACCCAAGGTTTCATTTAAACCTTCTCTCTCTTTGGCCCACTGCCTCTCTTTTCTCCCCTCCCTCTCTGGTGGCAGTGCCAGCCCCAGCTTTGTTAAGAAGTGGGATATACATGTTTCACAGACCTAAGCAGCCCCTCTATGGGCTGGGAAACCTGACAAAAGGGTGTAGGGTGGCAGTGGTGAGGGTTGCCACAGTGAGGGTGGAAGGTGGAGATAGTAGGGGGGCAGGAAAGACTCTGGACAGAGCAGCAGGGCAGTAGAGAGGGTTCAGGAGAAGGGGCTAGTTTCCGGCTCCCTTACTGACTAGCCAAGTGATTGTGAGCAAGGTACCGCCTTCTCCTCTCCAGGTCTCAGTTTCCTCAGATTTAAAATGGGGGTGATTGTCCCACCCTTATACTGTGGGGACTCAAATAAATAAAATGATGAACTTACATATAGTGTGGTGGAGTGAAGAAAAGGGTTTGGAGTCAGTTGAACCTGGGTTCAAATCCCATATCTGTTACCTCTAATCTCACTGTCATGGGCAATTTACTTACTCTCCACGAGCCTCATTTTCCTCATCTGAGGAAAACAGAAAATCTGTGTGTAATTAGGTAAGATTTTAAGGATCAAATAAGAACTGACAGCAAGTACCTTACCCAATAAATATCCTCGAATGAAGAACTGGTCAGAGCCACATCATGACTTTTGGGGACCCCACCCACCATAATAAATCTTCATGGGTGCTAAACATTCTTTTTTCTGGTGTGAGAAAAAATTTGAAACATCTCCTCCTCCAAAAAAAAAGTTGGGGATTTTCCTCCCTCAATTTTAAAAGAAATTAAAATATTTTGGAGAGGCCTCAAATCTATCTCAAACTGGACATATGATGGTGAAGAGGTCCCACACATTCTGGATCCTGTAGACCCCTCCAGTCTCATCCTTGCCTGAGCTCAGCCCTGTCAGTCCTTCCTATCCTGCCACAGGGCCTTTGCATATGCCAGAACACTCTTGCCCCACCTACTGACACTTATGATACTTTCCCCCAAGCGTTACTTCAAATGCCTATGCTGTGCGCTGACAGCGCCGTGTCCTTCCCTCACCACTGGTTGTAGTTAGCATCTTCCATTTGATGGATGGTTTGTGTCCCACTCCAGATTCTGAGCTCCATGAGTGCAGGGGCTGTGTCGGTTTTAATTCATCTTTTGAATCCCTAGCACCCCAAGCACTGCTTGGCACATGGTAAGTCGCTGAATGAAATAAATGACTGGCTAAAATGAATGAGCAGTGTGTGTTCAATAATCGCTGGCCGAACTCAGCATGAGCAAGGATCATGCCCAGATCATCTGGCTCAGGCCTTCCCACCACCTCTGGCTGCCACGACGACGCAGGGGTGACACTAAGGCACCAAGGCCCTGAGTGCTGTGGAGCTCAGACAGGGCGAGGGTGCAGAGCAGAGGGCTCAGGGAGGGCAGGCTGCCTTGAGTGGCATCATGTGACCACTCTGTGGTGTCAGTGACCTGGGTCTGAATCCCAGTAATCTATGAATAGTTCATATTTACTTGGTTCTAAGTACCCAGCCCTCTACTAAATTCTTTATGTGTGGTTGTCTTATCCACCCTAACTAGAACACATGTTATGGTTTAAAATTTGTATATGTGGAAATTGAGGCCTAGAGAGGTTAAGTAACTTGTCCAAGGTCACCCACTGAGGTGGGCTGTGAACCCAGGGAATCTGACATAGAGTCCGCTCCATTGTGAGAGCACAGTGATAGGAACAAACATTTAATAAGCACTATGTGCCAAGCACATTTATAAAAACTTTCCGGATACGTTTATGTTTTTATTTTATAACTCATTTCATCCCATTACAAACCTGTGAGGCGGGTATCACTATCTCCATCTTACAGATGAAGAAACTGAGGTCCAGAGAGGTTAAGGAACTTGCCTTTGGTCACACAGCCAGCAAAAGGGGTGGAACTGGGTGGAACCCGGGCAGAACACTCCAGAGTTCGCTCTTTTAACCACTTGACTTCACAGCTTCTGCTCAATGAATGAGTGTTACTATTATTATTATTATTATTTTACTGGGATTTTGCAGGGTGGAGAAGGAAGGAGCAACATTGTAGCTGGGAGGAACAGTGGGTGTGAAGACTAAGGGCGGCAGCTGGGGATGAGCACATTCAGGAAGGGAAGTATAAGATTTGGTGAGGAGATGCGACAGTCAGGGTCCCCGAGCAGTGGAGCTCAGTGTCCAGGGAAGGCCAGAGTGGAGGTTAGATGTGAGAGACGTATTGGGATAATTGGGAATTTACTCCATAGGGAGAAGCTAGCATGCCACAGCGATACAGATGTGACACTAAGATGTCTGCTCGCTCCAGAATCCCTGTGTTATGGATTCTGTGTGAGATGTTTGAAAATCCAAGAGTGTCAGAGCCAAATTGACCTGGCACTGCTGGGTGGCCTTTGGAAAGTTACTTAACCTCTCTGTGCCTCCATTCCTTTTCTGTAAAATGGAGGTGAAAAAACAGGATCTCCGTCACAGGGTTGCTATTTGGGTAAAATGAGATAATGAATATAAAGCCCCTGGAGGAGTGCTTGGCACAAAGCATTCCTTTAATATATTTCATTTCTCTCCCCCCATGTCTAGGAAGATCTTCCCAAACCCCCAGTGTCACCAGAATTAAGGCTAAAATCAGCGACTAATTTAGAACCACCAAGATCCCTGTAGACTCCAGGTCAATAGGTGAGAGAGGAAGAAGAAGAGAGGAAAATGTCAAGCTATCCAGTTTCAAAATGTGTCCAAGACTGAGTAAAAAGAATAATTATAATCTATTTCCTTCTCCTTTCTGCTGTGTCAACTCGGGGTTATATAACTGAACTTCTCTGTGAGGTACCCCTTGGGGGCCTCCAGAAGGCAGGGTTGGCCGTGACATAAATAAATACTTCTGTGCTCTTTGCCCAGGTTCTGAGCAAACACCACAGCCTGAAGGAGGTCGTGAGAAGGAAGAAGCTGGGTGAGGAGTGAGTTCTGGCTGGGACTCAGGAGACCTGTGTTCCAGGCCCAGCCCTGCCTCAAAGGACATGGACATTAGGTGACGAGCTTTCATTAGAGAGTGACCTAGGAGGAGATTCCAGTGTGGGCTAGGGAGTCATGGAACCCTAGGTCACCTCTCTTTGTGGACAGCATGAAGTCCACTCCCCACGCTGACCTGGCATCCAAGGCCTTCACGCCTCTCTTCTGCCTCCTCTCCCATCCGTCCCATCTTGGCACCCACACACGCAGCACCTTGGTTGGCTCTTTGCGAGTGTCCCCTCTGACAGTGTTTGTCCCCTCTCCTGGAATGTCCTCCCCTCCCTGTGAACTGGTGGAGTGGTGGAGTGAGCAGAGGTGTGGGTTTTAGAGTTAGACCTGGGCTTGAATTCAGGCTTAGTTAAGTCATCTTGGACTCGTGACAACCCCCCTGAGCCCATTTCCTCATCTGTAAGCTGGGCTTTGGGATTCTGGTCTCATTCCTTGTTGCAACAATCAAATGAGATAATAACTGCCAATAACAAGTGCCAATGACTTAGCCTTACTATATTAACCAGGCATGTGGAAGAGTTTGCATGCATAAGTCATTTAGCAATGCACACCAAACCTCTAGCCGTGTGCGTGACGCAGCCTGGGCCCTAAAAATGCTGGTTTCCCTTTCCTCTGAGACCTGCCCAAGCCTCCCCACCAATCTCAAGTAGGTCAGTCTCTTCTGAGAATCTTCACAGCATCTCACTGGTACCTCAGTTACAGCACTTATCACATGAAAGCGTTGTAATTAGTCAGTAGACAGGTCTGTCTTCCCTTCTAGTCTAGGAGCTCCCTGGGAGACAAAACATGCCTTAATCAGGGCCACTTTGCCACACTCAGCATGGGGTCTGCCACTTAGAAGGCACTTGAATGAATAAATGAATGAATGTGCACACACACATAGGCTGCGCATGGAAGAGATGTGTTTAAGTAGATGCCTGAGGATGGAATGGCTTTGAACATACACTTAACTTGCTGGGCTCTGAGTCCCAGAGCTCTGGTGATGGCCACAGGGGTCCCTTACTCAGCTCTCCATTCAGACTCCAGGGACAAGTCATACCTTTCCCCGGGCTCTTACATTGCTTGGACTTGGACCATAACTTTTTATTCAATAACCAGGATACTGGTTGAGGAGTCCAAGAGACCTGGAAGCTATGGAATGGATGTAGAAATACTGGAATTTCCAGGATAGTCCAGTGGCTTGTCAATTGTAGACCTACTTTCACAGTGCCTGGGCTGGCCATGCACCCAGTGTACTTATCTAAGAAATGCTCAGTGTGTTGGGGACAGTGTGCTTTTCACACCGTTGTGGGGCTGGGACATACTACTGTGAAGAAAGGGAAGTCACCAGCCTGCTTCCCTGGGGTCTCACTTGTTGGGAAAGGAATTAGGAGAACAGGCTGCTGAGGTCTTAGCCTTCTGAACAGTATCTCTCCATCATTTGGCTACAGAATAAATTTCTAATTCTTTTTCTTGGCAACCGAGGTCTTCTATGAACTTTTCTCAGTCTTACCCACCAGCACCTATCTCCTCCTTTTCTCCCAGACTGTAGGCAGAGTGAGTGACTTCCTGTCTCCAAAACTCCCAGTATTGGGAAGCTGGCAGCACAATAACTCCCACCCCACATGCTCCTCTGCAATGTGACCTGGCCACTGGCCCCCTCAAGAGGCGGAGTCTATTTCTCCGCTCCCTTGAATCTAGGTGAGCTGCTAGGACCACTAGAATATGGCGGAAGTGACACTGGAAGTGACATGGGTATAGCCTTTCAGTGTCAGCTTCTGCTTCCTCAGAATCCTTGTTCCTGGGAACCTCCCTCTCAGATCTGGCTGCCATGCTGTGAGAAGCTCAAGGCACACGGAGAGGCCACAGGGAGGTGCACTCGTAGACATCCCCAGCTGTGCTCCCGACCCACAGCCAGCATCACTAGGTTGCTATATGAGTGAGGCACCTTGGATACTTAGGCCAGTTGAGCCTTCAGATGACTGAACATCTGGCAGAAACCATGTGAGAGACTCCCCATGAGAACCTCCCAGCTGAGCCCAGTCAACCTATAAAGCCATGAGAGGAAACAATAATAAATGACTGTTGTAAACCACTAAATTTTGGAGCAGTTGGTCACATCACAACAGATAGCACATTGGTCTTTACTCCAATACTCTCTTCCCAACTCTACATACACCAGTCTAAACCTTCCTCTGTCATGAGACACAACAATTTCACCCTGCCCGGGGCACCTCTTCCACTTCTGACCATTTAGAATAATTGTTTGCACCAATCATGATGGCTTGGTATTGAGATCCCTGGACCTACTTTTCCTTTAAAACATTTATAAAGTTTATTCTAAACAGAAATTTTCTATCACTTCTGAAAATGGAAAACCAATGTCACTTGCCATCAATAGAAGGTAACAAAATAAATTGGATGACACAGATCAATGTCATTGATTCCAGCTAGACAGTGTTATCTCCCAAAGTGTTTGAGTCCGAGGCTGGCCTTCTCTTTGTTGAAAAGATGAGCACGTGTTGTGGTGACACTGGTAGCCAGACTGAGTTCTAGTATCTGGGCAGTTGTAGCATATCAGCTTCGGGTCCTTGGATCACACGTCCAGTCATGCGTCCTTAAATTCAACAGTTCCAGGCAGCCTTGTGAGTCTCCCACTTTCCTGATCAGGACAGCACCATAGGTCCCCAATTTGGCCAGTTCTGCTGTGTTTTGGGATTCTTCAGCCTTTCCAATATTTTTAAAGAATTAGTTGTAGAAAATCCCTGCCTACCTAAAATGTTGAGTTCTGCTGTTTCTTGCACTGGCCTCTGACTTCAACACTCTCAACTTCGCATAACTCCTGCAGCATCTCTGGATTTATTTCTTTTATTATTTAAGTCTTTCCTCCCCGAGTATTTTCAATGTGGGCCTTTGTGTAATCCACCTTCTGTGGTTTTATTTGCCTAAGAATATTTTTATGATGACCTCATGTTTGAAGACAATTTGGCTAGCTTTAAAATTCTGGATTGAAAGAAAGGGTTCTTTGCTTTCAATTCTTAATGACATTACTTTTCTACTTCCTTTATCAACTGTTGTTACTGACAAGCCAATTTGATTCTTGTTCCTTTGTAAGGGATGTTATTTCTCTCTGTTCTCTCCCCTTTTCATATTCTCCATTTCACCCAATACTGTGTGTGGATTTTTCCTTATTTCTAGTTGGCTATCCATGAGTCCTTTCAATCTGAGTTCTTTCATTTTTCTTTAATTCTGGAACATTTAATCTCCATTATTTCTTCAATTATTTCTTCTCCATTTCTATTTTTATTTTGGGACACCTATTTTTACTCTCCATACCTCTTAGCTTTGCTTTTTTATTTATCTTTTTATCTTTTCCTGTTTCTTTCTGGGATAGTTCTCAATCTGATCTTCCTCTTTACTAGTTAATTCAACTGTATCCATCCTGATATTCATGCCACCTACTGTGTCCTTTATTTTAAATATATTTTTTCATAGCTAATGTTTTCTCTTGGTTCTCTTCTATTACTTCTTATTCTTGAATTCCTGTATGAATTTCTTCCCTTGTCTCCTTGTATATAATAATGCTTTACAATCTTGGTCCATCTGGTCCAATAATTCTGCTTCAGCTGGCATATGTAGCTTGATTTATTTCCTTTCTTTTATAGTAGTTGTACTTCTCAGGTGTCTAATTATTTTGGTGGGCAAGTTCAAGTTCCCCTGGGGTGCTAGCTATCTGTCTGGTAACATGCCCTGGAAAGAGACCAAAAGCTTACAGAGAGGAACAAAGATGAGCCCCAAGGCAGAGAGCTGCAGACCTCCTTGGCTACCCCTTCCTGGCTGGCACTCTGCCTGTATGACCGTCACCTTTGAGCTCCCAGCGAGAAGCAGCCTTGGTAGGAGGCCGATTCCTCTAGTGGGATCTCACAGGCTGGGGCGGAGGACCTGATGGAAGAGTGACTGCCTGAGCCTTGTCTCTTAATCAAGCCTCACTCCATCGGGACTTTCAGTTGTCCCCAGACTACCCTGGGCTGTAGCTGCCAACTCCTGCAGCTACAGGGACAGCACTCCAAACAGGTAAGCAAGTGTCTGTCCCTGAAGAGCAGGACAGTGGAAAGGTTGTAAGTTCAGGCTCGGAGGTCAAACTTTCATTCATTCCACAATGAACGCTTGCATGCACAAAGGTGATGTGTGGGGTGAGAGGGAGACAGTGGGAAACTGTCCTTGCCATCATGGAGGTTATGCTGACAACAAACTAACACTCTCAGGTCCCAATCCCAGTGCTGCCCTTTGGACAACTCACTTAGTCTTTCTAAGCCTCAGTTTCTTCATCTGAAAAATGAAGGTAATAGAGTGTGTCTATCCATAGGGTTCCAGAGGCTTTCGGGAGGCAATGCATACCAAGTGATTCACAATGCCTGGCACACTGAGAGCTCCCCAAAATGTTCATTATTATTAGTATTACTATAAACAATGACATTGTTACTGGGGATTAGGTAGGAACTGGGAGCTGCTTTTAAAAGATGAATCTCCTTTGTCCTTCGGACAAGCCAGTTGCCCTTAAGATCTGTAATGGGAGCGAAGGGGGTGCGGAGACGTGGAGGACAAACAAACCAAGTTCCATTTCCCTGAGAGAACTATTAATACCACTGGTCCCTTTCCCCCAGTTCTTTGCTTGTTTTTCTTTTTTTGTATTTTTTTTTTTTCATTTTAATTGTAAAGGGCAGTGCAGTGAGGTCGTCAGAACTTCCACAGCGAAGGGCGTGGGCTGGAATCCCAGCTGTTTCTCCTTCGCTCCAGGCCTAATGTCTCCACTAGATACAGGAGACAAAGTGCCCAGGGCCCACAGAACTTTTAGGGACCCACAAAAATGTTTTCCTTTCTTTCCAAATCAGAAGAAAAAAGCAACTTTTAGATTGAAGAAAAAATGTTTTACTCTACTAATGCAGTCATTAATATAATTGTAAACATTTTGTATGGAAGAAGGGGACCATGAAGGCAAACTTGCCTAGGGCCCTGGGAAGTCAGAATGCATCCCTGGTCAGCTCTGTGACAACCAGGAAGTTGCTTCTGTCTCTGAACCAGGGAATATTCTGCACTTCCTGGGATGCAGTAAAGACCTGCAGAGCATTTAGCAGTGTGTAGGCCTAGCAAGCTCTCAGGAAACACGAGTTAACTATTTCCCTCTGTGACCTGCAGGCTAAAATCTTAGGAAACCTGGAGGAGGGTTATGGGATTGGGTATCGCAGTGTGGGGGAGCAAATTACACAATGCTTTTCATTGAGCAACTGACTGAAGAGACAACCTCAGGTGGAAGAATAGATGGAAGCTTTAAAGCAAGGCCATTTGTGCTGGGTGTCTGCAAGAAACCAGATAGCAGCAGCAAGAGTTGTCTCTGAATTCCCAGCACAGGCCCTGAGGCAGGTATTAACTCTGACGAAGTGGAATGAATGAATGACTGAATAAGTGACTGATGAGTGAATTGTGGAGGGATTTAAAAGCCCTGAGGTTGTTGGCCCTAAAAGTTGGCTCAGCAGGCCCCAAGACACAAAGTTTCTCTAAAGGGGAAAGGAAACTAATATTTATTAAATGATTGCTGTGGATATTGTCCAGTGTAATAAATCAGGAAACTGAGGCTCAGAGAAGTGATGTGGCTTGAACAAGATCCCACAGCTCGAAAGCAGAGGCCTAGGTCCCTGCTCTTAGCTCTTACCTCACTGCTGGCACTTCTGCCCAAGGCTGGCGCTTCTGCCCAAGGCTTGCTGGACCTCCAGGGTCTGCACCAATCCCTGAGATGCCAGCACTTCCAGCACCACCCACTCCACCTCCTCTGGGCCCCCCAGCAGCTCAGGAGTGTCCGGCCTAGACAGGAGGCCTCTCAGAACAGGCCTGGAAGCTGGCTGAAGAACAGCCTCTCTGTCTCCGAGATGGGCACACCCTCTTCCTTAGGCCAAACTGCAGCCACCCCCCCACCCAGGAGTTTCAAACCACATGAGAGGTTCCAGCCCACAGCTACACTCCGGCCCCACCCCCTCAGCTTTACCTACACCCAGCCCTGCGCAGGAATCCTCGGAGACTGACTGGCCAGCTTTTGCCTTCCTCTATTCCTGCCTCCTCCTGCCCACTGAGGATCTATAGGTCTGATAAGGAATTGGAGAGAAAACAAAGAGGGATCCGTTCTGCCAGATCCCAAAGCGAAGAGTGGGATGCCAGAGGCCAGGATGCCGATGAAGGCATCAGGAGGCGGATGGATGGAGCTGGGGAGGACGATAGGAGCAGTATGCACGGGGCTTGAAAATCGTCCAGTTGAAATAAACAGGCTGCTTCTTCTAGGTAGCCTGCGGCTGGCAGCGTGCAGAGTGTGCATCTTAACGCGGGCACTACCGACCAGCGATGGCTCAGCTGAGGTTAGAGAGGTTCCTATTTGGGATCATTTGTCTTCATTACCAAATAGGTATCTTAAAAGAAATCAAGTGAACATAGGCAATTTTAGGTCTTTATTTTCATCATACATGTGTTTTTCTTCTTTAATTAAAAGGGTGTACTGAGCAACTTAAAATCCACTTTACCTTTCTTTCTTTTTTTTTTAAACCTTTCTTTGCATTTTATTAGGTTGGAAAATAAAGGGAAGTGTTGCTGCGTGTTAATTCCCAGAGGATTTCATAACCCACTGTATGACACGAGCCCTTGGAAGTAGGAGACTTGAGATCTCCATTGACACTCCACGACTGAGCACATCTCAGTCTCTCAGGGCCCCTACTTCCCCACCTTTAAATGGATGTTGCCCTCTATTACCGTGAAGGGTCCCTGAAGCTCTAACACCCTGTGACCCTGTCCCGGAAGCACTGGGGTGAGGATCAGCGTGGACATTGCTTTCCTCCTCTCAGAGTCCCGAAGAGTCTCAGGGACTCGTGATGTGTTAAGGGCAAATTATGAGCAATGCTGGAAAGTCTCACAAGGAGAAGCTTCAAACTTGGCTCTTTTCATGGGTACAGTACCTCTTCTCTCCTGTTGACATGTTGCCCCGCATCTCTCACTTCCACCTCAGACCTGTGCTTCTCACCCCAGGGAGATGGAAACCCCACATGGCTGCCTGCCAGGAGCTAGAAGGTCCCTAACTTTGCTTAGAGCGGCTCCAACTCAAGGACACAGCTCCCTTTGGGCCTGAGGCGGGAGTGGCCACAGTCCAGTGGTGTGATATGGAGCTCCGGAACTGGCCCAGGGGATAAGGTGTTGACACGAAACCACTGCAGCAGATTCTCCCCCAGACCAGCTTGTCCCTCTAGCCCAGCTCACTGGGTGTCTAGCTCACCACACACACCGGTGGTGGGCTCACTTGGCACCGCGGTGCCCCCTTCAGGTACCTTACCACCAGCAGGAACAAGGTGAGGAATTCTCACCCTCGGGAAGGGGTCCTGGGAGCCCCTTCCCCTTTTCATCTTTTGCTCCTTCAGGCACCCTGGTCCTTTGTTGTATCTTGGCGTCCCCTCCTTCCTCCCCTACCCCTGTAACCTTGGGGTGGACACTTAGAGGACATGAGAAAGGTACTTGACCTACCTAGAGTTCCAGCTCCTTCGTCTACTCCCAGGTGGCCGCTGGCGTTCAGGAGTCCAGGCTTTTGTGTGCCCTCCCCTACTTCTGTGCTCTGGCTCTGACTATCATGTCGCCTCTCCCCACACCATAAAGGGGGGGTCTGAGCATTCAGAACGAGTCGCCCCAAGTTGTGCCTCTGTGGTATGCAGATTGTATTGAGCTAAAGGCAAGTTTAGCCTCAAGCTCAAGAGAAATTTCTGCCCCTCCCTTAACTACCTAGAACTTGAATTAGGGGCTTTTGCCCATAAGAGATAATCAGAGGTAACTTCTTTGGACCCATCCATAGGGCAGGGCAAACTTCTACTTACTAAACATCTGCTCTTATCTTCCTGCAATGATCTTTTGAAGCTCCCAAGGCACATTACCTCATCCCTACCTCAGAATGTTTTATACACGCATGTTCCCTTCTATCTCTGAACCTCTCATGCATGTGGGGTTTCTGACTCTCTCAGGTATGCAGGGTCCCCATACATATGTATGTATTAAATTTGGTTATTCTCTCTTGCTAATCTGTCTCATGTTCCTTTGGTTATCAGACCAGCTGAAAGAACCTTGGGGGTAAAGGAGAGCTTCTTCCCCACAGGGATGCCCCTATTCTGATACTCTGGGCTTACATTTACACTGTTCCATCCACCTAGACACTTGTCTCCTATATCCATACTCATCTGTTAGGATCTGGCCATCTCTAAATTCACTACTATTTGTTGACTGTTAACCACATGCCAAGCGCTTCCTGCAGACTCATTCATCATTCATTCAACAAATACTAGTGAGACCTGCTGTACTCAAGCACTATATATATATATATATTTATATATCTATATCTATGTCTATCTATCTATCTATCTATCTATCTATCTATCTATCTATCTATCTATCTATCTATCTATATAATTGTGAACCAAATAGACATTGAGTCCTTACCCGGAGGAGCTATATATAGTCCAGTGAAAATTAATAGCTTACACTGAGTGCCTGCTATATAGAGACCCTATACTAAGCACTTTATATGGATTATCTGACAGTCTGTCAGAAAAAATTGCTTCATTTAAGGAGCACATCAAACTGAACCAAAGAGAAACGAACGGTTCTGCCCAAGGCAAAGTTAGACACCCCGCTAAGGGCAAAGCTGGGATTCCCACTAGTAGAGGGTTTCCTTGGTCCCTCTAAGCTAACCCTTATATTTGCACACCTATGTCTTCCTCCCAGCCGGGTACCCAGACCACAGAACTGGAGCCGGACGCCGTGTCTTTCCTCTGGAGCAGCTCGTTCCGTGAGCCGCCTCCACTCCCTTCACGCCCGCCCCCCCCCGGAGCTGTTCCCAACGTGTTTGCTGAACTTGCCGATCTGAACTAGAACCCTGGGTTCCTCCCCCTGTGTGGCTTTTCATCTAATCGAATCGCGTATCTTCCTTCTGGACTGGCTCCCGCTCAAGACCGCCCCAATGAGACACCCATTTTACAGAGGAAGCAAACACGGGTCCTGAGTCGTTCAAGATCCCTTCTATCTCCTGGCTGGTCGGCTCAATTCCTTTGTTTTTTCCCGTGGGAAACGACCTGCCTTCCGAATGGCCGGAATATCAACCCCAAACGCAGGCTGGTTCTCAGGGCGCTCCTCCGCGCTGGGCTGAGCTGTTTGGCACTCTGGGCACCTTTACGCACGTCCCATCCCCATCGCCGAGCTGAGATTGATCAACTTGCCACCACCCGCCACCGCCGCCCTCGCGCACACACCCCAGGCACTTCCTCCAGCGAAGGTGGGGGCTCCACTGGGACGGCTCTTGCCTCCACCACCGCCGGCTCTCCTTCGCGGAGCGCGGCCGGCAGGTGGACAGCAAGCCGCTGGGCCTGGGCTGGGCCGCCGTGGTTCCCCCGGACCCGGGCACCCGGGGCCTCTTACCTGCTCGCGCGAGTCCCACGCGCCGGCCAGCTGCCGGCTGAGCCTCCCGCTGGCGCCACCGCCACCGCCGCCGCCGGGGCTCTACCCGCCTGGGGACCCCGCCTCCGGCCCGCCCCGCCCCGCCCCGCGCAGGTGATCCGGGTGCCCCGGCCTCGGGGCCCGTCCTGGGGCGCAGGCTCGGGGCCCTGGAGTGGCGGCGCCTCCCCGTGGCGTCCTCGTGCCTCTCCCCGGCCGGGGTCCTTTTGGGGATTCCAGTTGCAGCACCGCGGGGCGCTCAGGACACCAGACCATGTCTTCCAGATCCGACTACTCTGAGGGCAAGGCGGGAGGAAGGGGCCATACAAACTCCCCCGGCTGAATGGGGGCTGCGGGGTTTTGGGTCTGTGTCTTTACAGTGGGATTGTGCTAATCTGACTGAAAGGTGTGGAGGCAGGTTGGAGTTTAGAGAATCACAAAGTGTCACGCCTGGACGTCTGACTCCTGGCAACTATCAAAAATTCCACTCTGCAGAATCAGACTGGTTGATTGCCTACCCCGGAGCCCAGGACTCTATCCCCGTCCCCCGTCCCTTCTCCCCTTCCCCCCATCCCCCCCTCGCAAACAATAAGGCCCTCAATTCAATATTTACAGAAAGAGGGAAGACATTTTAGAGAGGGGAAACTCAATCCCTTTCCTTTTACAAATGGGGAAACTGAGGCCCAGGAAGCAGAGGTGAGTTGCCCAAAGTCACACAGCAGGTGAGTGATGGAATCAGGAATACAGCTAGGTTTCCTCCTTTTGTTTTCAAATTATTTCCAGAAGGTTATGGGCCTATTGCTTTGACAGGGTGCCTATGAGGTGGTGAAGGTTTCTAACTTCCTCCAGAGCAGACTAAGAACTGAGAGTCTAGTGTTTTCATAGGAAACTCCAAGGCGGTCTTTATCAATAAGGAGTGATTCGGAAGTATAATTCTGTGATTCTACTTCTTCACCAAAGACACGAGAAATAGTCCTTAGCTTCACAGACTTTCCCTGTGATGGGAGAGGCAGAACTGTCCACAAAGCAGGGGGCCCATAAAGGAACAGAGGAGAGCCCAGTAAGAGGGTGCTCTGGCCCTGAGATCTGAGCTCTGTGGGGCCACTTGAAGCTGCTTCCAGAAGCTCGGGCTGGGTTGCATGTGGGGTCAAGGGCTTAGCATTCACATGGTCTCAGGTTCCAATCCTGACTCCCTGCTTACCAACTGCAAGGCAGGAGCGTGTTGTTAAACCTCCCTGAGACTCAGTTTCTTTCAGTTGGATAAAGACAATGTACTTACCTCAGTAGAGTTGTGGTGAGGATTACAAATGAGATAATACTTGCCAAATACTGGATAAATAAGAAAATTTATACTAAGTGGCAGGGACTGGGCAGGGGGACATGTTGACACAAAGGGGACCTTGGCATCTTTGGATAGGTCCCCCTGTGCAGGATTTGGTGGTCTCCACCCTTCTGTCATCCATGACTCCACTCCACCTTCTGCTTTCTCCCTTAGTCCAGGCCAACCAAGCCACAGGACACCGGCCATATCAGAATAAGTGTGCACACACTTACTGTGAGAGATTTGGGAAGGAAACTTTCTCTCACCAGCCTCCCTCATAAAGAGTTGACCTGGGTCAGATACCTGAGCCAAGCCCAGTAAGGTAGACACATAAAAAGGCTCAAGCTAACCTTCATCTTTCAGTTTATTCATTCTTTAAGTTCTACTATGTTCGCAAAAGGCCAGTCACTCTGCAAGGTGGGACAGTCACTGCGGTCTCTGCGTCATCCTGTAGACCCCACCTTCCAGTGCGGGTGAGGGGAACAGCTGACACCCAACCAGAAAAGATGGTAACACACGAGAACAACAATCTGTGAAAAGTTCTATGAAGGAAATAATAACGTGTTGTCATTGATCATTATTAGAAGGAGGACAGGTATCTGCCAGGAAAAGATAGGTGTGGGGGAGGAACAAACTTTCCTCTACCCTCAAGGTTTTTTTGGTTGGTCTAATAATCAAATAGACATGAGACAGATTAGCAAGAGAGAATAACCAAATTTAATACATATGTATGAGAACCCCACAACACAAGCGGTTCAGAGACAGAAAGAGAACATGGATATATTTGACATTCTGAGCTAGGGATGAGGTAATGTACCTTGGAAGCTTCAAAAGGTCATTGCAGGATGATAAAAAGAGCAGATGTTTAGTAAATAATAGTTCAGCCCTGCCATATAGATAGGTCAAAAAGGTTATCTCTGATAATCTCTTATTATGGGCAAGGACCCTAACTCAAGTTCTTCAAGGTAGTTAAAAGGAGGGGCAGAAGTTTCTCTTGAGCCTGAAGCTAAAATTGCCTTTTGCTCAAAACAATCTGCATACCACAGAGGCACATCTTGGGATGGCTAGTTCTGAACCCCCACACAGGTGAGCTGAGGCCGGAAGGACAAGCAGACAGGTATGTCATATGGGAATGGGGGCTGGAGCTGGGGAGCATTCCAGACAGAGGGAAAGCCCATGAGGCCAGTGTGGTTGACTGGAGGAGGGATCGGGGACAGAGTGGACAGGATGAGGTCAGAGGCAGGAAGAGATCAGCTCTCGTGAGGTCTTAGAGGTTAGAGTGAGGAGTCCAGATTTTGTTCCAAGTACCATGGAAAGCCATGGGGTTTTAACAAAGGAATGACCTGATCCGAGCTACATTTTTAATAGACCACTCTGGCTGGCTGAGAAGATGGACAAAGGGAGCTCAGGGAGGAGGGCGGTGTGGAATGGGGGTAACAGTGAAAGTGAAGAGCAATGGTCAGATTTGGGATATATTCTGGAGAAAGGGCAGACAGGGATGGCTGGGGGAGGAAGATTCAAAGAAGGTCATACGCTTTTGACAAGATAATATGCACTCCCATGTTTACTAAAGCATTATTCACAGTAGCCAAGATATGGAAACAACCCAAATGCCCATCAACGAATGAATGGATAAAAAAGATGGGATACATATACACAATGGAATATTATTCAACCATGAGAAAGCAAGCTATCCTCCCATTTGGGAACCATGGATGAACCCGAAGCATATCACGCTAAGCAAGTTAAGTCAGACAGAGAGAAGCAAGTACTGGATGATATCACTTGTACGTGGAATCTAAAAAGGTTAAACCTGTAAAAAACAGTAAAGTGATGGTTATCAGGAAATGGGGGAGAGGGTGGATAACAGTGATTAAGAATGATGGTGTTTAAAGGCACAAACTTGTAACAAACAGTAAATAAGCCACAGACAGCTAATGCACTGTATAATGAATATAGACAATAATATTGTCCTATAATGATTGAATGTGGTAAATATTGCTACATCGACAATTATATAAATGTATCAAAGTAACACATTGTATATCATAAATGTACACAATGTTACATGTCAAATTTACTCAATTTAAAAAAACAACAACAAGAAACCACCATGTGGCAGTTTGGTTGCTGATGAGTCAATCATGACCCCAGCAGCGGAAGTTTCCACAACCAGAGTCACTGACCCCACTTCTTTCTGAGCTGGCTGCAATTCAGGCACCCTTAGGTCTCCCCTGGATTTTACACCCCCAGAGTCTGAGCCCAGGGAGGCAGGGAAACGTGCCCACTGTGTCACAGGTCTAGGCAGAAGACTCCTAACTCCCAGTCCAGAACCAGCCTGACCCACCGGCCTTGATTTATTCCTCAGGCAAAGCAGGAACAGGTCGTCTAAGGTGCCCCATCAGGCAAAGGAACAAGACTATTAAATGATATTCCACATGTAAAAACTGGAAATGACCACAATTCCAAGTGATGGCGAATGGCTAAGTCAATTGTATTTCATAATCGAGGCACCAGACATACAAATATTCAGGCATCTCCAACTGGTGGAGATTGTGCGTGTGAGATGTTGTGGGTTATAATAAAAAACATATATTTTGGTCTTCACCCACCGTTCGTGGCTCACAGCTCCCCAAACCCTTCTAATTCCTAAGTGACTGGAGCAAGAGGGGGCATCTTTTGTTATAATATCTGGCTTTTATCCTCAGTTCCTGAAATAGCTTCAGAGGGATCAAGGGGAGGTGGACATCTGTTATTCATAACAAACCCCTTTCAGCCACACCTGAGTTTATGTTAATGAGGGTATTTTGAGGAAGCCTCTAGTAAACTTAAAGATGGAAGCTGATTGCCAGCCAAGCGATTAGAGGGTTGGAACTTTCAGGGTCTCCTCCCACCACCATGCCCAGCCCCACATCCAGGGAGAGGAAAGGGGCTGGAGGTTGAAGCAATCACCAATGGCCAATGATTCAATCAACATGTGTATACAATGAAGCCTCCATAAAAACCCCAAAGGACGAGTTCAGAGAGCTTTCAGGGTGAATGTGTCCAGGGTGTGTGCACACCCTCAAGTCCACAGGGACTGAAGCTTCTGTGCTCAGGACCCTTCTGGATCTGACCTTATGTATCTCTTCATCTAGCTGTTCATTCATATCTTTTAATATCGTTTGTCATAAACTGGCAATCTAGTAAGTAAACTGAGTTCTGTGAGTCCTGAGTTCTGTGAGCTGCTCTAGCAAATTAATCAAACCCAAGGAGGGGGTCATGGGAACCTTTGATTTATACCAGGTCGTCAGAACCACAGGCAACAACCTGGACCTTGGATTGGCGTCTGAAGGGGGCGGTCTGTCTTGTGGGACTGAGCCCATAACCTGTAGGATCTGACACTATCTCCAGGTAGTGTCAGAATTGAATTAAACTGTAGGACACCCAGCTGGTAGCAGAGAATTACTTGGGTGGGACGCCCCTTGCCTCTTCCAATATTTGGTGACGAGAAGTGTCAGAAATAAAGCAGGGTATTGCGAGTAGAGGGGACACAGAGTGTGTTTTTCCATGAGTTTAGAACTAGGAAGTGGAGATGGCACATGCAAACTCTGACAACTATATAAAATGCATGTCTGTAAACTAATTAAGATTTGAACGGAATTTGGTGGAATATAAATAAAGCATAATGATTTTCCATGTTCTTTTGTGACGATAATAATGTTTATATAAAATAGTTTCATAAGTCAATGAAAATTGCTTATAAAATTACACAACAAACCACCCATTTCAGATGTTATCATATGGATTCTTAAATGCTTGGAGATTTAAAAATAACACACACACACACACAGACCTGCTCTTGCCACATAGAAAATACTCACATGCATTGAGATAGCAGAGGGTGCTGTTGCAAACCAGCTTTTGAGCACCTGGGTTTTTATCTCCTGGCCAGGACCGTGCAGTCTCTCACTTCTCCCCTCAAAGCCTTAATCTACTGTTTATGGCTTGTGAGATGGTTGCTGGGGAAACCAGACGAATGTCCTGAAGGATTAGAATGCAATTTCAGGGGGGAGATGAAGCACAGAGAATCATGAATCCAGAGAAATACAAGTCCGTTTAACTGATTAATCCAGTCACAAAAAGAAAAGAAAAAAAGGAACCCCATAGCTAGGCCAATTGATTTTGAAATCAATTCCTTGTCTCTCAGCCAAGGGGGTGGAGAGAGCAAAGGCCCAAAAGACTCAGATGTTACGATTCTTAATTATCTATAGGGCACACAGTACAATTGTTCATGTGGCTGCTCCCCACATAAACGTGCGCTGTGAGGTACCCAGAAATGAGATCCAGAGCATGCAGACACGCTTTCCCGCAGCCATTGTCCTGCATTCGAGTTAATTCCCATTTCACCTCTGGGAACATCTGTGCCATGGAGGGACAGGAAAGAAGAGAGTGACGGAGGATGAGCCAGGCGTCTGTAATGCTCAGCAAGCCCCCTGCTCTCCCTGGGCCTCTGTTTTCTCTTCTGTAAAGTGGCAGGGGGACTGTTTGGTCTTTGAGGCCTCTTCCAGCTCCATGGGAAGTCTGATTGACATGACCGCCCCGTTTCACAGCCAGCCCAACTCATTTTTATGCTACATTTTTAGAAACCCTTTGATTCAATTTCAGTGTATTAGCACAAATCATTTGCAGGTAATTACAAGGGAAAAACTTCTGTTCCCAGAATGAAAATGAGAGGCTGTAAATTAACTTAAGCCCTTCGACCATCAGCAGAAGCTGCTCTTCCTCAAATTGGCAAAGAAATTGTGCTTTTTTCCCTAGGATTCTAGCAGCACTTCCAGACAGCAGTTAGCCCATTTGCAGCTATCTCAGCTGCTGAATTCCCTCTCTCCTGGTACCTTCTGGGTCCATCCTAACACCAGTCACTCTAGGAAACCCAGAGTGAGGGTGGAAAGAACACAGAGAGAAGATGCAGCACAACAGCTATTTCATTTCCTTGCTATGTGACCTCAGGCAGATCTCCTAACCTCTCTGGGCTTTTGTTTACTCATCTGTCCACTGTATACTGCTAAGGGTTGTAATGAGAACTGAATGAGTCAATGCTCATAAAATTACTACCTCAAACAATAATGGGCTGTGCAAATATAAAAAGTAATCATAATACTGTAAATGGACATTTTGTTAAATGAAAAACCACTTACATAGATTCTAAAGGCCAAGAAAGTCTATGATCCAGGGATGGAGAACCCAAGATAGCTTGAATCATGGCCTGGGGATGGAAGGGAACTTGAACATCCTCTAGCCCAGGGGGTCGCAGTCCTAGCTGTCCCTTGGAATCACCTAAGTGCTTTGAAAATCTGAGGTTAAAATGCACTGCAGTCTCTTGAACCAGAGTCTCTGGGGGTGGGGCCAGACGTTCACTTTTTTATTTTATTTTATTTTTGTTGCAAGCTGCCCAGGTGACACTAATGTGTGATCAGGGTCAAAGCCTCGTCTACCCACAGAGAAGGAGTGACTTGCCCGATGGCTGGCCCTCGGCCTGCGATCTTCTCTTTCTCAGGCACAGTGTCACTGCAGATCGCTCAGTACCTCATTCCCCTCAGTGCTGGGAGCCCCCACAGGATGTCATGGCCTCTCCTCCCACTTTCCTGCAGGCTGGAGTGTCCCTCGCACCTGGGGGCTAAGAAACTGTGTGATTTCTCAGTGATGACCAGGCTGTCGATCATTCCAAATTCAATTTCTGTTATGGGCTGACTTGTGTCAAAATGTATACCCCCACCCCAATTCATATATTGAAGTCCTGATCCCTAGTACCTCAGATATGACTATATTTGGAGATAGGGCCTTCAAAGAGATAATTAAGGTAAAATGAGGTCACATGCATGGGCCCTAATCCAATATGATTGGTGTCCCTACAAGAAGAGTAGAGATTAGGCTTTTGTTTCCTTTGCCTAGATAGCCATTCCTTCCAATGCCATTTAGTCAAAATCCTGCTTCTCCTACAAGCCCTAGTTCATTTTGTTTTTTTCTAGCTTCTTAAGTTGAATGTGTTGTTTATTTAGACTCAGTGCTTTTTGCTTTTTAATACACGTACTTAAGGCTACTATGCATTTTCCTCTGAATACCACCATGGCTACTTCCCACAGGGTGCACTCTCACTGTTCCTTTCCAAAAACAATTTTATTTTCCTCTTTAACTAAAGAGATATTTAGAAGGGTAGTGTTGGATTTCCAAGTGTTTAGGTTTGTTTTTCTATTTTTTTATTGTTAATTTCTAATTTTATTACATTATGGTCAATGACTGTGGCATATAGGTGCTACAGACTGAATGTTTGAGCCCTTCCCCCAAATTCATGTTGAAATCTAATCCCTAATGTAACAGCATTTGGAGGTGGGTCCTTTGGGGGGTGATTAGGTCATGAGTGTGGAGCCCTTGTGAATGGGATTAGTACCCTTGTAAAAGAGAACTCAGAGAGAGATCCCTTGCACCTTCTACCATGTGAGGACATCGTAAAAAAAACAGCTGGCTATGAACCAGGAAGCGGGCTCTCGTCAGACACTGAGCCTGTTGGTGCCCTGATCTTGGACTTCCAGCCTCCAGAACTGTAAGAAATAAATTTCTGACATTTATAAGTCACATAAGTCTATAGTATTTTGTTATAGCAGACTGAACAAACTAAGACTATGGGATTTCTGCTTTTTGGAATTTGTTGAAAATTTCCTTATAGCCTACTGCTTGATGATTTTTAGTGATGTTCAGTATATGCATGAAAAGAATGTGTAATAGTGCTCTTTTGGATACAGAGTTATATATATATAAATACACACATATAATCTATTATATGTAATTGATCACATAATTGTGTATCATACTATTTTGATAATTATGTATGTTACATAATGTATATTTTATGTTATATCCATTAAATGTAATATATAATTAAGCTGTTTAATTTTTTGTTTAAACTTTTACTATTCGTATTTATTTTTTGTCTACCTGATTGATGAAGTCAAGGAGTTAGCAAGATTGGTTCCTACTGGGGGCTCTTAGGGGGAATCTGTTCTTGCCTCTCTCCTGGATTCTGGTGGTGGCTGGCAATTCTTGGCATTCCTTGGCTCTTAGAACATCATTCCAATCTCTTTTTCTGTCTTCTCATGGCATTCTCTTTGTGTGCGTCCATGTCTAAATTTCCCTCTTCTTATAAGGACACAAGTCAAATTGGATCCAGGTCCCACCCTCATCCAGTACGACCTCACATTAACTTAACTACATCTGCAAAGGTCACATACACGTATTCTAGGTGGACATGAATTTTGGGGGACACTATGCAACCCATTAAAGAGCTGAATACACATTTCTCCAAAGATATACAGATAGCTTTTAAGTACATGAAAAATGTTCAACATCATTCGTTATCAGAGAAATGCAAATCAAAACCACAGTGAGATGTCACTTCAAACCCATTGAGATGGCAAAAATAAAAAAGACACATAAAAATGAGTGTTGTTGAGGATACGGTGAAATCGGAACCCTACTGGTGTGAATGTAGAATGGTGCATTTCCTGTGGAAAGCAGTCTGGCAATTCCTCAAAAACTTAAAACATAGAGTTACACATGACCCAGCAATTCTACTTCTAGGTATATACATGCAAGAGAATTGAAAACATATGTCCACACAAAAACTTACGCATGATGTTCATGGCAGTATTGCAGATAATGGCCAAAAAGCAGGAACAACTCCAATCCATCAACTGGTGAATAAATAAACAAAATTGGGTATAATGAAATATTTTCAACCACAAACAGGAATGAAGAATTCATTCTATGTACATGGATGAACCTTGAAAACATGCTAAGTGAAAGAAGGCAGACTAGACACAAAAGGCCACATGTTGTATGATTCCATTGATAAGAAATGTCCAAAACAGGCAAATCTGTGACAGAAAGTAAATTAGTGGTTGGAAAATTAGTGGTTGCAAATAAGCAGGGAAGGAGAGAATGGGGAGTGACTACTAATGAGAACAGGGTTTCTTTTTGAGGTGATGAAAATGTTTGGAATTAGATACTGGGGATGGTTTTGCAATCTTGTGAACAAAACTTACAATGAGAAAAAAATAGAAGGATACAGTATGAGTAAAATTTTATAAAGTCATGAAATCTGAATAACGTTGTGATATTATTTCCTTCTCTGGATCTTTATGTTTCTAAAAAGGTGCAATACATGAAACCATGACATAAAGTGGCTCACCCCATCAAAAATTTTGAGCAGTGATCAAATAATGTACTTTATGGATTCTGATGGTATGGTATGCGTCTCTCAGTGTAATATGGGAGACTGTGATACAGTGTTGACTGTCACTTGTCATCAAGATCCTAAGGAAGGGGCGGCCGGTTAGCTCAGTTGGTTAGAGCACGGCGCTCTTAACAACAAGGCTGCCAGTTCGATCCCCACGTGGGCCACTGTGAGCTGCGCCCTCCACAACTAGATTGAAACAACTACTTGACTTAGATCTGACGGGTCCTGGAAAAACACACTCAAATAAATAAAAGGTTTTTTTTTAAAAAAAGATCCTAAGGAAGTTCTGTGGTAAATAGCATGAGTCAGAAACCTCTATAACACAAGTGATTTTGGGGACATTTATAAGACTCACTTAAAATTTACTCCTCATATCTTGTCTGGAACCAAAATTGGATGGTGAAAAATGAAAACCAGATAAAATAACAATGCTTATCCATTAGAGTGCTGAAATTCGACTTTATATATTGAAGTACACTGTGATAGCTATTGTGTTTTAGTCTGTCCCTCTCTCGTTCTCCTTTCTGGGGTAAAGGACTTGCCCAGCTGGCCATAGGGATGGACATGTGACCCAGTTTGGCCAATCAGAATCCTCCCCTAGGATAGAACTCTAGAAAAAAAGCCCTCCTTCCACTTGAGTTGTTGGCTGTCATGTTCTCTACTATGAGGGAAAGGCCTTTTTGCAGTAAGAGGGAATGAGGCAGACACTTAAAGAGAGGCCGATAAGAAGAGCTGAGAGATGAAGGGAGAGTTCTTATCCTATACCTTTTTCAACTCTTAGTATAGGTGTTTAGAGCTATACACCCTCCTCACGATTGCTGTAGCACCCTTTGTCTCCTCCCACGTTACACCAGGGTTGGTGATCAATAGCATATGGCAGAAGCGATGGTATGTCACTTCCAAGATTAGGTTATAAAAAGGCTCCATCTTGGGTTCTCTTTCTGATCACTCACTCTGGGGAAAGCCCCCTTCCATGTTCTGTGAGGGGACCTATGGGGAGGCCATGTGGTGAGGAACTGCTCTCCAGCCAACAGCCACAGGAGCTCAGAGGCGAGTCTCCAGTCCCTCAGACAACTGCAGCCCACACTGACTACACGATACAACCCTCTGAGAGACGCTGAGCCACCACCTTAAGATACCCCCGATCTCTGACTCTCAGAAACTGAGATAATAAATGTTTTGTTTTCAGTTGCTAAATTTTCAGTGATTTGCTATGCAGCAAACAGATAACTAATATACTCCTGAAAGGAGTTTTGTTAAACCTCCAGTTTAATTTTCTCCAGCATGAACAATTAGTAAACCTCTCTCCAGGAAAACACATTTTAAGTGGCTCCTTTCTTAAATGGATGATTAAGGGAAACTGGGAAGCTGGAACTGAGTAGGAGGGCACTCTGTGCCTTTTCACAGAGGAACTCACTAAACATCTAGAATCAGCAGGTGGCCCTGGTAAATCAATGCCCAAGGGCTGCTTCTCATTTATAAAGGAGACAAATCTCTATTCTAGACTTTCCAACAATTATCAGAAATCTCTAATAGTCTGGGAAATGACTCAAGTTGTTAAGGAAATAAATAATAGAAGACTAGTAAATTTAGCCCTTAAAACACCTTTTCTTCATTGGACTTATCCAGGCAACCTTTGGGAAATCACTTTTGTTCTAATTACTTCCTTTGGGGCCAAGGGGCCTTGTCAAATCTCCCAGGATAGAAGATTGTATAATTTTCTATTAAAGATCTCAATTATTCAAAACACATTGAAGAAAGACAGCATCAAGTGAAGAATTAACTTGACTACTTCTTTGAAGCAAAGGGAAATGGTAAATTTAGAGGCAAAACACATGCAATGTTTATTCATTTGTATCTCAGAGGACAGTGAATGGTAGGTGTATTTTTTCCATGCATATGGGAGTATATTGTGAAAATGAATGGAGACCTCACAAAAATGGAGTCAGGAAGCCAGAAAGGGTAGCACTGACACAGTACCACTCCATGTCAATTCTCCATCAATCATCGTCCCCTTCAGCAGAATCCTCAACAGGAAAGAAGGATCAACAATCGGCCCCAACAGAAAAAGATGTACACTGTATCTACAAGAAATGGACTTCCTCAGCAACTCAGCCAGTGAGAAACTCCCTGAACTCTTTTTTCCAGTGGACTTTTGTTCAAAACAACCCCTCCCAACTTCCTCCTTTGTCTCCTCTGCTTTGTTGGACTTGCCTATGGCTTTGCTATTGCTTGTCTGTCCCGAATGAATCCATTTTTGCTGTTAAAATAACTTTTATTTTTAAGGTCAACACTTAACAAAGAATCTATCAGAGAAAGCATTTATACATACACATCTAGCAACAGAATAGGCAGTACCTGATATTTTTCTGAAATATTTATCCTAAAAGGCACAAATATCTACAATAAAATGAATCACAGCAAGATATTTTACTCTAGAGCAATAATAGAGAAAAATACATGCAATTTTTAACCTTAGTGTAGAATCAAGTAAGGAAAGAGCTAGAGGTATTAATAGTTTCTTAAAATAAAGTCTAATGGTCAATCAGACTTCCCTGTTCACAGCACGTTATCATCATCGATCCATGCAGGATGCTTCTTATGTATGTATATGTGTTTAATGTGTATCTTTTTATTTGTATTAATATATATTCTTGCACAATTACTGTCCTTACATTTTAATTTATGTAATGCAAGTGTTATATACATCTCACTGATTCTTTTGAAACTCAGCTGTTTCTAAGATCCATGCCTATGACTGTGAATATGGCCACTCTGTTAATATAGTATATTTACACACACACACACACATATGTATCTGCCAGATTGTCCTTCCGAGTAACTAAACCAGTCTACATGGCCACCAGTATTATATCAGGTTGCCTATATCCCTATCCTCTTGTTATACTGGCACCGTTCACTTTTTACATTTTTGAGAATCCAATAGGAATAAAGTGACATCTTGTTATTTTAGTTTACACTTACTTGATTACTGGGTTTGAGTGTTGCTTCGTAGGCTCACTTTTCCTTTTCTGTCAATTGTTCATATCCGTTAGTTCATTTTCCTATTAAGCTGTTTTTCCTTCTGATTTGCAAAATATCCTTGTATATTACAGTTATTTTATTCCATATTAGGATTGCAAATATCTTCTTCCTATTGTCTGTCAACATTATCTATGGCATCCTTTGTTGAACCTAAATCATTAATTTCGATACAGTCAAATTATATTTACCTTACAGCTTACGCTTTTAAAGTTTTATGTATTCTTTCCTTGCCTGTAGGTCACAATGGCATTCTCCTACAGTTTGTTCCACTAACATTCTAGTTTTACATTCCATATTTAGGTCTTTAATTCATCTGGAGTCCATCTCTGTATGTGGCATTTGATGAAGAACCAATCTTTATTTACCTACATATGCTAAAAGCCAATTTCCCCAACACCGTCTACTAGACAGTCCGACCATTTCTTCACTTATTTATAATGACTTTATTGTATATTAACTGCTGTTATAGACACAGGTGGTCTCTATTCTTTTTTTGTAGTTCATCTATTTTTATACCCATCTCGTTCAACTTAGTAGGCTGTCTTCATATTAGGTAGGGCATGTCCTCTACCTTTTTTTCTTTTTAAGGTTTGTCTTATTTGTTTCTTTATTCTTCCATAGCAGTTTTAGAATAAGTCTAATGAGTTTATTAGGAAAAAAATACAGCTGGAATTTTGACAGAGATTTGAATTTATAGATTAATACAGAAAAAATTTGACATTCCTAAAATAAGTTATCCGATTCAAGAGCATGTATTTAGATAATTACCCATTTCCTTATTAGAGATGGGGCGGGGGGTGGATTAAATCAACAGGCTCCTGCCTGGAGTCTTCCGGTCTAATGCTATAGGTGATTATATTAAGGTTCCCTTCCTGAAACAGGTCTTTCCATCTAAATAAATCTCTTCTGCAGGATAGCAGGGCACGTCAAAGGTTCTTTCTGCGACTTTTCTTAAAAACCAGTTTAAAAATCAATATCCCCCAAAAAAACTTTTGGTCCCCGTCTAAGCAATGCAATATAGAAACTGTTCAACTTTTCAAGACATTTTGGACCACAAACTGTTCCCAAATAACGTAACATACTTTGAGACACTATTTAAATATCCAACCTACAAATGATCCATATTTACACCTTCTATATCTCAGATCAGGAGACGTTTGGCAAGATTTGAGATCTTTCCTATGTGCTTCAAGAATTTAAATTTTTTCTCCTTCTAGATTAGAACCGTATTTTGGTGTGTTCAGTGAAGGCAGAGTCACTGCTCACTCTTGCTATCTATTTTAACATGTTTCTTGGTGATAATAGGACTCGGACACATTGAATTTAATTTTTAAGTCAGCCTATTTATGAACTAAATTACTTAAACCTTTATTCTTGTATTTTCTATTCTGCACTAAGAATTGTTTTATCTATAGGTTATTTGCAGTGGTTATTTTCTAACCACTATTTTGCTATTTTAGCCAAGGAATCCTTAGCTCAAGTGAAATCTTATTCCAAGACCATTATGTACAACAATTAAGAGTGAAACAGGCAAGCAAAGCCCCAGGAAACCTGGAAGCTCAGCTCCACCCACAGGCAACCCCACAGAACACAGCTTGGAAAAGTGTCTTAAAGTGGAAATGTCCCCAGAGACTCGGATTCAGCTTAATTTTTGTTGTTTTTGTTTTTCCCTAAATTTTATTGGGGAATCTTGGGGAACAGTGTGTTTCTCCAGAGCCTATCAGCTCCAAGTCGTTGTCTTTCAATCTAGTTGTGGAGGGCGCAGCTCAGCTCCAAGTCCAGTCGCAGGGGGCACAGCCCACCATCCCACGCCGGCACTGAGCCAGCAACCTTGTTGTTGAGAGCTCATGCTCTAACCAACTGAGCCATCCAGCCGCCTCTCTGATTTAGTTTTATTAAAACAAACACACAACAATTTTAAGAACCTCTGAATCCTAATATTAGGTTGGTGCAAAACAATTGCAGTTTAAAAGGTCGAAAATAATTGCAAAAACCGTGATTACTTTTGTCCCAACCTAATACATTTTCTCCTGAAAAATTAAAGATTTCAGTGGGACAGACTAGTGGAGTGTGGTAGAAAGAACTTGGGACAAAGGCGAGAAACTGAGATTCTATTCAGATGTGTGAATTTAGCAATGCCTCCCTGGTCATCTACTTGTAAAGGTGTGCCTGGGGGGCTAGGGGAGTGTTTTGAACTGTCCTGGTGAGCTCTCACAGGGGTTGGAGGTTGGAGGGTGAGCTCTGGGTTAGAGGGGACTTTAGATCCTCACCACCCCAACCCCCTTCGGGAGGAGCAGCTCTCCCCCAACTCCCCCCTTTTTTGTAATCAGTTTACTTTGCGTTTTATATATAAGATTTCAGTTAAACAAAGAGCAGAGGTCTATAACTTAAAAATCGGTATTAAAAAACCACTGCCCCAGATAACCTCTAGTCATTTCTAGTTTCAATATTTTGATTTGGAGTTTGTTTTTGTTTTTTCAACCAACACAGAAAATAAGCCTTGAACAGCAATAAATTATTTTTAACTGAGGAACAAACCAGGGTTGACAACTTTTCTTGGTGAAGAACACACACCATAGTGGTTATTTCCAGGGTCGGCTGTGAGTCACCACCTTTAACTCGGGCACAACACAGCATTAATGTTCAACTGGGACCTTGTTACAGGAACAAACATCGTATTTCACTTTTCTGTCTTTTTTGTGTTATTACCTAACTGTAAGTGATACTTATGGAAAATACTACACACAGAGAATTCAAGTTGATGAACTGATTAAAAAAACAACACTTTATTTTAATTAGCTTTTTAAAAACAAAATTTGTTACAATTAATCACGAAGACTCCAAAAAAAATTACATTCTGCTTTTGTCACCTTGATAGGATAAGGAATGTTTAAATGTCCTCAAAATACAGGATAGCCAAAGTTGGCAAGTAACAAACTACTACAAACTATGGATTGTCACTTCAAGCTCACTAACATATGGAATACATATATGCAAATTACTGACCACTTTTTTGAAGTACAATGAATATTCACTATAGTTTATAGTACTAGAAAGGTAACATGCCCTAAAATATAACACAAGATCACAAACATGTTCGGACAAAATAATAAATTCAATTCCGGGGTTCACTTAAGATAGACCGAGGGAGAAACTTCCACTTGGAGAATTTGCACACAACAGCAGAAATGTGTATCAATACTCACTGGGGCTCCCGCCTGGGGCTGAGAAGCAGTTGGAAGAGTATGGCACAATAGGATTAGCCACCTTTATCTCGCCTCAGTCCCCAATTTGAGTTAGGAGATTGAGGACTAAACAGAAAACAATATGGAAAAACACATCATCTGCATAGATATAAATCTTCCGTTATGACAAGAATGCACATTCAGTCAAAGCTATGTGTTTACAGGACATGATTTTGTTTCAAAAGGAAATGGAGGTTTACAATAGACCCTTGTTTAAATGGGCAGAGATACTTCAACTCAGTCCAAGGTTATTCTTAACCTTGGCCGGAAACTTCTATTTTGAACATGACCGTTTTCATACATCTTTTCAGTCAGTTGACCTAGCAGTTGTTGCAATTTTCGGTTGCTTTGTTGCTTGTATATTTGGTAATAACAACACGCTCCAAATTATTAACATTTCCCCCCATTCATGGTTAGAGAAAACAACAGCATGCCATGGAAGATGATCTGGCTGACCCACACTCCCAAGGGAGTTCAGAAAACAACTGAGCATTTATCAAATTGTTGCACAAGGGTCATAAACCTTACTCTTTAAACATTTAACTGTCTAAAAGGTGGGTTTCTATAACAAGGACTTAGCTCCCCAGCTAGGAGGCAACTATTTCCCCAAGTCTTTGGTTCCTTTCTATTGGCACGTTTCCTTTCATACAGGAAGATGTCCACGCAAATGTGCAAAAAGGAGCCCAGTGAGCGGGAAAAGGAAGACTGACCAAGTTCACCTGTGTGATTGATAGGTTTGCAGTGCAGAACTCTGGAGAAAAGGGGGATATCCAGCAGACAGTGAACCTGATGCACCAAAGAATTTCATACATTTTTCCACTGCTTAATTACGTGAGATCTTCCCTTTTCAAATAAAGCCATGGTCTATAAAAGTGTCTGTATAAAAATATGAAGCACAGTCTTCAATCTTTAATAGGACAGTGTGTCATTCCACTGCAAACTATTTCCAAATCATATTACATCTCATTCTGCTTCAATACAGTCCCATCTCAAGTAAGACTATCTATATTTTAATCTCATTACTATTAAAATCTAGGAAAGCCCACATAAAATCTCAACATAACTGCTGGCTACCAAGATCCCACTATTTAAGTAGATTCCAATCTCAATGGTTCAATGACGACAAAAACAAAATAGAGAACATCAAGTTAATTAAAATTACTAAGTCACTGACTTCATCACCTAAGATTTTTCTTATTCATTATATCCAAATAGGAGAAAAATTCTCCCCCTCTAACTTTTTTGCTTGTTTATTTTCTCATGACAGGGATTTATTGCCTCTGAGAGTCTCTAAGAGGCTAACGCAAGAAAAGTGGAAAAAGCACTAACCTGGGAGTTGGAAATGCCAACAGTTCTTAGGCTGCCTTTCTGTGGGCTTTGATGCAAGTCACATCACCTCAGTTTTCGAATCTGTGTGACACTAGGATTAGATAGTTTTCCAAAGTCACCTTCAGCTCTGTAATTGAGATTCTGAGAAATCAAAACTTTTCACTTTATAGCACGTTTTTTAAACGATGAAATTAATGTGAAAGGGAAACAAAAATGACTGCTTTCTAAAACAATGAAAGTGTTGTGCCTGATTTCTATCTTCCAGTATCTCTTTGATTCAAACATCTCATAAATCACAACGTTCTATGTAAACTTTTAGGTTGAACTTGAAAGTTCCTAGTAGCTTTTATTTGGCTTTTAATTATTGATAGGTTTCAGTATATAACATTTTGGAGAAGCAGAATGTGAACAGACTAGTTTGCTTTCCACCTGATTTTCAGCTCTTCAAGGCAAGGGAACTGTTCTTATCATTTCTGCCTCTTTAGCACCTTAATCTAGAAGATGCTCACACTAGTACACTTTTTAAATAGATTTATTTCTGGTTTCATCAGGTGGGTATGTTGAAAGAACCTAGGACATAGGTTCTGCCAACTATCCTTATTAAGTGTGGTAATTTTCTCATCCTTCACAAATGTTTTCTCCCAACACAAAGCCTCATTTTCTTTCCTCCCAGTTGTCTAAATAATTTGATTCCCAAGAAGAGGTTATGATTTCTGAAGAAAACATGGCTACTATACTATCAGAGTTAAATCTAAGTAATAACTCAATATCAAAGAAGAAAAAATGTAGATAACCTTATTAAAAGAAACTGGAAAAAAAAGATATCTTAGAATCATTTCTTACAAAACGGTTACATGAACTGGATATAAAAGACAAAAAAGGATTGAGACCACAAAACTTGTTGAGATGCTAATTTCACAAGATTAAAAAGTTAATGGGCATTTAGTGGTTTTTCTTTTAGAGTTAATCTTATGGAAATATTATACTAGAAAGGATGAAAATATTAATGTTCCCCATTCAGAAAAGTTTAATACATGTTAATTAATTATATGTTAAATAATATATATGTTTAATTTTGGTTTAAGTTTTTCTTCAATTTATTCAATGCTCTTAAAAAAAAGAACAAGAAAAATTCAGGTGATTTGCACTGCTTGACTTTTAAAAAAAGTTTCATATGTTATGGATAGAATACTCTTTAATTGGAAGGTAGAGAGGAAAGCCAAGCCAAATAATAAAACATCATGGATTTTGATCACTTAGAGAATTACAATGAATAAGTATTATCTAAATAAAAAGAAATTCAAAAATCCCCAACTGTTGAAAATAAATAGATTTTTTGGCTTACAGAGTCCAATCTGCAATGATAAGTTAGTACAACCACATAAGATAGAAACTGGCAAAATGCTGAATTTAGTGGCTATCCGTTAATCGCCAAATGATGATCTGAATTTAGTAAACTGCTTATGGAATCACAAATTTTAACTGAATTTACATTGAGGCTTAAGCAGTCAGTGGTAGATATATATAGTCAAGGAGAATTTATCACCTCAGGGTACTTCAAGGCAAGGAAAATACATAAAACTCCTCTCCCCACAATATATTTTAAGTCCTCAGAAATAAATTCTACCAGAATAAGAACATCTAAACCACAAAATCATGTTACCAAAAATGTACAGAAACCAAGGCCTGAATTTCTGCATTTCTCTCTTTGTGGTGGCAGCCACACTGGTGTGTTAGTCCGAACTCCTATGTGCGACCCTTCACATACATCCCAGGGCGCTCCGGACACTTCCCATACGAAGAAAACAGCAGTGCGAGCAGACAATCAGCAGACCCGCTTGACCAAAAGCAAGCGTTCTTAGTTATGAGACTTTTCTATAAAAAAGGCCTTCAAAGCCTGAATAGACCCCAAAGGGTTAAAAAAATGCTTGCTTCTGCTTTAGGAGGTTCAACTATACACTCTGAAACCTAAGTGAGAAACAATTCCGTTTTAGGTAAAAATGCCTACTGTAAGCCAGGATAAAAAAGCTCACCAAAAATCAAAGTCTCATTAAAGGATCTCCCCCATCTTTCCCTAATTCATAGAAATGGAGTATGTGTGACTTTTCTTTCAAAGCAAGCCAAAAAATGTTTAAATGCACAATTTTTAAATAGTCTTTAGAAAATCTTAGCATTACCTCTTCTAACACAAGCATGGAAGGCATAGAAAAACCCAACGGGTGGCTGAAGACAGCTTGGTATGCATGCGATAGGCTAGAAATGGTCACAAGTGGCAAGTTACGGTAGCCACCTGTCAATCAGTCACGCTCACTGGTACTATGTCCCCCTTCCCAAGTCGCAGTTCTTTCTCTGGGAAGGGACGCCGCCTTATGACAGTGGTGTGGGCATCTCTCTCCTCTGACTTCCAAGTAACAAAACAACACGCATGTAGATTTGTGCCATTTGATTCTGACAGTCAAGGTGAGTTTGGCATTTCTTCCCCAAAGCTAAAGAAAAAAAATACTTGCGAAAAACGATTTTCTATGCATTAGTTTCTATTTCAGGTTTCTTTTCGTGCAAAAAATTTCATGTATACTGAATAACAATTCACCTTTCATCAAGAGATTAGAAGCTATTGTTACTAATACAAAAATACCCACACATGACTATTAAAATTGTAAGACTACTTTTAAATTTATAAAAATGGTACTGCATGTGGTGACTCTAGTTTTAATTTTTGGGTACCCCATGTTATACGGAATCAGGGAAATGAACATTCTGGAGGGAGCCATTTTCCTAATTTGCTACTGTTTAAAAATGCTCAAGAGATGCCACGCGTTGGGGATAATCCTTGAATTTAAAGTGCTGTTCCGAATATCAGTTAAAATTTTGAACATGTACCATCAGCCTCTACCCTGCCCTGTCCACGGTGCAGGCCTGGGGCACACCTGTGCCTCATTCACTCCTCACCTCACCTCACCTCCACTCTTAGCAGTCACACACCAGTGGGGGGGCATGGATCGCCACGACTGCTGCCCACCTGGCAGCTGCCTCACACCACAGCCAGGGGCCTCACAGCACACAGTCGAAGGTCTGGGGCTCCCCGACGGCTGTGGTGGGAGGCTCAGGGCGCTTTGTCTGCGTAATTTTCTGTTTGGGGTTTTTTGTGTCTTCTTCCTCTTCAGTTTCACTTTCGCAGACATGAACCACCACACTTGGTGTCGACTCAGTTCCTGCATGAAGTTCGTATTTCTCTCCTGTGGAGATACATAGCAAAAAGAATGTTTTTTTTTTTTTTTTGGTTTGGTTTGGTTTTTGTCTCTGGAAACTTCTTGTTCTATTCATGTTTTAATCGCTGATTATTGGTTTTTAAATCTTTAAATCCTATGTCAGAGTACTTTACCTTGTACTTTACCAGAGTACTTTACCATAGCATCAGGGCTATGATCCTTTAAGGTTTTTAGGAAGTTTTCCCATTTCAAGAAATGAGCCGGTGAGGAGCACTGAGATCTTGGGAATAAAAATGTAAATACTGTTTACTGTTCTGCACACAGTACAGGTGAATCTGCTTAACTTCAGAATGGTTTTCCCTTGGGAGACACGTGTAATGTTCCAGGCAGCACTGGCAATCTCTGTATTATAGAAACTCAGACATCCAAAGATGTCTAAAACAATCTCTAATGTCTAAAACACCACCAAGCCACTTCCCCTCAAAATGACTCTTGTATCCCCTATGACATAACATTGTGTTAGGTGGACAACTAGTCTGAACCAGCAATGAATGGCATTGATTTCTTTTATTATTTTAAAGGGATGACAGAGTAAGAGAAATCAAAGAAGGAAAAGTAGCAATAAAAAATAAATGTAAGAATTTGGAAGAGATGACATGGTATCACCACCAATTCCTTGAAATAGAGAAGCTGTCTGCCTGGTACTTTGATGGGGCGTGAGGAGACGGCAACTCGTAACACTACAGCCTGTTATGCACTAATAGAATTTGTAGCAGTAAAAACTGCAGTTACATTTACTAAGTATTATGCATGTATCATTTAATCCTATAACCACACTGAAAGGTAGCTATTATGATCCCTTTTTCTTCCATGAGAAAACAAGAGGCTCAGAAGATTGACACTAACTTGCTCAAGATCACGAAGTTAGCAAATGCTAGAATTTGAACCCAGATCTGTAGGACTTCATCCTTCACTCTGATCATGTTGCCAAAGTGGCTAGAACACAAATTGCTGAATAGTCTTCAATAAAAAAGTTCCTTGGGGAAAAAACAGGAAAGATAGATGTTTGTTACCTGGTCCCAATTTGGAAACAGCACAGAGTAAATCGTAATTTATAAGAGGCATTGCGTCTTCACCCTGCTTCCACCCCACCGGAGGAGATGACGGAGGGGAGATGAGGAACTGTTTGACCGGCTGGGGCGGCAGCAGATAGGATTTGTCCCGTGTTTCACTAGACACCTGTACCTGCAGGGAAGGAGACACTCAGTTTGCGACGAGGCTTTTTTGTCATTTTCATCTTTACCTTAACGGTTACATCTTTTTGGAGAAAATGAAAAATTTCTCTTTAACAGTTTACATGTCCCAGTGTTTAGTTCACCACTGAACACTTGGTGCATAGCACAGAGCCCACACGGGTTAGGTGCTCAATAAATAATAGTTGAATGAAAAAAATCAATCGATGAATAGATGAATGAACAATGAATGGCCATAAGCACTAAATTCCAATTTTAGAAGAGATTAGGTTATATGGTCTCCATCTCAACCAACTCCACCAAGAAATGTCCACACATCTTTCATTTGGAATGTGAGACAACAAACCTCTTTTTCTTTCTTTTTAATTCAAAACTAAGACCAAGAAAAAAATTATTTTGAAAAATAACAGAGTGCGTTTAATACATGAGTAGAGACCTAATGCCTTCATTTCACCAATTCTTCCAAAAAGAAACTGGTTTCTCAGAGTCACATTAATGAGTAAGTATAGCCAATTTTTTTTTAATGGTTACCTATAGGGGAGTTTTACCTATAGGGGGAAGGTTTTACAAGGATTAGTAATGGGAGTGTGGCTTCTCTGAGTAACTTTTTAAAAAAATTTTTTATTGGGGAATTTTGGGGAACAGTGTTTTTCCAGGACCCAACAGCTCCCAGTCTAGTCATTGTTTTCAGTCTAGTTGTGGAGGACGCAGCTCACTGGCCCATGTGGGAACCGAACCGGTGACATTCGTGTTATGAGCACATGCTCTAACCGAGCCAACCAGCTGCTCAGTATAGCCAATTCTTGGTGATCCTCTGCAATTTCAAAGTCTGAGACAGCCTTTTGGTACAGGGCTCTGCCACCCCCCTTGTCAACCTTTACGCCAGCAGCCGTTCTCAATGGGGTGTCTCATATAGATCACAGAACACAGAAATGGTTTCAGAGACTATTTTCTCAACACTCCCAAGCGTGTTACATCATGAACACCATTCTCGATGTCAGAAGAAAAGCTAATTCATGGATCTCAAGCTGTTAAGGCTTAACCCTCATGAAACACCAGTTGAGGAAAGCTGCCAGAAAAATAAATTCCTTTAACTATTAGTCTTAGCAACACTAAGTTAGGAGGGCAAAGCTGTTTAATAAGTAAATATATAGATCTGTAAAATAAAGGAAAACATATTTTTACATTATTTGCTGATTGGGACTGTTCATGTCAGACCTCTGACAGAATACAGAAAACGGAGGACTGATAACGTTGTTGGGTGGAGAAAAACAAGTTTAGAGAATAGCGTCCTTTGCCCTGTGAAGTACCTGTGCAAAATACAGCTTCAGCTTCTTCCCGTTGAAGTCTGTTTCGTGCAGTTCTATTCGAGCTCTTGCTGCCGCTTCAGGTTTGCTGAAATTTATTCGGACTCTTCTAAAGCTTTTGAACAACTGAAATGTAACCTGGTCATCATAGATGGTGAAAAGGGCTTCAAATCTCTCCTACAAATTGAGGAGCAGCAGGGCAGAGAGAATGGAAGGAGGGGGAAAAAAAGAAAAGCCTTTAAGAAAAGGAAATTTAAATCATTAAGTATAAGCAACGGGATAGAAGTCATTATGACTTGCCAAAAAAGCATACTTCTTGCAGTTATACAACAGGTATCTTGTTATTCATATGCAATTTGCACTTATTTTAAAGTAACTTTATTAAATATTGTATAGATGCAAATTATAAAATAAATGTATTATTATAAATGTAAGGTATGAAAAATGATACATTCCAATTATAGAACAGTCATTACTACTGTTTGGAAGTCCCCAGTCTGCTACATGTTTCTTCTTCCATTCCATTCCTTTCCTTCAAAGTCACCATTTCTGGAATTCTGTGCTTACCATTTCCTTGCTTTACCTTTTCTTTTTTTACCTTTTATTTTAAGTGTGCTTTTCCAGGACCCATCAGCTCCAAGTCAAGTAGTTGTTTCAATCTAGTTGTGGAGGGCGCAGCTCACAGTGGCCCATGCGGGGATCGAACCGGCAACCCTGGTGTTATGAGCATTGTGCTCTAACCAATCAAGCTAACTGGCCACCCCCTTCTTTATGGTTTTACATTTATTTGTATCTCTAAAGACTTATTCATGTTGTATGTTATTCTTCAAGAACTTGTCTTAGGAACAACTTTACATTTTGTTCCTAAGTTCTTCCTTCTTGCCATCTGAAAATCACTCCTGTTCACTGCTCTATGGTATTCCTTGTAGTCATGCCAGGATTTAACTAATGCTGTTGGAAGTTGGGCTCCCTCCAGCTTTTTGCTCCTACAATGCTATGAACATCCTTGGTACCCACTGGCAGGTGTGTCTCTGGTGTACATACAACAAGTGGAATTCCTGAGCCTCAGAGTTGGCACATCTTTAATTTCCATAGATAATGCCAACTAGTTTTCCAAAGTCTTTATACCAATTTCATCTCCAAGAGCGGATGTGTTCTGGTTGCTTCACATCTTTGCCAACACTTAATACAGACCTTTGTATTTTTAGTAATGTGAGGTAGGGGATATGAAATGGGCTCTAACTTTGGCTATAATTCACATTCCTCAGAATAATAATGAGGTTGAGACTCTTCATGCTAATTGGCCATTCGGGATTTGTTTATCTTTTTAATTCTCATTTATTTTCACTATGATCAGAGGAGATTATACATAGTAATACCAATCTTTCAACATGTTTAAGATTTGCTTTTTGTCCAGTCATCAATTGTCATAAATCTTCTCTGTGTGCTTAAAAAGAGTATGTTTTTTACAGCTGTTGGGTAAAGCATTGGAAGTAGGTATAACATATTAAGCTCGTGTTTATTTATTGAATTTTTGTAAGAGTTTATTTGAGCCAAACTGATGACATACGCCAGGGAGCAAGATATCAAATGCTTCTATGCTCGTGTTTTTTAGAAGTTCCATATGTATACTAATTTTTTGGGGGGTGGAGGGGTCTATTTCAACTATTTATTGCCAAGAGAGGTCTGTTAAAATCTCCCACTAACTAGGTGGATTTTTCTTTGTAATTTGGTCATTTTTACTTCATATGTATTATGTATTTTAAAGTTATGTTGTATTATTGTGTGCATACGAGTTCAGAATTGTTTTCTCTTCTTGGTGACCTGAACTTTTAATCATTAGGTAGCAGCCGTATTTATCTCGCTAGGAATGCCTTTTGCCTTCAAGTCTGATATTAATACAGCTGGTATAGCTTTCTTTTGGTTACATATTGCATGGAAACGAATTTCCATCCTTTGCTTCTAACCTTTATGTATATTTATGTTTTAGATACACCTCATAAAAAGAATGTGTGTGTGTGCAAGAGGGGGTAAATAAATCCAGTTTAAACAATCATTGTCTTTTAACAGGAGGAATTAGTCCATCGTTGTGATTACTGACATTTTTGGATGACTACCATCTTATTTTATCTAGTTGTCTCAGATTTTCTATATTCATGTTCCCTTTGTCTTCTTTTCAGTTGATTTCTTTTTCTGCTCCCCCCTCTGCATGAAATTTCTATGAAAGATACTAATGTGCATTTAGCACCTTCTTTTAAGATGCCTAGGATCCTGTACCATAGTTCTTTTTTTTACAAAGGCAAAACAATAAAACCTTTTTTCTTAAGGTTCATTTGGGAGTATACAGTTCCACAAAAATGGCAGTTTTTGGCAAAAAGTAAAATTAGATTATATATGCCCCCAGGACTTTGAGATGGAATAGAGAAAAGGAGAGCAATATTTGAGTCATTATGAAGCTGAGGGAAAAAAAAATTTTCTTTTCCCATTTGTTAATGAATCGAGATAATGAAAAACCTAACTTCAATTACCAGAAGAATAGTAACATTAAATTTTCTTTACTAATCACTTTTATGCAATAGTTTAATAAATGAAATTCAACAAAACATTCTCTTTACGGTTAGAAATATTCCTTATGCTTGCCAATGGTAACAATAAAAGGAACCAATAAATTTGCTTTGTTTTTGGTCTATGGGAAGATCTTCCAATTACCTGCTGACATGAAGTGAAAATCATACATCGCTCATTTATTAACTTCTCTCAATTTGAGTATTTACCTACCACTTTGCAATATTTCTCCAGTTTGATAAAAATGACTTGTGCACAAATATTTATATCCCTCATAATTTAGAATAGAAAACAATCATTTTTCCTAAGAATTATTTTTGTTCATCATTTGAAAAAATATGTATTAAGCAACCAACTGCATGCGAGACTTTGTGCTAAGTGCTGGATTTCCAATGTTCTACAAAGGGAAGTGAACTTTAAGATCAATCCTGTTCTCAGTTACTGTATTATTTCTACACATTGGAGTAATATGGACAAATACAATATTATATAGTTAAGGATTTTAAAATAGCATATCAATTCTTAAAAAGAAATATAAACAGGAATATATCTTATGAGTATTTCCAGGCACATTTCAGTTTCCCCAGCACCCATTTCAAAGATGGCTGGCTTTATCACTTTTAAAAAAAATTAGACTTGAGATTTTGTGAAATTCCATTTAATTCTTGTTAGATATTTACTAAGTAAATGTTAAAAAAAAATTCTCCCACAAGATTGTTAAGAAATGTCGACACTGAACACAAACAGAAACTAAGGAAGAACTAATTAAGCAAGGTTTATGAAATATTTGTTTTGTAATTCTGTCCATTGAACAGTTTTCCTTGCCCAGGGTAAAAGGACCATGTATTTATTCCTAATTCCCCACAATGAATGTTTCATAGTAACAGTAACACACGCTACTTTGCAAACTAAACAGCTACTTGATAATCACATCCTTCTTTTTATTTCCTTTCAAAACAACTTTTTTCTTATAATTAACAATTTTTTTTATCATAAATGTCTTGTCCTTTCTAGAACCACTCTCTGTTCCCCATCCCAAAGCAGAGATGGTAAGGTTTTTCAGTTTCACTGAGGAACAAACTATGAAAACAATTTTGCTACATCTCTCTGCCTTGGACTAAAAAAACCAGAGGCACCCACCACTCCTGCACACAGAGGGAACGATTTCATTGTTAAGAAGCGATGATGCTTCAATGCATTCAACAGGGAAATTATCTCTGGAGTTCTACGGCAAGAGGTTTTTCACATTCTATGTTTTTCCATCAGTCTGAGATAGAAAATTCCATCTCTTCAACATCCAGAGGCTACAGGTTCACTGATGTCAGAGGCAGTTTCCACTTCTGCCTGGGGATAGGCATGGTGCTGTTGGTTCTCCTCAATACCCCTGCTGACTGGACAGAAAAGACACACGTGCTCCTAGGCACAGTGAATTTAAAACCTCTACTTGGTAAGTTGAGCACTTGTAAAAGTTCTGGAATCTAAATTCAGAAGTGCTAGAGAGCAGCACACACAAAAATTAAAATCGTTCCATAACCTTTGGTCGATAGCATTTATATTGCCTTCAAAACCTTTCCAGATCAGAAAGAAGCATGGAACCAAATTAAAATTCAAAAAACATGAAATACCGTCTATTCAATATTGACTTTTCTGTTTTAATGGCTACCATGTTTATAAATACAGAGGGTACCAAAAAAAAATGTATACACATTTTAAGAAAGGAAAAAGCTGTATTAAAATTGTATTAGGTGGGTGCAAAAGTAATTGCGGTTTTTGCAATTTATAACCTGTTAAACCGCAATTACTTTTGGACCAACCTACTACTCAACATATACTGGTAACAAAAGATGAGTACAAGTCATAGTTAACTTCTGCAATTACAAGAGGTGCTCAAAGTGGTCACCATCAGCATAAACTTTTCCAACACCACAGCAGAAGCAGCAGAACTTGTTGCTGTGAGGCCTCCCAGATCTTCCCTTGTGCACGTCACACACAGAACCATGCATCTCAAACTTATCACAAACGCCTGCAATTGTTAGGTGTGTTGCTGGTTCTGCTGCATACTCACGCCTCCAATGTACTACAACGTTCTCGAATTTCAAATACGCTTCAAAAGGTCCAATTTGACCAAAAGGTCAAATACGCTTCAAAAGGTCCAAACGCTTCAAATTTCAAATACGCTTCAAAAGGGTCTTGTGGCCCTCGAATGACAACCTTGCTTCCACCATTTTCTTTGACTGTCCTGTCACATGGTGATGACATTTTTGACTGAATGTCATACTACACGTTGCCACCATACTTCAACTTCAAAAAGTAATACATAGATAACATCTCTTAAAATGTACACATATTTTTTTGGCACCCGTGGTATATACTCTGCCTTATTGGAACATGAATTCTTAAAGGGCTATGATTTCCACCCCCAAACCTAAACTATTCCCTTCACCATGTAAAATAAAGTGGTCAAACCAATGATGAATCATTTTTGACGGGAATAAACTACAAACTGGTATTAGGATGGGGATGGAAATATTCCTGATTAGAGTGTTGGTTACATAAGCAAATACTGTCAAAATGCACCAAATTGCATACTTAAGATATGTACATTTCACTCAGCGAGTTTTGCCGAATTAAAAAAAAAAAGGACGAGGGAGACTGAGAGAAGGGGTGGGGTGAGGTGACTACAAGTGCAGGCTGAAAAGACAGGGAGCATCTGGGTGTCACCACTGCTGAGCGCTGCACATGAGTGTCAGCCGCGGATCTGGGGGCGGAGCACGGTAAGGTGGCTTTGGTCAGCTACTATTTTCCATCTTCAATTAGGACATCGCATTGCTAGGACTAATTGCTAGTAGGACAATTGCTAGGAGTAATTCCGGTTATAGAACTGTCTCCCTTTTCCCTGAGGCTAAATTGGAAAAGATCTATGACTGCTTATACAGAAGATGTGCGCACAACACAGAAGTCATTTTCAAGCAGTCTGGTGGCCAATTGCTGGCCTCAAAACACCTGAAAAACCAGCCTGCCACGTAAGGAGGGGAATGAGATCTGCAACCACAGCTACCACCCAATTACGTTAGTAGTTAAGCTGATTTGGCAGCAGCCAGGGTGTCTACCAGAAGTCTCTCTCTCTCTCTCTCTCTCCACACACACACACTCTCTCTCTCTTTCTCTCTCCTCTCTCTCTCTTCAAGATACAAAGGTACTGGACTCAATCAGTGATACCCAAACCCTGTAACCCAGCGGTGAAAAAGAACACTTCTGAATTGGGTTTTCTGGGGACTATCTCAGGAGAGGCACCATCTTCAATCCGTAACTGTGAGAACTTCTAATAAGATCCCAGCGCTTGACAGTCCCCCAGCAAAAGCAATGGCTTTTTTTTCTTTTCCTTTTTAGCCTAACGGTTGTTTTGGTTGTTTACTGAAAAGAGCAAAGAAGCCAGAGGAACAGATTACAAAGCCCCCTGGAGGAAAGAGCAGATGGAACAAAACTGAGGAACGCAGACACATGGTGAAAAGCAGAGAATTCTGTCTTTTGCTTAACATGTCCAATCGCTACCCCGCTAAGCTGGTTGATGGGCCCCTTGAAGAGGCAGAGAGGTAACAGGTGGGCAATCACCTGTCCCAAGACTCAGGATGGCCCACCAACACTTTAGGTTTGCAAACTCATCCAGTCGTGGGGCTCAAACATAGCTCTGATCTAAGGCATCAGAGGAGGAGAGAAACCATACAAGTGAGTGCTTGCTCTGAAAACCATGTACATTTCCCCAGGAAAAAGAAAACAGTTGCAGTTGCCCAGACTACTGTTCCACATCATTAGGCTTCCGTTATCAAGGTTGGTACCATCTATGCACGCCAGCAGCACGAGGAGATCCCTAACTCTGCTCTCCAGGATGCTGACTTGACTGTCCACCTCCTCTTTCTTGTTCTCGCGGCGGTGAAGTAGGAAAGATTAGGGAAGTCCAAGTTCAGCCTGAACTTCATGTCCAGCCCGGGGCTTCTCCTGGAGTCAGGAGAATGGCGTATTCCAGCCTGGAGGTGTTTCAGTGGTCCAGCGACAATGGCATCAACATCGCAGTCTCTTTCCTGTGACTTTGGGAACGGAACACTGGCTTTGATGAATATACCAAACCCAAGGGACTGGAATTTTCCTACATTATTGGGACAACTGGCACATCTTGAATGGGGTCTGAGGACTGGAAGGGTGTAATGTATCAATGTTAATTTCCTGAATTTTGTTTCTTCTCCTAGGAGAATGCCCTTGTTCATAAGGAATACATATTGGAGTGTTGGGTGTGAGGGCCATCACCGCTGGCAATTTCCTCTAAAAATGGTAAACGAAACAATAGTTCTTTGTATTCTTGAACCAGTAAGAACTTTTCCTATGCGTTCCCAATATACTGCACTTGTTGACCTACTTATTTACACACACACTCACAATGGACATGTTCTGCTGTCCTAACACCACCTGACCTATACATCTTGTAAACATAGAAATGTAAATCAGATTAGGAAACCAAACAGAAAAAGCAATGTTCTGAAATTAACTTGGAAGGTTCCACACAAATGTTGGGGGATGCTGGTATCTGCTCGCAAATGATCTTCCCAGCCTTTTCTGCAGCACATAGTTGATGAACAGTGAGGCTCAAAGGCGGGGCTCTGTCAGCCAGCGTGGAGGTGACGCATGTACCTGGGCTTGCTCACTCCTGAGGTAGCCCATCCCACCCAGGGAGCACCGTTTTGGACAGGTTTAAATTGTTAGGATAAATTTCAATTAAATTATAGGAAGCCAAGGATGATTAAATGTTACACTAGTTCTTTTGCATTATTTAGGTCTCACCTCAAATGTCACTTCCTCTGGCTTTCCCTGACCACTGTAGTTACTAGGTTTGTGCAAAAGTAATTGCAGTTTAAAAGGTTAAAAATAACTGCAAAAACCGCAATTACTTTTGCACCAACCTAATAAAAATCACCACCTAGCAAGTCATTCTCTATCCCTCTATTTTCTGCGTGGTAATTATTATCTGAACGTCTTATTCATTTGCTTGCCTGTGAATTGTCCTCCTTTCCCTGTGTTCCATGAGGGCTGGTGCTTCCTCCTGTTCACAACTGTCTCCCTAGAACTTGGACTGGTAGCTGGTGCAACGCTCAGTTAAGCATTTGCTGCATACACGAATCAAGGTAGGATGTGGAACCTGCAAACCAGTGATCTCTGAGAACATGACAGCCAACCTTCATACTGCCGATAATTAAGATACGGAACTACTTAACTAAATGACCTAAAATCCTTTTTAACCCTTGTTTTTGAGACAAAGTATTCCCAATGGAAACTAGAAATATAATCGAAGTAGCTTTTTCATTTCAAAATCTTATAAGGTATTTGAAAACCCCTAAATGTTACATAATCTGTGTTGTGGCCTGAGGACCCAGTGCTAGTCCATGAACTTTGTTACCAGCCTTTGACAAGGTTCAGTACAGACATTGAAAGTATCTAGAAACATTTTAGCAAGTTTATAGTGCTGTGTCACTCTTACTGCATTTGACTGCATCAGTCGTTGCCAGTTTGCAGGACAAACCTGGTCCTTCACTAAGAGGTAAGGTTGTGACGCATTCATCTACAGTTTATCCAAAAATGCATTAAAAAGTAATAAAAATGTTAACTACCAGACTGGCAAAAACTTTAAATTCTGAAAATATGAAGTACTGGTGAGGCTGTGGAACAATGGGAATTCTTACACGTGGCTGGTAGGAATACAGACAGACATAATCAGAGACTACCTGACAGTATCTGCGAAGATGGAAGGAGCGCAGCCTACAAGCCAGCAACATCGGTTCTGGTACAGACCCTGAGACCCACCCCCGCCCCCCACACACACACAGGGTATACAGAACACTTCCAGCATCACTGCTGCAGTAGCCACGTATCAAATACAACCTAAATGTCTAACACAGAATGGGTGAATAAGTGATGGTGTATTTGTAAATTAGGATACTATACAGCAAGTGAAACTGAGTATGTATTTCAATATGGATTAATCTTACAGATATGTTGAACAACAACAAAAAAGAACTTACACAATTATGCCATTTATATAAAATTTAAAATAACGTCAAATACTATGTATTTCACTAGTGTTTTACAGTTTTTAGTGGACAGATCCTGCACATAATGTTAGATTTCTGTTTTTTAAGTATTTCATGGTACTACTGTAAATTACTAGTAATGTTTTTAAATTTCAAATTCCAATGTTTACTGCTAGTTCTAACAGTTTTATGTAGATTCCTTTCTAAATAAAAATGTCAACAAAACAGAGAAAAATTTTAACATAGTATGCATACACACACATAGTATTAGGCTGAACTAGAAAAAATACCAATATTTGACCTACAAATTTAACATTTCAATTTCATGTTTCAAAGTTCAAGTTGCTTGGGAAATAAATGATAAACACTGATTTCAGGATAATTGACTTCTGAGAGGAGACATAGGGGGTTCAACTGTATCAGTAAAAGTTTGTTTGCTAAATTGGGTGGGCACGTGGTTTTTTTTTATATTAGTCGTTATCCTTTTTCACATAACCTAAAAATTGTCCTTTTTTGATAGCCTGGGATGGTGCCTTCACACCAGGGGAATAACCAAACTTGAAGTTATTCACTTGTCTTACCTGGGCTCCTTGTCAAAGCACATGCCAGGACAAGGACACACACTTGAGGAACTTGTTTTGGGAAGTGACCCTATAGGACGCAAGTGCGAACACTGAAACAGGCAGGGAAGGAGGGAAAGCCAGTCCTCCTTCCCTCCAGGTTGTGTTAGCAAGCTGGCCACCTGTGGGAAACTGGGGCTTGAACCTGCTAGGAGCCTCAGAATTTGTCGGCCTGAGTGTCAGAAGAGGAGGGAGTTTTTCACTGGCTTTAGTCTCCCACCGGTCAAGGGATGCTTGGTGAGATGTTAACTCCCTCACACCCCCATGTCTGCACATGCATCAGTAAGGCTGAGCAACTTCACACAGGCAGCAGAGAAATGCTGGGCCAGTGAGATACCCACAGTGCAGCAGAGGCCAGCTGCTCTGAAAAGGTGGGCCAAGAGGATGTAAGTGGGGCAACAGAGGTGTCCAATGCATACACATCACATACTCACTGTATGTATGTATGCTGTATGTGTATATACACTTCTGTGTATATATAAAAGTATACTACTTATATTTAAAATGTTTTTATACATTACATACAAAAGCGTATTACAAATAACAAAAAATGGATTATTTTCTATTGTAAAATATACATAACACAAAATTTACCATTTTAATCATTTTTAAGTGTATAGTTCAATGGCATTAAGTATATTCACACTGTTGACCATCACCACCATCTATCTTCCAAACTTTTTCATCTTCCCAAATTTAAACTCTACCCATTAGACTATAATCTCGCATTTCCCCTCTCAGTCCAGCCCCTGGCAACCACCACTCTACCATCTGTGTCTATGAATCTGACCGCTCTAGGTGGCTCATGTCATTATTTGTCCTCTTGTGTCTGGCTTATTTCACTCAGCGAAATGTCTTCCAAGGCTCAACCATGCTGTAGCATGTATCAGAATTTCATTCACTCTTTTTTATAAGATGCCTTTTATAATTATTTATTTATTATTATTATTATTTTGAGGACACAGCTCACAGTGGCCCATGTGGAGATCGAACCGGTTAACTTGATGTTGTCAGCACCACGCTCTAATCAACTGAGCTAACGGGACACCCCTCATTCACTTTTAAGGCTGAATAATATTCCATTGTATGTATACATACTGCATTTTGTTTATTCCTCCATCTATCGATGACCTGTGGGTTGTTTCCACCTTTTGGCTATTGTGAATTACGTTGCTATAAACATGGGTGCACCAATATCTGTTCGAGTCCCTTTCAATTCTTTCATGTATATACCCAGAAGCAAAATTGCTGGATCATATGGTAACTGCCATACTGTTTTCCACAGCAGCTACACCATTTTACATCCCCACGTACACGTGATCCAACTTCTCCACATGCTTGTCAACACTTGTTTTTTGTTTTTATGGTAACAGCCGTCCTAATGGGTACGAAGTGGTATCTCATTGTGATTCTGGGTTATATTTCCCTAATTTTTAGTGATGTTGAGCACATTTTTATGTGCTTATTGGCAGTTTATGTATTTTCTTTGGAGAAATGTCTATTCAAGTCCTTTGCCCATTTTTCAATTGGATTTTTATTTTGTTTTTGAGTTTTAGTTCTTTCATATATTCTAGATACTAATCCCTTATCAGATATTGATTTGAAAATACTCTCTCATTCTGTAGTTGCCTTTTCACTGTTGATAGTGACCTCTGATGAATACATAATTTAGAAGTCCAATTTATTTCTTCTGTTGTTGCCTGTGCTTTTGGTGTCGTAGCCAAGAAATTATTGCTAAATCCGATGTCAAGCTCTTCCTTTATGTTTTCTTCCAAGAATTTCATAGTTTTAGCTCTTACATTTAGGTCTTTGATCCACTTTGAATTAATTTTTGTATATGGTGTAAGAGTCCAACTTCGTTCTTTTGCATGTGAATATTCAGTTTTCCCAGCACCATTTGTTGAAAAGACTGTCCATTTCCTATTGAATGGTCTCGGCACCCTTGTTGAAAATCATTTTGACACACAGGCTAGGGTTTATTTCTGGGGTTTCTGTTCTATTCCATTGGTCAATACATCTATCTTTATGCCAGTATCACATTGGTTTATTTTTTTTTATTTTGTTTTACTGAGATATAATTGACATGTAAGTACCACACTGTTTTGACCACTGTAGCTTTGTATTAAGTTCTGAAAACAGAAAGTATGAGTCCTCCAACTTTCTTCTTTTTGAAGATTGTTTTGGCTTTATGGGGTCTCTTGAGATACCATATGAATTTTAGGATGAGTTTTTCTAAATCTACAAGAAATGTCATCGATTGGGATTTTGATAGGAATTGATTGCACTGAATTTGTAGATCGCTTTCAGTAGTATTGATATCTTAACAATATTAAGTCTCGCAGTCCATGGACACAAGATGTCTTTCTATTTATTTGTTTGTACCCAGAATGTACTACAGGTTCAATTAAACAAATAGTTATTGAAACTTTATTCTGTTCTAGGCACTGTTCAAAAAACACTGCACTGTAAGAGAAACATTCTTCCTTTGAATACCCTTTTTCAATTCCCAAATTTAAAACAAATCACTTTTCTCAAAGGATTTACTTCTTCCAGACTGAAGGTTGTGTCAGAAAACACACAACTGATTTAGTCTAAAACCCAGAGAATCAGTGTATTCAGTTAACTTCCAAAGATCATTTAATTTTCTTAAATAATTATTTTCTATTCTTTTTGAAGTGGAGGGTTAGAACCAAATGCTTGATGGAAAGATTTATATTGTGCATATGACTGATTACACAGACCACAAAGGAAACTGGGCCAGTGTATGTGGGATCATAATTTCAGATGAAGTCTCCTATGTACTACTTAACTTCCCTCAGCTTGTAATTCTGTTTCTTCATCACATCACTGCATCGCTAATCCTCAACAACTATATCAGAGAGTCCATTCATTCAACAAACATGTAACAGGTGTTACCCTGCACTGGGAACTGTAGCAGATGCTGAGTGTCACTGATCACAAAGCAAGACCAGGAGAGCAAGCAGAGATATCTTCACATACCGCAACGATCATCATTAGAAAAACAACTCAAATAAAATATTCTAGAGTGAGTAGGTCAGTAGAGACAGTTTCAGGGCAGTACTTTGCAAAGGAACTATAATCCAAAGCCATATGCATCTCTTTATAAAGTCAGTCCTATCTAGAATATTACTTTGCATTAACATTTACTGAGTCCCCTCAGAAACAGACCTAAAACAGAAAGAAGAAAACAGTTCCATTTCTTACATTATAAAAATCTAAATTGTATTTTGAAAACCTCTCATGTTCAAATCAGAAGCCTGTTTAATTTTTCCTTACTTTAAGAAAGGGAAAAACTGGAGTTGTAAACAAGTCAATAAAATCACACTGGGACAAATCCAAACCTGTTATAGAAAAATTGTGTCCTAACCCTGTGGTGGTCCTGATGGAACTACTGATTAGCTGAGCACATGAATAAACACTGACACCCGTGCTGCTGCAGACATAGGAATGAAAGATAAGCCTTTTCCTCAGTTTATTTTTCTTACAGTTTATCATATTCTTTACTTTTCCTTCCCCACCTCACAGACACTATATTCAAGAAATATTCATGAAAATGTAGAGCCAAAATCTAGCAATCTAAAACAAAGATTCACCTGTACATGCAAATGGTACCTGTGTTCTTTAGTCTACTGTTCAGAAGAGGGTAAAAGCTCGCTCCAACAATTATAAAGACAAAAACCTTTCAAAGTCAGGAAAAAAACCCCTTAAAATTCTTTTGAAAATAAAGCACATAATTGCAGTAATATTTAATAGGCTTTGTTTTTTTGCACATATGTGGATGATCTGCATTACACGGGTTATTCCAGGAGAAATTAAAGCAAAATAAGACATTGGTAGTGAGAAGAAAAATGTAAAGGAAACATTTGATTCTCCTCACATTTTATATCCAATTGATGATCCGCATATAACTTTTTTTATATAAACATTTTACAGTTTATAGTTTCAGTTATTACCATTAAGGCTTTATATAAAATTTACTATGACTAAGAATTGTATATAACCTGAAGTCCACTGAGCTGCTACTAGAATTTCTGCTGATATGATTTCCAACATAAATTTAGGTTAGCTGTAACTTCAAATAGTTTTTAAAATGAAAATCAACAGGAATTCACCGCTTTGTCAAGTTAAAAAAGTTTCTAAGCTACAGTTTTAAAAAGTTGGAACAGATAAGATTGTGAAGTTTCTTTTTTTCTTTTAAATTTTATAACTTTTATTTATTTGTGTTTTTCCAGGACCCATCAGCTCCAAGTCAAGTAGTTGTTTCAATCTAGTTGTGGAGGGTGCAGCTCACACTGGCCCATGTGGGGATCGAACCGGCAACCCTGGTGTTATGAACATCGTGCTCTAACCAACTGAGCTGACCGTCTGCCCCTGTGAAGTTTCTTGAATGAATTCTGATGACTATAACTTTAAGATAAACTAGTAATACATGTGGTTTGTCACAATCAAAAATAAACAAGGTGAATGTAATTATATGAAAATTTAGAGCTCTTGGAAGGTATGAGAACATTAGTACGATTTTCAAATTTCTACATTATGACTGAATTGGGGAAGAAAATAGCATTTGTAAACGAAAAAAAAAAACCCAAGATACAAATTGTTGGCTGTATTCCCTCTCCCTTGTCCCATTTCCGGGTCGTCAGCCTCTCCAGGCAGGTTTACTACAGGAGCATATATGTATTATCTCCTAACTGACTCCCTGCTTCTAACTCGCCTTCCGCCACTCTGCCCTTCACACGTTGTCAGCTGAGTTTTCTAACGTGTAATTCTGATCAACACTCCTTTACTCAGATTATGTACCACAGCAGGGCAAGCTCTGGAGCTTTGCAGGATGCCGCACACTCACCTTTCCAGCCCGATTTCTCTTGACTTTGGCTATATCTCACCTATGCACCAGCCACAGAGAACTGCTTGCCAGTCCCTGAGGGGGTCCGCACTCTCCTAATTCAGCTCTTTTGCTCATTCTGTTCCCTCTGGCCAGAATTCCCTTTCCCTTCCCTGCTAAACTCCTACTCAACTCTCACAGTTCTTCCCAAATGCCATCTCCTCATCAGGTCTTCAGTCCAGCTGGCTGTGATCCTGTCTCCTCTGACACCCCAATGTACTTCCAAGTGTCTCTAAAGGCACTAGTATTCCATCTTACATCAAGTTTCTTGTCATCTCTACTGTAAACTGTCTGAGGCAGGAGCTGTTTAAATTTCTGCTCTGTCCCCTGAAATAACTGGCCCAGTGCCTGACCCAGTGGGGGCACTCGAGTATATACTGAGTCAAACTATATAGAGTTCTGCTTCAAGAAAAGTTACTGGGAGGAAAATGCTTTGAGTGCACAGAGAGAAAATTAAAGGGCCAGTGATAGCATTTTGAGAAAAAAATCTCAGAACATGCAAAATGTATACCAATGCCAGAAATATTTTACTTCTGTAGGACTAAGTAGGCTTTCGTGAGGTCATGATGGAAAAATAAACACACAAAACCTCTCTCTTTCCAGGTAAATAATAAATGAACTAAAGGAGAGTAACCTTTAAAAAATAAACTCAGAGGGTGGCCAGTAAGCTCAGTTGGTTGGAGTGTGGTGCTGGTAGCACAAAGGTTGCTGGTTCGATACCTGCATGGGCCACCATGAGCTGCGCCTTCCTTAAAAAATAAACAAACAAACAAATACAAATAAATAAATAAACTCAATCATTTTGCCCCAGTCAAATTGTAGTAAAACAAATGTTAATAATTCTGTTACAATGAAATCACATAGTCCTAATTATGTAATTAACCCCTGAATTTACTCCCAATAGGAAGCCATGCTAAAAATCACTAGCTTTTTCTTAACTACAGGCTCCAAAAATGAATAAATGAATGAATGCACTTAATAAGACCTGATTCAGAGTTCACTATAAACCAGTACTTCCCAAAATATTTGTGGGGAAAGATTGGTTTTTAAATATTTCCTCTCTGTTGCAGACTAATACTCTTATTTAAAAAAAATGAAAATGTTGAAGCCATGCGTAAAGGTTGATGACTGCTTTCTGTACTTGTCACAGACCAGTAACAAACTTTGCAAAGGAGCAGCCATCTGCTGTTTTCCCGAATCCACACACAAGTCAACACACTAGCAAATGCAGGGAAAGGTAGGATATATGCCTACCTTCTGCTCTTGCACCTCAAACACTGCTTCATGGACACTGCAAGCAAAAAGTGAGGTAGGCAGATCACTTAAATCCATCATCTCTTCCAAATCATCTTCATTTTCACCAAAAATCATCTCTTCTTCCTCTTCTTGGTCACTGCTACAGAGATCTGACTGGCTATCATTCCAAGATTTCATAGTGTCCCTCAGCATTATCCCCTAACAGCAGGTCTCTTCTGTTTTTAAAGTTCTAAGATGTCTACCAGGCATCTACTGTTAAAAAAAAAAAAGAAAACAACAGAGGTAAGACTTTGAGGGCCCAATAACTTTCCAATCAATTCTCAAGACAGCAGTTCATCAAAGGAAGCACTTTTATTCAGGAAAGATAAATCAGCGTTTCAATCAACTCATTATAGTCCCCGTAAATGAATTCTATATATGCTACATTGATTTGCTTGGCATATTTTCTGTAATATAGTTCACGGGCAATGATGTGTTACCAAAAAAAGGCAGAAAGTTTTCTAGTAAAATTGGGGGGGGGAAGATAATACAAAATGAGATAATATCAATATGTACACGAGTTTACAAGCAGTTGGAAGGAAAATAGGAACCAGAACTGCCTTCACATATTTGTTTGGGTTTTAGGTCTACAACACTGAAACTGGCACAGCAGAATAAAACCCACACTGATTCACTCACCATCTGCACCCTGAAATATGGTCTGCGATGAGCTGACTTTACCTTTCTTAACCGATTTGTTCTTTTCAAAGAATCTCAATGAATCAAGTTACACAGAACCAAAGGTTCTCTCTATATATAAAGTCAGTCTTTGTTAATATTAGAGGTATTTATGGCAGGCAAAATCTGACATAGACAATTAAAAAAATGTCCTTTTTCTGAACTTTTAAAAATCAGTAATTTTAAGCCCAAGCCATGGAGCTGACAGTGTCCTTCTGTTATACAATGGAACAGACTGTCTTATATGGACTATTTCTGTGCATGTCTGTCTTTTCCAATGCCCTGCACCCGAGGCCCACCAAGCAGAGCGCCTTGAATGTAACACATTTCAAGATGCTGAAACAGAATTCAAGAAATATTACCAGGCACAGAAAAATTAAGTGATCATAATTATTACTACCTCAGTGTTACCCACTTTGTTATTTTCCCTTTATTTCAAAGAACACAAGGCCGCAAATATATTGCTTATATAGAGTACGGTACAGAATGCTAATTCTAGGATAAAAATCATGGGTTTTTTATTGTTGTTGTTGTTATTCTACTATGTCAATCAGGAGAGACTAATTCTAAAAAGCAAAATCTTTGCTCATTTTTATAAACATTTTCTGAATGCCTACTGCATGTCAGGTATTACCATGTTTCCCTGAAAATAAGACCGAGCCAGATAATCAGCTCTAATGCGTCTTTTGGAGCAAAGATTAATGTAAAGACCTAGTCTTACTTTACTATTAAGACCTAGTCTTATAAAATATATAATATAATATCGGGTCTTACATTAATTTTTGCTCCAAAGAACACATTAGAGCTGATTGTCCGGCTAGGTCTTATTTTCAGGGAAACCAGATAGTAGGGATAAAGAAGATAAATAAGACATGGTTATTATCCCCAAGGAGCTCCCACAAAGCAAGAATTTCTTCTCCATGATGCTAACCACTCCTAACGGACCTTGTTCTATTCACTGGCTCCTACACTTTTAATTTCTCCTCCACCTGTCCCTCTTCCTGAGCAAACATACCTCTTCAAGATTCTCCATTGCTACCGCCCAATGTTAAAGAAAGAAAACCTTTCTTTCAGATTCTGCCTTCTCCTCAATCTACCTCTGTCTCTCCTTCTCCTTTCTGTCCAACTTCCTGAAAAGAGTAACCTGTATTTGCTGTGTTCACTTCCTCAACTTCCTGAATTCAGTGCAGCTGGACTACACTGCCACTACCTTTCAGCTGAAAATGCCCTCAGTGTGGACAGCAATGGTTTCCTCACAGGTGGAACCTAATTTCAGGCCTCAGGCCATCCCTGCAGTGCGAGACCCTGCAGCCCACCCAGTCACTCTGGGACCTCCCTGTGCCCCTGGCTTCTAGGTCCCAGGCCTTCCTGCCTCTCCTTGATCGCCATCTGGCTTTGTCACTGGCTCCTCTTCCTCCACTCGCCTTTTACAACTTCTTTACAGCTTTGTCTCTTTGAGGTTTCCTCCCATGCTCTTCCTGGGTGGTTGTATCTGCACCCAAGCATTTAACTACTTTACCACCAGTGCTTCTCAACTTTGTTTTCTGCCTCCCTCTGGTGCATACACATAGCATGTGTGTATCCATGCTATCTTGTTTCATACAATGATTCTTCACCCAGGAAGGATGTCACCAAAGTTGAGGCGGAAGCAAGAGCAGAATCTTAGGCAAAGGGGATGGGTAGTTTGGGAAAAGTACACGACCCTGAGATTGTAGTCTGCCCTGAGGCCTTCCCTGCCTACGCACACTGAAAATCACTGGACCCAACCTCTCTTCTCAGTTCTACACTTCTATTTTCAGCTTTCTATTGGATATATATACTTGGGTAGCCCACAGGTACTACAACTGTTTTAAACTTATTCATTTAATTAGATTATTGTGCTGGAAATCTCTTATCTGGAAATGGACCTGGGGAGGGAAAGATGCTATCTCATTGTGGCTTTCATTGTAAGCTTTTCTTCAAGACTAAGTTGTCAGGTAGAGTTGTAGTTCTCATAGTACTTTGCTCATTTCTCTGTCATATACTTATCTTATGATTTGTTTACAAACCACTCCCAGCTACCACCAGAATGTGAGAGCCTTTGAATCCCCAGGTCCTGGCACAGTCTCTAGCTCACAATGTCGGGTTAATCAGGACTGCTGAAGGAAAGCAGATAGCACTGTGTTCACACCACTGACATGGCAGCAAAGACAAAGGAAAATTTCACTCTGCATGAAATTAGAGACAGCTTCCAAAGGAAGTTATGGTGAGACTTACAGGATGAACAGAATTTCAGCAGGCAAAGAATGGGCTGCATTCCAAGTAAAGCCACCACTTGATGGACAAAGGCAGGAAGACAAAAGGATCAGCATGTGCGAAGATCATGGGGTCCAGTGTGGCCAGAAGGTACCCTCTTTGGCAGGGGTGGCATGAGACAAAGCCAGAAAGGTAGGTATGGGACAGGTTGCCTTGGAAACACAAGGTTACAGAGTTCTGACATAAAGGCCAGTCAATGTATCACCATGCCAGTGACCGTTTTCAGGCAGGGAAATAATATAACCAACCCAATTTAACTTTTAGTACCACTAAAAGTGGATCATCTTTGTATCTCTTAGAGGTGCTAATGTCCTTCATCTCCTTCCACCCCCAACCCATTAAAAAGAGATGAGGAAAATACTGTGCCTGGTTTTTTAGAGGTTGGAGAGTTGGGGAGTTCTGAGTGGCTAGATTTTGAAATTTGAGAAAGTCAAGCTATTTTTGGTAAGACTTTTTGTTTGTTTCAAGTTCCTTCCTCCAACCGCTAAAAAAGAAAAAAGAAAAAAAACATCAGAGCACAGGAAACAATCCTACACCTGACTTAAAAAAAAAAAGAAAATTCTTAGAATGTTGCACCTTCATTTCCTGTTTTCTACCTTCATTTTTGGGTAACTTTTTTTTTGGGGGGGGTGGATATAATTTCAAACAGAGAAGTTGTAAGAGTAGTACAAGGAATTCCTGTATATTCTTTACCCAGACTTACCAAGGACTTCCAGTTTTGCCCATTTTTAAAATCACTCTCTATTCTTATACATATACATACATCCCCCTTGAACCACTAAGTCAGATGAGTGTGCCTCCTTTACTCCTAAATACTTCAGTAAGATTATTTTCTAACATAGACCAAAGTATAATTATCAAAACCAGGAAATTTAAAATTGATATAATACTATTATCTAAATCAGTCTATATTCAGATTTTGTCAGTTACCCCAATAATGTCCTTTATAGCTATTTTTTCTTCAATATTTTTTAGATTGTTAAATTATTTGCCTTCTGTCCCAAGATAGTTCAATCATCTTTATAGTCTTGCTACATTTTCTTCACATATACATTACTGTATATTTGGTACACTTTAAAAAGATGGATGGATAAAATACCACAGTAACTGCAAACAAGTGTGAAAAGTCTTTAAGTATATCCCATCAGACCTGTATCAGGCTCCATAATCAGACTTTTCTAGATTTACTCATACACTCTGGCTCCCCCAGTACTCCGTGAGGTAAATTACTTTGCCTTCCTTTTGTTTCCTCAACTATAAAATGGGGATAATAATAATAATCCCTGTATATTAAGATTGAATGAGAGAATACATGCTAAGTGCTCAGAATAATGCTTTGCATATAGTTGGTACCCAATAAGTAGTTTTACATAGGCACAACCTATGTCAATGCATTGTTGGGTTGAAAAGGACCCCAATAATATCAGAAACATCAGTGGAACTGATATTAAAACAATAAAATGAGAAAAATATATATACCCAAACAATCTAGTTCCGAGCAACAAAATGGCTACAAAAATAAAACTAACACTGCATCATTTCAAGAAAACTGTTCACTCACAAACCTATCAATAAAACCAGGTCCAGAGCAACCCCTGGCAGTAGCTAGAGGGCTCCTGTGTGAAAACATTTAAAGATTTAAAAACAGAACTAGCTGAAAAAGGCCACAGTGACTTTTTTATGGGCCTTACAGAATCGTATGTTGTAATTCAGCACACACAGTATTAGAGACATTATCTTTCAGATGATGGTTCTCTTGCTAAGGGCAAGCCATGAGATTTTTTTGGATATAACTTAAGTCAACATTGTCAACCATTTCATAATTTACTAACATTATAAATGCAATTAGATTTTAATAGAAAAAGAGATAAGATTAAAGTCAGCCAGTAGAAATGACAATCCTAGCACATGTATAAAGAAACATCTTATAGGATAACTCAGCTGATACTTACAAAGTAGCTTGGTTTTATTAAGAAAAAAAAATGACAAAAGTATATTGTTTCCATGCTGTTATTATTGGATTTGCTGCTAATTCTTCCCCAACTCCTACCACTACAAGACTAAACTGCCCCTCAATTTATTAACCCAGGAAAATACTGACTGCTTCAACAGGGAAAGCACTGGCCGAATATCCTCCAGCTTCTGTAAGCAAAGGTCTGTGCTAATCAGGGTTTAGCATCATTTCCAGCGCAACTGTAGCTATGGCTGGCTTCTGGCAAATTGTTTCTTCATGGAAACATCCAATGAGTGGAAAACTCTAAGTAGCATGACCATCTGCTCTGCTACAACAAGCTTTGTGACAAACGGAATCCATCAAGCCAAAATGTCAAGCACATGGATTGTACTTTGCATTTTAAATTCTGATCAGAAAAGTAAGTTCCTCCTCCTCCAGGATATTTTTTAAAAAATAAGTTTCAAAATAGTATGCTTCTCAACTTGGTGAACATTTAAAACACCTCAGCTAGGTGCACTTATTATTTTTGGATGTGTTCAAAATGCTACTGAACAATATCGGAAGCAAACAAGTATCCCACTTCCAGCTCTACAGTGCTCTGCTGAATAAACTTGGAAAAGTCACTTGGCTTTTTGTTTTTCTGTTTGTTCTCTCATATATAAAGTAAGGAAAATATTGACGGATGCTGTTGAACTACTACATTCCTTTTAAAAACTTCAAAATTATAAATTTAGACTAAGTTTCTTTTTTAAAAAAACCCTCAGGATTGCCAACGTGGGGGTTCTGAATAGCTATCATACAAGCCTCTATCTTTTACGCCCTTCTCATTCACCACTTATACCATGTTTCCCTGGGAATAAGACCTAGCCGGACAATCAGCTCTAATGCATCTTTTGGAGCAAAAATTAATACAAGTGTCAGTTGCTTATAGTAAAATAAGACTGGGTCTTACGTAAGACCGGGTATAATAGAATAAATATAATATAATGTAATGTAATATAACTGGGTATAATATAATACCGGGTCTTATATTAGTTTTTGCTCCAAAAGACACATTAGAGCTGATTGTCTGGCTAGGTCTTATTTTCGGGGAAACACGGTAAGTAGATTTTTACTACTTTTTAGTAGCTGTGGTAAAAACATTTTTGGTGCAACTGTAAAGTAAAATAGGTGAAAATTAGATTTTTGTGTTTTGTGTTTCAATGACCTATGCCCTCTTTTCATAGGTAATCTAGACTTGATCCTGTTATAATCACTGAGGTTTCCCATGCACAGTGATATGTGCTAGCGTGATGGAAAGAACAGAAACCAAACGACAAAATCAACTGTCAGAACATAATAAAATAATAAATTTTAAAGCATAATTGAAACAGATATAAAAGACTGATGCTATTTAGTCTGCTGTATATAATTCATTTTCCTTCACTACATTAGGAGAAAAGTAGAGATCTACTGTCAGACCTCCACCTTCTGTGGGTTATTTTTTTTTGGATCTGGATCTAAATAACAAATGATACTGGACTTTACAGCTTCCATTATTTCACAAGCTTCAGCGTACTGGGTTTCCAAATCCACTATTTTTCATGATGTCTGGCTTAAGTCTTTCAACCAACAAATCCTTTAGAACCATGCAAAATTTGTTCTCATTTGTAAACCGTAACATCCATGTGTTTAAAAGCATTACAAATATTACAATTCAATAGTGGGAAACATCTTGTTTTCCCTAAAAGCAATAAAATCTCTTCCCAAGCTAAGAAAGAAAAGAAACAGGTTGCCAACGTAGTAAAATGTAAAGCTGATGGCATGGATAAGGAAAGTGCTCTTGGTTTTCAGGCCTTTCCTTGTGGTCCTGCTTCAGTAGTGTACTTCTAGAACACTAATAGAAAACCCCCACTAAAAAAGCACAAATTTGCATGATGCACAAATAGCTATATCCTCCGTCTCCAATATTGTTTTTATAATTTAATATATAGAACCAGAGCTAATGAAATAGTTTTAAAATAAATTATTTTAAATCACATGTAATCACAGCTACAAATGCCAGTTGCGTCTTACTAAATGCTGAGTTCTATGAAAACTGCAAATAAATGTGGTGTGGTAGGTAATTTTTTCAGTAAGGGGGAGCGAATATCTTTGGCTTTGAGCACTACACTAAAATATCACTCTAAATAATCCCGGTTTGTAGGTGAAACACGGATCTGAACTGCTCTTTACACTAGACTCCTACCTAATCCCTGAAAAAGATGATCAGATTTTGCACGGACGCTGAAACGAAGCAACCTGAAAACACGGCACCACTGCTCTACCGGTCCAGGCAGCAGATGGAAGCAGATAGACAAGTTTCAAGAAGTTGGCAAATAAGTAATGCGAAGGTTATCCGGGCAGCACGGAGAGAGGAGGAGCGAGAGAGAAACAGGGCCTTCCAACTTGTGGAGGCCTATGCTTTACCGATTGCACCTTTCCTGCCTTCAGGAGCAGGTTCGGCCTGTCAGCTTTTCGAAAAGTCAAACAGTTGTTGGGAGAAAACTGCTGGTGGAGAGGAAAAGGAAGAATTTTCTTGGTTTTGTTTCCAAGACACCACCCCAGAGCTGCCAGAGAAGACTATGGGCACCAGAAGGGCTGGACCCTGGAGACAAGGACGCACGCAGCAGCATCTCTAGGGTCTGGGGCACAGGAGTGCCTACCTCTCCCGGGCATCTGCTGACCGTTCCTTTTCTCTCTCTCGTTTTTTCCTCCTGTTTTGTTGGTTTAACTTCCTGCACCCCGTGTCCACCACCCTCCCCAGTGCTAACTGCAAACCTTGCTTGGAGAAGTCGGGCGTTAGCCCCGCCCTGCGAAAGGGAGACTCACCTGTGCTCTTGGCCGCTGCAGGAAGGCAGGCAGGAAGGCGAGAGGCCGGGGCGGCCCGACCGCACTGCGCGGGAACGGGGGCGCCGCGATGAGTCGGGTCTGGGGAGACGCGCCGGGCCGCGGCCGCCGCAGAGCCGGTGCTAGCAGCCTCTCCGCCACGCCCTCGACGCCGGGGAGAGCGGCCGCCTCCGCAGAGGAATGAGGGGCGTCAGGGCCCAGCCCGGCTGCCGGCGTCGCGCGCACGCGCTCCCGGGCCCGCGCGCTCCCGCCCCACCCCGCCCTGCCCCCTCCTCCGGCGGAGCGCGCGGCGCAGGCGCCCGAGAGCCGCAGCCCGGAGGGGTCGCGCGGGGCCCGGACGCCAGCAGGAAGCGGCCCCGCCCCTGGCGCGCGGGCGTGGGGGCGGGGCGGGGTCTGGGCGCGCGCGCGCGCGCACTTGGCCCGCAGGACTGGGTCTTTCTTGCTCTGGCCGAGCTTGAGCTGTAGCTCTGTGCCGGGGGCGATAGGTATCCCCCGACGACAGGCCCTCTGGCAGTTTTGTCTTCCACCGTGACCAGAAATAGTATATCGCCTTTTCCTGCCGGCTGCGTATATCGGTCACAGGAATAGTAGGAATATTATGAACATGTACTGAGGACCAGTTACTATGTACACTGCGCCACGTGCTTTGCAAGCTTTACCTCAGGTAACCTCAAAGCACGCAGCGAATCGAGCGTTATTATCCATATTGTATAGATAAGAAGGGGTGCCGTGTGCTTAATTGCCCCAGGGGAGGCAGCTAGTAGGTAGCCACGCTGTAGGGTGAACTTGCGTGTGGGACTCCTTATCCTGGGCTCTTCCCCTTGGGGATACTGCCAGGGCTCCCTCCATGCACCTCCTCCTCTTCTCGCCTCTTCTTCACCCTATGTACAATATTATAATTACATTTGTAGTGCCCTGTGTTCCGTTTACAAAACACTTCTCACGCAGTCTCGCGTGATTCCTTCAGAAGTCCTGGGAGACAGTGGGGGCATAATTACGCTTATTTTACAAAGGCCTAAACTGTTCAATGAGTTGTCCCAAATCACAGCGGTGGGAGTAGGGCTTCCTTTGGCGGCTATTACTGTATTTTTTTTACAAGGCATCTGGGCCAAGCTCGGGAGGGAGCCTGGGTCTCTTCCCTTAGTTCACAGAGAGGGAAACAGGCACAGAACGAGGAAGGAATTTGTCTTAAGCTGCGCAGTTGGCAGAAAATCAGTTCTGATCACCCACCCATCGGCCCCTAAGAGTCAAAGTGAAACAAATTGAAGCTCAAAAGTAGGCCCTCAGCACCTGGGGCATGGCGGGGGAAGGATTGAAGTGTGTAGAATACATCGAATCTCTGTTAGATGTAAACTAAGGAAGTGGGGATGGGTTATGGTCCCAATCACTCTTAACTGTTGACCCTGCACCATCAGAGAGAGATGTCCAGTGGATCACCCCCTGCTGCTTCCTGTTCATTGCTTCTGTTGTTTCTGCTGCTTCCAATTTGGCTGCCCCTGCACCCCACCTTGACCTAACCAAGTTCTTCCCTTTCATTCTCTTAACAGATACTTACTGAAAGCCACTTCTTTCATTAAGGTCACCCTAAGAACCGCAGTAATTTTTCTTCTCAAAATTCCTCTGACACAGCAACGTTGGCAAAAGTTGAGTGTTCAGGTCAAAAGAGTTTGGAAACTGCAGCATTCTGTACCCGTTTGGGGATCTATATAGTGCACATTAACTCAGAAAAGGCTTTGAAAGGTCTGAAAATAAACAGACTGCTTTAGCCTGAACTCAGAATTTCCCTGAGGTATTAGGCCCTGGGCTTGCAAGGGTGAGTCCCACCCAAATCGACCTCTTCAGGGGCTCACAGCTGGTGGAAACAGATAAGCAAACAGCTAATGGTGGTACAATTTTATACATGTGCTCATAGAGGCATTTGCAAAGTGCTGACAACGCCAAGGAAGAAGTGAGCAATTCTACCCAGAAAATTAAGGGAAGGCTTTGCAGCGAAGAGGCTATTTGAGTAGTTTTCTAGGTGGAGAATATGGGCAAGGGCCTTCCATAGAAATAACAGCATAGAGACGTTAAAAGACCGGGCCTTGCATTCATTTTTGTTCCAAAAGACACATTAGAGCTGATTGTCTGGCTAGGTCTTATTTTCAGGGAAACATGGTAAGTATACCTTTGTGTTGGTTTTGGAGGTAAGAAAGATTATTCAAGAGTCTTTCCCACTCCCTTCTCCCCGCCTGCAATACACCACTCAAACTGGGGTAAGAAATAATGGAATTCATTGACTCATAGAACAGAAAAGTCATGGGCTTCAGTCCTGGCTGGATCCAGGGGCTCAAACTGTGACATCAGGATTTAGTCTTTGTTCTCCATTTCCTTTTTGTTGACTTTTCATTCTCAGGCTACCTTTCCCAATGAGATGGCAGAATGGCTGCTTACAACTTCCAATCACATTCTTACCAGCAGAAAGAAAGCTTCTTTTCTTTGATGCTGTCAACAAAAGTCCTGGGACTGCTTCTTGTTGGTCTAACTTGGATTACTTGTGCATCACTAAACCACTCTCTTGAGAAAGGGCATGGAATATCTGACAGCCAAGGCCTGGCTCATGTGTTCATCTCTGGAACTGGGGTGAGGTCAGCAGCTCTCAAATCTCATGGACCAAGAACTGGGGAGAGGTGACTTTTTTTTTTTTAATTTTGTTGGGGGATATTGGGGGACAGTGTGTTTTTCCAGGGCCCATCAGCTCCAAGTCATTGTCCTTCAATCTAGTTGTGGAGGGCGCAGCTTACTGGCCCACGTAGAAATCAAACCGGCAACCCTGTTGCTCAGAGCTCATGCTCTACCCAACTGAGCCACCTGGCTGCCCCGAGAGGTGACTTCTGGTGTGAGGTATTTTCTGTTGGTCCCCTTAGAGCTACTCTCCACCCTTCTTCTTCCTGATTTGTGCCCCAGAAGGCTGACCTGCGTTCAACTGGTTCAGTGGGTCCCTTGTCTTCTGGCTTACAGTTGAATTTATCCAATAGTAGCCATTGGGAGGAGATCAGCGGGTTGGAGGAGAATGAAGTAAGGGTGTTATTCCACAGACCCCTTCCCTTCTAGGTCACTGCAGGTTGATCACATACATCTACTGAGGCTTCTGTGAAGTGACTCTCTTCATACAGGTCTGTCTCCTAGTTCTGCTAGAGTCTCCCTTCTCTTGGCCTAGAGATGGTAATGGGCTCTCTCTGTTGGCTACCTCAGAGCGTCATACCACCATTCCTTCTTGTTTCTCTCAATCCTACCTACACATTTGTAAATAACCTTTACCAAACTCCCCTCAGATTAACCTTCTGCTGGAACCCTGATGGTTACATTCACCAAAGGCAATTCAAGGTAAATTACCAAAGGTAATTCAAGTTTCTATTACCAAAAGAGAGAAGTGATAAAGAGCAGGCAACAGCAATCAGAGCAATACTGGTTTGGTAGAGCTCTTGCAATAATGCAGACCAGAGAAGATAATGCAGATGGGTTGCACAGAGTCAGAGAGGAGGAATTGGTGCAACATAGTATGATTCTGGCTGTATTATAAAGGCAAAGTTAACAGTTTACTGATGAATGGTATGTAAGTGGTGAGCCTTACTTAGGTGAACTATGTGTAAGTTATGAGCTGAGGCTGGAAGTATTTGGAAAACACAGGTATGGAGCCTAGGAGTGAGCTCAGACTAGGCGCAGTGATGTGGGAGGGAGGCATGCTGGGTAGTTGATATCATGGACTCAGATGAGATGACCCAGGGAGAGCATGAGGAATAGAACACAAGGAGGGCAAAGGGCAGAATCCAAAACAGCATCAATCTTTACATGGTAGACAGAGAAAGAGTTGCCATCTTGCATCCATCAACTAGGTTATGAGCAACTCAAGAACGAGAATGGAACCTCCTACATCTTTCCTCTTTACCACTGTGTCCAGCAAGGTGCCTGGGCATACAATGTGTAATAAATACTTGTTATGAATGAACTTCCCATTTCTAACCCTCCCTCCCTTTCTTCCTCATCACTGTGAGGTTTCAGTTACAGGCACAGAGAAAACGAGAGAGAGAAATTGATCCCTTGTGGCTCGATCCTCTGAAAGCCGTGCCAGGGTTGATTAAGTGTTTTGCTGTCCTGGAAAACTCAAGTAGAACCTGTCAGATGATGCTACAGACCTTTAGTAACTCAGCTCTTGCCTCTCAGTTGAACTTCCAGACATGTGCTTTCATTTCATTTTTGTTATTTGAATAGATTTAAAAGTCAGTACTTTAAAATATCCTTTTAGGTTTGTGCTATGGAAGTAATAGAAGTGATAAAAAGATCTCCATCTCACATTCATGCATTTGCTGGTGGGTGTAAAAGGAGATGGCCATTTTTGGAAACTGCCAGTTTATCAAGCTAAATGTACACCTACCCTATGACCCAGAAATTCTACTCCTAGATATACGAGTATACTCAAGGGAAATTTAAGCAAATGTCCCCTTACTCCAAAAGGTTTATACAAGAATGCACTTAACATCTTTATTCATAATATTACAAACTGGGAATAACCCAAGTGTCCGTCAAAAGAAGAATGGATAAACAAACCGTGGTATATTCAAACAATGGAATACTACAAAGCCATAAAAAGAACGAACTACTGATAACAGCCTAGATAAAGCTCAAAAAAAAAAAATTACTGAGCAAAAGAAGTCAGACACCAAAGAGTTACGTACGTATGATTCCTCCATTTATATGAAATTCAGGAAAAGGCAAAACTAATCTACGGTGATAAAATCAGACTAGTGGCTACTTCTGAGGGGTGGGATTGATTGGAAAGAGGCAAAGGGAACATCTGTGGGTTATGGAAAAGCTCTTTCCATATTGTATATTCAACACACATTGATCGGATGTCTATCACTTGCCAGGCACAGTTCTAGGCATCGGGACCCAGCAGTGAACAAAACAGACCAAGTCCCTACTTTTGTATAGGTCTACCTCAGTTCTTTCCATTGGCTACATAGCATCAGTGCAATTAAAAGGGAAAGAAAAGTGGCTTTAAATATAGCCAATGTCCAGTCTGAGGAAGTTCCTTCTCATTTCATTTTTTCAGTTGCTGGTGGGAAGGCAGCAAACTACAATGAAAAGAACGATGGCTGTAGGGGTCAGCTCCACCATTAGCCAGTTGTATAATCTTCAAACAAGCTCTTTAAATCCCCTGAACCTTACTTTTCTCATCTGTTAGATGGTGTTGATGATATTTGCTTTGCAGAGTTGTTTTATAAAGTGCCAGATTAGTTGGTTTATAATCGGTTTACAAGTCCTTATTAGGTTTGTATTGCCTTATTAGGTAAATTTTACCTTGTTAGGTAAATTTTATTCAAGGTAGCAATGTGCTGCCTCCCTTGAAGCTAGGTATGGTAGTTTTGCCCAGTGAGATGCAAGCAAAAGGAAGCTGACTGAGCTGGGAGGGGTACCTTTGCCCTTCTACTGTTCCTCTTCTGGCCTGCAATGTGAATATGATGGCTGGAGCTCCAGCAGCTATTTTGGGCCGGGAGGTAACCTTGAAGATGGAAGCCACATGCTGGGATGGTGGATGAAACAGATGAGGAGCCTGGATCCCTGTGACACTGGAGCTGCCCTACCAGCTCTGGGTTACCTACATGTATTCCAGACTGCCTTCACTTGGGGGACAAATATTCTTCTATATTGTTAGGTATCTGTTGCAGCCAAACCTAATCCCAACTGATACACCCTGTGAGTCATCCCACAGTTCTCTGTATTATTTTTCAAAGCATCTATCACAATTATGATTAAGAGGATAATTATGCAATTCTTGTTAGGTTGGTACAAAAGTAATTGTGGTTTTTGCAATTATTTTTAACCTTTTAAACCGCAATTACTTTTGCACTAACCTAATAGTTTGAAGCCTAAATCCCAACTAAAATATCAATTCGATGGGGGCAGGGACTAGTCTATTCACTGACATATGCCAAATTCCTGTATCTAGTTCTGGTATATAGTAAGTGCTTAATAAATGTGGAAGCAAGAAAGGGAGGGAGGAAACAGTTGCCTCTGGTTGTGAGAGAGATCACTTCATGAGACAGCATGTAGTGAGAGAGGAGAAGGCTGAAGATATAAGCCTGCTTGCCAGCTGACCTCTGTCTCTATCAAAGTCTCATTAATGTGCACCTGGGTGTACCAGGTATTTAAATTCACCATCTGCCACTCACTAGATCTCCTGGGGATTGGCCTGACAGATGGTACCTTTTTGTGAAGAGCCTTAAGTTAGCCTGCCTCCCTTGGGAACACCCTCATTTGTCTCCCACTCCTGGAAAAATCATTCATTCCCCGAAGAAGAGAGTTCAAACATGATCCAACAGCTTGCTGGGGGAATGAAGCTTCCTGCCAACACCGCATTCAACACTGGTTGGGAGATGAGTGATGTAGATTTTTGATATCTTTAATTTTATCATTATAAAAATTAGACTTGGCCTTTATCACACTTTGAAAACAAAAGAATACGTAAGAAAGTTAAAATCACTTACAACCCCATAGTCTAAAGATAGCCACTATTCAACATTTTGATATATTTCCTTCCAATCTTTTTTTTGTAAGATGAGGTATATCATTGGAATCATTCTTTTATTTTTTTAAAGAGTTTATTTGAGCATTTATTGATTTGACTCTGGCAGCACCAAACTGAAAGTGGTTAGGAGTGCTCCCTGGATTCATTTAGTTTGGACCTCCCATTTATTTCGCGTGGCATTATATTGCAAGCATTGCCTTGTGTTTTAAAGTACTATTTTTAAAAGTTTTTCATGGCTGCATAAGATTGCATTGTGTGTATCCCATTATTTATCTAATCATTCATTGTTGGAATCAAGATTTCTTTAGAATTTTCTCTTATATTAATTAACTATACAATGAATATCTTTATACATAAGCATATTGTTACATTTCTGATTATTTCCTTAGCATAGATTCCCAAAGAGGCTACTAGGGAAAGAGGCATGAACATTTACAAAATCCTTATCGGAAATTGACAAAATGCATTTCAGAAAGGTTGTACAAACTTCCACATCTGCAGTGCATGTCTTATCACATCCTTAATAATACTGAGTATTGTATTTAATTTTAAAAGCCTTTCCTGTTTAATAGGCAGAAACAACCTCATGGGCATATGATTACTGCGGAGGATGAACATTTTTTTCATGAGTATTTTATTTGAAAACTGTCCAAATTCTTTATCCATTCTTCTGTTATGCTATTAGCATTATTTAATTGATTGCAAGAACACCTAATATATTGTAGATAGTAACCCTATGATTATCATATTTATTGAAATTTGTAAATGTTCCTATCTTTACTTTGTTTTTCACTTGCTTCTCCACCTTGCTGACATCTAATCAATAGTGACTTTTGTTTTCTTGATGATTTCTATTTTTTACATTTACCACTTTAGTTTAATTGAAATTTAGTATAAAAACATGGGGTAAGACTCTAACGTAAGTTCTTTTTCCAGTGATTCTAACATTAATTATTAAAGAATCCATTTTACCCACTGCTTTGTATGTACACAACTTTGTATATACACAACTTAAGAACACAATATATGTATATTTTTGGGTTATTTCTTCTGTTTCATTGATCTCGCTGTTAATAGAAACTGTTTTGATCATTTTAGTTTTATTATCTGGAAGGGAATGTCAGGGTACCCTACTTTTCAGAAAAGTTTTACCTGTGTATATGGCCTCCTGCCCGCCTCCCCCCTCCCACAACCCTAAAACTTCAGCAATGTATGAGAACACCATTCTCAGAGCTGCAGGCATTTTACAGTTGTCCCTCAGTATCCACGGGGTACTGGTTCCAGGACCCTCATGAATACCAAAATCCCTGGATGTTCAAGTCCCTTATATAAAATGACGTATTGTATATAAAATACACACATCTGTCTGTATACTTTAAATCATCTCTAGATTACTTATAATACGTGATACGATGTAAATGCTATGTAAATAGTTGTTATACTGTATTACTTAGGGAATGACGACCAAAAAAAAAAGTCTGTACATGTTCAGTACAGACACAACCATCGTAGGCCTAACTACATTGCATAATACATGTCAGCAACAACAGAACAGTTTTTTTTCAAATATTTTGATCTGCAGTTGGTGGAATCTGCCTATGCAGAATCCGCAGATAGCGAGGGCCAACTGTACTTAAAAGTCTTCCAAAAACTGCAGCCTCACATCCTGGCCGTGTTACTGACTAGTTGTTTAACCTTAAGCAAATATCATATGCTTTAAGCCCAGTTCCACTTCAGCTAAAGGGAAATAACAATGGTACCTCACTCATAAGATGGTTTTGAGGCTCAAATAAACTGTTTTCTGAAAGCTCCTGGAAAACTAAAACATCCAGACAATAAAGAATAAAGTACAGATAATAACTATTACATTTTTATAAAGAGGAACATGTCTTAAAAAAACCCACTCCTGAATAATTTCGAGGATTGGGTGTAGAAATCCATCTTTCAGTGGGTTCTGAAGCCTGAATGCTGCATAAGAGTCCATTGTGCTGTGTTGCTCTAAATTACAAAGAATCAGTTCCATTTGCTCGCAGACTCCGAGGCTACTGAATAACTGGGGGCCGATTCAAGAGCAGCGGTGCCAAACCCACACTGGAAGGAGCTGCTCTCTAAATGTTGCAATCCTTGAATTTGTTAGGAGGAGGTATTATTTCCTGATTAATTTGAGCTGCAGGTGGATTGAAGAGAATAAGAGCTAGACGATCATAATCAGGAAGGAAGGGGTGCAGAGAGAACCACGGAGAAAATGGAACATTAAAAATGGACGGCTGCATGAATAGCCCAGGATTCAATATTTTGATTTTCCTTGACTATCAGTCAGGGTTTGATCAGCAGACAGGAGTCACACAGTGATTCGAAAAGGAAGAATTTAATATAAAGCACTGTTACCTAGATACACATAAAGCTATTCATTGGTAACTGAACAGGTAAAAAGAACCCTAAGGGATCATGGGCGTAGTGACTGCAGGGAGCAGCGACATGCCTAGGATGAAAGGAGCCAAGAGAAGAGGTTGTGATGATTAAAACTTAGACAATAAGAGGGCATTCAGCCCCAAAAAGAAATGAAGTATGGATACACGTAAAACTTGGATGAACTGTGACAACATTACGCTCAGTGAAAGAAACCAGTCACAAAGTCCATATTGTATAATTCCATTCACAGGAAAGTCCAGAACAGGGAACTGTATAAAGTAGAATAGATTAGTGGTTGCCAGGAGCCGGGAGGGTAGCGTAGGGGGTATTGGGAGGTGATACCTCAAGGGTAAGGGGTTTCTCTTTTTTTCCAAGTTGTGGTAAAATATACATGTTATCATTTTAACCATTTTAAGTGCCTAGTTTAGTAGCATATTAAGTACATTTGTATTGATGTGCAACCATTACTACCATCCATCTCCAGAACTTTTTTTATCTTGCCAAATCGAAATTCTGTACCCAATAAACAAAAGCCCCCTACTCCCCCCATCCCTCCACCCCGCAACAATCATTTTACTTTCTGTCTCTATAAATTTGACTAAGTGCCTCCTATAAGTGGAATTGTATGGTGTTTGTCCCCTTGTGTCTGGCTTATTTCACTTAGCCTAATGTTCTCAAGGTTCATCCATGTTGCAGTGTAAGTCAGAATTTCCTTCCTTTTAAGGCTGAGTAATATTCCATTGTGTGGATAGACCACATTTGTTTGTCCATTCATCTGTCGAGAGACACTAGATTTGCTTCCATTTTTTGGCTATTGTGGGTAATGCTGCTATGAACATGGCTACACTGATAAAGATGAACTGGAACTTGAAGGAAACATGATCAGGTCAGGAGGGAGGTCTATGGGAGGAGCTAGGGCTTATGGAAGTTCACGTGAGAACCCTATAGGAAGAACTTTATGGTTCTAACTTCTTTTATAATGAAACTCTATGGTTCCAACCTTTCCCTTTCTTAAATACCCATCCATCTTGGCATACTGGCCAGAATGTGCACGTGGCTTGCCATGTCTCACGCACTGGGTTTTAACCTTGTTTTTTCCCTCGAATAAATCCTTTTTGGTGACAAAATACCTACAGTGTTTCCCCAAAAATAAGCCCCAGTTAAAGTCGTCAGCCAGACGGATGCATTTAGTACGTTATGACGATGTTCCAGAAGATGACATAACTGTATTTGAATAAATGTAGATTGTTGTACGTGAAAAAAATAAGACTTCCCCTGAAAATAAGCCCTAATGCGTCTTTTGGAGCAAAAATTAATATAAGACCCAGTCTTATTTTCGGGCAAATACGGTAGTTGATATTTTTAAGTTGACAATACAAATACCTGTTTGAGTTCCGGCTTCCAATTCTTTTGTGTATATACTGAGGAGTGGCATTTCTAGATAATATGGTAATTCTAGTTTTAGTTTTTTGAGAAATCACCATACTGTTTTCCATAGTGGCTGTCCTATTTTACATTCCCAGTAGCAGTGCACAAGGGTTCCACTTTCTCCACATCCTCGCCAACACTTATTTCCTTTTCAGGGTTCTTTTTGAGGTGATGAAAATGTTCTAAGATTGACTGTGATGGTGATGGTTGCATGTATCCACAAATACACTAAAAACCAATGAACTGTACACTTTAAATGAGTGAATTGTATGGCATATGAATTATGTCAATAAAGCTGTTAAAAAAGAGCTGAGGAGGGGCCCATAGAGTTGGGACCCAGATCTCTGAGGAGAGGGTGCTGATGTCTCTTGGGGGAGGGGAATGCCACGAAGCTGTGCAAGAGTTGGAAAGAACTGTAAAAGCAGTATAGCTGCTGCTACACTAGAGTGAGGTGAAGAAGCGTATCTGGGGAGATATGCACAGGAACAGGAAACACACAGGAAAGAGCAAGTCCCTTCTTCCTCCTGCAGCCTCACAGTGTCCCTCACAGGCCCCTAACAGGCAGCAGCGCTGGCAAAGCAGGAACATAAGGTTTGTAGCGTTCCAGCCCCACACCCCAAAGCCATCGCCTAGAAGGGTGGGTTTAGAGCTGAGAGGGAAGAGCTTAATGACTTGCTATCTTAATCAGTTCGAGCTGCTATAACAAAATACCATCAACTGGACTGTGTGTTGACAACCCAGAAATTTCTCAGTTCTGGAGGCTGGAAGTCGGAATCATGATGCCAACACCATCAGGTTCTGGTGAGTGCCCTCTGCCTGGTTTATGGCTTTCATAAGTCTCCTCACATGGTGGAGAGAGAGCTCACTAGCTCTCTGGCCTCTTTTTATAAGGGCACTAATCCCATTCATGAGGGTTCCACCCTTATGACCGAATTACCTCCCAAAGGCCCCACCTCCTAATAGGGGATTAGGATTTCAACATAGGAATTTTGGGGGGACACAAGCATTCAGTCCATAGCACTTGCACACCTTGGTGACTGGAAGACTTGGTCCTTCAGTATGACTAAGGCTGGCTTTGTCATCTCAGACACTGTGTCTGCAAGGGTGTCTTCAAAAAGACACCCACAAATGTAGAGATGATGTTAACCTTGTTAAAAATCCATACACGAGTAAATGAGTTACAAGTCTTTGGAATAGTAAACTTCCTCCATCCATAAGGTGATCACAGTTGAGCCTCAAGACCCAAATGAAATGCAGGAAGATAAAATCTAAGCACGAAGGTTTGGCCTTGTGGCTCTGTGCCTTTCCTTACAAGCTTAAAGAAAGATGTCAGTAGCTAACAGACTTTACTACGTTCCAGGCATTGTTCTATATTCAATCCTTACAACAACCTGCGAGGGAGGCAGCATTATTATCCCAATTTTACAGATGAGGAAACTGAGGCTTGGAGGGGTTTATGTCCTTTCCCAAGGTCACAGAGAGTAAACTCCTAATTCTGCACTCTTAGTTCCAATGCTGTGCTGAGTCTATGTCCTGCTTGGACAGGCCAAGTTGTCTTCCTTCAATCAGGTAGCAGCATCAGCAAAAATCTAGATGACATTTAAAAGCCACCCAACTGGTCAAACCAGAGATCATTGTGCGTGGTTGTGCTACATGTGGGGCCACTTAAGTGGGTTTCAAATGCTACCAGCATTCACCTTGATGTTGCCAGTTGTCTGGAGAGTAGAGGGGCATTATTCTCTCATCCAGTATAAGAGGTGCTTGGTAAAGACCTTAATAATGCTGAAGCTGAAAAAATCTACCATTTGAAATATGTTCTGCCTTCTAGGGTGGAGGCCTGAGTCACCTCAGTTCTGGGAGGGCCTTCTGAGTTGGGCTTTTTTGAGGAAGCAGATGTAAGTCACGTTCCCAGTGAAAGACTTGCTCTTTCTAGGCCCAGTGGGGTCAATCAGGCCTGGATTTTCAAGTACTTTGAGATTCGTGATAGAGGAGAAAGAAAATGGGTTGCAGGCCCTGTGATGGCCTACCTGAAGCCAGGTGAGACTACTGCTTGTGAAAAGCTCCTGAAGTTATGTTTGAGCTCACAAGAAGCCATTTCCAGGGGCGGTTGAGGGCCTGTTTCATACTTTGGAGGGGGAGGCCCATGGTAAGGGTTGTTTCCTCTCTAGGACCAGAGGGTGGGAGGTGAATATATCAGTTGGAGGTTACCAGTAGGGGACAGCTGACCTCGCTGAGTGCTGGTCTCAAAGGGCCTGCTAGAGCAGAGGTCATGGCGATGAGAAAGTCAGAGTAAAAAGTCCAAGAGATGTTGCACAACACACAGAACACTCGAAACCTTCCCTGAAAAATCTCTCAAAAAAGCAGATGGGGGTGGGAGAGTGGATGTCACATTGAAGGGGGTTAGTTCCCAACTCTCTGACACTTGTGATATAATAATCTGGGTATAAAAAGAAAAAGTATTGTTAGCTGAAGTCATGGTCTAGTGAGGCCTGCAAAGGATGGGTTAAAATTGAAATGCAAATTAGATAAAGACATTTATCCAAGTGGGTCTTAGATCAACCTGCTGGCTTTAGGTGAGTTGACTCAGAGCCCTGACCTCTGTCTTAGTCTGTTATTTCAAAAGTATCCCAAGAAGCTTTGAGCCTTTTCTGAATTTACAAGTCTTCAGATTTTAAAGTGGCCGTGGCAGATTGGAAATGCCCACAGAGTGGAGTCTGTTTTCTTTCTTTGAATCACTGTGATTTATTTCAGTCAGCATGGATGTGGATCACGGCTGGGCCATACTGGGCAGGCACAGGTAGAGAACATTTCTATCATCACAGAAAAGTTCTACCAGACAGCACTGCTCTGGGTAACTCGAGAAAGTATTAACCAAATATAAGACGCAAACTCAACAGGTATCACATGGGTTGTTTTAAAATTAAATACTACTTCATAATTTTATTTGCACCTAGCACACACATTTTTTTGAAAAACAAGACATGCCGTAGTAGTCATGAAATTAACAAAATATAAGCATCCACATAGAATATATTCTAAGATGACTTCATTTACACAGCTTCTCAGAGAAACACACAGTAAATTCTTTTTGTCAATCAGCCAGTGTTGGCCCAGATTTAGAATTCACAAGGCTGCAGGGTGGAGGTTCCCCAACACTACCCTGACGGACGTCTTGCATTCACACAGCACGATCAAGCTGGCTGGTTTGCATCAGAAAATCAATGGAGATGTCAGTCCTCCCTTCTCTACCCAGCGTTTAATTCCACACTGCAAACCCCCCATTTGATCTGGAAGCTTAATGTGATGGCATCCTCAGACCTGCAGCTTCATAGGAGGGGTCGGGGGGCTGAACTCTTGTCAAGACCCGCAGGCACCAGTCTGCGAAAGACTGGTTCTAATGTCTGCTAAGTAAGCCAGAATCCCAGCCACTAGACGAGGGGATTGGGGACAGGAAGACCACAGAACAACTGAAAAGTTTAAACCCAAGTTTAACTTCCTGGCTGCTAGGAAAGAGATGGAGGAGTGATATTCAATGATGCTTGGAACATTCAAGAAGGCTTGGGGATGTGAGAGCCATGAGAAAAAAAATAAAGAATCAGGGATGTGAATGGAAAGTTGATGTCCTCCTCCTCTCAATAGCAACGAAACTGAATTTTCATCCCCCTTTTCTGTCCTGTTCCTGTAGGCTTGCCGCCTGACCTTGAAAAGTGATGTTTATGATCCCTCAAATCCTTCCTCCACACTGCATAAGGCCCCCTTTCCAGTCAGTGCTGATCCCGCTGTTCTCTTCCTCATGAACCATCAATGGCTCCTGTGCCCCCTAGAATATACTTTAAAACTCTTCTGCCAGACATTCAAGGCCCTCCATGACTTGGCTTCCACCGCTTATCTTTTCCAGGCTCATCTCCCACCACTTTCCCTGGCTCTCCTTTTCTTGCTGTCTCCACTTTCTATCTCTGTGCCTTTGCCAATGCCGGCCCCTCTGCCTGAGGAGTGATCACTCTACTTTTTATGCTTTGCCCAAATCTTAGATCGATTTGCCACCCATCAATGAGTGGGGCCAAAATCACCTCTATTTTGCATACCCCGTTCTAGGCTCAGGGCCTGACCTGTAGCAGAACTCCCATTTTTCTGTGGTCTGCAGTTGCACTGGTCTGTACTGTCAGTTTCCCAGGTATTTGTGTCTCCCCCTGCTGGCCTGGAGTGCAGGAACCATTCTTATTCGTTTCTGCCCTCACCATCCAAATGCTTAACAAATAGTAAGTGCCTCATAAATGTTGTTGATTTGATACCTGTCCTAAAAGGGAGAAAGTTAGTCATTGTCTGTTGCCCTCTTAGGGCACGTAAGACACAATACAGAAGTGGTTAAGACACAATACAGCAGTGGTTACCACAGGCAACAGTCAGTTTTTGAAGTCAAGTTACTAAATCAGTATTAAGCATAATCGATAAAGGTTAATGATCTAGCAGCACTGGTCTATTAACACTGTTATCTTGCCTATTAGTTAAAGGCTGTGGAGGGAAGCAGTAAGTGTAGCTCTGAGTGGTAATCGATGAATGGAGAAATGCCGCGGATTCCACGGGGATTATTTGACTTGCCAAGTGAACCCCAGGGAGGAAACAAGGAATGGTAATTTCAACTCTCCAGTAGAAGTGTATCAGGCGCCTGGGGTTTTAACAGAACATGTCTCTCAATTACTAGGCTCTCAACTGCGCGATGCTTGGATTACCTGCATCAGAATCACCTGTGCTGCCAGTTAAGCATGCAAACTCTTGGGCCCCACCCCAGTCCCACTTAAACCAATCTGTGGTTGGGGTCTAGGAATTTGCATTTTTAAATAAACACCCGGGGGGAGCCTTATGCTCATTAAAGTTTGCAAACCTTTACCTGCCATTCTTAAAAGTATACAGTGGGTCTAGGGGAAAGAGTGTCTGCGGCCAGAAAGAAGGCAGCAGCCCTGTCTCTGAGAACGCTTGTGTCGCCCAGACACCTGCATGGGGAGAAGGACCCAAAGAGTCTCAATCGACTCCAAGAAAATTAACCAATAGTTTAAGCTTGGCGTGTCGATCTATCAAGGAGAGGATGGAGGGGAGGTGGGAGAAGGGGGTCTCTGAAATGAACACCCCCACCCTTCCTGGAGGGTACTGGTGTGCATGCAAAACAGCCAGTTTTCTGTCTATCCTTTTATAAGTGATGCAGTCACCTTTCGTAAGATGGAAAAGCATTCTTCCTCCCTTATGGGCTGAAGTGTCATCACTCTGCTCCTGTCCTTTCCTTTCTTCTCTTAACTTCCCAGTTCCTTTGGGGGAGGGTGGGACGAAGCAATCTAGTAGTTCACAGAACCAAAACCAAATTAGATTTCAGAGTAGATCCCATGCCATAAACACTTCAAGCCCATTTTCACTGGCAGGGCATAGACAATGGGGAGGCAGAAGTGCATTTCCCACAGGCAAATGATAGACTGTTCCACCGAGGGCTGGCCCACGAGGCCACGTGAAGCTAACACAAATGGTATTGCAAATATAGAATCACGAGTGAGACGGGTAGAGATCAGGCCTGCACGTGAGGGTGGGGAAGCCCAGACTTAGCGGTCTCCAGCCGGTCACTGGATTTGAAAAGTAAGAGCAGAATCTGTGCCTCGCTTTAGCTCTGAAGAATGTGGCAACCTTTGGTCGTTGACTGAGGGAGCTCAGTTACCATCCTGGAGGGTGATAAAGCCTTTCCAGGATGGGCTAAACCAGGCAGAGGCTGGATTCCCTACCACCCACCTGGAATACTGCTGTCAGCTCATCCCATCAACCCCGAACCCACACGCAACGATCAAAATTTCCAAGACCAAGATAACATATCCTTTTCCAGAGACAAAGCCTTTTCAAGATCCCCGTCCATAGAGTTCTCAGTTAAAAAAAAGAAGACCTGAAAGGCAGGTTGTCGAATTAAAGAGTTAAACCACTGTCAGCACAGCTTGAGCAGTTATAAGTGGAGGGGAGGTGAGTCTCCTTCAAGGTGGGCTCATTCCTTCTTGGTGTGTTCCAGGACTCGGTAGGGAACCCCAGAGGCACTCCTGGAGCCGTGTTCTTCTTGCATGACGGGCAGTGTGGCAGGAGCATAGATCTCAGAAATGTTGTCATTGTTTTCCAGGGCCCCGTAGGAAAAAGAAGCTTTGAGGTCAGGCTGGACTGCCATTCCCTTGTCATGCATATTCTGCATACCTGAAATGAAATGCATTTTCCCCAAATCATTATGTGGTGAGAGGGCCAAAGGAGGCTGCACCTTCCTCTATCCTGCCACAGACTAATTATAATGCTTGACAGCTAGCTAATCGTGTGCATTGTCAATTTCCTGAATGCTTTCGATCGAAAAAAAAGAACACCTACAAATATACACTAGAAATATTACAGTTGCTAAGCAACAAGGGATGTATTTTCGGTAAACATACACCCAGATCAGCCACTGTCAACAGAAACCAATGAGGTGGGAGTGTCTGTTTGGGACACTGGGGCAGTGCTTTGAACGTGGTAGATGCCATCACTTTTCTGCTGAATTAAATCAGGAGCCAGACAACTTTATTATACTCTTGAGAGAAGAGTGTAACTTTTGTGTCACGGACAAGTGATGGTGACATCTGAATCATGTTGCTCAGAGGGAGAGTTTTGATCTCAACATTAACATCCCTGATCCACATATCAGGGCAAGGTGAGATTTTGCTTATTACTTCTGGGCACACTGATGTTGGATATTTCTATTTACATTTGAGGGCAAAGATTTTAGTCATTAATTCTTTTAACTTTATTCTACAACACCCTCGTCAGGTGGGACCTGGTCTTCTCCAAGGACAAGGCTTTCCTTATAGGGAATCAAGACCCTTCAAATTCTCTTGCCCCCAGACTGAGTCATAAGAAATTGAATGCAAAGTGCTTTCCATGAAATTATGATGACAATAACAGCTGACATCTGACTGCTTAATATGCCCCAGGCACTGGGCTAAGTGCTTTAAACAGTGGTAGTAACAAGAGCAGCAAGTATGAGAATAGGTAACGTGTACTGAATGTTTAGTTGATAAGAGCACTGTTCTACACAGTTATCAAGTTTTATCTCATTTGATCCTAACAACTACTGATAAGGAAAATGAGGCAGTTGGAGGTCAAAAAACTACTAAGTGGCAGTGCCAGGGTTCCAACTCAGGTGGTTTAAACTCTGAAGCCCACATTCTTAACCAGAATGCTGTAGGGACCGCCCTATATGCCTGCACTTAATCCCCAAAAATCCTATGACAGAGATACGCTACTACCCTCATTTTCTATATAAGAAACCAGAAATTCAGAGAGGGGAAGTAACTTGCCCAAGGTCACACAGCTAATGAGAGACAGCTGGGATCAGACACCAAAGCCTGTGTTCTTATTCACTCTGCAAATGGGCTGGGAAGACCCAGTTAGTGGAAGGCCCTTTGCTCCCACATTGCACAGGCCTTAGGTGATGATCATTTGAAGGGTACAGTTTAAGAGTATGTGGTTTGGGTTTGGGGGGGTGGATGGGGAAAGATGAGGGGATGCCTATTCCTTAGGGAAGAGAGTTGGCTTACCAGGAATAGTTTAGATTTTGGATTTTGTCAGTGCTCTCTAGCCAAAAATCATCAGAAATACACCCTTTAGTCCAGGGGTGTCCAAACTGCGGCCCGCGGGCCAAGTGCGGCCCGCAATCCATTGTTAATTGGCCCGCAGCAAATTCCAAAAATATATTTAGTTTACTTAAATAAACCAGGTGAGGCAATACGTACTTCACCTCGAGTGAGTGGCCCGGCTGTTTGTGTCTTTTACCGCATATGGCCCTTGGTAAAAAACATTGAAAAAAGTTTGGACAGCCCTACTCTAGTCTAACAGATTTGGGTTTACTGACTCATTGCAATGAGGGAGATGGACACTATGGGTAACTGTGGGTGTTTCAGTAAGAAGGTATTGGAAGGACTTATTTGGGTTTGTGTTAGATGATTTGGGGGACAGTTTAAGGAAGCAGGACTTTGCTTTGGATTAGGACTGTCAGGAAGTAGGGATAATTCTATCATTGGGGATCTCAATAATTCTTATCTAGAAGGAGGGAAGACCAGATAGAGGCTAAAGCTGTGATTGGTAAAGAGCATGTCACTCATGTTGACTGAGTGACAAGGGGATGGTGGGTCCTTTTTGTGATGTGGACAATGTTCATGAGTGGTGTGTGTTCAGTGATTCCAGAGTCGTCCTGTGTGTACTCATTAGGGTCATAGAGTGGCCTTGTCTCATGTGGATTTTGTGAAACTGTTTATGTGCAGCCAGGGAACACCAAGGCCCAGCTCCTGGCTATCAAGGACTGCTTTTCTCTTTCTCATTTTTTAGAAGTCTTTCGGGTGCTAGAACTACTTAAAGCCTCTCCAAATTGTGACATGTAGTGACTTTTTGGAATCTGAATGCCTCTTAAACAGTAGCTACTTGTCTGTTATGAAGATACCAACCTAAGTAGACCAAAAGTAAGGTCCTGATGCTGACCAGGAAACCAAATAGCTAGAAAAGCCACTCTATTTAAGCAGTTTTATTCTTCATGTTCTACCTGGCATCAGGTCAAACGAGGGTTTGAAATTTTCAAAGTTTTTACAGCAAAAGGGAAGTAAAACCAAATTTAACCCGGCATCTACCATGTCCCAGACACTGTGCAAGGGGTCTTTAACATGTGATCCCCCTACCCTGAAAGGAATCCCAATTTATAGGGGAGGGTCAGAGGCTGGAGGAGGTCAGGCCCAAGGTCACAGAGTGGGAAGGACGTACAGCTGGGATTCGAGTCCAGGTCATTTGAACTCCAAGCCCACGCTCTTCATAGCACAGAACACAAGTCTACTCAGAAGTGTCCTGACATGCCACAGCAATAGGGCAGGGTCTCCTTTTTTCAACATCTGACTTCCCACCATCACAAGGTACAAAGAGAAGGCAAAAGCCACATCCACAAACAGATCACAGAATGTTGATAGCTAGGATTACCTTAGGTTACCTTCTATTTTCTACCAGAAAAAACATCTGTATATATGCATATACAAACATTTATATAGATATATACACATACACAGTTGATCAACACACAAACACACAGGTACATACACATACTTGCACACACACAGAGTTGACACCTCACCTATCTGGAATTCAGCTATCCAGCGCCCTCATCTATCCGGAACACAGCCGAGAACAAGGAAGTAAGCAAAAAAGGCATCTGAGCAGCCAGATTAGATGTTTAAAAAGTCCATGCACTAAAGCTCATGCACTTAACTCCTAGGAGAAACCTTAAGGCCTCAACTCAGAGCTCATTTATTTTAACTTCATACACAATTCGAACAAATGGGGTCAAATGAGAAGACTGCCACAGAGTTTGCTACACTGGTAACGGCAAGGGTGACAGACAACAGCTTAATAGCAAGAGATGAGGAAATAATACGAAAAGTAGACACATAAACCCTGGGGTCATTTGAGGCAGGGGCACCTCAGTCAGCCCTGAGGACACCTGCATCACAGAGTTCTTTATTAAGCAGCACTCTATGCCATCAGTGTGATTATATTTTGTTCAGTAGCCTGTCTCACCGAAGGGTGGGAGTTTATGTTTCGGAGAGCGTTCCACCTTATATATCTAAAGTAAAAATTGAGAGTTAAAGAGTGAGAGCCAGTGGTTACTGGCAACCCAAACATTTAGGTCAGCAAACCTAGACGGGGCTGGCCCAGCGGCTTCACTTTTCTCATCTGGATCCCTTTAGGCTGGACAGGGACTCTCCTGTTCTCCACAGGCCTCACTACTCCTTTTTGTGCAGCGCTGCATTGATTCACACCTTCATATTACTGTCATGCCTTCAGGGCATTTGAGCTTGCGCTTCTCAGCCATGAACCCTTCCTTAGATCCCTGGGAAATTAGGCTTTCCAGAACAATCCATGCTCTGTGGACTCTCAGGAGTGAGGTTATAGTATTTGAATTTCATTCATCCTATTTGCCTTCCCCTCTCTGATCATTCCCTTCCAACTAGATACCCTGTTTCCCCGAAAATAAGACCTAGCCGGACAATCAGCTCTAATGCGTCTTTTGGAGCAAAAATTAATATAAGACACGGCATGTTATGTTATGTTATATTAATTTTTGCTCCAAAAGACGCATTAGAGCTGATTGTCCTAGGTCTTATTTTCGGGGAAACACCGTAAATGGGTTTTTCCTTTTGCAGGCATGAAGCCTGGGGCTGCAGATCATAATTACATCCAGTGTGAATCAAAATTGTCGTTAAAAGGTCCTAAAATAGACATGGGAACTGGTAAGACGTGCTCAAAACCAACTGAGGCTCCTCAGCCATTTCCCATTGCCACCTCTTTTGTACACCAAGATTTTAAAAAAAAAAGAGAGAGACAGTCACACCATAACGGCATCAGAACGGCACAGCACACCTTCCCTGTACCAAACAGGAAGTAGCAGTCATTCTATACGGATGATCTGGCCAGCTGGAGACAAGGAATTTTAACATTACCTGGCATGGCATCCATGGAAATATAGGGCTCAAATGGAATGGCTTTCTTCCTGTTGCGGGTGATTAAGAAGACGCCCAAGAATGCAATGACGCACCTGAGGAACAGGGATAAGCGGGGAAGAGAATTTAGGCCAGAGTGAGGTTGGCAGGGATACTTTCAAACCCAGGTAATGGGACAAAAGGAAAAAGAAGGTCGCAGGCTGCAGAGGGGAGCTGGCTGCTGAGGAGCCCTGAGAGGCTGCTGGGCCAGAGATCAGCAGGGCGCAGACCCAAGATGAATAAGACCCCCTGCAGCCACATATACCCGACACTCCGCACAAGCCTTCATCAGAATAAATTTGACTCTTTCAGGCCAAGCTCTCAAGGTTCTTCACTCCACTTAACCCGTGTCTCAGAAACTTGCCTTTAAAATAATTTTTTTTTCCAATTAAAAAAGTTCTTTATGGCCTAAATTCAATCAATACAGGAGAAAGTAAAAATTGGAAAGTTTCTGTACTCCCCGAGTCCCATTTTCCCAGGTAGGTGTATATTCTTCTAGTCTTTTGTTTTCTTTTCTCTAGAGCTTAGATATAAACAAGCATGCTTTCTAAAAATTGAGGTACAATTTTCATGCAGTAAAATGCACAAACCCTAAATATAGAGTTCCATGAATTTTACCTGTGTATACACATGTGTGAACCGTGTAATTGTTGTGTTGAATCCATTATCTGAATAGACTACAATTGTTTTCCACTCTCCTGTTGTAGACATTTGGGTTGTATACACACTATGATTTAACTTACAAGAAGTTCAAGAACAGGCAGATCGAATCTGTGGTGAGAGAAGTGAGAATAGTGGGGAAGGGTTACCCTTCCTCTGGGAAGACATTTCTGTCCCCTCCAACCCCAGAAAGTGTCCTGTGCCCCTTCCGAATTCGTGTAACCCTTCCCCACTATTCTGACTTCTCTCACCACACATTCGATCTGCCTGTTCTTGAACTTCTTGTAAGTTAAATCATAGTGTGTATGATTCTTTGATGTCTCATTTCTTTCAGCCGATGCATGTTTTTAAGATTCATCCACTTTTATTGTGTGTATTAGTAGTTCATTATTTGTAATTGTTGTGTTGAATCCATTGTCTGAATAGACTACAATTTGTTTTCCACTCTCCTGTTGATAGACATTTGGGTTGTATCCAGTTTGGGCATATTATAAATAAAGCTACTATAAATATTCACGTACAAGTCATTTTGTTGATATAGGTACTCATTTCTTTCGGATATATATCTAGAGGTAGAATTGTTGGCTCTTAGTGTAGACAATGCGTAAAAACAAACCAACAAACAAAAGAAAACACATTAACTTTTTCCATCTAATGTACATGGACATGGCTCTACGTCTAGTACCTATAGACTGGCCTCAATTTTTCAAAATGGCAGCATGGTACCTTATTATATGGGTATACTATAATTTATTTAACCTGCATTTTACTTCTGGGCATTTAGGTTGCTCCCAATTATTTGCTTATACATATTAATTTTAAAATTAATAAATAGCCTCATACATGAGTCTGTATCCCATTTCAATTATTTTTCGAAGATATATGATTAGAAATGAAATGCTACATCAAAAAGCATGCTCCTTTAAAATGTTCTCGATATGGCCAAATTGTCCTCCCACATTAAAGAGCACAGTGCAGCAGAGTGTGGTCTCCTCATCTTGCCAACATGGAATATTATCAATTTTTGTCAGTGTTTGCAAAATGATGGCATTTCACGTAGGTTCAACGTGCCTTTCTTTGATCTGAGGTGAGGATGAGAGTCCTTTCATATGTTCAAATGTGAAATGTAGAAACAACAAGGAGATTAAAGCCCCAAAAGAAAAGGGAAGGAGAGAAAGCCTTTTGGGGAATAAAGTGCTCACCTCTGGTGACTTCCCCAGTCCCAGCTGCTCCACTGGCTCTAAAGGATTGCCTCAGAGGCTGAAGCAATAATGGAGGGAGAGAGGTGACCTGCCTGGATTCTACACCCAGTGTTCTGGGGCCAGAGAGCAGGACGGAACTCACCCCAGTGCAAACATGCAGACGTGCAGTGCATCCTCCCCAATGAAGTCCAGGTAAAATATTGCGCCTGCAGCAGTAAATAAATAACAGAAGACACGTGAGCTGTTTTCAAATCACCTACTTGCCAGTCTGCCTGGGATTTACCAAGCTCTCTTCCCTGTAGGAAACCAAAGGGATCGAAAAATATTATGACTGTGCCTTGTAAAATATTAGCAGAAATGGCATAAAAGCCATTTGGGGGAACAGAATGTCTTCTGTCTGACCCTCCTAGGCCACTTTTATCTCCACCTTTTTTTCTCAACTTTTTATTTTGAGGTAATACTAGTTTCAAAAAATGGTACAGCGTTCCCATGTACCCAGCTTCCCCCAACAAAACAGTACTATAAACTAAACTACAGATCATATTTACCAGTTTTTACACACTCCTTTCCCCCACCTTTCTTAAGATGGATAAACAAGGCTTTGTGTTTAAGCTGTCAGAACTTTCTAACCTCACGCAGCCAGCAGATGTCACGCCCGCAGGTCCACTCCTATGGCATGAGAGTGACATGGGCCTGCCACCCTCACCCTGCAGCCAGTGTCTGGCTGGACTCATTTCACGACCATGGGCTTCTTGCTGTATTCCTGGGCTCCTGATTCCCTGCTCGACTTCTGACTCAATCATGGTATTTGAACTTTGGCTGCACCCCAGCTCTTAACCATGCCTTAATCTCTGCATTAGGTTAGCTTTCTGGCTGCTCTGGGTCAATGCCCACTTGATCCCTAGTACCGCTCCCAAACAGACCTTAGCGGGCATGTGCCCTGCTCATTCCTACCTCTGTGAGTGGGATCTGGGCACCCCTTGTCTAACAGGCACCACAAAGCATATGGCTTCACGCCCCGGCCTTCCTCTTAGGCAGGCCCATTGGTTCTTATTGACTGTTATACTCTGAAGACTGTAGTCACCATTGCCACTTAAAAACAAACACACTGATATGCTTGCAGCCTCTAAAGCCACCTCAGAAAGAAAATGAAAAAAAATTTAGGGGTGAAGTAGAAGAAAAGGGGAATATAATAGTCATCACGGACTAAGTTGCTAAGGTGCCACAGATGCTTCATGTACTAACCATCTCTGAAAATTATGTAGAAGAAACCTGTGCTCGCTCGACCAGTGGAAACCGTGGAGCTAGCAGATGGCGGTACAACTTGTTAAAGAAACCTTGCACCTGCACTACCAAGCAGGGGACATGCAGATTGTACATATATAAGTTCTAAGAGGTGAGTGTTACTCCCATTTTGCGAATGTGAAGCTTAGGCACAGAGAGGTTAAGTGATTTTCCCAGAGCCACACAGCTCTGTCTGTGCTGGGTTGCACACCCAGGTCTTTGTGGCTCTAAATCCTGCACTTTCTATGGACAGACAAGTCAGTGGAATTGGCTGTATAACCAAGGCAGAGCCTCCTCCCTCCACACAGGGGCACCTTCCCGGCTGCGAAGGTAGAAGACAGAAATCTAGCAATTGGCCACACCTACCTGCGGTGATGGCGACAGTTGTGGATAGAATGTAGCCCACACTGGCAATCAGAGACGAGTCGTACATTTGTGAAGCCTGACTTAAAAAGCTGCAATACAAAAGCACTCTGTCAGTGGGCTGTGAGGATGTTGGAAAGACCTAGGCGAAAGCTGATGACTACTAAGAGAGTTGGTCTGAAATGTGAAGACGACTCATGAAAGAACATTCCTTGGGTTTATAAAGATGCCTTTCCTGGTCCAAGCAGGCCATGCCTTTCTGGTCACATACCCTTGACCACGTGGTTCTCGTCACCGGAAATGCCTGTCTCCTCACCTCTGTGTCTCCTGTGTCCTCACCCCACTAAAAAGAGCTATTCCCGGTCTCTTATAAACACTCCAAGGAACTCTTATATCACTTATCGCATTCTGCCTATTGTTACAGTTATTTGTTTCAAATAAATTTTCTTCTTAATTCAAAAATAATGTGATCACTGCAATAAATATAGGAAAAAGAGAGGGAAACTTGGAGTCATTCGTAATCTCTCCATCTAGAATAAATACTGCCATCATTTCAGAATATACTCTTGGTCCTTCCTCTGCATCGTATTTGAGTTGTTATGCAGTTGCTTACACCATAGCATACTTCCCACTCAACTACAGTCGTCTGTTCACCAGGCTGCCCCCCAGCAGGGCTGTGAGTGCCTTGTCTCGTGTGTGGAAGGCCCCCTACGGGACTGGCACACAGTAGGCCTCAGTGAGTGGGTGCTGACTGGCTGAGAAGCGCCCCAGGAAGCGGGCGGGCCATCTGATTTGTCCTTGTAACCTCTGGAGTGCTTGGCATAGAGCCTTGCAGGGGTCCCGTGTGATGACTGCAATTGTAGTAGCACTAACAACAGTAGTAATTGATACGGTAATAGTAATAATGATCATAAAAGCTGCTGCTATTTACCCATGATTCCCTCAGGAAGGGACTGTTATTCCCACTGGCGGTCAAGGAATCTGCATCTTAGATGGGACGGTAGAGCAGAGTGGTGAGAGGTGTGGGCTGGGGACCCAGATGCCTGCATTCACATCTCAGCTCCACTACCTACTTCCTGGCCTTTTAACCTCACTTTGCCACCGTTCTTCATATGCAAAGTGAGGATAGTATTATCTGCCTGAAAAGGCTGTTGTGGGGATGAAATGAGTTCAAGTTCATGTGAAAGCAGTGAGAGGACAGCAGCAGTCACTCCTATGATCCCTCGTGGCCTTGCTGGTAGCCTTGACCTCCCGGGGTGAATCAGCCTCATGCACAACACCGAAACCTGTGCAGTTCACCTTCCTGTCCCCATGCAGGACTGTCACATGCCCTTCTAGGCCCACCGTGGACACCAAGTCTCAGATATGAACAAGGCCCAGGCTTGCCCTCAGTTCTGCTATTTTTGATTAGGAGAAATGACTACCTCCCTCTTTCACTTGGGAAGATTTGGGGAGATTTCTTGAGGACAAGAAATGGCCACCTTTCGTCTTCCACCTAGCGGACGAACAGGTGTGTCAAGGGACGGCACAGCTTCTTCTGAAGCTCCTGAAATGGACGCCTGCCTTGGAGCAGGTGGGAAGTGAGGCTGCCTCTGATCACACACTTCTCACATTTTGAGGCAGAGGGTCAAACACAACCATGGCAAGCTTGTCTTTCAAGCAGCACCTGCAAGTGTCAACTCAGTAATCCAGCAGCCCCCGTCCCTCTCCTCAGTGGGTGCCAAACCCTGGCAGTAGGCTGCTTTCCCCATGGCTTCAAAAACAAATGCAATCAGGCCCAGAAACTGCAAGAGCCCTGCGTGTCGAGGCCCAGCAGAAAGAGAACTTGTAACTCACGTGGCCTGATAGACGGCCGTGGCCACCATGCACACGAACATCACGTAGAAGATGGGGTAGTCGAGCTGCAGGTTCCCTTGGATGGACAAGACAAGCATCCCAGCCACCGCCTTCACTGTCACCACTGTCATGGAGCCTACAGGAGGGATATAGGATGAGTGGGGGCCTCAGGGACATGGAGGGAGTCAGCCCCTGAAAGTCAGTTTATCACCCCAAATAGTTTAGTCAAAAAAGTGGAGGACATAGCATAGCCAAGCGAGTGATTCACAGGGTGAGAAGATGCCGTTTGCACCAGATCTCTGACTTCTCCCACGAGCTGCCTGCTGTCAATGCTGCTACATCAAAGAAGGGAGGAGCGTAAAACTCCAACAGCTATTTCGAAACGTCACTTCTAAACTCTACCAAGAAAAGGCGATGGATGAGTTCAGGTCTCTGAACCCCAGAGTGGCAGCGTTGTGCCTGGAACACGGTGGGAGGGCAGAACAATCTTTGCATGGATAAATGAACTTTTTTTGGATATCGTTCTCATAGCAATCACAGGAAAAACACGTGGTGGGTAAAGAGCTCTCTCTTTTTTTGTTTTTTAGTGCTCACTCAATTGTATTTTTAAAAACACTTCTTTAGACAGAGGTCTCCAAATGCTTTGGAATCCTACTCCTATGCATACGCACATACTTTTCCAATATATGTGTTTATGCATTTTTAAATTACAGTCATGTAACACTGTGCTTTTATAGTATGTACCTTAAAAAACATGTGCAGGAAATATCCTTTAAAAGGTGGAGATAAAAATAAATGTAAGTGCTAATATTTTCTTCTCACACACCTTGTGGACCATCTTGCTCAGCTCACCATGGAGACTGCTGCTTTCTTTACCCAGAGGTGCAGAAATGACTCCCAACTCTAGTCGAATTCCCCCACCACAGCAGGAGTTAAAAAAAGAAGCCACCCCTAACGATGGTACAATGAAGCTCCTTATTCTGGCTGAAAGCTCTGCTTTTCTATTTTTCTCAGCTGCTGCTCATTTTGCCTTCTCCTGCCAAGAGCCCGTCATGTGCAGTGGCTTCTGGGCCCCTCGGCTGCACTTTTCAAACAGCAGCAGCCAGTTAAGACAAGTACTTTCTTTTATCAGGCTGCACTTGTTAGTGAGACGGGCACAGAAGAGTGGCCAAGGTGCCTCAGAACCTTCTGGCCTCCTACTCACCAGGAGAGAACGTTTGGGGACTGTGATCTTCAAGCCACTTTGAAAACAAAATCACCAAGGAATGGACCACTGACACACGCCACAACACGGATGAACCTCTAAAACATGCTCAGGGAAAGAAGCCAGTCACAAAAAGCCACATAGTGTCTATAATTCATATAGTACGTCCAGAAAGGCAAATCCACAGAGACAGAAAGTAGATCAGTGGTGGCCGGGGGCTGGGGGAAGCAGGAATGGAGAGTGACTGCTGATGGGCACCGGGTGTCCTTTACGGGCGACAAAAATGTTCTGAAATTCAATTATGATGATGGCCGCTCGACGGTGTGAATATACTAAAAACCACTAAATTGCATACTTGAGACAGGTGGATTTTATGGTCTATACATTTTATCTCAATAACGCTGAATTTAGAAAAATCAAAATAATCCACCCTGTCCTATGGTGACACCTCTCTGTGTGGTTGATGGCCTGTCCCTGGAGAGGGGCTCGCTGTGGAAAGGACAGCAGAGAAACAACAGGTATCAGGCACTAGGAGGCTTGTTCACCCACCCACTTGTTCCCCAGGAAGAACCAGTATTTCTCACAGCTCTATTTAGCAATCAAATGCTGTGCTGGGTTAGAGCCTTGCCCCAATCTGACTTAGGAAACATTTCTCCCATCACATCCATCCTTCTAAAAGGAAAGGAAAAAAAAAAAAAAAGAGAGAAAGGGAGCAAAATCAATTTCTTTGAATCCAGAATGAGTCCTAACCTCTGACTGGTTTTACATGGACCCTTAAGGACTCAGTTGTTGAAATCCACTCCACTCTGACTTCTCTGAAATAACTTCTCAACCCTCACTTGCCCTTATGCTGCCTTCTTCATTGTAGTTGTCTCCGACCACATGTATATTATCTACGTATTTTTCCACTTCTTTACTGCAGTTTCACCCCTCTAGAACAGAGGCATTCTGAGGGCAGGGGTTTGTGTCCTGTGTACCACTATAGCCAGAGTCCAGCACCATTCCTCGCACTTAGGAGACTCGGTATTTGAGCAAGAACGCTGCATGCAGCCAGCAGCGTGACAGGCCTGATGGGGGCTGCCTCCTGCCAGCAGCGACCTTCTTTTTCTTTCTTTCTTTTTTTAAAATTTTTATTGGGGAATATTGGGGAACAGTGTGTTTCTCCAGGGCCCATCAGCTGCAAGTCGTTGGACTGCAATCTAGTTGTGGAGGGCGCAGCTTAGCTCCAAGTCCAAGCGCAGTTTTCAATCTTTAGTTCCAGGGGGCACAGCCCACCACCATCCCATGTAGGAATTGAACCGGCAACCTTGTCGTTGAGAGCTCGCGCTCTAACCAACTGGGCCATCCGGCCACCCCCCAGCAGCGACCTTCTGGTGCTACTGGGTCATGGCAAAACTCAATCACCCAGACCCCCACTTACCGAGTAACGCCACCAAGAGAAGAATCACGACAATGTTGTTAGCGTTCTTCTCCTTGTAGAAGTACAGCAGTAAGCAGAACAGAATGATCTCCACAAGCTAGGAAAGCAGCAAGGTGGGGGGGTCGTCAGTGGGGGCCGCAGACATAGGCAAGACGGGGAGACTCTGATGGGCTGGGCCAGAGGTTACGTGGCTGATGTCATCAGTCACAGACCCTCAGAGTTTAAAGGAAATCAAAACACCCAGCATTCCCCAAACTACTGACAGATATCTTGTGGAAAAGGAGGGGATGCTGAGTGAATCTCTCTAATTACAACATCGGGAGTAATTAGTAATTCACCTCATGGTAGAACTTTTGGGGTGAGGTGCTGGCCTCATATCCACCTTGTCTTGGATGGCCAAGATTCATCGGGCTGAGATGGTCTCTTTTCACTCCACTGCCCCATGAGTAACCCCATTAAAACTGGGGGTCAGTCAAAGAGGGAGACGCTTGTTCACCAAGGAGATGAGCTCTGGCAAAATATACAAGTACACACGCTCTTTCCCCCTGAAACAAGACTCCCATGTGTGCGATGTAGTAGAGAAGAACTGCTGTGCAGTCAGGCAGGCCCAGGTTTGAACTTGGATCTGCTTCAAAACTAGCTGTGTGACCTTGGGCAAGTCACTTTACTTCCTTAAACCTCAGTTACTTCCCCTGTGAAATTCTTACTTGACAGGGCCATCAGCTCAGCTTACACTTAATGAACTCAAAACTAAGTCAGGCACTATTCTAAGCATTTTATCTATACCCAATTCATTAAATCCGCACAATAATTCTATGAAGTAGGTTACTATCATAATCCCAAGCTGGTAAATGGCAGAGCCAGGATTTGAACCTGGACAGTCTCGCTCCAGAGTCTACATTCTGTTCTGCTAAGCTACACTGCCTGAAGACAGGTGATCCCTTGCCTGGCGTTTAGAAGGTGCTCAACCAGTAGAATCTTATGATTAGACAGTGGCAAGTCTGAAGTTTTAGAAGTTCCCCCGCCTGGGATCAACAACTTGTCCTTTCTACTCCTTCAAGGCCCAGACATTTGGCGATCCTTTCCCAAGGAGTGAAGCCAGCCCCAGCACCCCTCAAAACTACAGCAGAAAAATTTGACAGTGGCTCAGCTCCATGTACCCACCCCAACCTCCAACCAAAGCTTATTATAAAAACCAAATGGAGAAACATTAATGGGCATTTTGAAAAAAAAAAGTCCTCATAATCAGAGACCATAAAACACAGCTGTTTTCATTGTCCTGTTTTCTTCCTGTCGTTGTCACAGGGAATAGATATTTTATCTCCTTGTTATCATAGTCAATGTACAATTTTTCACTGGGCCATTTTTAGTTACCATAAACAATTTCCATGTTTTATGAAGTTGTCATAATTATCTTTAAGGGCTGCAGAATCCTCCATCGAGCAGATGGAGAGTTAGTTACTTAACATTCCCAACTACCGTGTGTGCACTCGGGGGGGCCCAATTTTTCTGCCATTCTTCATGATGCTTAAATGTATGCTGTCACAGCACGTGGTGTCCTATCCCAAGATAGCTGTGTATAACTTGGTGCCTCTTGATAGACCATGAATTCTGTGAACATGCCTCATTTATTTTTTTATACCCACAGTGTCTGGCACGTAGCAGACACTCAAAAATATTTATTGAATTTGATTTAGCCTCACAGTCATGATAAAGGAAGACTGACTAAGTTGGTCACCGAGCTTCTGCCAGGTGCTGGGTGGTGTCCACACCACCTTGTGTGGGGAGCAATAACCACCCCAGGTCCTGTGACGCTCGTCAGTTTACAGAGGAGGAGGCAGAGCTTCTGGTTAAGTGACTTGGCCAAGGTCACACAGCAGATAACAAACTCGAGCCCAGGACTCCTTAAGAGAAAAGCTTTCCCTGAAGAGGTGGGTCTTTGGCTCTGTCCTGTAGACATTTCTCCACGTCCATCAGGTAAATGCTCGGACTGGCTGGCGGCAGGGAGATGACACAGCCCCAATCTCGGGGAAATCCTTCTTTTGCCTTGCGGGCAATCTGAGGAAAAAGTACGTTCTGGGGACTCGAGAGCAGTCCCAGGCTGCTTGTGTCAGAGGTAACAGAGTGAACACCCTCAGTCAGCGGACCGTGGTGAAAGAAGGTGGCATGTGAGGTCAGGTAGGCCCAGCTTCAAGTCCAGCTCTGTTCTCCTGGGATTCAGAACAAGTGAGCTGACCTCCCTGAGCTCCAATTTTCTCATCCAGAAAATGGAAAGAAAAACACTTACTTTATAGGGTTGTGGAGAGAATCTGAGATGACACATAAAAAAGTGTTTCGCATAGAGACAGGCATGGTATGGGAATATACCAGTAGCTTTGTCAAATACCTTCGATGTTTTCCTTGATTAGTTTATTTGCAGACCTAAACCGGATGTCACTGGGGCAAAGGACTGAGCTCTGGCTGGGGGTTTAGGAGACAAAGTTTCTAGGGTCTCCCTTGTTTCTATCAGCTGTGTGATATTGGGCAAAAAGAAAGAAATAACATTCTATAACTGTTTAGAATTTTAACTTTTTCTTCTTACCATAAAAGTTTTAAATGTTTATGTAGAAATTTTGGGTGATACATAAGGACAAAATAAAAACTCAGTCATAATTCCATCTCCCAGAGACAACCACTAGTGACATTTGTTTTTTCTATCCAGTCCTTTATAGATACATTGTATGTACACACCTACAAATACCGCCAAAACGTAAAGTTATCATACTAGATACGCAGTTTTAGACATTACTCAGGACGTAAGTGAAAAAAGTGTTTCACCGTGAATTACGTCCTCTCTATAAGTATGGTCTTTAGAGCTGTGAAATATGTCACAATTCACATGAATCCCCTATTGCTGGGTATTCACGTTTCTGGTTTCTAGGACTCGATTCCCACTCCCACCATCTCAGGCAGACGAACCGGAAGCTTCTCTTACTTACCATGTACAAGAGAAAAGGCCAGCTCACGAGGTGCCTGGTAATGTTCTCGCCTGTCATCTTCTCATGACTGTTGGGGGCGAATGTCACCAGCAAGTAGGTGCCCACGACAGCCAAACCGCAGCCAACAAAGGACAAGACGTAGCGCCCTGCAAGGAAGGGGAGGCTGTCACAGGGCTCACTGCAGGTGCAGGCCCCGGGCCAGTGTGTGCTCCTGGGGCAACACAGCTGACCTGTTATTGTTTGTGTTTTTGGTTCTTCTTTATTTTTTAAAAAACAGATGATCTTCCTTAGTGTTATTTTTAAAAAAATAACATTTAGTGTTAAAAAACTTTAATGAAGCGTTGCATGCATACAAAAAAGTGCTTGATGAATTCTCACAAAGTGAGTACACCCATATAAACAGCACCCAGATTAAGAAAGGAAACATTAGCAGGATCCCCAAATCCCGACATGTGTTCCCTTCCAACCACGTGACCCCACCCCCAGGTGTGGTAACACTTTTGATTTTGACTAGCACTGACAGTTTCCCTGATTTTGCACTTTATTTACTTATTTTTCTTTCTTTTCTTCTCCTTCTCTTTTTTCTTCTCTCTCTTTTGGTGTGTGTATGTTTCTATTTTCCGTTTGTTTTTTAGGGTTTTTTTGTTGTCATTTTCATTTCTTTTTTGGCTTTTACTTGATATAAATGGATTTGTACAGTATGTTCTCTCATGTCTGTGCTCACACAAGATGACGTTTGTGAGATTCATGTGTATTGTACACGTAGTGGTGGTTCCTTCATTCTCACTGCTGTACAGTGGGCCGTTGTGTGAATATGACACAATTTATCCATTCTACTGCTTGACAGGCATTTCAGTCGTCTCCAGTCTTTGGTTATAACAAGTAATGTTGCTGTACCTATGTATTTCTATTGGGTATAAAACCAGGAGTGGAATTCCTGGGTCATAGGATATGTAGGTGTTCAGCTTAGTAGTTACTGTCAACTGGTTTTCTAAAGTGGCTGTACCAGTTTACACTCCCACCAGTAGAGCAGGAGAGTAAAACCAAGTATTTTTTAAAATTCATTTTAGCCATTCTGGTGTTGCACTGTGGTTTTAACACACATTTTATAGGGAACATTTTAAAGTGAGAATCATTTTATGGGCAAGATAAGAAGCAAATAAAACAAAACCTCAAAAGCAAACATTCAGAACCTACCACGTGCCTTTTAAAAATTACATCATCCTTTCCCAACTGGTTATTTAACCTACTTCCAAGGGAACTGTTGAAATGCTATCAATATTCTACTCCACAGACCTGTCAGACACTGTTAGTGGCCCAATAGCCAGGCTCCTGGGTAAGTGACAGGAGTCTCCTTACTTTCCCCAGGGTCCTGTCACAATCCAGTTGAACCACGTGCAATTGGTGAAAAGCCTCTTGACAGCCCACCCAGGCAAAATGAGAAGGGCTGTGAGCTCTGCACATATGGTGACCACAGGCCTATGGATTTTTCTGGCATAGAACTAACTATACGGATTTCATTCCACTATCTCCAGAAAATATGATACCTCATTCAATGTCTTTTATTTTAATTCTCGGCCTCATAAGGTGCTCAAAAACAGGTTGTTCAATCGTTCAGTGAATGAGTGAACCAGGATTCAACTCAACACAGTAAGTTCTGTGCTAAGATACACAAGTCTGTTGTCTTAAGTTTTCTTCAGGCAGGGATAGGTCTTCCTCATCTCCATGCCTGCGGTGTCCAGCACAGCTCTAGCACTGCGTGAATGTTTGCTGAACTTAATGGAATTTGAGGCAGGGCAGTCATGTACAGCTGAGCAGGTTGCTCACTGCACAAGGGCACCGAGCTGAAGGGGAGTGGAAGACTAAAATCCAGCCCATGCTCAGCTCACCAGGCATGTGTCCACAGCACTACAGGTGCCCAGAGGGGCCAACTTTTTCCAATTCACGTAGGGCACTGCCTGGACTAGCATGTCTCTTATTCCAGCACTACCTAGAGTGACCCTGGAAGGGACAAAGCAGAACAAGCCCAGCCACTCTGCCCCCTGGCTGACCACCCCCCCGCCCTCCCCCCCCCCCGACACACACACAAATCAAGACTACTGCAAATCACAATGAGTCTTCTGGCCTTGTCGTTATTTGTTTGCTAAGCAGTCGTGCTGCTGTCTTTTCAGTGTAAGATTCTTTTCTTTTTCAGCCTCCTGCCCCTATCTTGCTTTTATTCTACACCAAAGATTCAGAACAGTAGTTCCCAAACCTGGCTGTGTTTTTGCAACAGCTTGGGAGCATCTTTTCCCTGACATTTTGTTTTAAGAACTTTTCAGACACACAGAAAAGTTGAAAGCGTTGTATAGTAAGCACCCATAGTCCCACCACCTAGATTCTAAATGAACATCATACATACTTGTTTTATCACATAGCTATCTGTTCTCTTCACCCCTTCATCCATTCATCAAACCATCTTATTTTTGATATATTTCAAAGCAAGTTGCAGACAAATATACTTCACCCTGGGGAGGTTTGTAAGAATGCAAATATCCAGGCCCCAGATTCAAAATCGCTAGGGATAGAGCCTGTGTCACCATCATGTCACTTCTTTACTCCTTAGCCTGGCTTATAAGGCCCTACATCATCCAGTCCTGTCTCCTTGCTCCCATGTCCTCCTTCCGTCTTTACTCATCACCCTGCAGCTACATTGGCCTTACTGATACTGGACACACCAAGCTTATTCCTGCCTCCGGGCCTTTGCACCTGCTGCTCCCTCTACGTGTAACACTCTGACCACAGACCTTGGCATGGTGTCTCTGTATCATTTAGGTTGGGGCTCAAAAATCACCTCTTTAGACAGTCTAATCCTGACCAGTCAAGGTCAAGTATTCCCACGCCCCCAAAGTCCCACTAAGAATAGTTCTAGTTTTTCAGAAGCACTCACTAAGATCTAGAATTATATTTGTTCACTTGTTCATTGTATGCCTCCCACCACAAAACACACACATTTGACTGGAATCTCCATGACAGCAGGTACCCCATCTGTCCTACTGTTATATCCCTGAAATCTGATACAGAGTGTGGCACTAAGTAGGTGTCTCGGGGGAACACCTTTTCCCCACTCTTCAGGTTTCCATGTGGACGGACCTCCAATGGACCGACACGTCCACCTCTTGCCTCATTGATCTGCATTTCTCCATGAGTGGAGCCAATTCCCCAAAAGAATTTATACACTGAGGCTTTGTTCTTTTTCCTTCGTTTTTTGCCTCACACAATGTGAGGCAGTCATTCTGGGTAAGTGTTCCATTCTGTAAACCCAAATGTTTCCTTGGGAGACTGGCCCAAGGTCTAGTTGGGAACTGGGGCACAGAGGGGGAGAGTTCATTTGGCTGCTCTACTTTAGCTTTTATTCGTGATAAAGCATAACTTCTGATCTCCTTCTGTGTTTATTTCCCATTGCTTTAGAATTCGGTTAAGGCAAGATGGTGCCTTTTATTGGGCCTCCTAAAATCGCAACAATAGATGCTCAATAAATATTGATTGAATGGAATGAATGAAAGTCCATTTTAGAAAGTCTCAGATGATTCTGATGTGTAGCCAGGTTTGGGAACCACTGATTAAAGAGCTGGCTCTCAGGAACCTGATGAGGGTGGAATATAGAACCACAGAGGAGAGCGGGGAACAGGTGATCTCTACCTTGGGGTGAGCTGGGTTTATAATGCAAAAAAGCAGAAGCGTAAAATTGAGAACAGGGGCTCAAATCAGCGAACTTACTCAGAAAGTCTTTTGGTTTCCATTTTTCTTTGATGAATATGATTCCTATGATGGCGCTAGCTATAAAGAAAAAAGGACAAGGAAAAGAGAATTGAGGCTGCCATCAATCAAATGGAGTCCCTTTGCCCATGCCTTTGGGTTGGCTCTTCTGCACTCTGGAACCTGAAACTTCCTAACCTCTCACTCATGCTCCCAGGAGCTCAGTCCCTTCTGGTTCTGGGTTATTCCACCTCGGAAAGGGAGGCTTCTCTCTGAATCTTCCTGAGGATTTCCTACAAGGCTGGGAGCACTGTGTGTTGAGTACTTATTGTGTAACAGGCAATCTACACATTATGTCTGGCATGTTCACTCTTTAAGCTGGGTGCTATTATTCCCATTTGAAAACCGGAGACGCTGAGGCTAAGAGTGGTGAAGAAACCGCTCAAGATCATGCAGCTGGTAAGTGAAGACTAGACTTGAAGCCACGACTGTGGGAGGCCAGGGCTCCTTGCTCCTTCCACTGGCATGCCTACCCCTGACATTTCCCCCTGGGTCTTTTCTCTCCCTGACTCTTCCAAGTTTGCAGATGTCCTCACATTTCCCATGACTGCCCTAAAGGATGCGGCTGGCACTCACCGTGAATACACTTGGATTACTATTACAGGTCTGCCTCTTCTGGCTGTGTCCTGGGATAAGTCAGTTCACCATGATCTCAGTTTCTTAGTCTATGAAACGATGTGATGGATCCAGTTTGCACCACCAGCGTGCGTTTTGTTAAATATTCAGGAAACCACTGATAGCTTGACTTCAGCCACAATGTTGAGTTTACATGGTGCTAACACCATATAAATCAAAAACATTACCTAGCAGGTCCTCTTTTTCTTCTTTCTCACTTTTCTGTCCTTTACCTTCTTCTCTCCCTCCCTCCACCTCTTCTTCCTCTTTTTTGTCTTCGTCTCTCACTTTCTGAGAGTTGGTTTATCAGCACACCACTGAAAACACCTACTTCTCTGAGTTAATAGGGGCAAATAAATAATATATGTAAATGATTTGTCACACAGTAAATGGTCAATAACTGGACTATAATTCAAGTACCTAGAACAGTGACTGTTAAGTAGTAAGTATTCACTAAACAGTGGTGATTACTATTTTTGGTATTATTTCTCACTTGGTGACCTGAGAAGCTCTAAGAACCTCTTAATTTCCAGTGGCTGATACCTGAAGTCCTATCATTATAATTCAGCCTCTGGTTTTTAACAATTTGATGATTAGATTCTTATTAAAATTCAGAGACTAATATTTAAAGCACTTGGTGACTCAGTCATCTATTCCTCATTGTGAATAAAGTGCTGAGAGCCCTTTGGAGAGATCAGCAGAAGACAGATCTAAACAACTATCGGGGCTGGGCAGTAACGTAAATGTAGAAAGAAGGCCAGGGAAAGACAATAGGGGAAGGGTTGGGACTACGGCAGACTACTAGCCTAAACTGAAGGCATTCAGATGATATTAAAAAACAATACGGTGTGGGAAAGAACACAGCATGTCCGAAGACCTCATTCCTTTTGTGGGCTGCCAGTTTACCAAGAAAAAAGAGTCTTATCATAGAATCAAGGAAAGCAAATAGGTTTCTGGTCCTTTGCCAACTCCTGGTAATTGGGAGTGACTGCCTGAAGCCCTGAGAATTCTGAGGCCCCATCAAGGCTCAGCAGGAAGGAATGCTATGATTGATTAGTGATGTCTGCTTTGGGCCCAGGAGGGGCATACAATTTCATCCCGGGTGTACAGGAGGCCCTCTTAATTCCAGGTGGAATAAGATGCAAAAATGTAACTTTTTCCTTTAGGAGCAGGGAAGAGCTTCTAAGAAGTGTAGTACTTGCCAGCAAGATAGAGGGAAATATTCCAAAGCAAGTTCACTGTCCCTGCTCCTATGTACAAAAAGCTATTGTTCAGTGATCTACTAACATCGTTTAAAAAAAAAATAATGTTTTTCTAATTCAGTTTTATTTGTGACCTCATGGCCATCAATGCTCCTTTTACCTTTTAGCTGGTTCAAATGTTCTGAAACACTGGTTCAGTGATTACAGGAATCATAGAGAAATGGCAGATGAGAAAGTTAACGATGTTTTAAAAACAGTACCAGTTGATGTTAAAAAGATATGAGAATAAGCTGAATTTCTTAGAGGTGTAAGATATCTGAACCCTATAAAAGCTTGTGTTACCTTGGTGGAGCTAGGATGAATGGGCTAAAGTTTATCTTCCTTCTGTAGTAGAACTAAAAAGTAATTCTTATAAACTTTCTGAATCTTAAACAGATTCTGGAGACAGACAGCCCCGTTCATATCCCAGCCCTGCTCCTCACGAGCTGCGTGATTTGAGGAAATAAGTTCACCACTCTGTGCCTCAGTTTCCTCATCTGTAAAATGGGAATAATAACTGTGTCTCCCTCAAAAGGCTTCCAGGGAGGATTAGAAGAATTAATACCTATAAAGTGCTTAGAGCAGGGCAGTGGTGTGTATGAAGCCCTTTGTAAGTGCTACTATTATTATCAAAGCAGTGTCTTCGATCCTGGTGGCGACACGGTTGACACGCAGCCAGGTGATTCCCAGGGGGTGTTTGGGCAGACTCGTCTTACCGATCACAGAGACTGCGCCGAGCGGCACGATCAGCGAGAGCGGAGCGAAGGCGTAGGAGGCAAACACACCCAGCTCGCCCAGCAGCATCAGGAACAGGCCCAGCCACCATGTCTTGGTCTTGAAATATGCCCGGGGGTCCTTGGAGCTTGCCAGGCGGATGTGGCAGTACTTCTGGAAATCCGAGGAAGAATGTGATTTGAACAGATGTTTGGGGAAAAGATGTTATGATGCATGTATCCTAAATCTACCTCCCACTTTTATTCGGAAGACCTGTCAGATCTTTTTGGGGTCCTTACTAGAGAAGAGTAAAGCAGTAGCGATCTAAATACTAGACTGTTATGCTAAGACAGTAGTTCTCAACGTGGCTGGGAAGCCTTAAAAATTCCCTGGGAAGCTTTGAAAAAAAATAATCCATGTGTCTGGGCCTCAGAGGGTAGATGTGAGGCCTGGAAATGTGCATTTCTAATGCACATCCCAGGCAGTATGCAGTCTGGGTGAGCCATGGTCTAAGGACCCCCACTTTAGCCTGGCCTCAGGTTGATCTTCTTCCCCTAACTGCAATGCCCAGGAGTCCCCATGTTCGCGGTGCCCACATTCCTTTCTGTAGACATGCCAGCAGCTCTGCTGGGCAGCTCTGTGGGTATCAGCAAAGCCTGCCCTTCCTCGGGTGGATACTTGGCTCAAGGACAGCCAACATTCTTTTTTCTGGAAATGGGAACTTGCGACATAAAAACTGAGGCAGTGACTAAGGAAAGTTAGGAAGTCATGTTGACTTAGAGGGCCGAGGCTGCCTTTTGGGGAGGATCATGACGGGGGCTACACAGAAGCAGATACAGAAACAGAGACGCTGGTCTGTAGAAAGAGCATGAACCAGACAAGTCGTTAAGAGAAGACGCCGCCTCAGAAACACACCCACATGTGAGGACCAGGTACACACGTGTATTCATGTGCCCGTTCCAGGGAGGGAGGGCAGTTCATCGCAGCAAAAGGTTGGGTACCACTGGGGGAGGGGGAGAGGAGTTAGCCGCTGTGCTGCGGGATTCTTCTGGCTGCACGTGTCAAGTCTTAGTCTGGGTTTCCCTGAGACAAGGACTTGGGAACAAGTAGTTGATTTGGGAGGTGGTTCCTAGAGGCACAATGCGTAAGGGACTAGGAAAGTGAGACAGGGAAGAGAGAAGAACAAATGGGGAGTGCGTTCATGGGTGAGTTAGTACCTTGGGCAAGTGGGGCTCAGTCCCACTGGGGACCCTCCAGGAAACCCTGTGAACTCACCTTAGAACCATCCTACCAGAGGATGGAAGCCTTATCCACTGACTCCTATTCCCCACCAGTCAAAGGTTGCCCCCAGGGGCATCAAAAACCACTTCCACATCCAATACACACACCAACCTTCCCAGTTATACCGTGTGCCCGTGGAACCAGTTCCCGTGGTGCCCTCAGGAGAAGCCCCTCAAGCTCTCAGCTTGCTCTAACCCATAGCTGCTTGTGAACTCAGACTGGGCCAAGGGGATTTGAGGCACAGCATCTGCCCCAGGGCACCCAGAGACTTGTAAATAATGGAGAGGGCTGTCATCAGAGGTGAGGGGTGATGGGGGAACCAAGTGGGGAAAAGAGAGATTCCGGAACTGCCCACAGTGTATTGTCCCAGGCCCAGCCCAAGCATGGAGGGCAAAGTCCCACAGAGAAGAGGCAGCTGGGCCTACACCAGACTCCCTGGCTTATCAGCTGTATCTCTGCCCCAGACAGGGCTGGTGACTGAAACTTACCTGGAGGTTAAGCGCAATGCTGACCACAAGATGCCCGAAAATCGCCAAAAGGGCTCCAATTAAGTTTTCCTGTAAGAAATGTTCACAGGAGCAGATATGAGCTGGGTCTAAGATAAGGGTCCAAGGACACATTTGAAACCCAACTGTTTGCTTACCCCCGCCCCCCCCCCCACAAAAACTAGAAAAACATCCATCATAAAGTCACACCCTAGACTCTCTACTGGAATTTTACTACCCAAAGTTAATCTGGCTGCCTTGCTGATTTACAAACCACCACCCTAAATTAGACACTTCTAGAAAGCACCATCCTTTGTCTGTAGGTCACTGTGACCTGATAAGGCCTAAATCTACTCTGGTATTCCCCTTAATGTATTGACTTGCCATGGTCTCGAGCAGGAAAAGCAACATTGAGAAATCAGAATTTACAAAAGAAACACAGGCACGGATATTATTTGCCATTTTATCAACGGAATTTTCATGTTCCCAGAGGGGTTGCAATGAAACTCTTTTAAAACAGGCTAAATTGCTGAGGGCATTTTAAATGATTTAATTTATAAAAATTTGATTTCCATCACCTTAAGAATAAGTTTCAGATTCCTTGGCATGGAATTTTTTTTTAACTTATAAAATGATTACCAAACATATTCATCGTAGAATAATTAGGAAACATAGTTAAATGAAAAGAACAATAATAACAACAAAATAGAAAAACTACCTGTAATTCTAAAACCCAGAGATAATTACTGCAAACTTTAGGTTCTTGTTGTTCTTATAAATTTTTTTTCTATCCATAAATTTAGATATAAATGGCAATGTTAATTTGTTTTATAAAAATAAGATTAGAATCTGTTTTATAACCTTTTTTTTAAACTTAAGATATTATACACAAATTCCCATCAGGCATATTTAGTTCATCATTTTTAATAAATGTCAACTCGTTTGGATGTGTCATCTTTTACATCATTGTTTCTCTATTATTGGATACTAGAAAGAAAGAAAAAAGAAAGAAGAAAAATTTATAGCTATGTTTCCTTTAAGAGTTTTCTAGTTTTAGCTCTTACATTTAGGCCTTTCATCGATTTTAAGTTAATTCTTGTACATAATGTGAGGAAAGAATCCAACTTCATTCTTTTACATATGGTCACCCAGTTGTTACAGCATCATTTGTTGAAAAGACTATTCGTCCCCATTGACTGGTTTTAGGAATCTTGTCAAAAATCAATGGACTTAGATGTATAGGTCAATCATAGATGTATAGGTTTATGTCTGGACTCCGTACTGATTTGTATGTCTATCCTTATGTCAGTACCACATTGTTTTGATTACATTTGTGGCTTTGTAGTGATTTTTGAAATCAAGAAGTTGAAATCCTCCAACTTCGTTTTTTCCCCAAGATTGTTTTGGCTACTCAGGCTACTGCCTTGCATTTTTTATGAACTTTAGGATGAGCTTGTCCAGGTATTTTCTAATTTCCCTTGAGATATCTTCACTGATTCATTGGTTATTTAGGAGTCTGTTGTTTAATTTCCACATATTGGTGAATTTCCCACTTTATTGTTGTGAATTTCCTTGTTATTCTCATTTCATTCCATTGTGGCCATAGATGATATTTTGTATGATTTCAATCTTTTAAATTTATTGACATTTGTTTTGTAGCCTAACCATATGCTCTATCCCAGAGAATGTTCCATGTGCACTTGAGAAGAATGGTTATTTTAATATTGTTGGGTGAGATGTTCTGTAGATTTCTGTTAGGTCTAGTTGGCTTATAGCGTTGTGTAAGTCTTCCATTTCCTTCTGATCTTCTGCAACTTGTTCTATCCATTACTGAAAGTGGGGTTTTGAAATCTCCAACTATTACTGCTGATCCATTTTTTTCTTTCTATTCTGATTCATGTATTTTGGGGCTGTTAGGTGCATATATTTTATAATTTTTATATCTTTTGATGGATTGACTCTTTTACCATTATATAATGTCCTTCTTTGTCTCTTATAACCTTTTTTGTCTTAAAGCCTATCTTGTCTGATGTTAGTATAGCCATTCCAGCTCTCTTTTGGTTACTGTTTGCATGGAATATCTTTTCCCATTGTTTCACTTTCAACCTGTTTTTGTCTTTGAATCTAAAGTGAGTCTCTTGTAAATAGCATATACCTGGATCATGTTTTTAAACAATCTATTCTGCCAATTTCTCCCTTTTAATTGGAGAGTTTGATTCATTTACATTTAATATAATTACTAATAGGAAGGACTTCTGCCATTTTGCTATTTATTTTCTAAGTCTTATGTCCCCTTTTGTTCCTTAGTTTGTCCATTACTGCCTTCTTTTGTGTTAAATAGATATATTTTCTAGTGTACCATTTTAATTCCCTTGTCATTTCTTTTACTCTATTTTTTAGTTATTTTCTTAGTGATTGTGCTATGGATCACAATTACCACCTTAATTTATAACAATCTAGTTTGGATTAATACAAATTTAATTTTAGTAGTATACAAAACTTTGCTTCTGTATAGCTCCATCTCCCTTCCTTCCCCTTATGCTATTATCGTCACAAATTTCTTTATTATCTTTTAAAACATAATCACCTAGTATGGGTGGGCAGCATTCTGCATTCCTTTCATTTAAAAATGATATTCAGTTGGGTTCTCCATATCTCTCTTGTCTTTGCTGAACAATAGAAAATACTTAATTGATGTTTCCTGAATAAATGGCTTACCATGTTTCCCTGAAAATAAGACCTAGCCGGATCATCAGCTCCAATGCATCTTTTGGAGCAAAAATTAATGTAAGACCCGGTCTTATATTATATGACCTTATATAAAACTGGGTTTTATAGTAAAATAAGGCCGGGTCTTATATTAATTTTTGCTCCAAAAGACGCATTAGAGCTGATGATCCAGGTAGGTCTTATTTTCAAGGACATACGGTAGTCTGAGCATAGACAAATGACAATAAAGGAAGAATGTGATATATGTCATTTGAGAGAAGTGCTGATAAAGTGGTGGAATTTCAAAGGAGGAATTCATTCTGGGCAAGGTCTGAACTACTTGGCTGAATGTCATATGGCAAAGGCAGTGGAAGAGCTGTAACTAAAATCAATGGGAGAGCTGTAACTAAAATCCAGGCTCTTAGACTTCCAGCCTGAGTTCTCTTTGGATGCCTGGCCTCCTCTTCCAACTTCCAAATGGCACCCAGCTTGAGGCTGAGCACATCCAACACACTCAACTAACACCTGTGAACTGAAGAGGACTTCAGATGGCAACCTGTAAGGGACAGGATTTCTTGGAAACTTTGGAAGGATACCATGGCTCCTAAGGAAGTGCTCCAGCACAAGTGAATTGGGACGGTGGTTATTCAGAGGTCAGGCTCTGGAGGCAGGTAGACTTTAGCTTCAATTCAGCCTCCATAACCCTGACAGCATGACTTCAGTATATTTCTGAGCATCTGTTTTCTCAACTATCAAATGTAGTTAGTAAGAGTACTCCCTCTCACAGTAGATGCAAGAATGAAATGAGATAATCCCATGGAAATAATGAAGCACAGTTGCTGGCCCCAGGGAAACAGATTTCTTTACCATAGGACTTCTCAGAGACTTCAGTAAATATTAGCTATCATAGTTAGAAACATCCATCAGCCAACGATAGGTTCAATATTTATGAGAAACTTCTATGTGCTAGCCATGTGCTAGTGGGAGGTGATCTCCTAGAGAGCTCAGCTTTTGTAAACTGACAGATCAGGCTTGTATAAATTAGAAATGATGACAAAAAACAACATTTATTGAGCACTTACTATGTGCCCATTACTATTCTATATATTAGGCTGGTGCAAAAGTAATTGCAGTTTAAAAGGTTAAAAATAACTGCAAAAACCGCAATTCCTTTTGCACCAACCTAATACTTTATATATATTGACTTATTTAATCCTAACAACACCCCTACAAAGGTAGATACTATTCTCTATCTTTACAGTAAGGAGACTGAGGAACAGAGGATAAGAGGTAGAAGGTAAGTGGCCGAGGCAGGACTGGGACACAGGTAGTCTGACATTAGAGCCCCTGCTCTTAACTATCATGTCAAACTATGTAATATATAAAGTCTAGAACAGTGCCTGACACTGGGTCAATAAACAGCACCTCCTATCAGGGGCTGGGGGATTGGTTCTTGACCCAGTGGCTCCCAGGCTAGGACAGAAAACAGATACTTAAAATATTACAATATACTCGTACTGGAGGTGGGTATGAACGCAATGGAAATAAAGGGGAGGGAAGAATTCTGGATATTTATTTATTCATTCAGTGCCTAGTATGTGCCATGCACTGACTGTAAATGTGCCATGCTCTGGCCTTGTGCTCAGGTAGTGTATATTAAACAACCGCTGCTTTAATCACACTACAGTTAGAGCTACCGAAGAGAAGCAAAGGGGCCTGATGGAGTGTGTGGGCAGACCTAGGATTGGCAGAAGGAGGTCACGGAAGATGTCTGTGAGGAATGGTTTCAGAAGAGAGACCTGAAGACCTAGCATGGTGGGGGTGGAGTGAAGAAAGCCATTCTACAGACCATGGGATGCTCCCAAGGTGGGAACAAACATGGTGCCTTTGACGCATGGAAAGAAGGTGATACGGAGGGGTAAGACTGGGGGGAACTGCGCTCAGAGGAACTGGGAGGTAAGAGGGGTTGTGTATATGAGAGCCTGAGGACCGATGGGCTTCTATGGAGCTGGGGCAGGAGTCCACGGACGATGGAGGGAAACCAGAGCATACAGGGAGTAGGCTTAAGAGGCGACCAGATTGGGAGGGGATGTCTCTATCACAAAAGGTTTGCAGTTGGGCTTGGAGATAATAGGGAGGCTCTGCGTGGCATCATTAGGACTGTTTCTGAAAGAGAAAGCAGGGTGGCAAGGTCTAAAGGCCACATCCTTCACAATGGGGGCCTCAGAGACTTTCTTCTACAAAGGGTTTACTGCAACTGACAGTTTGAAGGGATTCCATCATCATATCCTCATTTCCTTCTATGCTCACTGCTCTAGTTTACCGTATTTCCCCTTTCTTACCTTTCACAATAGCTCTCTCTCACTTTGTCAAAGAAAGGCTTGTCCTGTCTTCATGGAGACTTACTCTAGTACATTGACCCAAGTTGTAAAACCATCAAGAAACTAAGGGGAATTTTGAAATTCTGGTTTCCCAGGAGGTTTCTTTAGTGATAAATACCCATTCTGGGAATTACTTCTTTCCCTCTCTCGTGCACATTCCTGTTAAGAAATGACAACAGATGGGACACTTTGGCCCTTGTTATGTTATTCTGAAATCAGAGGCTGATTTGACAGATGTTTGTACAATAAGGACTCGCTTAGTTAATTAGGTTATATCTACAGCTCTGTTTTGACAAAAATATAATCAAATGATAAAATGTTTATAATTAAATTTATAAAATTAAATTTATAAATTGTGGTATATGTACAAATATTTATAGTAAATATTTGCATTACATTCTACAATGAAAATATATACACTATAATACAGTAAAATTAACAATATTTCAATTTCCCCAACTCCTTCTGGATATATCAGGTTTACTCAATGTGCCTTAAGTGAAAAAACCGACCAACATAAATGGTAATACTTTTTTGGTAAACTTCGCAGAAATTGTGAAAACAAAACAAATCCTGTTGTAAATTAAGTCTAATATTTTGCTTTGAGCAAAAATAAAGGAAGCCCTACTCATATTGTTAGCTTAAAGTCAATAAAAAAAAAGTTTATTACTATGTGATTTTTAGCACATATTTGGAAGGAGTTGAAAGAATTCAGTGATACTATGTAACACCACTCCTTCCACTCCAGGTACCTATGTGAACAGGTTCTCAGCACTTCCAGCTATAAAAAAACCAAAAATTTGCGACAGAATTGATGCTAAATTCTCATTCTAGCAATCAGTAATATTTATCTTGAGTATTGAAAAAAAGTCCCATTCTTATTCAAATAGTCATTCCTAATACAATGTTATTTTTTACTTAATAATTGTTGTAAAACTTTATATTGCATTAATCAATTGTATCCATTAAAAAAACCTTCTGGATTGAATCAAAACTTATGAACCTTATAGCAAAAGAACTTTTTAAAATAAAATTTGATTATATACTCTCCATTCTTTTTTGTAGAGAAGTATCATAGGTGTCCATAAAATTTTTAAGTGTTAAAAAATAGACACAAATTTGGGATACAATTCTGTAGAGAAACAAGAGAAATACAAATTCAGGGAGAAAAAAAAGGAATGATGTAAAATTTCCAACTGTTAAAGTAAAGCTTTTTTTCAGAAGGCTGATGGTAGGTATCAAGTGGTCTATATATTCATATATATTCACGAGCCTCAGTTAAGCATTTGTAAGAGTTTTTAAAAATATATATCAGTGCAGAGGACCTGATCAGACACTTCTCCCAACAAGACATACAGACAGCCAACAGATATATGAAAAGATGCTCAACCTCACTAGCTATTAGAGAAATACAAATCAAAACCACAATGAGATATCACCTCACACCTGTTAGAATGGCTGTCGTCAACAAGACAAAAAATAACAAGTGTTGGAGAGGCTGTGGAGAAAAAGGAATCCTCATACACTGTTGGTGGGAATGCAGACTGGTGCAGCTGTTATGGAAAACAGTATGGAGATTCCTTAAAAAATTAAGAACAGAATTACTATACGACCCAGCAATCCCTCTCCTGAGTATCTACCTAAAAAATCTGAAAATATTTATCCGTAAAGATATACGTACTCCGATGCTCACTGCAGCATTATTTATGGTGGCCATGACATGGAAACAAGTGTCCTTCGATAGATGATTGGATAAAGTAGATGTAGTACATAAACACAATGGCAAACTACTCTGCCATAAGTAAAGATGAAATACTGCCATTTGTGACAACATGGATGGATCTTGAGATTATTATGCTAAGCAAAATAAGTCAGACAGGAAAAGTCGAGAACCATATGACTTCACTCAGGAACAAGACAAACAAACAAAGAAAAAAAAACTCATAGACAGACAACAGTGTAATGGTTACCAGAGGGTAAGGGGGATGGCGGGATGTTAGTAGAGGGTAAAGGGGGTCAAATATATCGTGATAGAAAAAGAACTGACTGGTGGTGAGCACACAATGTGATATATAGATGACGTATTATAGAAATGCACATTTGAAACCTATGTAATTTTACTAACCATTGTCACCCCAATAAATTTAATTAAAAAAATACATACATCTAACTATCTATCTCGATATTTAGATATATCAGGAATGACATACTTTGTAAATATTTAAGCTTGTAATGGAAAGTTTTAAGTTTTAGATGCTAACTGAAAGAATGTGTGAGAAAATAGTGTTTCTTTAGGTGAAGTTTGAGGACCTCAAAGGAAGTCCTTCATTAAATGTGGCTCTTAAGGATACAAAGCAAAGACCTCGACCTCACAGGAAGCAAATACCTGGCCACACGAGTAACTCAGTTTACCTATGCCAATGATGAGGAGGAAATGTTAAAAAGCGTTATCGGGCAGCTAGCTATTCTACAGGAATTGCCTAGGAGACCAAAAGGACTCTGGTTCCAGCTCCAACACCTCCAAGCTGCTCTATTACCTTTATGGGGGACAGAGGAGAGCTGGAACCAGCTTCCAGGAGTTGTGCAGAAACCTGAGACCTGAGCAAGGGCTGTTCAGAGGACACATGGGAGCTACACAGCGGCAGGTTTAAGGTCGGTGGCCCGGCGGTGCCTTTCTCCTCAGCTGGTTGGGATGACAGCGCCCTTCTCTCAGGGCTGCTGCACGAACTTCCTGAGATAATTTGGAGAAAGCACTTAGTATTAGGGGGAACTAATATGGGGAAGGGGCATGAGGACTATTTACAGGGAAGGAACTAGAAGTCGGATTCGCAGCCTGCTGCCTACCTGCTCCAAGACAGAGATCAGACAGACGTTTAATCAAGCACACAGAGCAAACTAGAGATTCCATTAGGACCCTCCCTGCAGTGAAGCCCACGGAAAGAAAACAAAGGTTGTGTTTCACAAGAGTTAAAGACAGACCTGCCCCTATCTTCTTGCATCTTACTGAAGTTAAAGATAAACTCACCATGTTCTTCTATCCTTCTTTCCCTCCATACCAGTGAATTTTCCATGGAAGCAGAAAACACATACATATAAACCCTAGCCCAGGGGATCGAGGGAGTCTTTTTTCCACCTGCGATTAGAGACTCTACGGAGTGGCTTTTGTTTTCTTACTCTCTGCTAAATAAATTTACTTTTACTTTAAATTCCGTATCAGCTCACGTTTGAATTATTTCCTATGTGAAGCTAAGAACCCTCTTTTCCTGTAACAGAACCATACGAAATTGCCAATATTCAATGATTTTTGACCGACAAAAGCGGCAGTTTCATATGGTTCAACCTATAGCCGGCAGCCGCTATGTAGTATTTTACCCGGAGAGACCAAACTGTCCTCCGAGGAGATACTGACTAAATCCATCAGGCTGCCTGAGAATGTGGTGGTAACAACTCGCCAAGTGGCAGGGAAGAGATGAAAGAAAACAAGCTGCTGTGTCACCACACAGACAAGTCAGGGGTGAGGAGGAGTGAAACCTAGAAATGAAAACTGTAAACCTCACAACGATAAACCAATCTAAGCAGCAAAAACATACCAAAAAAAAGGTTGTTATGAAAATAAAGGCTGATGTTTAGGGAGCATTTGTAGACCAGGCCTGGCACTGGGCCCTTTTTATGCATCGTCTCCCGTGGGTCACATGACAACCCTCTGAAGTGGGTACTGCGATGATTCCTCTTTTTAGCACAGAAGTTGGAAGGAGTTTACAGACGAACAAAGTAAGGCTCAGAGAAGTGAAATAATTTGCCCAAAGTGAGGATGAGAGGAGAGCTGGAGGTCTGACTTCCAGTCTCCCGGCAATAACTACCCCAGACCGCAGCGCCGAAATAAATTAGGAAAAAAAACAACCCCACCTTGTAAGTGCTACCTTCCCACTAATGACACAGGCAGCTGAGGTTTCTTTAAAAAGCCATGTCCACAAGCTTGTTAATCTCACATAACCACCGGCTACAGACAGGGTTAGTAACAGCGCAATGTAACTAATGCCCTTTCATCCAAGCATTTCAAAGGGCTTCAGCAACACTAATTATGCCCCAAACCCTTGTGAAGTGGTGATTGGTTCAATTCGACAAGCATTTAAAGTCAAGCAAAGAAGTTGCCTCCGGTCTAGGGGTTGCGCAGTTGAACACACTTGTTAGCAGTGTCTGGCGCAGGGCAATTTACAGTTGAGGCGACAGCCAGCTGGACTCCTGACATTAAGTTCCTCTTCCAAATCTCAGAGCATGAAAACTGTAAAACGGCGGTGTCCAGCTCTGTAAGAAGGGAAGGAAGTGAAGGGCAGGGCCCGGGCAGCTTCCACCTGTGGACACCATTGGTACTTTACTTTCCCAACTTACTACGCTCCTCTTATTGCTAAGGAAACACCCCAGGTGTTTTCAGGGAAGTTATTTAACGTGTTCAGTGTTCATAAGTGTACACACAGGGAGTTGAGCTCAGAATCAGTGACTCTGTCCCTTAAGGAAAGATGCAGACTGAAAGAAACAGTGTTCCCATTGATGGGCAGGTCCCGTTGTGGCCTCACCACCATCTCCACCTGCGACATCTCTGGTTCTTGATTTCCTTCACCTGCCACGCCAGAGGGAGAGGATTCTTCTAAGGCAATGCCTAATCGGATTTCAATTGAGGCCGAAGGGAGGGGCGGAGCGGAGGAAGGGCCACACTCATTTTGAAGGCAAATACATCAGTTCCCTGAGAAAGCCCGAGACTCTGCCAAAGTCACAGTGAGCAAGTGGCAGGACCAGACCTGAATACAGATCTCCCCAATACTTTGGTTCCTAATATAGGTGAGAAAGTAGTGAGGCCTCCCACCTATCAGGAACCTTACATTTAGGACATATATAGTCTAAATTGGGACATTTTGAGAATGAAAGGGGCTCTATTAATATACACATGGACTTAGGGCACAAACCAGGACTTTCGGTCACTGTACATAGTGCAGACTCCGAATGGGAGTGTTAGTGGCGAGGGAAGTAAGGGCAAAACTACATGCAGGCAGCAGGATTTCAGACTCAGCAGCTTCTAGCCATGGCTTCCAGGGACCCAAATATCATGGGGAGGGGACAGCAAATCCAAAGTCACTTCTCTCTCTGCTTCAGCGTCCTTGTGTGGACTTTGAAGACCAGCAGACCTGGGCTGAGATCCTGCCCCTGCCACTTCCTGCTGTGTGACTTCAGGGAAACTCCCCTAACTCTCAGAATCTCAGCTCCCTCTCTGAAAAAATGATGGAGTTGATTATAAACCCTCACAGGATTGTCAGGTTGTATGAAATAAGGCACACGTGGCAATGTTACCTGGCACATAAATACTCAAACAATTCTAGCTGTTACGTTACTATTATTATTTATAATTTCCGCTTTTATTATTGTCATTACTATAGCAACAACTCTAAGGACCCTTCTGGCTCTGATGTTCCCTGATCCAGGAATTGATCTTGTACCAGTGACACTTCTGAAAGAAAAGAAACTGTCCCCAGAAAAGCAGCCAAAGGTCACAGTGGCAGCAAACCTTCCTTGGATATTGCAATCCAAGTGAAACTTTAGCTCAGATCTCCTGTTCCAAGGTCTGCTTTACATCTGCCAACAAGAGCCTTTATTTAAATCCCATGGTGACAAGACCAGTCATCACTTGTTATTTCAACTTACCTCCCATAATCCCTTGGATTTAAAACTGTTAACTGTTAAGTATAACTGTTTTGGCTTGCTCTGAGCGTTACTCACATTCACATACAAGAGATACAGCAGTCCAACTAACCACGCTGTTATACCTGTAACCTCATTTCAGGCCAGCTCCTGACCTTACCTTCTTCAGCAGGTGAGGCATTACCTTCCCCACAATTGCCATTTTAACACTTAATAACCAATGTTAGGGAGAGAAGGGGCCTCCCCGAGTATCTTGCATAATGTAGGCAGCAGGGAGTGGTGGATAAAACCAAGGGCCATGACAGTGTACAGACGGCATTGGAATCCTAGCTTTACTGCATTTACTGTGTGACCTCAGGCAAGTTAATTAGTCTCTCTGTGCCAGTTTCCTCCTATGTAAAATGGGATTATAACAGTACCTATTTTAGGGGGCTTTTGTGAGGATTAGCACAGTCCCTGTCATACAGTGAATACTCAACAAATGTTAGCTGCAATTATCATTATGATGATTACTATAGTAATTGCGAAATGGCTATGGAAATGTGGATAAAAGACCTATCGTTTCCTGCCAGGAGGACTGACAAAGCCTTCATGGAAAGGGTGACACCTGAGTGGGAGCTGGAAGGATGGGTAGGATTTTCCACAGGCAGAAATGGGATGGTGCAGGAGCTTCAGTTTCCTCTTGTAAATTCAGGTCAGCCTCATAACCACCCTATAGGATGGATTTAAAACTCACCTAGAGAGGAGTTACATGGCTTTCCCCAAGTTATAATGATAGAAAGTGATCGGGCTGGGATTTGAAGCCAGGTCTCTCTGATTCTAAAGGCCATGCTCTTAAAACCTTGCTGTGTCTCTATTTTTGCACCAAATTCTGTCCTGAGGGGTAGTTCCTCGTGGAAACAGCTTCCTCCACCTCACTCATAGACTGTAAGCAACTTCAGGGAAGTGATATCTCACTTATCTATATAGCTCCCACCTCACCCAGCACAAGCCTGGAGATTATATATATATATATATATATATATATATATATATATATATATATATATATATTTCTTCTACATATATATTATATATATGTATGTATATATGTGTGTATGTATATATATATGTGCTCAGTTGAAATGCCTATTTGCTAAGAAGAAGAAATGGAAGCCTGACTCTTCTGGGCTGAGGCAAAGCCTCCAGGGTCAGAGACCTGCTGCCATGCTGCCTCCTAGGCAGCTCAGCCTGTTGGCCTCTCTTTCACAGACCACCCTCCCCCAATAACCGTAATCCACTTCCTGTTGGGTATTAATAGTTCAGAGGACAGGGCTGCAACTCAGGACAAACTGCTTGCCCCTAATTTCATCCCACTGATTAAGTTTGAATTGGGGTCTCAACGTTTTCCTTGCTCCAAAGGTAAGAGACAATTTGAGAGCAGCTTGCCCAGCCCACTTAACCACTTTTCTCTGAGAGCTGCCCACAGTGGTGGAGCCCCCAGAAACCATGTTTGCTGGGTGACCCCCACCCCTCTGGCCACCACTGATTGGGCCAATATAGACACCTGATCCAAGCAGAGCCAATCAGATCTTCCCTCTTTTGAAGGTGGATGTAAGAGTTCTAGCACCTTCCAAGCCCTACTGCCCTTTCTGCCCTTGGGTTCCATAAGCTACCCTGTAGCCTTATAATAATTTCCCCTTTTGCCTTAGTTTTTCTGAAATGGATTTCTATTACTTGCCAACCAAAATAGCCTTAACAAAATCAAGGAGGAAGGAGTCAGCTTCCCCTTAAAATTTTTCCCCTAACCCCAGGCAGAGTTAACTACATTTCCTTTGCTCTGTGTGCCTTAACCACTCTTTGTAACCACAGAGGCATTTCTGAATCAAGCACCTCCAGCATGCGTAGACTGGGCGGGGTACTATTTCATTGATCCACACAGCAATGGAGAGAAGAGGGGTGGAGGGAGGTATTCCTACCACCATTGTACCCATAACAGAAGCTCTGATGGGTTAAGCCACAGGTCCAAGGTCACTTAGCTAGGAAGGAGCAGAGTAGGGTCACCATGACTTATTTGTCTTTGCTCTGGCACAAAGACATTTCTATAATAAGTAACTGAATTAATTTGTGATTTAAATGGAGACTTATTAGAAATCTCATCTGGGAGAGTGTTCTATGTTTCCTTAGATTCTGCATTTTTCTATCTGGCATCCATTCATTACAGGGCCAATTGTATTAATGATATTTTCTTATTTTCTGCATTCCTGATGCTCTGGCATTTGTGGCCTTGCTGACTAGGGACAGACTGCCTCTCACCAGCCTCGTCCATTCTTAGCATAGCAAAGGAGCACGTACTCTGGGATGTTCACTGCAGCATTATTTGCAGTCACCCAAGTTAGAAATAACCTGAACATCCAACCAGGGGATCTGTCCAGCAAATTTTGATACAGAAGCTCAACAGATGGTTGGGCAATCATCCAAAAAGCATGCTTTCGGTCACTACTCAGTGACATGGGGGAATATTCCACAAACAAGGTTAAGTGAAACAACTAAGATACAAATTTTTCTGTACAATTGAATCCCAATTTGTCACACAGAAAAAGACAGAAAGGAAATATACTGAACTACAGTTGTCTACAAGTAATAGAGTAGGTGGGGGGAAAAAAATCAAATCTTCTAAGTGGGACTGTATTCCTTTAAAAATATTTCTCTACCTCCCCGTTTTTATGTATTTGAATGAGTGTTGCTGTTCTTTTGATTACACATTCTCCTGTATGCGTGGAGGGTCGGCCTGTTTCTGCCAGTGATAGGCGTGTGGACCCTGGACACATCTGTTAGCTGACGGTATACTGTGTTACTGTCTTGTGAGAAAAATACAAAATTCCAAAACCAAACACAAAAGCTCTTGCCTTGTAGGAGAAGGACGCTTCGCTCACGGCGTCGGCGCTACTTGTGGGCAGGAGCTGCTTCAGCTGCAGGGCTGCGCTGTGGGCTCCGTCCATGGTGGTCTAGTGGCACATCCCGGAGGGCCTGGCTCAGAAGCTGGAGCTGCTGCTACACGAGACCGAAGCTGGTAGCCATCTTCCCCTGTGGTGTTCACCTCCTTCCATCAGCATCGCTGTCTCACGCCAAAAGAGTACTTCAAGGCTCTTTTGGCTGATTTACAGCCTTTTCCTCATCTTCACCCAGAGAAGTGCCAATTTCTATGTCTCTCCCAAGCAGACAGCCAGGAATGCGTTTCCTGATTTTTGCAGTGCTCTAAGGCAGTGGGAACATTAAAAATGAATGTACAATGAAATATGGAGCCCAGCTCTGTTACCTGAGAAGAGAATACCATTAGACAAAACACAAACTGTCATGAGCAGTGAGGCCATTAAAAAAGAATTCTATCATGCCTTTGGCCCCCTCTTAATAAAAGCTCACCTACTTTAAAATCTTTTTCCTTGGCCTTTTCCTCTCCCCCTCTGCTTTCTTCCTCCCATCATATCTAATTTAAGTTCTATCTTTTCCCTAGGCTCCTCTATATAGTAGCATACTGTCTGCTTTTCTATGACTCAAAAACAAAAACAAAAACAAAAAAAAACAACCAAAACCCAAAACCTACTGCCACGAAAAGGGAACTAACTGAGTTCTGCCTTAGAAAAGAATGAGGAGATAAGTAATCTCCACGGAAGATGGAAGAGTTGGGCTGCTACCGAGAGTCAGCAAGGTCACATTGGACTGGGAAGTGGGAAACCTATTTGACCAGATCACTTCTCCTCTGGGAGACTCAGTTGCCTCATCTGTCAAGTGGGGGTAATAATATGACCTCGAGTAAAACCAGCAATGATGGTAATTCCTGTTAACTTCATTAGACTTATATTTTCAATGTGTCTCAAATTTTTCTACCAAATAAAGAAGAGAAAGTATGCCCCTTGTGTTCTGGGAGGCATGGCCTAACCACCCTACTTCAAATGCTAAGGGTTTCTTTGAAGTCTTTTTATATTTATTAAGTTGGTGCAAAAGTAATTGTCGTTTAAAAGGTTAAAAATAATTGCAAAAACCGCAATTACTTTTGCACCAACCTAATTTGAAAAAAATACAAATTTGGATTCTACTGCAAAGTCTATGTTTGTTTTAATATAAAAATACTTTAAATTGATTTTGATCTGTCATGTGCTACTGGTTTTACCTTGGGCAAGTCATTTAACTTTTTAGCCAGTTTCCTCTGCTGTAAAATACAGATAATAACATTCCTACTCCACAGGGTTATGGTGAAAATTTGCTGAAATCACGAATATAAAGTGCATGCACAGTGAAAGGCCAATGAATGCTAGCTGCTATTAGTATTAATTTTATTCGGATCAGTTGAATTATTTAATTTAGCCATGAATATTCCTTTCTTCATCTCATGCATCCATGCAACAAATATTTATCGAGTGCTTACTATGTGCCAAACAGACACAGTCTCTGCCATGCTTCAAGGCTTCCAAGAGCTGCCTCCTATCTTTCTTGCAGCTTCCAGTTTCCTCTGTTATCTAGCTCTAGGCCCAGGAATACTGGTGCCTGGTGTAAATAGCACAGTCATATGTCATAGGGCTAACGCTGTGTCCAGCATCGAGGAGACCCCAGAAGCAGGGCTTAGTACAGGGGCAGCCACGAAGACCATTTGGCTCAGGCCTCACTTTATCAAAGGGCCTCAAAATTAAATAATTCCTGCTGCCTCCAGATGAAGTTATACTTCAGTGTATGTATACGAGGTACACTCGTCAGACAACTTTATAACTCACATCCCATAACCAGACCAGCCTGACGATAAAGCCCTATGAATGTCTGTAAACTTGTGAAAAGCATAATTATTCATCACTTCACTTGTATGTGTGTGTGAAAAGCATTACGTATTAAGTTTAAAGGGTTAAATTTACGTATCCGTGTAATACAATAATCTTAGGGAGGAAGAGCGGCGCAGAGCTCTCTCTCTACCTCTGTGAGACCCTTGCAGGCTTTCAACCTGGAACTGAAGGGGCACTGGAACACAAACTCTGGGAAGATGTTTGCTGAATCCCATTTGGTTGCTCTCTCCCCAGATCTAGCCCAGAACCTGGCACGGTCCCCTCCATACATACCTACTCTGTGACAAAAGGCAGGCTTGTCAAGCACCTGATGCAGTCAAGAATGGAATGGCTCACTCAGGCCTAATCAACAGCAACTCCAAAGATACAGCAGATATACCCAGCCCCACCCACAGGATGTCAGAGAAAGCAAACAGGCCATGGGGACATTTCAAGGGGGTGATGGGAATCCAGGCCTGTTAACTTCCTTTAGACCAGCTGGTTTGCCCAGGTGGATTTGTTTTTGCTTTTGTTTGTGGTGGTGGTTGTTGCAGTCATTTAATTCGCTTTTAAAAAGCAGCTTCCCTCTCTGTCTCAGGAACAGCCAGGCCTGTGAGGCATTGTCTACAAAAATTAAAGGCTCTCTCTCAGCTGGGTAGCAGTTCGGACTAAAAGCCCTGGAAGAACATTTTACAAGTTGTCCTCCCTTATATGGCATACATTCTTTGCCTAGTGACTCTGTTTTCCTGACTTCAAAGCACCTTGCCAGGACTAACATATGCCCAAGAGGCAAGTAACCAACCCTATGTTGCCAGCCACCCCTTAATTTTGGGGCCCTCACAGCCACCAGTGAAAGAATTCATTAGATGCTTGCTTCCCCTCCACCCTGTCCCTCTGATGGCAATAAATAATTTCACCAACCCACAGAGCAGGTTTCACAGATGAGAGAATCATAGCTCATGGCTGCTAAGAGTAGGGTCTGTATTAGAATTTGACTCCATCTGAAAAAATACATAAACCACGCCTTTTCCTACCACCTGACGATTCAGTTCTGGCTGGTGAGTGCCAGTTAGAGGCCAAGTGCTTTTCCTTTCCTGGGGTTTGGCTCACTAAAGGGTTACACTCTTCAGTCCGCTCCCCTGGACCTGAAAACTACAACTTCCAGCAGGCAGCGTAGATCAAGAATGCTTCCTCTCTCATTCCACCTGCTAACTCCATCTGCAAGGAAGCCCGAGCTGGCGTGTAGAGAAATAATTTGGGCAAAGTTGATCCATTTCACTTCCTGATTTGTTAAAGCCTAGCATCGCTTTTATTAAGGCAAAACCGTGCCCCCCGCCCATCCTCTCACCCTCGACGCAAAAATGGAAAAAATATCCTGAGGCAGCGAGACCCAAACTGACAAGGCTGGTAACAGCAAAAAGGGTATTAGATGATTACAGATGCATTCGCTTTTCCTGAAACAAGGCTGAATTCAAGTTCCCCCTCCCTCAGTCTTAATCACTACTTACCGGCGTCGTTTCCTCTAAGGCCCACCTATCAGAGGTTTCTGAGAAAGGACTTCGACTCTTCGCTCAACCCGGAGGCACAGCCTCCTTAATTCCCCAACTCAGTGCTGTCTGAGTCCTGCAGTGTTTTGCTTTCAAAGACCGCGATTTGATTTGCCCGGCCGCCTGCCAGTCAAAAACTGCCGGGCTCTTCACGCAGGCGAATGGCTGCAAGGAGGGGGTGGGCGGGACACCTTCGGGTATCGGCTGCGCCGCAAAGCTTGATTGAAGCGTAGGGGGAAGAGACGGGAAGGCGGCAACTCGCAGGAGTTTTGCGCTCACCTGGATAGGGTCCCCTCTAGCGGCCACAGGAAGGACGATGGAACACACCCCGCTCCCAGTCTCCGGCTGTCCTGGAGCGCTCAGGTGACTGCTCACCTCCACCTGCCCGACAATTGGGCAGCCTGTCGGGTGTCCTCACTCCTTATTCTTAGAGCTATCTCCCGGACTTTGCTCCTGCTGGTTCCTCACCCCACTTTTTTACTACGTATTCAAATCCTACACATCCTTCAAGACGCGGCTCCCCCCAAAATTTTGGATATATATATATATATATATATATATATATATATATATATATATATATATATATATACCGCCTTGCTTGTCCTCCCGTAACAAAGCCAACTGTGGTTCAGACCCCGAAGCAGAGAGCTCAGAGGGAACACCTGAGAGCAGACCGAGTTTGGCATATTGCAGAACTGCCCAAAGGACAGCGTGACTGGTGCGAGAATTTCCCGGGGCGTGGGTGGTAGGAGCTGCCTGCCATTAGAGGCACGGGCCAGGAACAGCTTATATTAAGATGTTTGGATTTCATCCTAAATTTAAAGGGGATCCGTAGGAAGGTTCTAAGCAGGGAAGTGACAAGATAGATGACTGTGGTCGCTCTGAAGCGTGTAAAGATTGGCTCATGGAACATTACATGGTTGCCCTTAAGTATAATAGTTGTCCCTCTCAATCTTTTTTCTTTTGCTAGTATAAAAACAGGGCTCGGATGATTGTTCTCTTAGATTTATTTCTTGAAGTAGTATTCTGGGTGAGCAAACTTCTAAGGCTTGTAGTCTATCACAAGATTTTTGAGGGGTCGCCTAGATAAGCCCCCAATAAGTTTTCCCCACCGGTTCTGACGTAGTTAACCTGAACCCTAAAATTCTGGCAGCTTCCCTGCGATTTTTAAAACACCCCTAACGATTGGCCAACAATTTTTCACGCTAGAGAAACAGAGGACACCATTGGCTAGAGTTACTGAGGAGGCGGACTGAAGGCGAACTCTAGAATGTTAGGCTTGTGGTTGCCAAAGCGACGGGGTGGGGGGTTGGGCGGGCCAGACAGCTAAAGGGGACCCGATGAGGTAGGAGGCTGTTCCTGTCGGGGCATGGGTTCGGGGGCGTGGGGAAGAGGACCCGGCGCACCCCATGGGATACCCACTGAGGCCCCAACCTCTGGGTGCTTGAGGAATTTCGGTGCCTACTAGGTGGTGCCCTGAGGGAGGGTAGAAACCACCGCTGGAGGTGCCCCTCCCTGGAGTTAGGCCCTCAGAGTCCCCACCTGAAAAGTGATAATAACCACAGCAAGCCTTTCCACGGAGCTTCTGTGAAGGGCGTGGGCATCTGACTCCCCTGCCTCAGCCTCTGCGAGTGCACAAACGTTTGGGGGGCTGCGGTGTCAGGCAATAGGGTGCACGACAAAGAGCTGAGTTCTAATTCCAAGTCCACTCGAGCTCCTTGGGTGTCCCTCTGCAAACGTGTTTCCTGCTCTGAGCCTCAGGTTAGCCATCTGTAAGACGAAAGGGTGAGACTAGAATCGAGTGGTCACTAGCTATGCTAAAATTTCTTCCCCGTCTCTGACACATTTTCTCAGTTTATGAAAAATATCAAATGGATTATTTACCTGAAAGTACTTTCAAAAATGTAAAGTACTTCCAAGATGCACAATAGAATTATAACTGAATCAATAAAAATTTAATTGAGTCAAAACTACTCATGCTAATCCCATTAGAGTGTACAAGGTTTGGTATATATTGATATACCCTGTACACTAACGTACATGTATAAATATATAAAATATGCAGTAATACTATAACATAAATGATGTTTTTTTAACCATAGAGTTGATAGAATGAAAACATGCCAATAGTTGTAATCATGTGAGTTAAATCTTTACAGAATGTAGCTCCTGAAGGACAGAGTTGTATTATCAGTACATCTATGTACATTATCATTAAAATGTGCCTACCCCTAGTATTCATTCATTCTACAAATACTGAGCAACTACTATGTGCCAGGAAACAGACTGGGGATTCAGTGATGAACAGTCTGTTGAGGAAGACCATAAAGAAAAAAAAATACACATAAAATACGGTGTTGAGTAATGAGGAATGCTTTGAGAAAAATAAGGGTCAGGGCTAGAGAAAGATGGGGTGGTGCTTCTGGAGAGTGGTCAAGGAAGTCATCTCTAAGGAGCTTTGAGAAAAGACCCAGATGAATCTGGCGACAGGGCCAAAGGGTGCTGGTCAGTATAGTGAGGGGAGGAATCAGGTACTGCAGAAGCTGAAGAGGTTCCTTGCGGAGAACATTAGTCTTTAGGTGGCGGGACATGACAGCTGCCTTCAGATACTTGAAGAATAGTAATATAGAAGAGTGACTTTCAATCTTGACCCATGATAAGATACGCACTTTATGTTTAATCACCCAGCAAAAACCGCACACAATAAACACAAACTTAACAAAAGACTGCAGGCTATGACCTGCGTTTTGAAAATCACCAATGTAGAAGAGGAGTGAGACTCATTCTGAGCTGATTCTAAGGGTTGGAATTAGGATAAGTGGAGGAAGGGAGAGGTGGGGGGGGGAGGGAAAGAGAGACAGCGAGGATGAGAATAAGTCAGCTTTGATACCAGTAGGGACTTTATAGCAATTAGAAGTACACAGAAGTGAGCTAGCTGCCTCAGGAATTTTCAAACTGAATTCTAGGGAACCCATCCTGTGAAATTTTAAGATAGCTTCAAATATTAAGAAAATGAAAAGGCAAGCCTCTAGACTGGGAGTTTCAAAACGTATATATGATAAAGGGCTTGTAACCAGAATATATTAAGAACTTTTACAAGTCAATGATAAGCTAATTGTTTTTTAAAAAATGAGCAGAAGATTTGAACAGACACTTCACCAAAGAAGGTAAGCAAATGGCAAATAAGCACATGAAAATATACAAATTAAAGTGACAATGAGATACTACTATACAACCACTAGAAGGCCTAAAATTAAAAAGACTTACCAGACAAGCGTTGGTGAGGATGTGCAGCAACTAGAACAAACTACTGACACCATGTTTCCCCGAAAATAAGAACTAGTTGGACCGTCAGCTCTAATGCGTCTTTTGGAGCAAAAATTAACATAAGATCCGGTATTATATTTATTATATTATATTACATTGTATTATATAGACCCGGTCTTATAGTAAAATAAGATTGGGTCTTATATTAATTTTTGCTCCAAAAGACTCATTAGAGCTACTTGTCTGGCTAGGTCTTATTTTCGGGGAAACATGGTACATGCGTCAACGTGGAAGAATCTCAAAAGCATTGTGCTAAGTGAAATAAGACAGACACAAAACAGTATACTGTATGATTGCATATATATGACATTCTAGAAAAGGCAACTATTGTGACAGAAAGCAAAACAATGGTTGCCAGATGCCAGGATTGGGAGTGTATTTGACGGCAAAGAAACACAGAAAACTTTTTCGGGTGATGAATATATTTATATCTTAATTGTGCTGGTATTTAACACAATTGCATACATTTGCCAAAATTTAGAATTGTCCACGTAAAACTACTGAATTATATGGCATGTATAAAATCTCAATAAAGATAAATTTATAAAATTCAAGGCTTCAGTAGCTCTGTAAGCAAAATCAACAGTAAATCCTTAGAGAGTTCCTACTACAAGCAGTAAGTGCAATGTGCTTGCGACTTGAGGTCACAGACCCTGATAAATCTCAGCTTCTACCCACAGGATTTCCTAGTCTATCCTGCAGAGAGAACGTAAATCAATCAACATAATTAACAAGAATGTGAATTGATCCCTACAAATGGTGTATTTTGCTGTTTCAGGTGCTTGGAAGAACATGCAGTAGAGTTTTTCATGAAACAAATGGAATATATCACAGAACGTTGCTAAGATGGACAACTCCGCACATAAAGACCAAGAGCCTGGCAAAAAAAATCCCAGAAATGCTGACAGAATACATAAAGGTCTAGTGAATTTAATAACATGTTTTTGGGGGGATTTAAAATTTTATATTTATATCTAACTGTATCCATTTATATTTATAATTCTCTATTTTTTATTTACCCACATATTTACTATTTCCAGAGCTCTTCGTTCCTTCATGTAGATACAGATTTCCAACTGGTATAATTTATCTTCTGCTGAAGCACTTCCTTTAACGTTTCTTATAGTTCAAGTTTGCTGGTGATTAATTCTTTCTGCTTTTTAAAAATATATATATATGTTTAAAAGCTTTCATTTTGCTTTTGTCCTTGAAAGATATTTTACTGGGTACAGGATTCTAGTTTTTTTCCTTCTCTTACCTTAAAGATGATGTTTCCAACAATAATCTGATGTCATTCTTATATTTGTTTCTTTTTCTCAGCTTGATTTTAAGATTTTCTCTTTATCACTTTTTAAAAGCAATTTGATGATTTTATGTACCGTGATGTAGTTTTATTCATGTTTCATTGAGGTTCAATGGCTTTCTTGGATCTGTAGGTCTATAGTTTTTATCAAATTTAGAAATTTTTTATTTTTTCTTGACATAATTTTTTTATTTCCCCACATCTCTTCTTTGGAGAGTCCAGTTGCATGTATATTAGCCTCCCTGAAGTTGTCATAGGATACTCTGTATTTTGCAGTTCTTTTAGTTTCTATTTCTGTGTCTTCAAGTTTACTAGTCTTTTTTCTGCAGAGTCTAATCTATTGTTAATCTCATCTGGTATATTTTTTAATCTCTGACATTTTAGTTTTTATCTATAGAAATTTGATTTCTATCTTTTTTATATCTCCCATGTCTCTACTTAATATGTTCAATCTTTTCTTTAGCTTCTTGAACATATCAAATATATTTAGTTTTGTCACAATGATAATGTTCTTGTAATTCTCTCATCTGTTTCATTTCCGAGTTGGTTTTGAGTATTTTCTCCTCATTATGGATCATATCTTCTTTCTTCTTTGCATGCCCATTAGGTTTTTTTTATTGAATGCCAGATATTTTGAATTTTACGTATTGGGTCTAGATATTTCTGTAGTCCTAGCAATTCTTGTGCTTTTTTCCTGAGACGTACTTAAATTACTTGGAAACTGTTTGATCTTTTTTGAGTCTTGCTTTTTAGCTTTGTTCTCTGGAAGCAGAGCTGTATTTATTCTAGGGATAATTTTGCCCTATTTCTGAGGCATTGTGGGGACAGAGTCCCAGAGAGCAGTTTCCAGACTCTTGGCCTCATGTGGAAAGGTGCTGGCTCGATTATTAGATGGCCATCAGCTATAATCAGATGGCCATCCGCTGTGGCTGGGTGGCCATCACCTATTACTAGTTAGCCATTAGCCACTAATATAACTGCCGTGGCTACGCTAGCAAGCGCAGATTGTGACTAGCAAGTGGGGTTAGCAAACGTGGATAGTAGATTGCGGATTGTGTTGATCCTACTTCCTGTGTCTCGCCCAGTCGCCAGCGAGACTGGGGTGCAGAAATATCCCTCGTTGGGGTACTGGCGGATGTTTGCTTTTGTGTTTCAACCAGCCGCCATCCAGAATAAAGCGATATGAACCCCCTACCTGTGGCTCTGTTGTTGTTCCTCTTTGTCCTCACCATATCCTGCGTTCTTGTGGGGGGAACGGGAGCTGAAACCCTGCATTACGCACATACTCCACTTTAGTTGCCATGAATTTTAATGAGGTTTTTCCACTCTGACTTGTGGGGACAGGAACTATTCCTGGCCTGGTGTAAGCTTCAGGTTTTGTTCATCCTAATTCTTCCAGTTGATTCTTTCCCTAGCCTTGGGTAGTTTTCTCATTTGCATGTGCTAATCAATACTCAGAACACTGCTGGAGGGGAACCCGGTGGAATGGCATGGATCTCCAGAGCATTTTCTCTGTGGAGCTCTCTCTTTTCTGGTTCTCTGCTCTGTGAAGTCTAGCCATCTGGTCTTTCTGTGCTCCCGGAGCCATTTCCTCAACTCAGGAAGACCACTAGGCTCCACCTGGATTCCTCCTTCCTGTTTTGTGGCCTGGAAATTTCTCCAGTAGGCAGTATACTGCAGGCAATCTTATTGCAAACCTCATTTGTTTTCCCATCTCCAGGGATCCTTTGTTGCTTAATGTCCAGTGTCTTGAAAACCATTGTCGCATATATTTTATCCAGTGCTAACATTTTATTTTTCAATTAGGAGGGCAAATCCAGTCCCATTTTGGTTGGAACTATAAGGTCAGTTACTCAGAGTATTTTTTTTTTTAATCCTTTTTTGTTTGTTTTTGGTTCTTATTGAGGATTGCTTTGATACATGCCACTCCACTGCAGGCAGACGACAAAGTGATCTCCTTTTCAGTGAAGGAGAAACCTTTCCTTCCTCTGAGGGGAATGTCTTTCCTTTTACCTTTTATTTTTTTATTTTTATAATCCCCCTTTCTTTACTGACTCCTCTGCAAACTCAGTTGTTCTACTGACTTAGGCTTTTAGAATCAAAAGCTAGGAAGCCTTGCATCTTCTGCTTTCTGATTTGCTCTCTAGTTCCCTTAGAGTAAAAATACATAACCATCTACCTGCTTAAATCGGGGGCAGGGAGAAGGGAGGAAAAGAATAAATATACCACATATCGATATCGCCAAATGTTTTCTAACCAAACATATATTCTGCTTCTTTTACTTGCTTCATCCTTAGCCCAGGCAAGTTAGGCTAGACTGCCCCTTCCCCATTATTGCATTCATTTGTTGAGTCTTTACTACGGGCCAGTTTCAGGAAGAGAAAACAGCTTAGAGTTTAAGAGCTTGAGCTCATTAAACAAACTGTTCCAACCCCAGGTGTTCCACTTAATGGCTGTGTGATTTGGATGAGAAACTTAATCTCTCTAAGCCTCAGTTTCCTAATCTGTAAAGCTGGTTGGTAATAGTACCTCCTAAGGGGCCCCTGTGGGCATTGGGCTTTCCTCTCTGAAAAGCAATTTCGTTTTTTCACAAATTCGGCAACTAAGAAAAGGGCCTTAAAGATAGTTTTCATGCACCCTCACCCCCACCCTAACACATCTTTCTTTCTCTTGGCTATGCTTTTCCCACTTCCGCACGCATTTCCTTCTGAGGGTTAGGACCCGGATGCTGAGATAATGTGGCTCACAGTCATGGATACGTTGTAGTCAGGATGGACCCCCACCCCAAATTTGCCTGAGATATCAAGACTGATGATGCCACACACACATCAAGAAGATGAGAAAAGGTTGATTTACTCACATAATGAAGCTTTCTGGGGAAAGCAGGGCAGACGTCCTGAGCTGGTCCAACAATGGCTTGAGAGAGCAGAAGTTTGGATGGATTGAACTTCTAGCTGGTTCCAAAGGAGGGAGCATCTATCTGGGCCTTCTCATCAGCTTACCCAGACATGGGACAGAAAAGGAAGAGGGAGGGGTGAGGCTTCAAAGTTGTCAGCAGTCAAAGACCAAACACTGGAGTCAAATTCTATAACACTCACAGGGTAGAGTTTATAATCAGCCCGCTGTGCAGATAGATGCTGCGATATTCTCCCACGTGTGGTATGTGGGAGAGGGAAAATGGGGAAGTTTATAGATCACAACACAGACGTATACATTTTTAACATGATTTTCTATAAATGATCCCTTTCTGTTTTTTAACCCCATGTCTGCTCAAAGCAGAAAGCTAAACTTATACTCGTCTTGCACAGTGCCCTGAAAAGTAAGAGACCCCACTCTGGTATTTCCCTGTTTCTCTGAATCTTTATAGCACTCTTGCTGATGTGTGTGTGACTCTAGGCCAGGGATGACTGAGGACACTCGCTCTGTCCCCAGCCTGGCTTCTCTTCAAGGCGTCTCCAGATGAGACTGTTTTGTGTCCCCTTCCTGCTTGACAGGAACGCCTTCCCTGTCAGATCCTTCCTCCTCCCTGGGACAACTCACTTCCACTATGTGACTAAGTCTCACTAGTGTAAGAGCCGGAGGGGCGGAATCCAACAAATTACCAAGAGGGAAAGACAGGAAAGTAGGGAATTTTTAAAAATCTGGTTTCAGCTTTATCTCCTGTTAAAGGAAATGTTTCTCTCCTATTCCATAAAAAATAAAACGTTGATATACAGCTCTGTGTTTTCTGCACTTGTTCATTCTTTGTATTGTGCTAATTTTATTTTTGTTGTTTAGGTTTTACTGCTGCGTATCCAACACAATCCTCTATTCCTTTTAAATGTCAGTCTTCGATAATTCCAGAATCAGAAAAAAAAGGATTTAATAGTCAAGCCAAGAGATTTTATCATAAAAAGGTAATGACATTGTCTTCTAATATTCTTTACTTCTTGTCTGGATTTTAGCCTCACGGGAGGCCTGTGAGTTGGGCTAGTGCTTCTGTCCCTGTGGCCAGTAGAGGGCAGTGTTATCCAAGGAGCCACAGCCGCTGCAGAGATTAAATCCAGGGCAAAACATGTGGAATTTATGGTGCTACACTGAACTAAGGGAAAAAAAAAAAAAATTAAGAAGCAATGTATTGTTTAAAAAATCTCACGGGTATAAGTAAAAGATGAAAAATCTTTTCCTCCGCCAGCCTCATTTCCTATAACATGAAAGGACATAACAAGACTTTCTTCAAATAACATCAGAGGAAAAATAAGAGTCTAATCAATTTAAAATTACCTTAAAATAATACACTTAAACCCCTCTGTTTTTAGACTTCTTTTAATGATGTGTTATTGCTGTTCCTGTATGTCCTCCATCCTCACTCTCTCCCCCAAATATTTCTGTGTCTCTTTTCCCCTTCGATCTGGAAAGTTCTGCTTGGCTTCTGACAGGTTCTTAAGCTAAGTTTTGGGGTTTCACCTGCTAAAGGCTCAGGGCTCTGACCTCCTCCTCTCTCACCAGCAGGGGGCTGAAACAACTCGCTGACATTTTTCGAGTTTCTTTTAAAATCTTCATTCCTTTATTCATTTAACCAAGACCTTTAGAATCACATTCTTTTGGAGGAATCATCACCTCAGTCACCTTTTGCTGCATTTGAAAAATGCTTTTCATCTTACCACCTTGCCAAGATGGTGGAGAGGGAATGAGGAGATCTAGGTTCTGAATACAGGTGAGTCAGGAAGGAGTTGAGCGGCCTTGGCAAGCCCCTCTGTCCCCCGGCTGGTTCCTTTTTTATAAACAAGAAGCCTGAACTAGAGAACATTTAAGTTCCTTCCACTTCCATTTTAGGATTCTAAGAAGGCAAATAATAAAGAATATAGTGTGTGTGCATACATGCACACACACTCTCACATACATACAAATACACACACACACACACACACACACACACACATATTTTTAATTACTTGTAGGTTTTCCCCAAAGATGATAAATAAGATATTTGCTTAGGAGTTTTCTCTCTTCTCTCTCTAGTTTCTCTATGTTTTAACTGTCCATCTGTCTCTCTGTCTCTTTTTTGTCTGGTTTTCCATTTGTCAATTTGATGGTAATATGTTGGCCATGTCTAGGCTATTTGCAGGCCAGCCTCCAATCAAAAGAATAGCAGTACCAACCCTTACTATGTGTAAAATTATTTTTAGACCGTATCTCTAGTGGTCAGAATAAGACTAAAAGGAAGGGTTTGTTATCTTAACAGAAGAGGAAACTGGAGGCTTAGAGAAGTTGAATGATCCACCCAAGGTCACACAACTGCAGGGTTTGGCACATCAGAAGCCTTACGTAAATATTTGCTGAATCAACTTGAAAGAATTAGACCTCAAAACCAGGTCTAGCTCACTCCAAAGCCTCATGCTCTTTCCACACACTGCACCACACCTCCCTTTGTGGCCTGCAAAGCCATACATTTGATCTATGAAAGTCAGAGAGCGTGTTTCTGAAAAGGACTTAGCAAAACAGACCAAGCTCAAGATAGGGGAAGATGTCGAGTAACGTGTGTAAGGCTCCACTCTGCACGATCTAGTTCTGAAGACGCAAACCCAGAAATCGCCTGCCTTTTGAAGTTAGAAGAATCTTAAAATGTTCTGCCGAAGGAACAAGATGGCAGCCAGCCAAAGCTATAGGCAGCGTCAGATATAGAGAGAAATAGCTCAGAAATTTGATTTGTACTTTGCAAATGTGCTTGCGTTGGTTGGACAATGTGAAAACTTTCACATGAATATTTGAAAGCATCTTGTAAATAAGTATGGACTTTTGTGGAAATGGCATGGTCACAAATCAGGTCTCCTGTGTTCTGCCCTGTTACTAGCTGTGTGCCTTTAGTCACTGGACTTTTCTGGGCTTCTCATCTGAAACATGAGTTTTGGATTACATAATTTGGTTAGGTTCTTCAAACTATAAAAACAGGACAAAGTTTTTTTCTTCTTCTGTGCTCATTGTTCTCATTGTTCCTGAGGGAAATGGGCATTGAGAAGTTAAGGATCTTGCTTAGCATCACCCAATAATTTAGTGAGGCAATACAAATTAAAAACAGATTTAAAAACTCCGGTGTCTCACCACCCTTCTTAAAACATTACTCGTACCCACCCTGTGCCTGATCTCATGACTTGGTTGTGGCCTCCAATTAAGTCTGTGACCCACTTAGCACATCTTTAATATGGAGAACGGGTGCCCTTGGAAAGGTACGCTTACCTTCTTAGTTTTACTCTGCAGGGAAACATCAGGCCTTGTTGCCCAGCTCACATTCTCCGTAAGACTCTGACTGCCGGGTACAAGGAACCCTTCACAGAGCTCGGTGTCAGGACAGGCACTTCTGGCTGCTAGAAATGAAGTCTGTTTCCCTGAACATTTTATAGTTATTTACAGAGGTGCTGGTGACTTGCGTACATGAAGAGACGTGCCTGATCTGGACAGAGCATAGGCCAGTAGCCTGATGGATACTTTCTTCTCTCCACCTCCCTGTTTCTGTCCCCACGTCACCCTAGATTATAGTCACTGTTTCCCAACCTGTGTAACACTAAGGACACCCACTTAATGTCTTCGCCATCTCCATTTCCTCTTCTTAAAAATAAGGATGTTATAATAGGTTAGGCCCTTTCCAGAAATTACTGTTCCATGATCCTAAACCTGATTTGATCCCTCCAGGCTCAAACGAATGAATAATGGTGGCGTATGGGCGCCATGTCCTCTGGATGGGCACAATTTAAAAATACACATGAATTTCATACACAGCCTGACAGCAGGTCTGCCCTCTCAAATGGTAAGAGGGCCAGTGTTTAATTTCTGGAGAAATTGTACAAAGTTAATACTGTTCACTTATTAACTTGATAAGGCACTAAACCAGGGGTATTTTACATGTCAGGGATCTTCGAATGAAAGGAAGCTCAGTTTGCAGAAACCACCACTTTCAAGGGGACACTTATCCCAAGTATGCACGCAGCTGTGTATCTGAACCACAGGAGGGTCTGCCCAACCTTCTTGCTCTGAAAGCCTCACTTCCCCATATCATTCACCAAAGGGGTCTGCAGGACATGTTCCTGGAAATAGCAAACACTCAGCTGTCACTGATAGCTGGCCAGGCACCCCTCGAAGATGTTTGCATTTATTCACTTATTTAATCCTCATAAAAACCCTGTGAGCTCAGTCCCATCATTCTCTCCACTTTTCCGATAATGACCCTGAGATACAAAGAGGGTTAAGTAACTTGCACAGCCTGGGTCAGGGAGACCGAGGACAAACCCAGGCAGCAGCTCGTGGTTCCCAGACCCCGTATCCCAGCATCTCCCCTGGGTGGAAGCAGCCACAGCCTTCTCTGAGCTCCCAAAGCTGGTCATATGCCCCTGACCACCTTCTGCGTGGTGTGATGGTAACGTGTCTGCACTTACCTCCACCTGCCCGGGAACTCCTTGGGTGTCAGTCATCAGTCCTTCCCAGAGCCCCTCAAAAGTGGTTGAATGAATGAGCCCAACTCAAGTCTATGCATTTCTCATTGAGTCACAGGAAGACATCCCATCCATGTTGCAACGTTTTACTGCATCTCCTTCATCCCACTCCTAGGACTTGGGAGCTGCTAAACGGCCGTGACTGTAACTTCGTGCCTTGTTACAGGCCCTGACCCACAGTTGGTTTCAATGTATGTTTGTGAAATTGAGTTTTTGGCCTCATTCCACTCGGGATTCAAGGAGCTGCTAATAAGCTGATGCCAGATTTAAGAAAGTGGAGGTTCTCAGAAAAAGAGGAGCATGGCCCTCTCAGAGGCAAGGCAGACTTTAAAAATGTGGTTTGACTTCTCTTGTCTCCAGCCCAGCCAGGCCAGCGATGGGCAGAGACCTGGTCCCCACTTTCATGCGCCAAGGAGGCCAGTATCCCAGCTGCCTTTCGTTTCCCCACACCTACTCTTCACCTGGGTGACTAAGAAACACTCTCCTCAAGAGAACTTACTCTAGCTCTCCTGGGTGCTCCCTTCAGGCTCCCAGGGACATTTCGTTTGTGACACCCTCCCCAACTCTGAACAAAAGAAGTGGTGTTTTCTTGCTTGAAGGGCGCTCGCTGCCTCTCCCTATTCTACTGTGATCAGAGGCATGGAAACTTTGATGCCACAAATAAGTGTATGGAGTGAGGGAGAAAGCAGAAAGAAGGAAGTGTGTTCTTATAAGGGGCAAATCTCAGAGTCGTAGACAGTTTAAACCAGAAGGACTTCAGTGGATGGACACGTTGTCCGAGACCCTAAGACTAGAGGCTTTTGTAAAAGGAAATTGTTCCCTCAGGAACCCCAAATTTCTGTGTGGTTTTGCCAATGGATTAACCACAGGACAGGGCTCTGTTTCCACCAGGCATGTCCTCCTCTTGTTATATACCTCTCGCCTTTAGCAAACTCCTAGTTTTCATTCATCTGTGCACGCCCGAGAAACAGCAGCTAGCCACCCCCAAAATAGACCAAAGCAAGCTGGAACACCTTTGAAGAGTCAAAAAGCAGCTCTAATGTGGTCTTTAGCCAATGATCCAACAGAGACCACATCTTCCAAGCCAAGAAATGATTTGACAAACCCGAAAGTATTAGTTGGACGGAATCTATGAAATCAGGACTAGAAAATCCAGGCTGTGTGCAGATGTAACTGGCTCCAGGCTGTGGGACATTAAGCCCTCCCACAACCTCTGGAGATCCCTGGGGTGAGGAGGTAAATGCCCTGCTCCCCGTCTTTCCCCTCCTCCACATTACCTTCCCTACACCTGTCCCAAGGTCAAGTGCATGGGAGATCTGTGTTCCACCATTAGCACATGAAGAGGCTGTCCATTTGGGACTTGAATCCTTCTCAAAGTGCATTTCAACCAAAAGTCCCCAGATGTGTGTTGGGTTGGGGGTGGGAGTAGCCAGCCCTCACCTGCTCAGTCCCACTCTGAAGCTCTTTTACCCATTTTTGCTCCATTGAGCCCGTTGTGGGCAATGCAGTGTGGTGATGGCAATGACCATGGCTGGAAGCATCGGCACTGCTGTAACCCCTCCCTATACGAGTATTGGTTCATTTCACCCTCACACTGTGAGGCAGGCACAAGGGACAGCAGCTATAGCATCGCCACTGCGCTTTCCGTAGAGCACTCCACAGGCCGTCAGCAGAGCTCACAGAAATGGTTCTCTTCCCCTGTCCCTCCCCACACCGACTTTTGTTTTGTTTGTATATTTGGTTTTTACCTTCTGGGGTGGTCTCAGCTCAGAAACCCAGGGGTGGCAACTTGGATTCTTGTTCTCTGGGTTGTGCTCAGAGAGGCCTCAACTCATCAAAGTCACACAACATTAGTCCCGGGAACTGTTATCCCAGAGGTGAAAGGTCTGGACAGTTTCCTTTAAGAAGCTTAGAGACCTACTGGGTATCATGTGAAGGTAGTAAGCACACGGTGTGCTGGTAAACCAGCTCTCCCCTCCACAAAGAAAAGCTCTGATTTATAGCATTCGCCAATTTCTGTGGTGTGAATACTCCCGTATTGGAATTTTTAACAGTCACCCTCACAAGCTGCCACGGGCCAGCTCCAGCACACTGCTGCCTGGAGGACTTGTCTCAGACATTCATTCGGAAGAAACAATAGCATTCTCTCCCTCCAGGCTAAGAACGACAGGCCTCATCTTATTTGGCCTGGACTCAAACAAGTTTGCAATGTGGCAGAATTATAACGTGATTAAGGATCGCCAGATTTAACAAATAAAAACACAGGATTCCTAGTTAATTTAGAATTTCAGATAAAAAAACACACAATGATTTTAGGGTAAGTATGTCCCATATAGCGCATGGAACATGCTTATACTAAAATAACTTTTTGTTATTTACCTGAAATTACAATTCCACTGGGCAGGGTGGGATGGGTCAGCCGTGCAGGTCTTGTATTTTATCTGGCCACCCTGTCTCCTCAGACACATAGAGGGGCCCAGAAAAGTCTTGTGAGCTGATGGCGGTGTTGAGAGTGTCGCAATAGACAGGGAGCTGGAGAAGAGTGTCCTCACCATTCACTCTTTAAACCTAGAAGAGTCACGATTACGTTTCCTGCTTCAGCTTTCCCTCAGTTTAGGGACTCTGGAAGTTCAAAGGCACCTGAAGACATTTAACATTTAGTTCAGCATCTTTGATTTACAAATGAGGAAACTGGTCTAGAGAGGTGACTGGCTCAAGGCCACCTAGCTCGTAGCAGCACTGGATCCAGAATTCCTGATTCATAACCGAGTGGACTTCTTTCCCCCTTGTATCATACACATGCTCATTCGAGAGTTAGTTTGGCTTCGTGCTAAAGAGTAGACTCTGTACTCAGACTGCCTGGCTTTAGATTCTGGCTCTGACAGTGACTAGCTCTGTGGCCTTGGACTCTATCTCTTTTGGCTCTGTCCTCTCATCTTTAACATGGGGATAAATGAGTTAGTGCATGTGAAGTACTCAGAACAATGCCCAGCGCACAGTGACCACTCAATAAATAAACGCTGGCCCTGCAAACAACGCCATAGAAAGACCTCCTCCTTGTTCCCCTCCCTGTAACCCCTCAAATCTGCACCCACATGCCAGGGTTCTTCTGAACTCTCCATCTGGGGTGCTCGTGCACCCCCCGTTTGGGCTGCCTCTCTTGGCTTTCCTCACTCTCCCAGGCAGTCAGTTCCCCCTCGGTCCACCAGGGATCACCCCACCTACAGAGCAGGAGTCAGCTCCCCTGCCCTCGCCTGCAAGGCTCAAAGGATTCAGCACTGCATTTAAAATTTGGCACAGAAGAACCTGTTAACAGCACCGATGACCTTACCCTTTATAATAAACCACAATCACTCACTGCTTGGGTCAGATTGAGAAGTCCTTGAAGGCTCTGATGATACCTTAAGCTTTCTTTCTGCCCCAAGGAAGGAAGTAGGGACAGTGGAAACAGGCTGAATCTGGGTGGCAGAGGTCAGAGAGCAAGCTCTGGAGTCAGGCCACCTGTGTTGAAATCAGGACTCCATCATTTAGTAGTTGTGGACCTGATGTCTCTGGCCCTCACTTTCCTTAAAATGGACCTGATAATGCCCTCATTGCCAAAGGCTTGTATAAACCACACACTTAGCTCTGAATTCAGGTACCATCACTTACAACAGTGGTACCTTAGGCAAATTCATCTCCACATGCCTCAGTGTCTCCATCTATTAAATGGGGGCAGTCATTCCACATGGGAGGACTAAAGGAGACAACCTTTGAAAAGCTCCTAGCACCAAGTAGGCACCTGGTAAACTTTCGAGATAGCGGGGCTTCTTTATCATTTCATGCTACTGGCTTGGCCAACTTATGTCAACATTTACTTCCCCTTGGTAACTGGCATGGAAAATGAGATGAAAGTCCAATTATCTGCAACAGCAGAAATGAACTTAGAAATCAAACTTTTGTTTATTCCTCTGTAACATACCTGCAGCGTTTAGCACTTGAGCCCCAGGAGCCGGCCTCTTTTTGTCTAAGAGTTAAAAATGGTCTTGTTTGGGATGAAGGTTGTTTTTGTTTCATTTTGCTTTATAAACAGAAACCCTCCCTGATTTCTCTTCTGAAAGGCTGAGGAGGAAGCTGAGTCAGGTGGGGTGCGGTTAACGTGAAATTGGTCACCCTCCCCTCACTGTGGGCTCGGCTTACCCAATCCGTGTACACGGACTTGCACATCAGCCACACTTACGATCCCATTTTAAGCTCGTTTCTCTAATGGCATGAAACACAAAACAACAGCAACAAAAACAGCATTCTCCTGGAATGCAGTGTGGCATAGTGGAAAGAGCAGGGGTTTAGGGGGGTCCCAGACCCAACTTGGAATTCCAGCCCCAGCACTCAGTAACTGAGAAAAGGACTGGGCAGGTTAGGAGGTGGTGGAGCCAGGCTGTCATCTGTGAGGTGGCGGTGGTGTCTTCCTGGCCTAGAGGATTATCTGGAGGCTTAGCGTTAATGGTTGCAAAGCTTGTGGAAAAGCACAATGGAATTGAGTATATCCCGGTGACGCCACACACTCTTCCCTTTCAGGATGATATCCCAGGACCCGGCTTCTACAACGTCATTCACCAATCGCCAGTGTCCAACAGTGTCTCGCTGTCTAAGAAAGGGACGTGCACTTTCCCCTCTGTGGTAAGAACCCCTGCTCTTAAGTATGGCCATTAACTGATCAGTAATTTCCTTCACTGATTGCATAATCATATATTGGACATCTGGTCCCTTCTCTCCAAAGGCTTGTGGTTCTAATTAGGAGAGTAACCACCTCCTCAAATTTCAGGCAGGTACATTGGAGCCTAGGTGTTTAATATTTTCCCCCACTGCTACATATTGCCAGCGTGGGAAGGGAAGCTAAGCAAATATTCAGAACCCGATCGTCCAAAACCAATTTTGTCATCATGGAGTGGACTAAGCTAATGTCTTCCTAAGATTTGTAGGCATACCAGGAAAAAGTTATTACACCTTTCGCCCTAATAGGATGTTTTACGCTGCTTAGTCTAATTGGGTTACTCAAATTATTGAGAACTCTGATGGCATAAAAAAGAAAGCAGTCAGTGGGCCTGAAATTTAGTGATCTTCCTCCCTTCCTCCTTTCTCTTCTTTGTAAACTGTGGGTCTTTATCTTCGTGGAGGGTTCCGACAGTCAAGTAGCTACATGAAGTACCAATGTCCGTGGGCAGGCTTGGGCAAGGATAGTTTTTATTTGAATATTTATCAATTGGCAAGAAAAAAATAGATCTAGCAAGGGAAAAGGGTCAAACTCTAGGGTAAACCCAGCTGAGGTAGGAACGTAAAAAAGAAAGCAAACCTGAACTCCAGCATTAACAAAACACACACACCGTCTGTCCCTTTAAAAGTTATGATAATCTCTTGCAAAAATGCATTACGATGCCTGACCTTGGAACTGATTTTTATTTTTCTAAACCACACAAAGAAACCATTTAAGACACACTGAATGCGGCCACCTATTGGAATTCCAGTTTGGCAGAGTTGAATACTCATGGAGCAAACTGCCTCTGGAGCTCTCTCCCCATTGGCAAAGAACTTGAGGCTGCCTATTGCCCCCCGTGAGTTCACAGAACAACCACACCTCTGCCTCTTTTTCTGCCCCAAGCCCTGCGAGGAAAGAGATTCAAAAGCAATCAGCGAAAGAAGGGCCTGTCTCACAATGTCCTGGCACAGGAGACGAGACTTAAGACCGAATCCTGACTCAGCCGTGGATTCCCAATGTGACCTCAAGCACGTCACCCTTCTGTGTTCTAGTTGCCTCATACACTGCAGACTCCCTGGAGGTGCCGGGCACATTCACGTTGCAATGAGTGAAAAACTCTGAAACTGCGGAGCATTATAAACATGTTAAATGTTATGATTGTTGCCACCTGAGTCACAAACAATGCTTCCTGCAACACCGAGGTTTTTTCTCTCTGAGAACTTCTTTGCCCAATAGTGGCACTGCCCATTCCTACTTGGTGCCAGAGAAGGGGTTTAAATCAGAGCACACGATTCCCTCCTGGGCTCGACGTGCAGTAACTTTCCAGATGATGAGGCTGGGCCATCTGGAGAAGGGGCCCAAGGGAAGATCTGAGTATTACAGCATCTAATCAGGCCTTTCAGGTCTTGAAAAAAATTCAGGCCAAACCCCAAAGGAGGCAGACGTTGCATTGCTCAGGCTTCCTCTTTTCTCTTTGATGGACATGAGAATTTATATTTATGTTTATAAACATTTAAGTTCCTATGTCCTTGGGCAGGGGCCTTAAGTGGTTGACGAGATGCGTCAGGAGAGTCCCACATCTTACCGAGTTCTTTTCTGAACTGGTTGCAGATTTCATACCTCCACCTCTCTGTTAGTGACGTTCACGTTTAGCACCTCCTCCATTTCTGGATCTCAGAGAACGATCTGCCTTACTGACCCTGGCATGACCAGGAGAAGGGTGATGGTGGGTGAGGCCGACCGAAAAACTCTCTGGGTCTATAAATTTGAGCAACTTCCTGATGATTATTGGAACAGCTACACCCAACCTTTTGAGAGGACCTGTCATCTCTCTAAGTCCAAATTATATAAAGAGCTTCATTAATGTATTCTAAATCTTTGTTCCAGAATTATTCACAGGACTGACTAGTTAAAGGAGGCAGGTGGGAGGAGACCTTGGTGGCCTTTCTATATTTTCAGGGTGGCAGAGATGGTTCCGGAAAAGTTAGTATGTGCTGGAGAGAGGTTCATAAATGTTGACATATGGCCAGATTGGAGACCATAGGCCTGGCAATCAAAAGAAAGTCAAGAGTGGGAAGGGTTGGTGAGGGAGTGTTACTTCTGTTATACTCTGAGACAAATTCTATTACAATGTTTTATGAAACTTTGCCTCTAATTGGAATTTTTTAGAACAATATTTTCCCAAAATGTACATAAATAGGTTTTTTAGGCCAAAAGAGATTTTATGGTCAAGTAAGTTTAAAAAAGCCTAGTTGAAAAAAAAAAAAAAGGCTGGTTAAACAAAGTTAGATAGGTTGGTTTCTTTCTCCCTCCCTGCCTGCCTTCCTCCCTCCCGCCCTCCCTCTTTTCCTCCTTTCCTTCCTTTCCTTTTTAGGGTTTGTATTTTTAAATGTTTTTATAATTTTTTTGGGTTTTGTGCCTTTTTTTTTTTTACAATGATCCTTTTCTGTTTTCTTTTTGAAATTATTTATTTCCTTTTTTTCAGTTACAGTTGACATTCAATACTATTTTATATTAGTTTCAGGTGTACAGCACAGTGGTTAGACATTTGTATAATTTATGCAGTGATTCCCCTGCCCCCTTAGACAGGTTTTTTATTGCAGACCTTCTCAGAGCATTTAATATGCCAATGGATATTATGACTCTTCAAAATGGGAACATGGTATGAGAGTTCTCCAATTTACTTGACTCTGAAATTCTCTTCCTGTTGCCACCACCACCAACACAATCTTATCTTATAGAACTGGTATGCCAAGGAACACACATTGGGAAATACTGCTTTAGAAAAACATACTTGCCCATTCTATTGGGTAACTCAAGATAGACATGCTACAAATGGCACCACCGAGGAAGGTTTGACCTCACCACCCTTCCTCCATGGAAATTAAAAAGAAAGAGCAAAGGTGTGCCTGTATCACTGGGCAAAGGAGATGGAGGGTGGTGATTGATTCTTCTTGAATTAAAACCTTTCACAGTCATTCATCAGCTGCTCATCTTGTCAATGAAAATATGTATTTCTATTGCTCCTCTTGACCCATTCCTCCTCAGAAATGGATATCTGCTCCATTCCAGGTAGTGGAGGCAGAATGCCTGGTTGAGAATGTTGATTCCATCCCTTGACTAGCTGAGGAATATCAGTTTCCTCATCTATAAGGTGGGGATACTCATAATATCCACTGCCCAGGTTGTCATGAGGATTAAATGCTACAACCCAGGAACAATACTCAATTAACTGTTGCCCAAAATGCAGAGGCAAAAGGAGGACAGGCTGGGTGACCTTACTTCTGGGAACATCAATGAATCCTTACAATGTGGAGAAGGCAGAGTTGGCACCAAACCCAGTTTAGACTCTGAACTGCTGAGACTCTAGGCAAGACCCCTCCTGCTTCTGGTGGCATAGCCACTCACCACCCACCACCATGGTGGTCCATAAACCAGGTGCTGAGAACCTTTGCCACAAATATAGAGTGAGGCGTTGGAGGGAGGTCCTAATGCCTTGCCACAGCCTCCCCCACTTTCTGTGCTTGTTTAGTTCTTGACCCCTATCAAGCTGAGGAAACCCAGGGCAATGTTCTCAAGCTTTTAACCGTAAAATCATGAGAAATATTTGGTTTTATCAGACTCTAATACTTGCCATACTATCCTAGGGTAAAGTGATGTTATCACTGAGTTTCTATGGCTTTTGTCCCTTTTCATTTGGCAAACATTGATTCTGTTTGTTTGTTTTTTCTGAAAACAGTGTATCATGGCTTCCTGGAAGAAGGAGGATTGGTTCTGTTAAAAGAGCAAAAATATTGTCATTTTATGAAATCAGTAATTAGGTGGGGGATAGGAGGCCTGGGGAACAGCAAGCCCCGTGGAGCCTGGCCCTTGACCGTGTTAGCAGACTTGTTATTTACTCAATTCAGATTATTTAACCTTAGAAACAAGATGTAAGATTTCCTTCTGAGTAGCAGAAGCAAGTCTAAAGCTTCCCATCATATAAATTACCCAACAGCTGTTGGTGAGTCAAATGTAAGTAGCCTGAAACAGGATTGGGTGGAAATGCATTTATGGCAAAATTATTTCTGCCAAGTTTCAAACACAAGATGAGTAATTTGAGTTGGTTTACAGAGGTTAAACCAGGTCTGTATTTGTGTTTTCCGAGAGCGAATCCTCAAAGCCCGAGGTCAGTTTGTCATTGTTACCCTTTTATAAATGTTTTCGGACCTGTGCTGGGCACCATCTTTTTGACATCTGTCTTTCAGAGCCACAGATTATGTGACAATGCTGATTCCTTTGGCTTTCTCCTCACAGCGTGCTCGATTGGACACCATCATTTCTAAATATCCTGCAGCAAATGCATATACTATCCCATCACGTTTTATTTCAAAGAAAGACTTCAGTAACTCCTGTTCCAGCATGTTCCAGTTGCCAAGCTTTGCGAAAGTTCTCAAATTTGAAACTCCTGCACCAAACCATTACAACGTAAGAACACTGCATATGCTTGCTAAGTATATATTGAATAAATGGTTTACTAAAATGAAAGAAAGGAATGGGGGAGCTTTGAGAAATAGCATTTTAACGCAATTGGTAAACCACTTAGCATTTGTTGGGTACTTGAGGTTGTGCAAGAGTCTTATAGGGAATTTTCAGAATCCAGAGAAAAATGTGAGCGACACAGAAGCCAGTATGGAGCAGTGGGAAGACCACTGCTCTGGAAAATGCTTACGCCAGTCACTCCTGTTGTATAACCTTTCTGGGACAGTTTTCTCATCTGTAACAATGAGTATATTATTTACCACTTTATCTAAAGACACCATTCATTTACTTTTTAGGTTCTCATAGGGAAAATAGATGTCTGTCTTTCCATACCAGAAAATTCTTTTTTTTTTTTTAATTTATTTTTGTTGGGGAACAGTGTGTTTCTCCAGGGCCCATCAGCTCCAAGTCATTGTTCTTCAATCTAGTTGTGAAGGGCACAGCTCAGCTCCAAGTCCAGTCGCTATTTTCAATCTTCAGTTGCAGGGGGCGCAGCCCACCATCCCATGCGGGAATTGAACCGGCAACCTTGTTGTTGAGAGCTCGTGCTCTAACCATCTGAGTCAGCTAGCCGCCCCTCTGGCGGCTCAGTGGCAGCTCGTTGTCGTCAGTCTAGTTGTGGAGGGCGCAGCTCACTGGCCCAGGTGGGAATTGACCTGGCAACCCTATTGTTCAGAGCTTGTGCTCTAACGAGCTGAGCCATCCAACTGCCCCAGAAAATTTGTTTTTTAACAGAAGTCCTCTGCCAAGTATGATCACTTTGGAGTCACTGAGGCAGAACAGTGTCATTAATAGTTAAGAGACGGAGTCAGGTTCAAATCTTGACTCTGCCACTTTCTAACTGTGTGGCTTTGGGCAAGTCCCTTACCCTTCCAGGACTCAGTTTATTCATCTGTAAAATGGGGTTACAGATCTACTTCATCGTGCTAATGCAAATGAAGGAATCTGTAAGGTCCTCTGTTGAGCGCCTAACACAGCAAGCACCTGGTGTACAAGGACTCCGCAATCCATGGAGATTGGTGGAGCTGTCTTTGGGAAGTTACGTTACCTCTTGAGCCTCAGTTGTAAAAGGAATTAATTATACTTGTCCTACGGGGTTATTATAAGAAGCAAATGAGACGACGCATGTGAAAACACTCTGAAATGCATAAGATATGAGTTGTACATCAGGTATTAATAGTGTTATGCCATATTTCAAAATACTTTGGTCTCAGATACTTTATTTTTAATTTCCTTTTTCTTTTATAATATTTATAAATAATATTTATTTTATTTTACATATTTTATTTTCCTGACTACAAAGATCCTGCCCACCTTCTATGATTGGTCCAATCAATTATAACGTGCTCAAAGCAATATAAGTGCCCGCTAGGCCAGCCTTGTCCAATACAAATACCGTACAAGGGGAACCATATATGTCATTACAATTTCCTAGTAGCCACATTTAAAAGTAAAAAGGACCAGGTGAAGTTAATTTTAACACTATATTTAACTCAGTTTATTCAAAATATTATTTCAACATCTAATCACATAAAAAATTTTTAATTAGATGTTTTTTCCATCTTAGTATGATTCTTTCCATCATACTAAGTCTGTGTTTTTTACTTGCAGTACATCTTAATATAGACCAGCCACATTTCCAGTGCTCAATAGCCACATGTGGCCAGTGGCTACTGTATTAGACAGCACAGATCTAGTATTCCCCTGGGATAATCAGAGGCCAAAAATAATCATAATGATGATGCAGCACAGTTTTCATGGATTATGTGCTATTCTAAGATTTATATAGTCATCTTATTTAATATTCACAAGAATCCATGAAGTGGGTTATCTTATTCCCAATTTACAGAAGAGGAAACTGATGCTCAGAGTGGTGAAGGGATTTGCCCAAAGTTCCCCAGCTCGGAGGGACTATTTACCCACCAGTGAGCACAGGCAGATGGCTGAGGTGTAAAGCTGGAGAGTGGTGAGAGTCACCACGTTCCAGCCCTGCTGGGCTTCCCTCCATGGGTTCTGTGGCTACTCTGTGCCACACCAGTGATACAGTTTAGATTCCAGTGGGGAACTCAAGACAGGCACTAGTAAACAGACAAACAAAATAATTACAAACAGTGTAAATCTCTCTTTTGAGAGAGAAAAACAATGGGATCCTGAGAGAGAATATGTGGGGGGTGCGCAGTAATATTTACTTTACACTGGGTGTTCGGCACAGGCACTGAGTCTGAGACCCAAGGATTAAAGGAAGAGCCAGAGTTTGGGTGAACAGCATATGCACAGGTCCTGGGATAGCAAATAGCTTAGCTCATGGGGAACTACAAGAAAGTAGCATTAGCTAGAAGAAGGGATGAGGATGGGCCAGAGAAATAGTCAGGGGCCAATTTGTCAGGGAAGATCCCGGAAAGGAGTTTGAATTTGTTCTCTGAGAAGCGCCTGAGAGGAATGGGAGATGTGGGGTGATGTCATCTGATGTACTTTATAAGGACGTTCCCTCCAGCAGCGGTGTGGAGAGTGGACTGCAGTGTGGGCTAAGGGTGGATTTTGGAAAACCAGTTAGGAAGCTGTTAGGCTAACACGAGAGAGGTCGAGGCCTGGTTCAAGACCGTGATCCTGAAGGCTCTTGGCCATTGAGCCTTTTCCATTCCTCTCAGGGGTGGTTAGTGTTTCATGTGTCTGCCTCCCCAACCCACTGTGTGCTCCATCACCCAGCTTCCTATGTCCAGGCCCCAGCACAGGTCCTGGTGTTCAGTACGCATGCAATAAATGTTCATGACATCCAAGGAATCACTTCCCAGTAGTTAGTGTACAGTTGTTAATCTAGAAAAGACCATTTCCCAAGGACCATTTGTCCTTCTGCGAATAGATCAATTTCAGGAGCACAGTTTTTGTTCATTATTGTTTTAATGTGACTCTGAAAATAATACATGCTCATCATAAAATAGATTCACGCATTATAGAAACCCATGAACTAGAACGTGGAAGCCCCCTTCTAATTTGACTCCCCAAAGCAAACCACCCTGGAAACCAGGTGCAGTTTCTTTCCTATTCTTATCCTCCCTCAGTCCCTCTCTCTAGTATCAACATTATGCTGTCCAAGGTACACGTGCATTTTCTCCTTAACTCTATCTTGGCATTATTTTTTCTGTGCAATGCAAGAAATCAGTCTCATTCTTTTTTTCACCTGCCCGTGGAGCTGACTATTTCCTAGACTAATGGCGAAATCATCCAGTGACACACACTCAGTGTATACAAAAATGCCCCCCTTTTCCGTCGCTTTTCTGTCTGGGTGAGGAATAAAGCAGTAATGTTTTGTCTACAGGAGGCTTTTTTCCAGACCTGGAGAACAATGGCTGAGTCAACTGGCAAGGAGGAGGACTGATAATCCTGTTAGCCACACAGCGCTCTGAGGTCTTTCTCTTTGCTCCCCACGATGGCCCACTTCTCAATCCTTTTCCTTGGTACCGTGTTATTACTTCCTCTCCGGCAACCTGGCTCCTCTCCTGGTGTCCAGTAATTAGCCTGTTCCATCTGATCTTTTTGTTTGCCCTCTCTGCATGCAGTCTAGCCATTAGGACCCTGGGAAAAGGGAAATTCCTCTGCCTTTGTCAATACAAAATCAAAATGCCATCTGCATTTCTTAAGACACATTTTTCTAACAAAGGAGTATCACCCAAAAATCAAACCATCCTGGCCTCAGCAAATAGTTTCACTCATTCGGTAAATATTCCCAGCCATCACAGGTCCAATTTTTATTGCATCTTTTATCTAATGAATACAGGAGACTGCAAATTGGCATTTGAAATATGTATGATTCACGTGTAACATAAGAATGATCTCTGGGTTCTTTTTTCTCCTCTGGTATTTTTAGAGAACACACTGGATACTCTCAAATGTATGTTGCGTGGATCTACCAGAATTCTTAATTTCTGGTCAGTCCAGAAAAATCCAGACAAGAGAGTGCTTACAAATCCGATCAGACGCTTAAATTGTACGATTTCCTTGTATGCCCCAAATCCTGAATGTCTAAAAGGACTTTTTGGAACAGTGAGGAATCAGGTGGGGATATGGAGGACTAAGTATTCGGAAAAACAATAAAAACCGTAGGAAAGGTCATGAAAATAACTTGCATGTGTAGCTCTTTGGTGATGATTTCTACGGATGATTTCTGTTAACGACTTCGGTTGACCTCCTGCCTCCCCAGCCTCCCCCACAATAACACCGCCTCAAGTAGAGGACAGCGGAGATTATCTGAGCGTGTTTTACAGATGAGAAAACTCAAGTTTAGAGAAATTAAACAACTTGTGCAGGATCACGCACCCTAGAAGCCAGGTCTGCAGGCAGACTCTTGGGGGCACTGTCCTCTGTTCCATGGTAGGTCACCAGACACTGGTGATCCCCAATTCATAGACCGCTCCAGCTGGGGTGATGGTGAAGACAGTCAGTGTGACCTTTCCCACCGGAATCAGTTGATTTTCTGAGAAGGACAGGTTTAGATTTGATTTTTTACCCAAATGGGGTCCTTGTCCAGGCATGATGACAAAGAAAAGGGAAGACACTAGGTACACCATGCTGATTTTCTTCCCCCAGGCCTCCATCTCTTGCTGCAAGCAGAGAAACAATGTCTGTGCCCAAGCCGGGTTTCTGTCCAAAACCAAAAGAGGATTTTTCACTATGCCTGAAAGAGGACCTGCCCCAGGTAAGCAGCTGCTCTGTACTGGCTTTGACCTAAGGGTTTGTGTATGATCTGATCTGAGGACACTCGTTCCTTCATAGGGAGTCTCTGGAAGGAGTTAGGCTTTGGGGAAGTTGGGGTGAAGACAGGTGTTGAACAAATAGAAGCTTGAGGAGAAGACCAGCTCTCCCACTTCGGGAGGAAAATGGCTGGCTCTGGAAATGTCCCCCAAGCAGCTTGGTTGGCCTCCCCTTTAATGAGCCGGTGGCATACTTACTCTGGGGAGCAGGGTGGGGAAGTGGCTTCTCCTGTCAGAAGTGTGCACATTCACCTGCCCCAGCCACTGGGGGCACATGATACACTGAGTGTCTGATCCTTCAACACTCGGCTGCAATACTTTTTTCTCCTGTGCATAGAGGGGACTTCATCATCTAGTCCTTGAATGATGGAAAATAGCTGTGTTTACTGAGCGCACACTCCCTGCTAAGGATTTTCCAAGCAGTGCTCACGCACCTGTCCTCACAGCTCCACACTCCTAGTGCTGTGTGACAGGTGAGGACATGGAGGCTCAGAGAGCTGAAGTGACTTGTACGGCTAATCCATGGCAGACCTAAACCATGTGTCTGACTGAGGACACTGTTGCCCTGTCTTTCCACTGGGACTTGCAACGCTGCCAGGATTCCGGAATACACAAAGGCTTGCAAGTGTTTTGCCCGCTGGGCTGCACCCCTCCTGTGCTCTCTGAAACCTCCTCCCCCACCTTCCAGCCTTAGTGAAAAGTTTCCAGAGAGGTCTGGTGATGCAGCTGTCTATACTGCAGGAGCATTGTGAAATTAGACCTTTTCCAAATGGGTCCTGAAGACCCCCAGGGAGCTGTGGGCCTCAGAACCCAGAAGAGGAGGAGGGCGAGTTTGTCTCTGCAATCACACCCCTTGGACGGGGGTGTGGATAAAATTGCAGCGCTTGTCAGATTTCAGCAAATCCAGATTAAAGTTGAGGAGATCAGTCTGAAGCTGGAAAACAAAACCAGCCCTAATTAGGAGGCTAAGCCGTGGGGAAAGCTCCCTTGCCTTGCCTCATCAGGGGCAAAGCCCCACCTTGTTTGTTTATACAGGAGAACAAAGACGGCATCCCTGGGGTTTGGCCAGAGGCCTGGCCAGTGAGCCCGGGGATGTGGGCACCCTAGCAGCCAGCCACATGCTCCCACTCCCTCCAGGAAGGTCCTGAGGAACCGCTAGCCCCTTGTAACATGAGCAGGAGGTGGAGAGGTGGGCACCAGTGTCCGTTAAGCTACTACTGTGTACCAGAGGCTTGACATTCATTATCTGTCTCATGGAATGCTCTCAAAACGCTATGGAGAATTTGCCCAACACATGATTTGCCCAGCAATTCACACAGAAAGTGTCAATTGTTATGATTTTATCTACATTTTACAGGCAAAAATGATAAACAGGAAGCAGGTGACTAGCCCAGGGTCCCATCGGATTTGAATCTAGGCCTATTGGGCTTGATGTCTGGTGCCTCATACACCTCCCCAACCTCCACCTGGCAGGGACCAGAGCCTGGGAGATGTACCCCTCTGCCAGAAATAAGCTGCTTTAACCTCTGGGAAGTAATACTGTGCTTTCCGATTCCCCCTCTGGGAGAAAACCGGAAGTGGAGTCCGGCCTGGCGTCCTGCTGTGTCCCTCTGCCTCAGGGACTGAGGGCCCTGTCTTGCCTGCCTTCAATTCTGAAAACGTTCAGCTTTACACAATTGGTGGTTGGATTTTCTAAAGTTTAGATGTGCCAAGCACATTACCAATGTCCTCCTCCTGTCTGTTTTTCCGTTTTCAAAAAAAAGGTTATTAGAATAGAGGGAAATGCCTATATGAAGGTGTCACTTGAAGAACATGGGTTACGGAGTTGAATCCGCACAGTGAGCTCAGCACCACGAAACAGTTCAGCTACACTCAGGGAAAGACAGGAAGTATAAATACACCAGAAAGTTACCCTTGGTTCTCTCTGGGCCCTGGGAACCGGAATGCCTTTGTCCTTTGCTCCTGTTTCTCAGCATTTTATAATCAAGCATTGCTTTAACCATTTCTTGGTAGGGTTTAAAATCTATCATGAGAGAGAAAAACAGAAGGATAATATGAGAGATATGTATCAATATTATAAATTATATTAATTGAACATTCGTTTTTTAATTTAACCATATATTGGGAACCATATATTTCATGTTGTTAAAAATCCTCCTGGATCATCATTTGTGACGTAGATGTATAGTATTCCCTTGTATGGTGGTATTAGGGTGGTGCAAAAGTAATTGTGGTTGAAAAGGATAAAAGTCATTGCAAAAACCGCAATTACTTTTGCATCAACCTAATACCATAAGTTAAGGAACAAATGCCCTCGTTGGAAATTTCGGTTGTTTTAAACTGATTAGTGATATAAATACAGTGGCAGCAAACATAGCTTACAACTTGTGTACAATCAAAAGTATTCCCTTATATAAATTACTTAATGTCAATTAAATCTCAATAAAACTGGAAAAAAAGAGAAAAAAATTGCGTAAAAATGAAATTGCTGAGTCAAAAGATACGTAAAATATTTAAGGTGTTTTGTTGTTTGTAACCAAATTGCCCTTCAGCATGGGGATCATTTGTCCTCCTGCTTCTCTGAGACACCTGTTTCTCCTCACCCTTTGCTATCACTGGGTGTGACCATTTAAAAAAATCTTGCTAACGTGTACCCTATTGTTGCTCTCCATACTTTTGCAATGGAAAAGTAAATTTTTATTTAAAACAAAATCAATTTTTACATGTTTAGAAATTTTGAAATATTTTTCCCACCCACAATGCCACCACTAAATAGAACTAATTCCACTTTTCTGGGTTCCCACCTATTTTTATTCAGTTGTATCCATTTGTACACAGATGTCATCATGGTACATACAGACTTCCAGGCTTTATTTTACTCTTTTTGCTTACCTTGCTTTTCAAAAACATGGCCGTGTGGCCTTACGGCCTTTGTGTTTGTGATCATCCGGGCTGATGTAACACCAGCGTGGGATCCCAGCAGTTTCCACAACTGGGCCCCTGTTCTTGGGCATTTAGGCCATTCTTTCTCACATTGTGGCTACCTCTGTGCTGTGTATCTTTATGCTTAGAGGTTTTCCATTATGTTAAATAATTTTCTTAATTTCTGAGTAATGGGAAGCCTTGGTCAAAGTGTGCAGACATCTTCCAGGCTTTTGCCTCGTACTCCTGCTTGCACTCCAAAACTCCTTCACCCACAGACAGGGCTGCCAACAATTTAAGGGTGAGACTGCTTCCTCTTCACCCCAGCTCACATCTGTCTCTTCTTCCTTGAAGCTTTGTGCCCAGAGAATTAATTTTATTCTCCCACAGTTTCTTGAGACAGGGCACGAAGGCAAAGCATGGGCTTTGGGGACTGGTGCCTCTGGGTCCACTTAGTAGGTGCTCAATAAATATTTGTTGTTTGCATAACAGTTACTAAACAACTACTGTGTGACAGGAACCTGAAATGTTATTCAACTATTATAACCACCCTGTTGTTGAAAGAATTATTGTTTTTACTTTATAGAGGAGGAAGGTGGGCTTAGTCCCTGGTTAGATGAATGTCGCTGGGCCAATTATTTAACATCTGTGAGTCTCAGTTTCCTTGCGTTTAGAATGGAGGTGATAATACCCATATTGCTGGGCTGCCGGGAGGATTAAATGAGCTAAGTGTGTGATGCATATGGCACATGTTCTCAAAAATAATGGTGGGTATTATTTTTAGTTATTTCAGGCAGCTCTTCCACTTGACCATAGAGGAGTGATATAACTTTATAGTCATTTAATGTCTTCTTAGGCATAAAGTATGGCTTTTTATTTATTTGATAAGAGTTTCTTATTCTGTTTTAAAATTTCTTTCTGTTTAGGGCATTATAATATCAACGACTCCCTTGTGAAGCACTCGCCAAAGATATTAATGTCTTGTTTTAAATCAAAAAACTGGCCGTGGATTAAAACTGACGTCAACAGGGCCTGGACCCGGTTATTACAACCCAAATGATCACACCAAAATTCCGAAAAAGACTTCTATCCCGTGAGTCCTGATTATTCTGATCTTTCTTTTGAAAGGTGGTTCTGGGGAGGACCCCAACACGGCTGGAAAAGGGTGTTACTGTTTGGCAGGACTCAGTGCCAGGTCATTCTCTAGGGGTCCTTGTTGGCACATAGTAGGTGCTCAATAAATACACATTGAATACATATTTACTGAGCACCTACTATGTGCCAGGAACTTAACGTTTTATTCAATTATCATAGTAACACTGTTGGAAGAATTATTTTTACTTTATAGAGGAGGAAGCAAGGCTTCAGTGAGGCTGAGAGATTTACCTAAGTCCACACAGCTAACTTAAGGTGCCACTGGCAATCAGACTCAGGATCGTGTGGATCTTTCCACATCCCCTGTGATGCTGTGCTGTACCCTCCTGGTATTGAAATTATTCTGTCTTATAACATAAAATCTCCATTGGGGTGGCAGGACATACAGAAGTAAGTGGAGCTCTCATGGTTTTGTACTGGTAGGTTAAAAGCCTAGACTTTGGAGTTGGTCAGACCTACTGGATTTGAACTTCAGCTCTGCCGTTTTCATGCTATGGGACTTGGGTACTGTATTAACCCCTCTGAGCCTGCCTCCATGCTCTCATCTATAAAGTGGGGATAATTGATGCCTCATAGTGTTGCTTTCAGATTTAAAAATATATATCTGGCATATGTATAGTAGGGGCAAATGGTCACTTAATATTAATACAAATTTAAAAAGTGAACACGGGTTTGTGTGACCATTTTTAATATCCTATACGTTTAATGTTATTTTCACCTAAGAGGCTGAAAAACTCACAGGGTTTATTTATTCCTTAAATGGTTCTAGAACTTTCTGAAATTCAGGTCAGTCCTCCTGTCACCATCTAAGACCTTACCCCTGTATAGTTCTCTCCAGGCAGGACTGCTATTGGGAGGGCTGACCACCAGGGCTGGGACTGAGTGTATAGCTACGTGGGCACCTTCAGAGAGGTCAGGCAGGTAGCTGGGCTCCTAGCCACAGTGGGTCAAAAGTCCGGGCAACTCAGGGAGGCTGGCAATATTGGGCACACTCTGACCATCAGCCCAGGGCGAGGAGACAGGAGTTCAGGACAGGAGCAAGTGGTAGACCTGACAAGTCCAACTTAGGATCTGGAGAAAGAATTCAGATCTCAGGTGGGTAAGTCCCTTCTGCCCTTTGGCTCTAGGGTCCTGCACATTGACCCTTCCCAGGCTCCAGGACTGAGGCAGGAAAGTCACCAGAAACGGGCCCTCTCCAAATATCAGGGACTTCTGCCTCCGGGTCGGCTTAGGGCACCTGTGCACACCACCTTTCCTCTACCAGCCAACAGAATGGGCAAAGGACAGCCTTTGGAGTTAGGCGACCTGAGCGTGACCCCTGACTCTGTCCCTAACAGACACTTCTCCTCTCCGAGCCTCAGTTTCCACCTTATTAAGTGGAGATAAGAATCTTACCTCATAGGGGTTCTGGGAACTTTAGATGAGAAAGTGCTTGGAAATAGCTATTACTATGATAACTGCTATTATTCTATGTCCTGCTAGTATATTAGAATATAGGATACAGCTGTTGTTTGGCATGGCAGCTCAAGCCCCCAGCCAGAATCTGGAAGCTTCACCAAGGCCATGGTGGAAGGAGAGTGGAGAATACTTAGTGTTTAATTTCTTTCCTCAGAGAAGTGTCATTTATTTGGCTTTGCTTAAGTTTGGATGAGTGGTTTGAAATATTCTCATTTTATGGCATTTGCATCTGTCAGTCAACAGGCTCTGGAGGTTTCTGGTTCTGTGCTGGAGGCTGTGGGGCTGCTCAGGTGAACAGAACACCATACACACCTTCAGCCAGGCTCACCTGAGAGCAATTCCAGAGCAGGCAGAGGAGGTGTAACAAAATCCTGGACTATGTGGCCACACACAACACCAAGGGCAATCTTTCCCCCTGGGCAGTGCCGTGGTGCTGGCATGTCTGGAGGTATCTGCGGCTCCCTGGCTCTCTGTGATGCTTCATGAATGATGGCTCCTTGGTTAATAAGCCTTGGAAGGACTGCTTACAAACTTTCTGCGCCTGGGAGCATTGCTGTGTACATGGACTTATTAAAGGCTCTGAGAAGGCCTGTAGTAAAGGAACCTGTTAAGCCCAGTGTCCCTTAAACTAGGATGTCCCTTGGTAAGCAGATGGCGTTCTAGCCCCTGAGGCAGGACAGTTATGTTAACTGGCTCTGTGGTCTGGGGCTGCTCTCAGCACCTCTATTAACCTTTATTCCTCTGTGTGTGAAAAGGGGGGAGGTCTTTTCATTTCTGACATTCTATGATCCCAGGTTTGCTTTACCATTTCACTCAGCAGAGCACCTAGGGGGTGGTGAGCATGGAGCCAGCCTGAACTCACAAAGGAGGTCCAAAATATGTATTTTTTTAATTGATATGAAAAGGATGAAGCTTAGACATCTGTAATTACATTTAAAAAACAAGAAGATAAAAACCAAAGTGTGCTTTGGGATATTCTAAAAAAGCATCCATCTGTTTATGTTGAATAATGAAGAAACGATGTAACATGAAGAAAAGCTACAGCTGAACATTGTAGTGTTGGGGGAATATCCAAACTCCAGGCTCTTAAATTCGAGTTCTGTCAGCTCTCCAGTGTCCCTGGAGGGAAGAGGGAGCCCACGTATTGGGATTGTCAGGCCCCTGAGAAGGTCTGCACTGTTTCCTCCCCATCTATACGTAACTTCCATTGAGACTTTGTCCAAATCAAGCCTAATTATTTGTAGATCTCCAGGGTTGTGTTGGGTAGTGGAGGAGAATCTGAGAATTGTCACTGTTTGTTTTTTGGAAACACACACAGGTCAAGTTTCACACGCATGTGACAGCATGCGAGGCCTGCCCTTGTTTGTTAGAAGTGCTTGGCTCCCCATTCTTGGGTACAGTTCCAGTTTGCAAAAATGGTCTTTTGGCTCTGCTTTATTCAAGATGCAGGAAGAACCAGGGAGATACTCCTTCTCCCTGGAGTTGTCGGTCCCACGTTACCAGAAGCGAAGCCCAGATAGGTGAGAGGTCGAGTGATGTGACAGGAGCTCGTGGGAGGCAGGCGGGGTGCCTGGGCTTTTCATGCCTCCTGGGGAGACAGTGTGGCAAAGTGGACATAAGCACAGGCGGGAAGTCAGACCCCCAAACCTCCTGCCTTCCCCACTCACCAGCCCTGGGAACCTGGCGGGAGGGGTCATTTAACTCCCTGGGAATTGAAATTCATCTTGTGCAAAGTGGAATGAGAACCCGTCATAAGGTACTTGCAAGGGTACAATAAGATAACCACAGAGCTCACCAGGTCCAGCACATGGTAAGCTTCGATACCTGTAACTTGTGTTTTTCTTGAAGTGGGTCCTCTACACTCGCCTGATGTTTCTTGAGTGGCCCCAGGAGGGCAGATGCTGTGCTAGGAGCTGGTGGGGTATCAGTGGGGCCATTTCTGAGCTCTTTAGCTGAAGAACACGTCTCTTTTCTACGGCCACCTTGCTGACTCAAAAGCTAAGAGGATTTATCAGCTTGCAGGGGTCTTTAGAAGAGATGCGTCAGCCAAGGTTTCACTTCTGCAGGTCTTGACTCTCCGTCACAGCGATGACTCAGTCAATCAGGGTGAGTCAGGAATCAGGGCTTTGGGAGATCAAAACAGTTCCTCTGGGTGCTGCCTTCCAACTCACGCTCACCAGTGAGGAGGAGAAACACCCACTGACATCTTTCTAACCCTTGATCTACTTCCTGGAGTGTTAAGCCACTGGTTTTGTACCGACATGCTGTCCTGTCATAACCAGAGCCAAAGAATCAAGCCCTGTTGGCCCCGCTCCAATTTGGGTAATTACATTGGACCCACCTAAAGTTCCCCTGGGATTTTCAATTAGATATGGGGTGCTTCTTCCCAAGCGCTGTAATCTGTCACCCGCTACTCTGTTAAACAGATACTACATTCCACCCCAGGGGCATTGGCTGGCCTTTAATGATGAGAAAAAAATTGCCCCTTTATCCTTCCAGACCCTGGGAATCCCCGAGGCAGAGTGAATCTGCGCCTGGGAGTGTCCCGAGGGTCTCGGATGCCTTCCCCCAGTGACCTGCTGAGTTCACTGAGACATTCATTATTCTTGGGCGATTTGCAAACAGCTCACACTGGAAGCTGCAAACACACTTAATCCAGTTGTGGCCAACTCAGAGCCTTTGATGGGTGTTTTCTTTCCACGGGGCAGGACCAGGTTGGCTTATATCACTGAGCAATGAGGCTCATAAAGGCCCCGGTCATGAAGCACTGAGGCTGCCCTGGGTTTGAGCCAGCCTGACCTTTGTGATTTGCCTGGACACGGAGGGAGCGGCCGTGGGCAATGATGAAACTGTCAGGGGGCTTCAGGTGTCTGGGCTTCAACCCCCCTTGCTTCAACACCTCTGCTTTTCTCTGCCCTTCAGCAACTGTCTTGGGAATCGAATGGGGCCTCAAAGATGAGTCAGACCCAATCCCTTCCCTTTAAGAGCTAGGCAAGGAAATAGGATAGAAAATCTAGCATGTTCTGTGCAGAGAAGAGAAGAGTGGCTAACATGTATGGAGGGGCCAGCTCCATGCAGCTAAGAGCTTTCACAGATTATATCTAGTGTCATTCTTCCGACTCTCCCACAGGCTGGTACTGCATACAGAATTTACAGATGAAGTGCGGACTCAGCAGGGTCATAGAGCAGGGCGTGGAATCCACATCCATCTGACTCGGAAACTCAGCTCCCCCAAGAAGGGAGGTGGGGGTAGGGGAGGGGAGAGGGCCACAGCTGGAGAAGTTCTTCTGCAGGAGGAGAGAACTGGAAAATGAATCAGAGTTTGCAGGGAAAGTAGGCGCTGCGGGCAGAAGGGACAGTATGGGCAGAGGCGTGGAGTCACTGAACAGTGTCATGATGGGTGTTTCTGGAAGGTAACATGGAAGCAGGGGGCAGAGGAGATTAGGCTGGATTGAGAGGCTGTAAATTGGAGCTTTTCCTTTAGCTTCTCATCAGGCTTGTGGGAGGAATGGTCAGAAACAAGCAGAACAACCCCGCAATCATGGGTTGAAGGCGGTCTGGATGGCTTATCCTTTGTCTCCTTGTGTCCCAGCTCCTGTTACATGGGGGCTACAGCTTTTGCCCCTGCTGTTTCCTCTGCTGGAAATGCTCCCTTCCCCACCTTTTCTACCTGAAGAATTCCTGCTTACTGTTCAAGGCACATGCTGTGTTTTCTAGGGTAGATTTCTGGATTCACTCCTGAATCTGTGTCTCTGTCTCTCTGTGTCTCTCTGCACTCTCAATGCAGAGTTTCTATCTCTATTCTAACATTCCGTGTTTTTGAAAAAATAATACGAGTCAAGTACTAGTTAATCTTCATAACAATCCTGGGTGACAGGTATTTTACCCATCATTTTACAGAAGAAGAAACTGAGGCTTGGGGAGGTGAAGAGACTTTTCTAAGAACACACAGCTAGTGAATGGGGAAGTGGAGATTCAAACCTAAGTCTGTCTGAGTGCAAAGCGTGTACTGCCATAAATTGTCACCGGCCATGATTGTCACTGACAGTAGATTGTCAAGCCCTCAAGAGCATTCAGAGCCTATGTCTTACCACAGAGCAGTCTGGACACCCCAGAATGCCTGGCACAGATCCACACACGTGGCTGGTACTCTCCAAAGATCCAGAGGGCTGAGATGACAGTGCCAAGCTGCTCCTGGGCATGTTGATGGAGTGGGGGATGGGGATCCATTCCCGACAGGAATGCTGATGACACCCTGACCCAGACTGCCCAGCCTCGTGCAGGCTGTCCCTGGTTGGAAAGGAGACACTTCGTGGTCTTCTCAAAAATCAGGCGTAAGTGTGACCCAGACCAATGGGGTGACCTCATACAACAGTTGGCTCATTCCAGCTCTAACGTCCGGGAATCAAGCCTGTCTCTCAATGATGCCAGTCACACTCTCATCAAATGTCTGGGGGTTCTTTGAAGAGCTGACCAAGCCAGAACAAGGAGCAGCCAGCTTTTATTTATAAGGGAGAGGTGGTTGATCACACACTGTAACCAGTTCTTCCAAGCCAGCTGGAGGGGAAGAAAGGAGACAGTGAAAGGAGACAGTGTTTTTTTTTCTCTTTTTCCTGTGGGCATCTTTGTTCTAAATATAAGCATCCAAGCCAGCTGTTCCTCCATGGTAAGATGTGAGCCTCAGGCAGATTAATGGTGGCTTTCAACGGCCTCCCCTGGCAGTGGGAGTGTCCACCCTGCCTCAGGGTGACTCTGTGTGAGGGAGGCCCCTTGATCCCCCTTCCCTGAGGCTGGGTTGCTCCTCTGAGACCAAGCAGCAGGCCGCGGTGCTGCAGGGATCATAAGAATAAGAACGATACTTTTATTGAGCACTTACTATGTGCTGGCACATGTTAGATGCCTTGTATGCCTTTTCTCCATCAAGTCCTTTGTAAAGAGTGGGTGTTATTGCTCCTCGCTGCAGGTACAGAGAGGTCAGGGGACTTGTCTGAGGTCTCACAGCCAGGGAGTGGCATGACTAGAATTCAGACTCAGGTCTGTGTGACTAAAACTCAAAAATTCCCCTCTGCCCTAATGCCTTCCCCAAATTGCCAGGCCCCTGAGACTTGAGTTCTAGTACTGCACTGCCACTGCCATGCACTTTGGGTGACTTGCTTTCTCTGGGCACCAACTTCTTTAGCAAAATAAAGAAGATGTCTCTAGGCCCCCTCTAGCTCTCTGAGTTTAATAACACCTCTGCTTCAGAAGATGCCGGCCAAAGGGCAGCAGAGTTCAGTGGCCAGGAATCCTAGTCCCCTCCTCAGCTCGGATGGATTGGCTTGAAGCTGGGGTGAGTCTCCTATAGCTGTTCAGTGCTCTGAGAACTTTCTCTTCCCTTTTGGTGAGAGACCTTAAGAGAAGCTGCAGGCAGTCCTTCTATTGCATGGCCAGGGGAGTAGCGAGATTCCCATACAATCCCAGAATTCCCTGGGCAACCCAGTGGACATCTTTGAATCAAGGCCTGATAGAAGGTCATAACTGGAAAGGACCTTAGAGTTCATCATGTCCAACTACCCTCATTTTACAGATGGTCGAGACTGAGGCCCAGAGTGAATCGGTGACTAAACTATCTAGGGCTCAAGTACAGGTTCCATTTCTCTTTCATTTATTCTCTCAATACCAGACATAAAACACCCCCTTTCCTGAAGGAGGGGGAGACAGACCTGAAATAAACAATTACAGGTTAAGTGGTGTTACACAGAGATCTCTTAATTGCCAACCCAGTATTTTTACACTCCTACATCCTGCTTTGCCAGGAAGATATTTGGTAGGATTCTGGAATGTCAACGCTGGAATGGCCTCTAGAGATCTCCTAGTCTTGGGATGGCAAATCCCTGGAATTCGTGATGCCTCTTTCCTTTCCCTGACCATAGCAGACATCACAAGTAGATCACCAATGCTCTTCCCATGGAGCCCATGAGTGGCCTCAGTTCTTTACATAGAGCTCCAGCCAGGTGCTACCAATCGAACAGAGTTGGCAATGAGACAAACGTTGTCATCTCTGATTAGTTCAATAACATCATTACCACAGCAATGTGTATTGAGCTCTCTCCCTTGGTGCTGGGCTCTCTCCTGAGTGTCATGTTTTGGGTGTATGATCTCATTTAACCCTGACAACAAGCCTATAAGGTAGGTACTATTATGATCACCACTCTGCAGAAGAGGAAACTGAGACCCAGGGTCCCCAGCTCACTAGCAGTGGAGCCAGAAGAAGAAACAAGTCTCCCGAGCCATGTCCAGCCCTCCTGCAGACGACTTGGCTCTGGGTAGGTCTTGGCTATGTCTAACAACTACCATTTCCCCAGCAGAGTGCTTTAGTGACATCTTCATATTTTATCTTTTCTGAAGGAGAAATTCCATCCTGAATTTCTCTGCCCTTCCTTTGCCGCTGCCCCCGAAGCCACCTCTCCCGGGCCCGGGTCAGTATGAGATCGTGGACTACATGGGGCCCCCCAAGCATTTCATCTCCAGTGCATCGTTTGTGTCCAACACTGGCCGGTGGACAATGGTGCCAGCCCAGCCGGACTTCCCTGGCCCAGGTCAGAGGATTGTTTTAAATGACTGTAAAAGCCAAATCTGGGATTGTTTTTCATTCCGGGGCCATCAAATGCCACTGATTTATAGGCTGTTTGGCAGACACTTTACAGGGGTTAGAGTAGATGTAGAACTTTCCAGCTTACACTTTCAGAGTATAAAAGGTTTTTGGTTTTTGTTTGTTTGTTTGTTTGTTTTTAAGGTGAAAGGGCTCTTAGAGATGATCCAGGCCAGGAATGCATAACCAAGTCCCATCCAACAGGCTCAGAGATGGGTCTGTGACTTGAAATTGTCTGCGGATTTGGAGCAGCAGACATTGTTTTCTGGTGGAAGGGGCTTTTGTCAGATTTTCACAAAAAATTCATGTTCTTAAAAATGTTTAAATAGCTGGTCTAGTCTGACTGAGTCACTTGATAGATGGGGGATGACCTGGAGAGCAAGGTGTCCACGGACATGGTGCGTGAGGGCAGGGCAGAGTGCCAGGCTATTTCCCTTCTGTGCCTGGTTTGTCATGAAGAAGCTGGGAGCTGGTCACTGGGCAGCTCTTTTAAGCTGTCTGTCTAATTCCACTTCCTTTGCACAGGTGAGCTTCAGCAGTGGTACCCTGTTGCCTCTGGGATCTACCTGAGGGCTGCTAGCATGAGAGACTCATTGATGGTTGGTCTCTGTACCCCCTGACCTATTTGTAGCTCTCTAGAGCCCCTTAGCTATTTACCACCACCTGACATTGGCCAGACCTGGTGGAACTGGGGACTAACAGGCATGCTGGTGGGCAGGTGGCCTGGGAGGAGGAAGGAGGAGCTGAGGCAGCAGCCAGGTCTGTTAAATTCAGTCTTTCAATGAGCTCGGATGCTGCTCGCTTTTTGGGAAGGCAAAGATGACTTAGGCCTGGCGCTTGTCCCCAGAGGCGTCAGTAGGTGGGGGAGACACTTTCCACTCCAAAAACACAGGTGAGTAGTATGTGTGGTACACAGGACAGGGAGAAAGTCATTCTCGTAGCTTCAGCCTTGGAAATGTAATCCAGCCAGCAAGACCGTGGAGGTTTGACCTTGAGTTCATCTGGTCAGTCCAGGCAGAGTTTGGTTCAGCAAATGTACTAACGCTCCATCTGAGTGGTGAGCTCTGGTGGGTGGTCACAGAAGGCCTGGGGACCAGCGGGGACCTTTGTTTGACCCTGTCTGGCCCGGTCCTCTAGGAGCTTTCTCTGTGTCTTCTCTGTGCTGTGTGGTGCAAGGCACCTTGTGCACAGGTGAGGCCAGTTCATGCTCCTAGGATCACCTAGGCCAAGGTGGGCTTCCTTCTCTGAGCGGCCTCCGGGGCATGAGCACATGCAAACATCTGCCTCCTTGGCTTCCAGTGGGTGCAGATCTACTGGCCTGCCATGTGATCCCATCAGCAGCTTCCCAGGTAACCAACAGAGGTCATGCACAACCCTTTATCCACCAAATCAGCATCAATATGAAAGTTTCTGTTCACCCCGGGGTTGTGGTTCCCAAGCCCTGTGTGGTCCCCAGCTGCTGGTCTCCTAGAGAACCTGCAGTGTCGCAGCTTTCATTTTTCTAGAAATTTCTCAACTAAATCAAAACAAAACCCCACCAGGCTGACCTTGCTTCTTTAATAGTGTTGCTTTACTCAATATATTTTTTTTCAAATTTCATAGAAAACTCTTTTGTAACTTCTGTTAAAGAAGTTAAAAGGAGTTAAAGAAGGTGGGAAGCCAGAGTTCGAGTCCTACCTTAGACAGTTAAGAGCCAGATAAACTTGGGCCAGTGCCTTGCTCTCTCTGTCTCCCCACTTGTAAGATACAGGGGCTGGGACAGGGGTCCCACTGGCTTTGCCAGCTCTGTTGTAGGACAAAGGAGACTCAAGCCACTGCCCTTTTCTCCCTTAATACTGCCTCTCTGTTTTCTCACAGCCTCGTACAATCCGGAATTTCCTGGAAAGCAGTCTTTTCTTTACAATGAGGACAAGAAGTGGATCCCCGTGTTGTGATCTCACAGGGGCGTGGGGAGAGCCCTGGCCACTGGCTGCCCGACCTAGGGTCCCCAGAGCGTTCATTCAGAGAATGCGTACTTTGTGTGTGACAGCTCTGCCCCCCCCCGCCCCCCGTCTGCTGTTACAACTGGGCTGCTGCATTTGTCTTGAGCTGCCTCCTGAGTACTGGACCCCGTTCCCCACTGATGCCAGTGGTTTCCTGAGTGGAAATGAAACGTGCACAGAGCCTCCCTCAGTAGCTTCGCCACGCACCTGTTCAGCCTGGCTTCTGCACACCTCCTCTCAGACACCAGAGGCTCCTGAAGTCCCGACTCCAGGGAAAAGGCAGCCGAGGGTAGTGTCCTGCCTGGGAGCCTGATGCTAAGCCAGGGCTCAGGGCCCAGAGTGCACCTGCAGGGTGGACATCACAGGGCTGTGGCCCAGCCATGTCCAGTCCCTCTGGCCTCGGCTTCAAGACTCTTCCGGGAGTTCCAGGAGCTGCGAAGGCCCAGAGGCGCTTGTGACGGAGACACAGGGGGGTTGCCTGGGTCCCTTGACCCCAGGTACGCCTTCGCATCTCACCCTCAGGAAAAGCATGGCAGCCAGTCACTGTGGGCACCTGTACTCATTACCCACCTTCAGGAGAGGTGCCACATCCGTTGATTGATCCTGTATTCAGCAGCAGATGTGGGCAGCAGCCTGCTAGGGCCAGAGCCCTGGACACATGTTCTGGAGGGCACAGAAGCCACACAACCCCCAGAGCCTTCAGGTTCTTACTTTCCCTCAACCTCTCCCTTCCCCCAGGCCGGTCTGCGTCCCCTCCCCGACCTCCTGCTCAAGTTTGACACAATCTTTAATGGACCTTGTCTGGCATGCCCAAGTGTTTCCCCTCAGCAGGAGAAAAAGATTCCCAAAGAACTAGGAGGAAACAGAAGTAACCACACGTCCCCTCCCTCTGCAGATACTGACTTTGTCTTTCACATTTGTAAGTGGAACTCTCCAGCTCAGGCTCCCCTCTCTTCCCCTCATCCATAAGGCCTCTCACATCCCGTGTGCTCCCTCCTTTGACTTTTCTCTGGGAAAGTTACATCCTGGGCCTTCAGGTCAGATCTGGCCGCTGATTGTCCATTTAGGAAGTGGCGGATGAGACAAAGGGACGGAATAACATACCCAATTAAACTGAATTCTTGCTTCTCACAAGAGCTGGCCTTTTGGTGACCCTCACATTCCCGTGAGTGCTCCATTGCTTTGGGACAGACGGGAGGCGGCTGGAGCATTGGGGGAAGAGCAGGGGATCTAAAGGCAGGACGCCTGTGCTTCCGTCCTCTCAGGTACTTACCTTCTCCTCCAAGTGAAGAGTTTTATCAGAATCTGGGGGCTCCAGGTCAAGCATTTCCAGGGGCGGGCAGACAATGCATAGAGCGAAACAGGTGAGACAGGGGTGGGGGCTCCAGGAGCTGAGGCTGCTGCCTGTCTAACGGGGCACCCAGCATGGCTCCAGGTAACTGTTGCCAGCTCTGCAGATTTTTCACAGAATCTGGGAAATCTTTACAATGTGAAATCTCTTGGTTTGAGATGTTTACAACCATATTTCAATTTAAATTTTTTTATTTGGGCTAAAGAAACTCTTCTGCAGGCCATTAGTTGTCCACTTGGGTGCTAGACATTCTGGAAAACCCTTTCAAAGAGGACACTTGCAGCTGTACCTTTCTTTGACCCCAGACTCTTCACAATGAGGCCAGACACCAAGGGGTTGGTTTATAGGTCTTTCTTACCCTGGGGGACCTTAGCCGGCCAATGGGCTAGAAGCAGCCCGCCCTGGGGTCACTGCAGGCAGAGGCTGGGGTGGGGCCAGAAGGCAGTTGAGTTGAGCACTGGCAGGTGAAGACTGTCTCTCCAGAAGGATCCCCCTTGAAGTGGGATCAGGAAAGGAGGAGAGTCTGAGAAGAGAACTATAGGGCTGCTCTGGGCCATTCAGAGTCCATGTTCTACAGAAGACGATGACTAGAGCGGAGGCCCTGAGCTCAGAGGGTCTTGACTGTGTCCAGCCTCCGTTAGGATGTGACAGGCTGCTCCCAGTGCCGTCCAGCCCAGTGCTTCTCAAGCCCCAGCTATCCTGTACCTTAGGATCCCCCTGGGAGCTATTCCAGGCCCAGGCCCGACCCTCAACGTTCTGATTTAATTGATCTGAGGTAGGGCCTGGGCCTTGGTATTTTGATTCACATCCTCAGTGTGATTGTAATGTGTCTAGTTAGGGTTAGGATACACTGAGAGTTTAATGAAGTGTTTTCCAAATGTTAATGTGCATGCAGACCCCTTGGAGAGCTTGTTAAGAGGCAGATTCTGTGGGTCGGGGATGGGGCCTGAGGGTCTGCATTTCTTTTTCTTTCTTTTTTTTTTTAAATTGAGATGTAATTGACATAGAACATTGTATCACTTTTAGGTGTAAGCATTTCTTACACACTCCCAGGTGGTGGTGTGCTGCTGGTCCATGGACCACACTTAAGAGTAGCAAGGGTCTAAAAATACACTTAATTGTTCAACTCTTCATCTGGCCTTCCTTCCTTCTTTCCTTCCTTCCTTCTTTGCTTCCTTCCTTCTTTGCTTCCTTCCTTCCTTCCTTCCTTCCTTCCTTCCTTCCTTCCTTCCTTCCTTCCTTCCTTCCTTCCTTCCATGCTTCCTTCTTTCCTCCCACCCTCCCTCCCTCCCTCCTTTTTTCCCTGGCTTACCAGCATACTACCACCTCTAGCCCTAGGTTACTTTGGCTATAAAATAAGGGGCATGGTCCACACGGGTCATTTGTAACCATCATCTTTAGATCCCTAGGGTTCATTGGTGGGTCTCAAAGGCCACCACAGTGTGGGTGAGGGGATAGCAGGCAGCCCTGGAGTCTCCTCCCATACTTCAGTCATAGCAGCTCTGCTTTTCTCTATTTACACATTAGGGTTTCTCGTAAACTTTTGACTGAACCAAAATTAAAAAAAAAATAAATTTGTTTTGAAAACCATGGCTGTCCCTAAGGGCCTCCCAGCCCTGACAGTCCATCTATGGTCCTAATTCCCAGTGCCCTGTCTGGAGTCAGGGTCAGGACGGGTTAGGCACGTGAGGTACTAGCCTCAGGCACAAGAGTTAAGAGAAGCCAAGATAAATCATAGTTCAAATGCAATGTTGTTGCTGTTGTTTTAACAATTAAAGGGAAAAAGTCTACAATGAAGAAAATATCAACATTTTGAAGCCAGGATCCATATTGCTGATGCTTGCTCTGGCCTCAGGCTCCTCGGGGGACCCTGTGGAGGACCTGGATTTGCTCCGCCCTCTCCAGGCCTCACTGCTGCTGTGACATCACCCTAGATGCCAGACCAGGGTGACGTGTGATGGTGAAATGGCAGAGGGTGTGGGAGAGAGGGAGGGAGAGAAAGATGATGGAAGAGAAAGAGGAAGGCGTGATTTGTGATTTGTTCTCTGGCGGGTGGTGGGGGGAAGGCTTTCATTTGGAGCATTGGTCAATAATTCCCGTGGTGTAAATACTTCCACCAACATGATGTCATTGACCACCGCGTTGAGAAGAGCTGGGCACAATCGTTTCTGAACCGGAAGGGCAGGCTCCAGGGGAAATGACTTAGCCAAGAGTGAGGTGACTGAGTTGGCACAAGCACTCAGGTCCCCTGGCTCCCAGCCCTGGGCTCTGCACACTGGCCCCAGCATTGAGGTGTTCAGCGAGGACCTCCTGGACCCTTCCCAGGACTTCTTCATGTCCAGTCAGTGATGCTGAGGTCCTAACACTCAGCCTGTGGGACCGTGCTGGACAGAGATCTGGGCATCGGGATTCTGTGGCTCTCCAGGTGGTCCGCACTAGTGCCCAGCACTTGGCACCATTCTGCAGTCCAGGGCAAACCACTCACAGGACAGAGAAGGAGCAAGGTGTGTCTACTCCCACCCTCTCTTCCTGGACCACTTTCACAAAAGGGACCAAGTGTAGCATTTGAAGTTTATACATAGGCAGAATTTTACTACTAAATACTATAGGAGTATCCAAAATGCATAATTGAATAACAGCTAAAAAAATAGTCCAAGAAATGTGAAATACACATTTTTTGAAATGATAAAAATGTATCCATGAAAAATATAAAATGTTGCATATATATACAATATATACTTATATATATATATATATAACATAAATGAAAATTGTAAGTAAGAAATGTGTACAACAGTGAGCAGGCATGGTGGTACAGTCGTTTACACAGCATCCAGCATCCACTTTGTTCTTCTGGCTGATCAACTCCATTATTTACATCTGGCATGGAGGAAGTCCGTGAGAGAGACAGTGTATCTCCCATAGTGTCTTTTAAAAGTCATTTGCACTGAAAATCAAGAGTGTTCAAGTTCACTGAGCAAAGGGGGAGAAATTCTTGGTCTGAAGTTGATGGTATAACCAAGAATGGAGCCGGAGAGTAGTCAGCTTTGGGAGAGCAGGTCCGCCCCCACCAGCTGGATAGGCAGCCTGAAGGCTGACTGCAGAGAATGGGCTTTTGAGGAAGAAATGTCTCTGGCTGGGCCGGTACTGGCAGGAGTCCAGAGAGTAGATTCAAGCATGAAATGGGGCTTCCGATCAGGACATCTCCCAGGTCCCTTCCTGGCCCTAGCATCTGTGGGTTTGTGACTCAAGGGCCTCGTCTCTCAGGGAAGGCATTCAAGTAACAGCACTGAGGCATGAGGAGAGGTTGTGTGTGGCGAGGGGCCACTTTGCAGCTGGCTCCTTGCCCGGAGCTTACCACGGGGGAGCTTACAGCTCCTTCAGGGTGATCTGAATCTTGCCATCAAGCTCCCCCATGTCCAGAAGGAAGGCGACATGGTTGCTGTAATGCTGAATGATGTTGTTGTCCATGTTGACCAAGATTCTGGAAGACAAGAGGAGGTGTGGCTAGACTGGGGGAGGCCCCGCCTTTTCAGGGCCTCAGAGGGACAAGGATGATAGCGATGGTTACTGCCTATCAGGTGCCTCCACCATTTCAGGTGCCTCACGGACTTTCTCTCTGACCTTCCCTGACCTGCAAGGGGGTTGTTCACTGTCCCACTTTACAGAGGACGGCACAACTCAAAACCAGGCCTGCCAGTTATCATGCCCACCTACTGCGCCAGGTTGCTTCTTCTGGAACACACGAGTGTGGACACTTTTGAGCAACTAACATGGAGATTTGGGAGAGACACAGTGCTCCTTAGTCACCAGGCCAGACTGAGGACTCAGGTACAGAGTGTGAGTTCAAAAGCAGGTGTGGTGGGTGGACCAGTGTGGTTTGGGTTCAACAGGAGACTGCGATGTGTCACTCAGGTGTGCCTGCCTCAGCCAGAGGCAGGTGCCACCCAGCCCACTCAGGGCTGAAGCTGAGATTGCAGGGATGGTACAATAGACCCGAGGAGCTTGGCCTTCTCGCTCCCCACACTCTCCAGGAAAGGACCTGGGCCAATCTGGGAAGGATGGAGCCACCATGGCTGTGGCCCTCTGCAGGGGGGCAAAGCCAGAGTGTATGCCAAAGGGCACCCCTCTAGGAGCTGCTTCCCTGATGAAGGACCCATGAAGATGTGACCCAAGCTGATCATGCCAGCTTTCCCTTTGTAATGGAGTTGAGTATTCATCCATCCATTCATCCATCCGTCCCATCAGTCAAAAAAACCTAGGGGCCACACACAGATCCCAGGTCCTGTCCCCCAGGAGTTTACAGTCTAGTAGGGCCTGGGAGAACAAATCATTATAACCCTATTATTCTAGTTCATAGATAGGGAAGCTGAATCTCAAAGAAGTAAAGCCATTTAACTGGGGTCACACAGGTAATAGATGGCTGCGCTAGGATTTGAATCCAGACTTGTCTTTCCACTGTATCATTGTTTTTTAGAAGGAAAAAAAATGAAAAAAACAAAAAACCTGTAAATACAAGTTAGGAAGTGGCATATATAAGGAAGGCAAAATTCAGGGCTGGGGGAGAGTTCAGATGAGGGCAAGACTGCTTCAAGTGGGGCAGGAGTGTGTGTGTGGAGGGGTGAGAACCCCAGACCACACTTCCTGGCAGGTAGTGTCTGCTTCCCTGAGGACTCCACAGGGGAGGTACTAGCCTTGTCCCCTCCCCCCATCCCCTGGTCAGGAGAGACAATGGAAACAGCGGTGAGCCAAAGCCTACTGCCCACATTTAGCTGTCTCTGCTGCAGCACCAAACAGCTGCTGCTTTCTGGAAGGAGGTCTGGGCTCAGGCTCTGAGACTGGGTGCTGACTGCCAGTGTCTAATTATAGGCTCCCGCTTCCTCTTCCTCGGGTCCTGTTTGCAGTTCCTTCATTGCACAGAAGGATCTTTGTCCTGGGGCTGCAGGAGACCGAGGCTGGGGCAGAGTGGGGGGCACCTTGTCAGCGCGGGGTTTTGTTTGTTCCATACAGTGGCATTTATTGGGTGCGTCTAGGTGCCAGGCACCGTGTTTAAATGCCTACATGCATGAACTTGAAGACTGCCTCCCTCGCCCTCCCAGGCAGGGCCTCCCAGTGGGCCCAGGTGCACGCCTGTGCACAAGGGATCCCAGACACATGAGGCCCATGGACCCCTTCCCCTCAGAGGTCAAGGACAACTGGGCCCTCGAGGCAGGGGCTTGTCAGGAACCGCTGTCCCAGAATGTGGGCCTCATGTCACTTGCCAGCTTCTAGCTGTCTTCTGTCCTGGTTCGCATGAACCCCCTGGCCAGCTGCCAGCAAAAACAATGTATTTGTTAATCTTTCAAGCATTCAGTGGTGCTTGTAAAGCTGATTGTATCTACCTTTGTGCAGAGGACTTCGGGAGGGTTCTAATGAAAATAAACTAGGCCACTGACTAGAATTTCTTTTTCCTCTGTGGGAGGTGGCAAATGAGCCTGGCCTCTCCCAAGAGGTTTTCTGGGGACTCTTCTCATTTAGGCATCTCAATCCTAGGCCTGAGGTTTCCATGGTTGGGGGTGTGGATGGGGTGTGGGGTGCCTCTGAGTGATGCCCTGGGCTATGGGGCTGGCCTGGCCACAGCTTGTATTTGCACATGGCTTAGCGGTTAGAGGAACAGCAGGAGGCAAGATAAAATAGTGGGTATGTGCAGAGGCTTTAGACAGTCCGGGATTCCTTCTGCCACTTACTAACTGTGAGCCTGGGACTACTCAGAACCTCAGTTTCCTCCTCTGTAGACATAGAGATAATCATACCAAACTCCAAGGGTCAACGAGTTAGCCTGCGAGTTAGCTAGCCCAGCACCTGGCATGTAGGAAGTGCCCCAAACATGGGAGTTATTATAATTATGGTTTAAATAGCTAGCTGGGCTTAAGGGAAAGACTTGTAACTCAGCCAGTGGGGCTGGGGCGTCCTTGTATGCATTGCCTCCCCACACCCCAAAACATACACAAAGGCATTTCCTAGCCCCTCAGCCCAGCCTGTGGTGGGATCTGCAAAGGAGGCTGGCTGCAGGTGGGGCTGCAGCCAGGGGGTGTGGGCACTGGCACCGAAGGGGAAGTAGAGCTAGGCTTGTCTGGGCAAAGCAGAGCCTGCCCTCTGCTGTGAGTTAGATTTTGCTCCTGAGAGTGTGCGAGCCCCAGTTTGAAACCGAAACTTGGAAGCAAAAAAAAAAACACAGAAAAAACCCTAGACACTCATACAACCAAAACCAAATGGATCTTTTCCCAGGGGCTGCAGGGCTGACACCTTCCCCCCACCCCGTCCTTCTATGGGAGGCTGGGTGGGAACCAGAGGAGGGAGGGCAGGAGGGAGGGAAGGCTGAGCCTGTGAGGAAGGAGGCTGTCCCTGGGCCTGACTGGAAGGAGCCTCAGTCTGTGTCCAAAACTTGCTTCACTTTGCAAAGTATATAAAGGAAAGGCCACAGAAAGTAGCCAGGGGGCAAAGCCTGAGCACCTTCCAGGGACGGGGCGGCCGGTAAGTGTAGCTGCAGTTAGACTGTCCAGGGCAGGAGGATCGGGGCAGAGCTGTGGGCAGGGGGCTGGGAGTGTTCCCAGAGCCCTGGTCCTGGGTCCTCTGGGCAGGGAATGGCAGGGGCCCCACGCTAGGCTGTGAAGTGACCTAGTTAGTAAGGGCTACGGAGGCCCAGCTCACTGGCTCTGACCAGGGGGCCAAGGCCTAGGAGGGCAGTCACCATGTGGCCCTCCACCTCCCCCCACCGAGGAATCTCCCGGGCAGATAACAAAACGTGCTGCGGTCCTTAGCATGAGTCCCCAGGAGCCCATGGTAGGTGGCAGGCACTGCCAGGCCTTCAGAGGGTAAAGCTTTACTCCTCTCCCTGCCTCATGCAGACCTGAAGGTAGAGGAGGCTGGAGCATCTCCAGTGGGACTCCCTCAAAACCACGCCCCAGCATAGCTCCTGTCCCGTGGCATGGCCAGCCACGGCCTTCTGGGCCCCCTGACTCAGCGGGTAGCAATGCTACTGGGCCCTTCTGCCTCCGAGCCTTTGCTCCGCTGCTCCTGGCCCTGAATGCCATTTATCACTTCGGAGCCTCAGTTTCCCTATCTATGAAGTGTAGGTAATGGTATCTACCTGTGTGGCTGTGAGGGTTAAATGAGATATGTTTAATGCAGTATATGACACATAGTAGGTGGTCAAGTGAATGGTAGTCTTTACCACCATCATCATCATAATCAAATGACTTGGTTACCCAGTGGACTTGGGTCTTGAAACTGCGTCTTCTGACATCGCCCCGCACTTCCCCCTATCTCCCAGTCTTTCCCGTCCCAACAGTGACGAATGTCTGGTCTCTGCACATGACCTTGGCCTGACTGGGGGCTCTCCATGTACCACACCCCCTCATCCTCTCCACGAAGCCAAAGTACGAACACGTACAAACACAGCTCAGCACTGAGCAGAAGGCCTGCCCGAGCATACCTGCTGGGAGCTCACGGAGCTAACAGTGTAGAGGGGAAGGGACAGAGTGCGGGGAAGGGGAGACGGCGCTGTACTGGGCACTTACCCCCGCTTGCATTTCTTGTACACTTTGTAAATGTTCTCTTCAGGAAACCCATACTTCTCAGAGATCTGGAAGAGAACAATAGGCGATTCATTGTCTGCTGCCAAACCGTACGTATATGCCAGTCTTTTCTACCGTGACTTTTAACTTCCCAATTACAAAAGTAAAATCTATCCCCAGTGTGGAAAGATACAGAGAAGAAAATGACAGTCACCCATAATCCTGTTTCCCAGAGATAAACACCAGTAACATCTGAGTGGATTCTTTCCTGTCATTTGGCCATGGGTATAGCTATTTTTAATATGTCACATAGTTTTACTGACCATTGTATATTATAGGCCTTCCCACATCACCACAAACTCTTGACAAACAGCGTAGCTATAAACTATCCCAGAGGGCGTCACCACTTCCCTCCACCCTGCCCATCATCAGGCATTTGGATGGTTCCAGGGCTAAGGGCTTCCCTTTCCCCAGTGGGCTGACTTTGTGCTAACTACTCGTGGAGACGATGACAATGAAATGAACTGGAACAATTAAATGAGCTGGTCCACAGGAAACAGGACAGTTCCTGCTATGTACTAAATAAATGGTCAATAAATGGCCATTGTTATTATTTTATAAGTGGAGCCGTAGGGACTCTCTTGCCCTTTCGTGGCGGGGTTGGGGTGGGAGGGGGATGTGTGTGACCCAAACATTTCCCCCTTCCAGCAGGAATTAACTGAATTTGATAAGTGTGGATGCTGAACTTGAAGATAAGGCACGTGCCCAAGGCTTCACCTAGAAGCCAGTTTCCTGCCCCCACGACATCCCAGAATGCTGGAGCTAGTTCTACAGATGAGGAAAGTACAGACAGCTCAGAGACCTGTGAGCCACCTGCCTGCACTCAGACAGCCAGAGTCAGCCATTTCTCCCCAGGACCCCTGAAGTTTCCTCTGGGGCAGACAGAACTGGTCTGGTCCCTGTTCCAACACCTGGAGTTGCAGAACTCTGAATAAGTCACCTTACTCTGCTGAGCCTCAGTTTCCTCATTTGTAAAATGGGCATAATAGAGGGATATACAACAGGTGGTTCTCACATGAATTGAGATGATTATGTAAAGGACCCAGCCCAGTGCCTGGCCCCTGGTGAGAGCTCAGTCAAATGTCGTGGTTTACTTTATTATTGACTGCCTTGAAGCAGCAGCGACCCTCAGGCCAAGGGCTTCAGGCTGAGGTTGTCCTTGCTGGGCCTATTAGGACAAGGATCAAGTTCAGCTCCTCAGTTATTCTCTGCTTTGACAGAGATCCCTCTAGGCAAGAAAAATTCTTATTTATCTTAATGGTGATGTGACTGGAAGCTACCAGGAAAATCTCAAGTCAATTGAACCAAGGACATAGGAACTTTCTAACCATAAGTTGCACAAGGCCAGCATAGGCTGCCCCATTAGGTAATGAGCTCTCCATCCCTGGAAGTATACAAGTCAGGAGTGGGTACCCACTGGGAAGAGCTACTGGGGAGAGAGCTCAAGCACCACATGGGGAGCTGACCCTTTAAGGTACTCTCCAACCCAAAGAAAGATTCTGAGTCTATATTCAAATGACATTAATGACCTTCTGGGAGCCCAACTTCCTGGGGCTGGTGCCAAGCAGGGCTGATGATAGTAAAGAGAACAGGAGAGCATAGCAGAGTGGAGAGAACTTGGGCTGGAATCCCAGCTCTGTCACTCCTAGTAACTTTGGCAAGTCACCCGCCCTCTGGGAGGCTGTTTCCTCGTGAGAAATAGGGAGATAATAGTACCCACGTGTCAGGGCTGTGAAGAGAATATGGTGAGCTGGCAAATGCAGCATGCCTGACAAAATGCCTGGCACATAGTAGGTCTTCAAAAAGTAGATAATGTTAGGATGTGATTTATTTTTTCCTTCCCCAGCCCAAGATCTTGGAACCACATGGCTTTTCTGAGTGGTTCGGCCTTTTAGCACAGCGCAGGCAGCCCTGGTGAGGCTGTGTTTGTGAAGCTTTCAGCTGAGCCACAAAGCTGCTGTGGGTTTTGTTCGGGGCTGTTTCACCAGCTCTCTGGTGTTTGAGGGGTTGGGGAGGTCTCCTTGCCCAGACACTACCTTCAGCCTCCCGGGCCAGCACCCTCCCAGCCAACTATAAGCTACAGGAATGAGGCCCCCTGAGAAAGAAAAAAGAGTATCTCTAGGGCCTGGCCTTTTTGGGTTTCATTCCCATTAAAATAGAAACAGGTTTGCAAAGCCAACAAAAAGCTCTGGCCTGTCAGACAGCAGCCATCAGATTAAGGAGGATTTATGATGTATGCGACTCTCAGGGTGGAGCCAGGATTCTGGCTGGGAGATAACATCACAGAGGCACACCCCCACCAGCCAGCCCGCAGCACCCCCGCCCCCCATGGGGTTGGATAGGTGGGCCACCACGACATAAAGTTTCCAGTATATTCCTTCCCAGAGCCTTCCTGTGGGAAATCAGAACTGTGTGGTGAAGAGTGAAGAATGGTGTGCCCAGGAGCGCAACGGGGGGTCTGGCTAGGGCAAGGGGAGGTCCACAAGGCCTCTTACCGCATTCCGTAGCCCTTTCAGGTCCGGGGTCTTCAGCATGAGCGCGTCAAACACCTCCTCGGTCTCCCTCCGCACGTACAACAGAACTGAGAAGCGAAAGGGTGAATTTTAGTGGGAGGAGGCTAAGCGAGCCTGGGAATACATCAGGGGATGGGGGAATCTTAAAAAGTATTTTTCACGTAAGATTGATCTGTGCAGAAAGGGCAAAGCCTTGCCGAGGATCTCTGTACCCAGCTGGGAAGCGCTCTACGGCTCTGCAGGTCCCACGCACTTGCTCAGGCTGTGCGGCTCTGGGCGGGTGTGCATCCCCGCTCTCCCACCTGCCAGCTGGGTGACTTAGAAGTTGTTTTAACATCATTGAGCCTCATTTTATCCAAATGGAAACTGGAGGCAGCCCCACTCCGTTTCACAGAGTTGCCGTGGGAATTAATGACATGACATTTGGAAACACCACGTGCAGTGCAGTGCGAGGCTCAGGTCAAGGTTGCTGCAAACTTTGGATCTTAGCTGCTGGTCAGTGTCTCCCGGATGGTCAGCTACAGCCCGCAGAGGTTCGGGCATGTCCCTCTCCCCCAGTAAGTCACAGATTTAGAGTATCCAAGCCAGAAAGCCAGCTATGGAAACCCCACCCGGCTCCTACCCCCATCAGAGAAAGTGGGGAGCCTTGCCCAACATAACCAGCCTATTGCCTTTATCAGCTGCTCCACGATGCCCAACCAGCTCCATGACTCTTCGAGTACTCTGGGTGCCCTCTTTTCTCCCATCCCCACCCTCAAGTCTTGGTCCAACCCCAGCTCTGAGGCACAGAGCAGGTACTGGGGTGGGTGCTGCTCGGGCTGCCTGGGCCAGGAGCGGTGTTTGAGGCTTTGGGGAAGGCCTTATGGGGGGCTAGAGGCTAGGGGTGGGCGCGGACAACAAAACAGATGGGAGGCTACCTCTCTGAAGATCGTCTTCCTTGGCCTGTTTGGAGGGCAGAGGCTCGAACTCATCAGCGAAGGGCAAGCAGGTGCGTTTCAGAGGCAGCCTGTGGGGATGGCAGAGAGGGACTCATCAGGAACCCAGGGCAATCTCAGAGTCCGAAGGATCCCGCTGGTCCTCCAGGGGCCCCAGAGGTGAAGAAAACCCCATGAGAATAGGCACAAAGCAGTGGGAAAGTGGTTAGAGTAGCATGTTCTGGAGTTGGACTGCCTGGGTTCAAATCTCAGCCCTGTCACTCACTAGCTGGGTGACTCGAAGTGAGTCGCTTAGCCTCTCAGGGTCCCCATCTATAAAATGGGGTGACAAAGTAATAACAACACTTCATAAAGTTGTGAGGCTGAAGGAGATAACACATACTGCTTTTAGAACAGTGCATGACACACAGTAGGGCCTCGATAAATGTGGACTATTGCTGTTTCAGTATTATTCTTCTTTGAAAGAATCAGGTCGGATGTGAGTGACTCGGAGGGAGGGCTGTCAGATTTGGAGTAAGACAGACTAAGGTTCCAGCCTGCCTCTGCTACTCAATAGCTGTGACCTTGGGTAAGTCACGTCACTTCTCTAAGCCTCAGTTTCCTCATCCATAAGTAGACCAATAACCCCTGTTCACCTGACTAGCTGGGGCTGCTGTGAGGGGATAAATGACATAATGTGGTGTGAAATCACCTTATGAAAAGTATCTCGTTTATAAGGAAGAGACTGATATCAACAACAAGTGATCTTCATAAAGTGCTTTCCCACTTACAAAGATTCCATTTCAATTCCGCCCTCTCCTAGCTGTCTCATTCCCACGAGGCCATTTTCCTCATCTGACAGTTTTCTGGGCTGGCACTGAGTAACGTGAAGGGACTGTGGCTGAGGAAGGCAGGGCCATGGAGGCCCTTGCTAGACTGAAGGGCTAAGGGGCCCTGGTCCCTTCCCATGCTTCTTGGCATCTGGGGAGTGTGTGTTGGGGGTAAGGGGAGGAGGGGCTGATCCCCCTGAGTCCTCCAGCACAACTTCCCCTCCTCACGCTCCAAATCAGCACCACCATCTCCGAGGCTTTTTCTTTCCCTTTTTACAAGCAGATGTCTCGCCAGAGATTCGCCAACTTTTCACATAAAACAAACCCATAAAAACCCAGGCAGTTTCAGTGCGAAAGGAGCATGAATCTAGGTTGGGGGTGGGGGGCAGAGTCTCAGGCATCTTCCTCTGGGCCCCGCCCTCAGCTTGGGGGGCAGCAGAGGGAAGGGCAGATAGTGAAGGGGGGTAGAGAAGGCAGGGTGGTGAGGCCCTGGGCTGCTTCTCCCCGTACCTGTTGGAACTGCCATGTCCCGCTGAGGACACTACCTGCAATGAAGAGAAAAGACATTTTCTATCACATGCTGGAAGATGAGAGAGAGCCCTCCGCTGTTGGAGGCTTTCTGAGAGGGACACATTTTGGTGAGCGGGTAGGGGGTCGGGGTGGGGGTTGCAGTTTCAGTGCCTTTCAGCCTGTTCTGCTCAGATAAGAACCATTAAAGTGAGCTGAGGTCTTGAGTCAAAGGAAGCATCCTGCCCAACTTGGATGAATTAAGGACTCAGTGACACACAGGTGATGCTAGAGAAATGTTGGCGGGATCAGCGAGTCCCCCCTGAGCTCCAGCACGCTCAAGAGGGCTGGCACTACACACTGCCCTGCAGCTGGTGACTAGGTGTCCGAGCGGAGGCAGAGGAGGTGAGGGGAACAGGCATTCTTCTTGACCCTCCTGTGTGCCTGGCACTTGCTGTCTGGTGCAGTCTTCACCAGGCCCACAAGATGAGACACTGAGGCTCAAAGAGGGCAGAGAGCCGCTGGGGTAACACATCCAGCAGGAGCCCAACAGGAAGCAGACTCCAGACTCACGTTCTCCCCTCTTTCCACTTCCCGGGGTGTCCCCCTCCACAGTTCACATGTGGAAAGACTGGTGTCTCTCCCGCCACCCCCCACCCCCACCCCGGATCAGCTGTCAACTTGGCCACAGGGACCTTAATCCTAAGAGGTCATCTCCCAAGTTGAAGCCTCTGGTTGAGGAAAAAGAGTGAGTTAATGCAGCCTCCTGTGCTTCTGGGGCAGTGAAGGGAAGACAGCTGCCATAGGAAGGGCTCTAAATGTGTGTCACGGGTGACATCAGTATCGGCTGCTCTTTTAGCTCCATCATCTATCTTGTACACCAAAGGTTGTTTCTGCAAACATTTCCACCTACACAGTGGTGAGCTATGACCTCGATGGAAGGAAATCGTCAAATTGTTTAACATGGAAGCAGACTAGTAGGCGGGCTCTAGGATCTTGATTCTGCCATTGACTTGTTATGTGACCTTGTCTGGAAAATGGAGATAACAAGTCTGTGCCTGAAAGGATGGCTGTGAGGGGAAAGGACGCAGGGCAGTCAAGGGCCTAGCGCCCCTGGCACGCCCAAGCTCCTCAGGCCATGGCTCCCGGCTTGAGAGCTGGAGTAGCTGGTGGTAAAGGGCTCCGTTTCTGAAGACAGGCTGCCTGGGTGTGGCTCTGCCACTTCCTGTGTAATGTGGGGAGGTATCTGTGCCTCAATTTCCACCCCACACATCCAGGGAGAATAATAGCCTCAAGTTCATAGGAACGTAGTGAGGGTCAGAAGAGAGGATGAGTAGAAAGTGCTGTACCCAGAGCCTGCTGCACAGCGAGCTCTCACAGACCTCGGAGGAGGCCCAATCCTATCTGGGGCTCCGGTACTAGAACCCCCTCTGTGTATGCTCCACGCACGAACATTTGGATCGCTAGCAAGTCCATTTCCTCGTGAACATTCTTCTCTTGAGGAGAAAATTCACTGACGTTAGGTGACCATTTTTATACATTTCTAAACTCCCTGGGATGCAATAAAGGTATTTTTGTTTTGATGTAAAAAAAAATTAAAAATAAAAATATTATGACCTATAAACATCTAAATGGGCCTGGATTGGCTGAGGGGCAGGTGGCTCCCCTCAGGTCTGCGCTAATGCAGGCCCCTCCCCGCAGCTAAGACCCTCTCTCCACCCAAGTTGCTCACCCCTCCAGGACGCTGCAGGCCGGAGAAGTGAACATTGGGAATGAAGAGCACTGGCGGGGTCTCCAGGTCAGCCTCGGGCCGCAGATAGGTGGTCTCGTTGCCCCTGAAGCCAGACAGCAGGCAGCCCTTGATGCCTGATGGGAAAAGGGAGGCATTGTGACCTGAGGTCCCTTCATTCATGCCCCCCAGCCCTGCCCTCTAGTCTTCTTTCACCTCCACCCCGACTCAGCCCAGTCCAGTCCCTGACCCATCCCCACTGACCATTGTTGCTGGAGTCTGGGCACTTGACCTTCCTCCGGAACTGCTTCCGCTCGTCATCTCGCATCTTTCTCTCGGCTCCCTTCAAGGTAGAATGGGAAGGGGGTCACCAAGGGTCTTGGGAGGGGCTGGCTGCTTTGCATCTTAAATATGAGCCAGACTTCTGGTGCTGCTTTCTTCCCAGAGTGAGACCAGGAAATGGGAAGGTAACAGCACTTGGACAGCCCAGCCAGAGGTCAGGAGAGAGAGAGAGGGAGAGGGAGAGGAAGAGGGAGAGGGAGAGGGAGAAGGAGAGGGAGAGGAGAAATGGAGTCAGAGGGACACAAGGAGAAGAAAGAGAAACGTAAAAAAGAGAGACATGGAGAGGTATTTATAGAGATCTTCAGAAAGAGAAAGAGACAAGATAGGAATGCAGACACGGGAAGGTAGGAAGGTGTACATAGAGAGATCAAGATAGACGCATGACAGGCACACAGAGACAGAGAGAGACATTCAGAGAATAAGTACAGAGAGACAGACACACCCAGAGTGGCTGGTAAGAAGGCAGGGTGGGGGCTGGACCTCCTCCCTCCCCAGACGCAGCACAGGGTCTGTCTGTCTGTCTGTCACCTTGTCACAGAAGATCTTTATCTGGCAGACGGCGCGGTGTACCAGGCGCTCAGTGACCGAGCCACAGTCATAGGTGTCAATCTGCAGGTTCAGTGGGACCCCCTTCACCCCCTTCTGTGAGGAGAAGTCTGTGCTGAGGCAGTTGACACCAATGAAGACCTGAGGACAGACGGGGGGGGGCAGGGGGGGGCTGGATAAACAGGCTGCCCAGGCCTCCAGCCCGGCGTCCCACAGCCACTGCTTATGGAGCCTACAGCGTGCCTGGCGAGCGCCCTGAATCCTCACACCGCCCTGGGAGGCAGACGTCACCTCTCTTTTACTGAAAGGGAAACTGATACTCAGAGAGGTGGCCACACAGGGACCGTGTGGGGAAGCCAGGCTCTGAGCCCAGGTCTTCACCAGTGGACGACGCGGCTCCCACTAGATTGCCAAGGGCTGCCCAAAGGATCAAGGCCCTGGAGGGAGATTAAAGGTCCCTTAGGGGCTTAAAATCCAGAGCTTCATTTTTCTGCAACTCAGAGCCAGGAGGCAGAGAGGGGCCATCCTCCCCCGCTCCCCACCCCTCCGCCAGCTTCAGAAGACCACTTTCCTGCTGGGCTTGGGCTTGGGCCATAGAGGGTGAGACACTGCCCCTCTGCACCCCAAACACCAGCTCCAGCCATTGCTGGACCAGCTGAAGAAATGGAGGCTCTGAGCAGGGATGTGACTTGCTGACATTTCCACAGGGAGTCAGGCAAGGTGGCATAGTGGAATTAGCCTGGACATGGGGCCACCTAGACCTGGGGTGGGAAGCGAGGCTCTGCTTCTCACTAGCCATGTGGCTTTGGACAAATGCTTTAACCCTACAGAAGCCTCAGTTTCCTTATTTGCAAAACGAGGACAATTAAACATACTGACTGCATGTGGCTGTGAAGGTACATGGATCACCTAGTGGGCACGTAGTGACTGCTGTTTTGAGTCTCAATCCAAAGGCTGTACTTGACTGAGGGCAGCCTGGGGTCAGTCTTAGCTGGGCATTCCCTGGCAAGGTCACCTGGTGACTGTCTACCTGCTGACTCCTCCATGGGGTACCAGGACCAGATCCCACTTGCGACCAGCCCCTGTTCTTTGGGACATTTCCCTTGGAAGTGACCCTGACCTGAACAGTGGGGGTGGGGTGTGATGACTTAGCAGACCCCCTACCTTCCCAGCTGGCCATGGGGGCCCCAGTACATGCCAGACATACCTCCCCCTTAGCCAGCTCAGCCCTAATGCAGTCCAGACCCAGCTCACACCTGAGAAAGACCCAAGCCTGGGGGCTTAAGAGGCTGTGAGAAAATCCCAACCGAAACCCACCTCTCCCTTCCCACGAAACTCTTTCCCCACCTCCCTGAACTGGAGGCCCCAGCTCCCCCTGCAGCCCCTGGCATCTGTTTGAATAATAATAATCCCTCCCTTTGTGTTTTCAGAGCCCCTCACTTCCATTTTCTCCAGCCCAGCTGGACCACCCCATGAGGCAGGCAGGGAGACAGGAATTAGCTCCCCAGACCTGCCCTTGCCATCGCGGGATCCAACCCTGGTCTGAAGGGGTAAACCTGGCCCAGGGAGGGGAAGGGACAGGTCCAAGGTCACCCAGCCCCTAGCTCTCAGACGAGTGCCCTTTCCATGATGCCAGCTGTCCAAACAGAAAACCAAGACAGAGAGGCCCAGAACCACAGGGCGAGTTTGAGGCTGGCCGTGAGCACGAAATGGTTTAATTGCTAGTATGAACAAAAAATCAGAGGCTCCATTTCTCAGACCTCCCTAATGGGTCTGGCACTGTGCCCATCTCTTAGACATGCATGATCTCGTGGAATCTTCACCACAACCCTCAGAGGCAGATTACTGTTCCCTTCCTATGGGCTCAACAAATGAAGTAACTGAGATTTTAGCCCTCGTCTACCAGACCCCAAAGCATTTCTCCTGCAACACTCTGCATGGGCCTGCAAGTCAGGAAACCTGGTGTCATCAGTGCCTTGCAGTGTGACCTTGCATAAAGCTCAGTTTTCCTATCTGGTAAATGGGTGGATTGGATTAATAACAACAGCCACCACTTATATGCCAGGCTGTGTGCTACCTTTTACTTATCTCACCTGATCCTCACATCAACGTAACAGTTGGTGCTATGATTACCCCCCAACTTTACAGCCAGGGCACTGGTCCAAGGTCATACAGCTGGAATGTGGGCCCAGCATTTCCAGCTTCAGAGCCTGTGCTTCTCCACCACCCTCTATCCCGCCTCTTCCATTGGTGCCCTCATCAGAGCAGCTGCCACACCCCTAGGTGCAGGCGAGCCCTTTCCCCAGGATGGGGACTTCAGGTGGCCCAGCCCCATCCTGGGCCCCAGCGCTGACCTTGGCCTCTTCGTTGACATTCCACACGAAGGACAGTGCGTTATAGGCCACCTCCTCAATGTGCTGCACGGTGTTGAAGTTTTCTTTGCAGTCAGCTGAAACCACAGGAGACCAGAGGAGAGTCAGGAGGGAAGAGATTTGGGGACATCGCAGGGAGGAGGCATTTAGGAGCTCATCCCCTTTATTGGCAGGGACTTGCATCCTTTCCCCCAAGAACCATGCTTCAATGCAGGGAGGAAACTAATTATTGTACCCTGGGTTACAGGTGGGAAAACAGGTCGAGCCTAGGAAGCAGATTTTCCCAAAACCCAGAGGGAATCTCTAACCTTGACAACTAGACCAGCGCCTTCATTGTTTAGGGGTGGAGATTACACTTTTCACTGGGATTGTGATTCAGGAGATCTCCCAGATAAAGCAGTAGTAGCAGTAATAGTGGTTGGTAGTAATAGCAGTAGTACAAGTAGTGGTACCAGTGCTACTAATACGAAACTATTGAACTAATACCTAACTACTAACATTGCACAAATGGTCGTACTACCACCATTTAGGAACACGTACAGTATGGCAAGCCCTTATTTAGTCCTCACAAACAATGATGCTATGAATATTCAGCTTACACATGAAGAAAATGAAACTCAGAGAAGTTTGGTCCCTTCCCCAGGGTCACAGAGCTAATAAAAGGCAGAACAAGGAGTGGAGCTCAGCTTTGTCTGGCTCCTGAACCCAGGCGCCTAACCACTCTGCTTTCTGGCCTCTCAGATAAGTCACTGAATTGTCCCTATTTGTATTATGTTCTCCAGGATACATTGCACCAAGGCAGAAACAGCACCTCAGACAGGTAGGGCAGCTGGCCTCGTTCCGTTTGACAAAGGAAGAAACTGAGACTCAGAAAGGGAAGGTGACACAGGCCACACATCAGAGAGTGATGGAGCCAGAACCTGGAGACCTGAGCATGATTGGTCTATGCCTCCTACCCATCTCGGGGCCTGGGACAGGGACGAGGTGGCACACACAGAGGGCCTTCCCCCTGCCCCCTACCTACTGACAGAACCCGCAGGTGTCAGCTCCCAAAGCCGAATTGGCCAGCGCTATGGCTCAAGCCTTCCAAATCACCAGGAGCCTGCACTGTTATCTTCTGCACCTGTGTCTCAGTCCGTTATGCCCCCTGATGGGGTCAAGCAGGCCAGTGTCCCAGGGGCCTATTTATCTGACACAGCTGGGACCCCCAAGGCCCTGTTTATCCCAAAGCAACACAGAAAAGAGGGTACTGCTTCCAGAAAACAGATGCAAATCCTTGCAAACACCATAGTATTTGACCTGGAGATGGGGGCCAGGCAGGCAGCAGGGGTCAGAACTAAATCCTGCAGAGGACAGAAGGGCCTGGGGAAGAGGGGCACATCAAGACAGGTCTGATGGGGGTGTGTGTTTGTGTGTGTGAGAGAGAGAGATAGAAATAGAGACAGAGAGGGAGAGAGAGAGACGGGGGGCTTGGGCGGGCTCTCACCCACATCGATGACCCGCTGCTTGGCAGTGGGTTGCCGGGAATGCCAGTGTTTCCAGAACCGCAGCTGCTCTACTGGGACCTTCTCATTGTCGAAGACAACCATCACCACACTCTGTAAGCACAGCGGTCTCTGTGACCCCCAGTCTTGGGAAAAGCCCACACTGTCTGGGTCCCTTCCCTAAGCCTGGGTCCAGTGGCCCTGTCCTTTTGCCTCAGCTTTCCCCAGTCCACGGCAATGGACAGTTATCCAACAGCACCCCCTCCCTGGGCCCCTGGCAGGCAGGGCTAGCCTGACCATCCCACCCCCGTCCCAAGCCGCTCCAGGGCCAACGCACCTTGACTTTGTTGGAGGATAAGGCAAGGCCTTTGCCGCCTGCCGGGGTCCGCAGGGTGACGGGGTAGAACTGGCCCTTGTTGAGGTAGGCCATGGGCGACTCACCCGACTTGATGTGGATGGCTTTGGGGGAGCCCAACGTGTACTCAAAGTCACTGTGGGAGGAGGGAGAGGACAGTGAGGTTGTGCTTCCAGGCAAAAGTATCCCAAAGGGCAGGGGGGCAGGAAGCCTGAGGCTCTGCTGTGGATTTGCTCTATGACCTTGGTAAATCACTCTACTTACTTCCCTGGGCCTCAGTTTCCACATTTGGGGTTCTATTTAATGGCTTTGTTGCGCAACAATCCTGCTGAGTAATAAATAATGGAAACTCGAGAGACCTCTAAAGGATGACAAAGCCACATGGGAAACCAGAGGCAACAGAACCTTAGTTTTCTAACGGTTCTGCGACCTGAGCTCCCTATCACAGCCCGGGAAACGGATGTGGAAATCATTCTTTTTGTGTCTTTCCTTTTATATATCTTCATTCCCCTCTTTTCATTCATTTATTATGCCTGCTCTAGGAACAGTGTGAGTCTCTGTCTACAGTCCCCCGCCCACTGCCCGGGTGGTCAAGGGTTCACAGGGGCTGAGTTACCTCTTGGGGCAGGGATAGTCCTCTGAGCACGGAGGTTCCGGTGACGTCTTCAGGATATCTGAGAAGAGCAGCGACTGCAGAGAAACACAATCCAAAGAGAATAAATGACCATGTTTAGGCTGCTGGGGCCTCAGCCTAGGGTTGGTACATACAGCTGTGCTGATTGTGCAGTGCACAACCTGGACAACGGTACATGGCAGCCCTGCCTCAGCTCTAGGATTCTCTCCTAAGGATTCCAAAGCTCGGACCGCCTCACTGTCTTTTCTCCTTCTGCACGTGCAGGCACTTATCTGGGGATATTATGAGGGGAATAGGGGTGGGCCCTCACCTCCTGTGGGTCATCTTTGAAGGTGCTGTCTGGCTGCCAGCGCTGTGTGGGTGGCACCCCATGAATGCTCTCAAACAAGGAGTTGAGTGAGCCGTTGTCATACACATCACTGGTGGGCAGCAGGTAGCTGTCCACAGACCCAGCTTCCAGCTTGCTGGGGCCTGTGGGGAGGGGAGCTGCCTTGCCTGGGGAGGGCACGGCCCCCTCCAAGCTCATCAGGTTATTCTTCTTGAGCACATCTGGGTACTCTGGGGTTCCAGACACGTTCTCTGTCAGGAATTTCATGAGGTGCGTGGGACTTTCAAGGGGGGTGAGGTCCATCTCATATTCCATGCCATGGTAGTACCTGGGGAGAGAGAGGAGGTCTAAGTGAGTGCACCTCTTCTCTCTGAGGGGTGGGGGGCCCTTAGCTGGATTGGAAAGAGAGCCTCATACTGGCACACTGACCTTCCTTAATGTGATGTAATAGTTAGGCCCTCACATGAAGCAAGACGCTGGAGCAGGCCAATTTGTCACAGGAATGATCAGGGTGTCAAAAATGGAACCAAGTATAGGCTCAGGGTTGCTTTATCCATTACAGTACTTGGTAATTTTAAAAACTGAAAGTTTATTTATTTCTTAGCCAGAGTCAAATGTCCCTACTTTACAACAACTGCATTGCATCATCCCTTAGGTGTGTGTGCGGGAGTGTAAGTACAGGTAATAGATGTTGAGAAAAAGGTCTGGAAGGATGTACCCCAAACTTCTAGGGGGGCAGAGTAGTAGGATTACAGGAAACTTTTCCTTTTTACATTTCTGTAGGCTTCGAATATTTCATAACAAGAAGGTATTACTTTGATAAATCAGAAGGGCTACCAACATTTAAAAAAGTTCATTTTGAGAAAAGTCCCCACGCACCAAAGCCCCTGTTCCTGTCAGTGGAGGGTCCCTGAGCCAGCCGCAGGAGCAGCAATGCCTGTCTTAGCAGTTTGGATTTTCCAGAAGGTGGAGAGGAGCCCAGAAGTTTTCCCAGCAGAGGCCCTACATGGTGGCGGGAAAGGAGACCGTGGAAAAAGAGGGGCGGGGTCGTTCCAGGGCCCATCTGGCTATGAGCATTGCCTGGGCTGCTTTCTACAAAGAAAGGAACATCAGTGCCCTGAGGTACTACTGCCAGGCAGAGGCCCAAGAGAGCCAGAGTAAAGAAGTACTGGAACCCAGGGCTCCCTCCCCAGGAGGCTGCAGGGAGGAGGGTTTTGGGAAAAGCTGCCTTCAGGGCTTTTCTACTGCTATGGCTTTGAAGTTTGTTTTCAGTAAATCCCAGCCCATCTGGCCTGCAGGCGTGGGTGGTGGTGGTGGTGGTGGTGGTGGTGGATGTGTATGTGTGCAGGGTCTTATGATTTTTGTCATCCCTAGTCTCTTTTGCCTTCACAAGCCCCTTCCTCCATAAAAAATATTAAAAAATAAATTTTACAATTGCATTGGTATAAAGACAAATATAATCCAGGTTGGATTATATTAACTTTTTTCCTTCTGATTTTAAAAGACATTAAAGACTACTTTCGTGAGCCCCTACAAATACTGCAGGCCATAGGCAGTGTGCCTTCAGTGCCCAATGGCTAAGAGGCCCGAGTTAGAGGTGGACGTAGGTAAGGGCAGAGATGGTGGCAACGGTGAACCTCACCTCTTTCCTTGGTCGTTCCGGCATCCGGTGCTTGAAGACAGTATCCGCTTCTCCTTGGGGCCCTGAGAGGAAAGGAAGGAAGGATTTATACATGGCTCTTGGGTAGATCTGTCTGTTAGGAGCCTCAAACCCCTCCTGTGGACTTGGCCAGGGGAGCAGCCTTGGTCAGTGGGAGAAAATCACCAGTGCTTCAAGTTGGCAGGAGCTCCAGCCATCATTTACTCTGAGCCCCAATTTAGAGAGTGGGAGAAGTACCCCAAGATTAGCACTTAGGAATTAGGGAATTTGGAGTCAGGCAAGCCTCGCTTAAGTCCAAGCTTTACTGCTTAACAGTGCTTTGTGACTTTGGATAAACCACTGCACCTTTCTGAGACTCAATTTCTTCACATGTCAAACAGGGGATTCTAACACCTACATGGACTCTGAATCCAGATTTTTGGGTTCAGTTCCTAGCTCTGCCACCTACCAGCTGTGTGACCTTGGGCAAGTCCCTTAACCTCTTTGTACCTCACTGTCCTCATCTGTAAAACAGGGGTAATAATAGTAATACCAACCTAGGGATTGCTGTCAGTGCTTACACCAGCACTTAGCACATGGAAAGTACCACATAAATGTTACGTTTCATGATTAGAATTATAATGTTGTTGTACTTTAGAGCATCCAGGTAATTTCTTTTCACAGTTAATAAAGCCAGGAGCTAGTGTCCAACCCAGTCTAGTGACTCCAACACCTGGGCTCTTAATCACAGCTGTGGAGAAAGCAGGGAAGGCACCTGGCACAGTGCCGGGCATTCAGTACGAAATGGTAAGTGGTCGCCTTTACAACTACATTGCCCAAAGTCACATTTCCAGTTTGTGGCAGGACCAGCTTTCAAACTCCCAACTTGGTGCTCTTTCTACACCACTAGACCATGTCCTTACGATCCACAGGGCTGCTGTGCTTCCAGAGTGCTCTGGGGTGGGGGTGGGGTGTGTATCTCACCAGGATGCTATATTTCAGTAAACCACTACACATGTCACCTTCAGAGCCTGTCCCCACCATTCTGGCCCTGGGAATGGTCTCTTGCCCAGGAGAGATGGTGCTGGATTTTAGTTTAGGGTCCATCCTTAAGCTGTAAATCCCAGGCTGGTGTTTAAACCCAGACCTAGAATTCTGGTTCCCACCATGTCCCCACTCTGAGGCAGCCAATTCAAACTTCTTTTCCATCAGCCTGGGGCCAAACGCTATCAGGATGCTATAGGTCTGCTGGGGAGAAGGTACGGTAGGATGAGAACCAAAGCCAGAGAGACAATTTGGGGCCTTCTCATATCCGGGACCATGTCCCCCCTGGGCCTCTAAATTTACAGTTTACCTTCCTTCTTGTGGTAGGGTAGATAAAATACTTCTTGGGCCAATGAATTTGAGGACTTAGTTATAAGGTTGCTTTACATCTTTAAGTTCAGAACCAGTTATCTCAACAATTAGCTATTCATGTCCCCCATCCGCAAATCTGGGAAAGTCTCTTGGAGAAAACACCCAGCCCAGGGATAGAAAGAAAATTTGCTGTGCTGGGACAATTCAGACAAATGTGTAGGGGCTGCCTAGAGTACTGGGTTTGAAAAGATTCTGTGGTCCCATGTACCCTCAGTGACAATGCAGGCTGTACTCCTCTACCAATGTCTGAAACAGGCCGGGAGGCGGGGGGTCATATGTGTTACGTAGTTGTGATTGCTGACTGGTTCCAGTCCACTTATCAGATGTGGAGGGCCTAATTCCTAACTGACAGTCTCCCAGAGTCAAGGCCAAGGCCCTGGAAACAATTAGAGAATAATAAAAGATTGTGTGTCAGGAGGTTTTACAATGAGTACAATGGCAGCAAGAGTATAAAGGATAGTTCGACAGGAGAGGGAGAGGTGATACAAGATGGCTTCCAAGAGAAGGTGGGCCTTGGGAAGGGCCCTGAAGAAAGGGAATGGGTTCAAGAGCAGAAGGCGTGCTCTAGGTGGTGGGGTTCAAATAGGTGGGTGGGGCTGACAGGGCTACTGGGATGATCTAAGGGACAGGGTCAGAAAAAAGACGGCAGGTCGGGGGGTGTTGCTGTGATCAAGTGAGTGTGGCCGAGGCATTAGTCCATTCAATTAATTTATGTGGCAGGCGGTATGGGGTGCTGGGGATTCAGTAATGATCACAACATGGTTCCTATCCTCCAGGACCTCAGTCTCATGGGGGAGATGGAGAAATAAAGGCACAAGTAGCAAGTTTCAAAAGATAGAGTCAAGGATGACGTTAGTGGTTACTGAGGCACAGAACGGGAGACCCAAGAACACCTACCCCCATCTCAGTGAATGACTGAGGTAACACTGAAGCTGAGACCCAAAGCTGAGAATAAGATTTAGTCGGAGGAAAGGGGAGGGGGCCAGGCAGAGGGAACAGCGTGTGCAAAGGTCCAGAGGTGAGAATGAACATGGTGATGGGCTGGGAGTGGTCATGGTGAGCTGCTGAGCCATGAGGCCTGAAAGCAAAGGTATATTCAATCGAGAGGGCCATGCTCAGAGGTGGTGAACGTACCATGTAGTAATCATAGAGGAAGCTCAGGGCCGCCACGCTGTCGTCATCCCCGTTGACTCGCATCATGGCCTTCGTGGCGGCTGTCAAGGGGTTTTCTAGGTAGGTCTTCCAGGCCTCATCCTCGTTAGTGTAGGGGAACTTCTGGAAGTTGACTGGGTCATTCTTTAGCAGCCGCACAGACCTGAAACTAGAAGGCAAGTGAGGATGGTCAATTTTAGGCTATCTCAGAAAAAGGTCCATGAATGGTCAACCTCAGGCCAGTGTCCAGGAATTCAGAGCATAACCAGCTTTACACACTTGAACCTGCTTCTCCTACCACCGCAGGCAGCTTGGGGGTGATAGAAAGCTCCTGAACTGTGGAGCTAGATGTTTTGGGTCAATGTCAAATGTCGCCCTGTAGGAGCAGTAGACCCGGGGCCTCAGGTCTACAACACAAGGACCATAATCCCAGGCTCGCGAGGCTCCTGAGAGGATCCAGTAAAATGCTTCCACAGTAGATACGTATTCAAGAAGAATTAGTGTAACAAGGATGGGAAATAACAATGACAAGCGCAAAGAACAAAATTTCCAGACAACACAGCATGAGTTCTTCTGAAGAAGTTCTCAATATGGTGAAAGGCACAGAAGTCTAGAGACCATTTCGAGTCAGGGAGAGTGGGACAGTCTGCCAAGGGACAGAGAGTCATGGCGAGGAAGCCTGTGGGTGGAACCTGGTCTTGGGAAATGGCATTTCAGACCTACATGTATGGTAGAGTGCCCAAGCAGCTGCTCAGATGCCAGGAACTGGAGTGGAACGCTGCAGGGCACACAGAGGCAAGCAGAGCCTGGGTACTGTGCTGAAAACTTGGACAAATACAAGGCATGTGGCTCCAGAGTCAAGCCACCTGGGCTCGAAGGAAAGAGATCAAGAAAGGCTTTGTGGAGGAGGCAGACATTTTAGTCAGTGACACTCAGCACTGGGGATTATGTCACTCGGAAGTGTATGGGGGAGGGGAATAGGGGTGGGGACATAATACAGAATAATAACGATGATGGTAAAAATAATACCTAATCGTTCTTGAGCATTGACCATATTTTAGGCACTGAGCTAAGCACTTTTCATAGATTCTCTCATTTAATTCTCACAACAACCCTGAAAGGCAGGTACTATTATTATTCCTATTTGATAGGTGAGGAAACTGAAGCTCAGAGAAGCTAAGGGAGTTGCCCAAACTCCTGCCCAGAGGGGATTCAAGCGCCAGCAGGATGATGCAGAATACTGTTCTCAAGCTTTAGCGGCATCAGAATGACCTGGAAGGCTTGTTAAAACACAGATTTCTGGGCCCACACTTGGAGCTTCTGATTCAGTAGGTCTAGGTTGGCTGAGAATTTGCTTCTCTAACAAGTTCCCGGGTAATGCTACCAGCCTGGGGACCGCACTTGGAGACTCACTGGTATAGAACATGCTCGGATTTGTGAGCAAAGCATAGAGGTGGGAAAGTTCTGGTTGGGTTCGTTTTAGAGCAGAGTATGTGAAGGACAGTGAGTGGTAAGTGAGAAGATGGAATGGTCAGACTGGGAAAAAAGCCCCAGAGATGAAGTGGGCACTGATTGGTCTCTTGGTACCCCGATGTCCCCCTTTCTAGGGCAGCCTGCTAGACTCACTCACTCATGGAGACACTGCCAGCTGCCATTTACTGAATGTATACGAACACTCTCCATTCATTAATTCTGCTCTCTTACAAGAACACTAAGATAAGGATCATTTGCTTCATTTTATAGACGAAGAAACCTGAGACTTGGAGAGGATAAGAAAAGCCCACGATCACACCCAGCTCATCCATGACACAACCCAGATTTAATCCCGGGCTTGGCTAGTACCGAAGCCGTATACTTCCCACTAGGCCACAACGCCTTACCATATTCCCACAGCAGAGAAATGCTGCAGTGGTACAATTTTAGGTGCTGTGGCAGACGGGTAGGAGGGCACATCATGGCCCAGGAAGTGCCTTCCTGCTGGCCCGCAGCTCAGGCCTGTATTCTCAGACACCGAATGGGAGCAGCTTGGGCTACACCCGGGCAGGCCATGGGCATCAGCTCTCCCAGGGGCTTCATCCCGGGTACAGTGTCTCCTCTCCCACTGGGCCCCAGGGCTTGGGGCGTTGGGCTCTGAGAGGCAGGGAGGGAGAGGGAGCTGTCACACAGAAAAGAGAAATGACAGAAACCTTCGTACTCTGGGGGCGCGGAGGAGGAGGCACACCCCGAGTTTCTGCTGCTATAAATCAAGGGCCTCAAGACAGAGAGGTGAGAAGAGGCCCCTCCTAGCTGCCTCCTGGGCCTAGGGTTAGAGGAGCTTACAGAGCAAGCCCAGGGTGGCTGTCCACACCCCTCCCAGCCCCAGGCGAAAGGGAACTCCCAAACCAGGGGGGCATGGGAGACACAGGGAAAGGCCTGATAGACCCCACCCTCTTGGGACCCCCGGGCTTAGCATTGTTCTGCATTTGTAAAAAAGCACCCGCCATGTAGGATTATGAGAATGGAGTGCATCACAACATGCAAAATGCTTACAACTGTCCCTGGCACATAACAAGGGCTTAATACGTGCGAGCCATTATGGTGTTCCGGGCCCAGCTTGGAGCTAGACATTTGAGGGGTTGCAAAGTGGGACACCACATGGTCACCCTGCAAGTCTGTGGCAGGTCTCGGCCTAGAGCCCCAATTTGTTGACACTGGTGGAATGACCATTATCTGAGTTATGAGCTATCTTATCCTGCTTAAAAATTAAATTTTAGAAGACAACGATAAAGTCATATCAGAAGCAAAAGAACAGACAATGTTTGTCGTTCACTTGGGAGGCTTTTCTGGCCTATAAGGGTCTCCATTCCACCCTGTTGGGGTCCCAAAGTCTCATGCCTCAATACACAGCAGCTGCCATGCCCCACGCATTTACCATCAGCAGCCAGTGTGCCAACTGTTTTTCTGCATCATCTCATCTACTCTGCACAATAGCCCTGAGAAGTAATATTAGGGAAACGGAGACACAAATAGGTGATATTACCTGCTCAAGGTCACCCAGCTAAGGAGTGGTGGACACTAACCTGAACCTGGCACTATTGGACTTCAAGATGCAGCTCTTAATCCCTGCTAGTCTCTTTTCTAGATGTGTTTCCTATTCTGGAAACTCCCCTCCTCTGGAATACATTGAACCAATCCTCCACTTCCGGACAGAAAGGGCTATCCCATCCACACAGGGCAGGAGAGACGAAGGGAGAAACCAAGGTGACTGGAAGTTTCTGGCCATGAGCTGGGGGCCATAGTGTCCTGGTCCCAATGCCGGCTCATGCTGTCAATCAACGTTATGCTCCAAGACTAAGCATTGGCTCCCAGGAAGTCTTGACTGTGGGTAAGGTTCACATTGACTTATGTGCCACGTCCTGAAATCCAGAAACTTTCGGCTCCCTGTTCTCTTAAACATTGGAATTGAGGGTTGAGGGCCCAGTGGGTCAGAGACGTGAAAAGGGTTCCAAGAAGGAGTGAGCCCTACTCATAGGTGACAGAGCCAGAGCAAAGAGGGGAAACCAGGTGACGCCCATCCTATGTGGTCACCTTCCCCGGGGCCTCCACAAACTCTCTGTTGGTGTCCCTGCCCAAGGCAGAACTGCTCAGCTATTAGAAGGTAAGAGGGGAGTGGGGTGGAGGAGATGGGGAGAGGACATAGTCTTGGGAAACCTTCTTGACGTCAGATCTCCATCAGGGCACAGAACAGAAGAACCTGTAGCATCACGGGAGGAAGTAGCGCCAGAGTCATAGCCTGACAGACCCGAATAATTGTGTGTCCTTGGGTAAGGCACTTAGCTCCTCCGAGCCTATTTTTTCATCTGTTAAATTGAGTGTCTTTTGTGTGCCAGTCAGGAACTCTTCTAAGCACTGGGGAATCAGCCAAGAACAAGACAGATAAGGCTCTGCTCCCACGAAACTTACAGTCTAATTGGGGAAGACAGACCATAACAAGTAGGTAAATAAGTTAATTTTAGTCGGTGATAAGTGTTGTGAAGAAAATTAGAACACCGTCATGTGATGGAGTCACCAGGGCTGGCTACATTAGAGTGGGGTTAATCTCAGGGGTTGTTAGGAGAATTAAGTGCAATAATATAAGAAATGTGCTTAGCCTAGAGCCTGCCAGAGAATAATTGCTCGGTAAGTAATAGCCGTCATCACTACCACCATCATCATCATGACCATCATCATCTCAGAACCCCCAAATAAGAGGAAAGGGGAGACTCTGCCTGAGGTTCTTAAATTAACATCCTCCCCAAGTCTCCTGTCTGTGAACCAGGTTCTGTGTGAAAAACAAAAGAGACATGTAATAACCCCTTGCCTTGACTTTCACATTCATTATCTCCCGGAGCCTCCCCACATACATGATGTGTTATTATCTCTGCTTTACAGACCAGGAAATAAACAACAGAGACGTTAGGTGACCTATTCCACGGCACTGTGATGACTTACAAAGCCAGGCCTCCTGGGATCTGGCCTGGGAACTAACTCTCTCACTAGCCACTTTTCTACCAAGCCACTAGTTTCCAAGAAGGGATGTAGAAGAGAGGGGAAAGAAAAATCAATAAATCTGGGTAGCATCCACTTACCTAACCATCCATCCCTCATTTTAACAAATATTTATCAAGTTACTATTGTGTGCCAGGCCTTGACCTAGGCAAACAAGACAATAAAATCATCCCTGCTGTCACAGAGGTTTCACTTTAGTGGCAGCAAGGCAGACATGACCACAAAACCACACAGACAGCTAATTATCAGATAGGGGGGAAAAGCTATGAAGGAAAAGAAACAAGAGGACGTCTGACCCTCTGAACTCTGGGGAGTGACTGGATGTGGGTTGAGAAAAAGGCTGGAGGGGAAGAGGAAACATGGAGGTGGGTGGGGAGAACCTGGATCTTCTAGATGAGAAGAAAGGCAAGATCAAAGGCATGAGCTGGGACAGCTCTCTGAGCCTGTTCTCCTACTGTGTGCCAGGTGTAAGCCAGGTGCTTTGCATATGTTGCTTTGTTTCAAGGTAGGCCAGCCCACCGAGGAGGAAACTCAAGGCCGAGATTTGATAATCCCTCACATTTGCATAGTGTGTTATATTTTTCAACAGGCTTCTCATACATTTGTCATCACCTCTGATCCTGCAACGCCTCTGTAAGGTAGGGAGGGAAGGGATGACTATTCCATTTGATAGCAGGAAAAACTGAGCTTGCCTAAGGCCACCCAGCTGGTATCTCACGGCATCAAGCCTCAAACAGAGGTCTCTAGCTTGCAGCATCAAGAACCTTCACAAGGCTGGTTCCTCAGAGCCTCCGTTGGGGAGAGAGGTGGATACAAGATGAAGAGAGAGGAGCTTGGGCATCTGTGTGATAGATGCCCTGAGGCCTCCGGTCCATAGCCGGTGGGAATGTGCAAACTGCCCAGGCCTGAGCTCTAACGTGGGTAGGGCCTTTCCCCAGCCCTTCATTCTGGGTCCACAGCACGGGAGGGGTGTGGTACTAGCTGCTCCATGCCCAGTCAGACTCAGCCTCCTGACTCCAACATGCATCACTCTAGACACCAGGATGGGAGGAAGCCTACAGTGGTGAAATGGGGTTTCATCCCAACAAGTGCCTTTGGATTCTAAATGCCCAGTGCTTTCTGGCTGAACCACTTAAAACTCCCAATGAGACTAAGTAAGTGTGTCTCAGCCATTAGTTGAAGCCTTTTGGTTTCATTTCCTTTTGTTAGAATCCTGACAATTTAGGGTGCAAAGAGACCTTAGAAATCTCCTCTCAGAGAGGGGTCACTTGCCTGAGAACACGCACCCAGCATCTAACAGGATTAGGACTCAAGTCTCCTGCTTATTATCCAGTTTCATCATTGCCCTATCCCAAAGGCATCTGAATGATTCAGAGACAAAAAAGTAAGGACGCTGACTCAATTTTGCAGAAGAGGGAAGAGAACTCACCACCAAGGGGGTGGCCGCAAGTCCCCCCACAGGAGGTGCCTGGCACAGGCAGATGCAGCGAGCTGGGCCCTACCACCCTCCATCCTGAGGAGGAAGAGTTCTAGAGGCTGTCTGAGCTGGGTGTTGACACCCAGATACACCCAGTGACTTGCCAAACCCTGTCGTGAGCCACCCAGCCTCATCAGCAGTGATCAATCACACTCACTAATTACCCACAAGGAGGCCCTGCCACAGCTGCTCACGGAGGAATCATTTTTCAGTCAGTCCCATGCAAGGTGTTCCCTGGGCATGACAGGAGTGCTCCAGGGTTCTCGTGCTTGCCAGTGGCCCATCTGGTTTCTGGATGCACAGGTTGTGATATGTGTCTTGTCACATGCTGGGGGCTCATTTGGGGGTTTCAATGGGGAAATGGCGGAGCATAGGGGATGGCTCCGTAGTGACTCCAATTTGAATGTGGTGGTATGAACTCATGGTTATGGGGTGGGCCCCAGAGCTATGAAGACCTGGGTTCCAGCTCTGCTACTTACTAGCTGTGTGACTTTGTGCAACGTGACCTCTCTATGCCTCAGTTTTTTTAACCTGAAAAATGGGGGAGGATGAAAGTAGTGACCTCACAGAATTATGATGATAGCTACTGTCCATTGAGGGCTGACCAAGTGCCAGGTGCTGGCTCAACAATTTCTAGGCATTTTTTTATTTAATCTTTACAACAACTCTGTGAGGCATTACGGTTGGAAAATGCAATGAGATAATGCAGGTAAAGTAATCAGCGTAGTGCCAGCACATAATAACGTGAATTATTATTATTATTATTACTAATACTCACTTTGTGGGGTAGCCCCCAGCAAATTGCATGACAACTCACAGGCTCACTTTCTCCCACCAGTAAATGGGACATCTCTTCCTAGGGCAGGAGACCTGATGCTTGGAGATTCCCAGATAAAAGAGGGACAAGCACTGCCAACTTGGTCTTCTGGATCCGGGTGGGCAAGTTGAGGGCGGTGAGGCCCCAGCCAACACTTCTAGTTGCATGTAAATGAATTATGGGCCATTTTCTAATTATACCAGAAACTCACTTTCCCTTTGAAAAATTCTCCTTTCTATGGGAAGTTTTCTTTCATGCTCTGTTCTCCTCTTGGTCCCCTGTCTACATTTCCTCATTTTTTTTCTCTACTGTTCAATTAAATTGTGAAAGAAGTTGAACTCAGGATTCAACTTCTAAACCCAGGGTGCCAGGTGCTTTCATTCATTCACTCACTGATTCATTCCACAAACCTTCACTAAGGGTTACTCTGTAACAGACCCTATGCTGGGTACAGGGACCCAAAGGTAAACACCGCACTGGCCCTGCCCTCAAAAGTTCCCAATTCTTGCTGACCTCCTAGGAAGGCCCAGTGAAGCAACACCAAATATTGGTGAGATCGTTTCCCTTCTGAACCCTCACGAGATCCGTTGCTCTGATCTTTTTAGGAGGCAAAAGGAATAGAGAGAGCGGGAGAGAGCCAGCCAAGATGATTTGCTCCATTTTACAAATGGGAAAGCTGAATTCCAGAGGGAAGGGAAGAGAAGGGAAAGGAAAGGAACGAAGTGATTTATTAGTGTCAGGCCCTGTGCCTTTTCATTCTCATACATGCCCATGGGAGGTGGGTGTTGTTATCACCACTTTACTCACGCAGAAACTGACACTTTGGGACGTTAAGGAACTCATCCAAAAGTCACCCAGTCTGTAAGCGGCAGGGCTGGACTCCAACACTGGAGCAAAGCTCTCAGCCCGCTGACTCAGCAACAGCACTGCAGGTCACAGGTGGATCTGGGAACCTCTTGCCTCCCAATCCTCTGCCAGGGCTTCTAGGCCAATGGTTTTTAAACTTGAACATGCATCAGAATCACCTGGAGGGCCTGTTAAAACACATATTGCTGAGCCCTACCCCCAGAGTTTCTGATTCAGTTGGTGTAGGGTGGGGCTGAGAATTTGCATTTCTAACAAGTTCCCAGGTGATGATGATGATGATGATGCTGGTCCAGGGACCACACTTGGAGAACCCTGTTTTTAGGGGACCCAGTAATTCTCTTTTTTAAAAATTACTCCTCCTCCTCCCTCTCCCCGTTTCAAAAATAACGTAGGTTTGTAAAACACAATGTATAAAATGTGGAACATACAGAAAAATTGGGAGTAGAGGCAAGAATTCACCTGCATTCCTCCACCCAGAGATAACCACTGTTAGGAGGGTGGTATATCTCCTCCTCTTTCTTCAGTTCCGAAGCAGGGGCCATGCTGCTGTGGAGCATCCCTTTGGCCCTTCAGTTAAGATCCCAGCTCTTCTGTGAGATCCTGGGCAAGCCCGAGGCAAGCCCAAGTCCCCTTCTCTGCAAAATCGCATTTATCCTCGCCATCCCTCCTTGGATTGTTGGGAGGGTTAAGGGAGGTAATGTACTTATCAAGTGCTCAATAAATGCTTGACTGTTTCTTTCACCAAGGGAGAGCTTCCAGTATGCTAATTGTGCTTCACTCCTGCACCCCTCCCTCCCCCTCCTCTTCCTCTGTCTGGACCCTGAAGACCCTCTTTGCTCCAGGCATTCAACCGGCCCACAGGGCGAGGGCAGCCTGTGGGGTGGCAGAAGCCTCAGAAGTGTCCTGTGCCCCAGGTCGCCACCGCCGTTAGGGTTGTCTCAGCCTCTCAGCCCAGTCCGCCTGTTTTACAGCCCGGGCTTAATGAGGGCTTTTAACTTTTCATTCACCACCAGCGTAACTCCGACTTTTAATAACACACCTTGTGCACGACAAAAATTTGCTCCTGGCAATCATGGTTTCGACCACAAAAACCACAGCGGGGAGGAGTTCCTGGTTAACTCTTTCAGTGCTCCAGGCAGTCTGGAGCCAGCGCTCCTGGAAATCAGATGGAATCGTGGCCAGAGGCCCAAGGTCCCTGACTGGGAAGTTTCATGTCCCCCTCCCACCTTCCGTCCCCTCTCTTCAAGGCTTTGGGGAAGGAGAAGATTCCAGACAGGGGGTGGGCACCCAGACTGCGGACCTAGTGAGGTTGTAGAGGGTAATCCTGGTGGGCCTCGCTCACTTCCCTCTCTCTTCCATTTGATAGGCCTACTATGTGCTGATCCTTTAATCTCGTAACCCTCATTTCCTGGAGGGGTGGGATGAGATAGCGCAGCTGTGCTGTGTAGAACTCCAAGGGGTCCAGGAGTGCCCCAAAGCACTCTGGCTAAGACCCCTGCTAAGGTACCCAGCGGGCAGTGCGCAGGTACCCACTGTTTTCCTGCCAGAGAAGGGCGTCAGGCAGGATCCCTTGCGACCTGCTCTAGCCCCTGGGCAGCTGAAGGCCACGGGCAGGAGGCAGCCAGGGTGGCTTTCAGAGAGGCCTGGAGGCTGGTGGACACTTCCCAGTGGGCCTAGCCTGACCACATGAAAGGCCTCTGTGCTCTACCCGCCAGCTGCATGGAGCTGGAGTCTAACTATACCGCCTTGGCCTCCATGATCCTCAAGACCCAGCCTTGGAGGTACACTTTCCAACCAGAGGCAAAGTAATCAGGCTCGTGTGTGTGGAGCTCCTACCATGGGCCGAGTGACCCACAAATGGGAATTTACGGCCAGGTAGGTGTTTATAATCCCTATTGGACAGAGCAGGAAACTGAGGGTCAGGGAGGAGAAACAAATTCACCAGGATCCTGCAGTTGGTTAAGTAGCAGAATTCAGTCATATGCAAGTCCTGCTCTGTCGGGGCTCAAGATAGATGCTAGAGCAATCCTCTTCACTCGGCACTTTTTATGGGAATGAGGCAGCAAGAATGTGGCCGGCCACAGCAGCACGAGCAGCAGCAGCTCAAAACTTGCAAGCCAAGCACTTGATGCCCTAACTGCCCCCCGATCCCCAAACACACACACACACACACATCAGTTGGGCCAGCTGAGCCCCCAGGCACTGAAGCTCTGTCATTGTAATCTCAAACTGTGGCTTCAGAGTTGGCCTGCAATTACTCTGCAGGCGCAGGTCCCCTCACCCCTTTCCATACAGAGAAGCCTCAACTGTCAGCGGATCTGACTTCAAAACCAAATCATTAAGGAGGAGAAAAGCAAGAAACCTTTCTGTTCAAGTAACCCAGCTTCAGGATACTTACCCCCTAAGGGGTACCAAAGAATAGATTCTGCCTGCAGCCTCTGCAGTTTTAAGCAGCAGATCTAAGTGGGACGGAGACACATCACAAAATTTTTTTGTTTGTTTTCAAAATGTGGAAAAATAGAAAGCAAGAGGTTCAGAAATGCTCATTGATTGGTTATTTGTATACGAAGTGCCAAGAGTATTATTAGCTTGCTCCTTACTAGGTTTTAAACCAATCACTTTTCTACAGTTGTTGGATTCTCCCAACAACTCCATGAGGTGTGTACAACTATGGCCACAATTTACAGGAAAGGAAACTGAGACTCAGGTGAAGTGATTTGCCCAAGATCACACAGCTAAGGATTGGCAGAGCTGGGACTTGAACCCAGGTATTGGTTCCAGTGCCCTGCTCTTATTCCAGTTGTCAACACATTGTCAACCCTAGGGAATTCAGTCAAGAGAAATCGGATGCCCATAGTCAATTAGACTATAAACCTAGCTGGCTAACCCAGGAGAACCCAAGAGCTAGCTGAGATCATGGAACACTGTCTGTACTCAGGACCCACCAACTATTCTGCCCTCAGCTCTTCAAGTTTTAAAAGCAATCTATTGAGGAGTAGATAAAAAAAGAAGATTGTTCAAACCTTGTCTCTGCCCACTCATCTCTGAGGGTGCTAGGAAGAGGAGAGTCAGTGTTTTAGAAGCCTGTCTTCTGCCAGCTCCCTGAACCCAGGCTAAAGCAGCCCGGAAGCCCAGCCTCATCCTACATTCTCTGAGGTCTGGACTTCAAACAGTATACATGGTGAAGGTCAGCCTCAGCCAATGGGGATTCTAAATCCCAGATGCGGGCAGGAAGCATCCTGCCAGAAAACAGAGATGAACGACCTCACTGAAAACCATATTTCAGCTTCCTCTGCCTTAGAACTGCTTATAAATAAAATCAACCACATTTTATTGACTGCATCTTCAGACCTTGGCTCTCTGCTAAGCATTTTATAGCCTTTATCCCACTTAACTCTCTCAAGACTCCTACAAAGCAAACTTGTACCCATTTTCCAGATGAGGAAAATGAAGCTCAGATAAGTTGAATGACTTGTCCAAGATCACACAGTCCATGAGGAGCAGTCTGGGTTTGAACCTACGTCAACAGACTACAGAGTGCATATATTTAAACCACCACACTGTAAGCTTCCCACCTGGGACCATTCCAACCCAACACACAAGTCCCTTTAGAGAAACCCAACTCTGCCTAAGACAGCTCTTAGAACCACCTCAGAGAAGTTCCTTTTGGCAAGAAACTAGAAAGCCTAGTTGGGTCTGGGGCTGTCTCTGATTTCCAAGGCCCCTTCAGAGTATCAGAAAGTGGTGCCGAAAGTCTTCACAGTTTCAGTCCTGTGTTTCCCTACCTGGCTCGAAACTGCTCAGCAGAGAGGGAAAGAAAAAAAAAAAACACCAAAAATACACAAACGATTTTCCCAGGGAAACACTCAGCTCTCGCTGGAAACCGTGCTTGCCTCTACACGCCAAAGTGAGATCGTCAGCCCATTCATTTACCCTTACAAATTGCTCTGTGAATCGTGGCGCCGGCCTCCCTGCTCTTCCCCCTTCTGGAAACCCCATCCAGCCTCCACGCTCAGAGAGCGCCAGGCATCCAAGGATGTTTACTCACTCAAGTTCATTCGACATCTTCCTGCTCCCAGGCTCCCAGGCTCCCAGGCTCCCAGGCTCCCAGGCTCCCAGGCTCCAGCAACAGGCACGGCTCCGAGGCTCTGCTGACTGCTCGCTCTTGTCTCTAATTCTCGCCTGACGCAGACATTCCCTGCCCAGGGAAGTGTTTGATTTATGTTGAGGTTTGAGTGTCGGGATTTTGCTGACAGGTAGGTTCCTGGCAGCGCTGGTGCTGATTGGCTATGGGTACAGGTGCCGGCGACAGCAGGTATACCTCAACAGGTGCAGCTGTTAACTCTTGGCCTGCCGACTTGGGGGCGGAGCTTGGGGGGCCGGCTGGGTGGAGCTGGCCAATTCCTACCTTGGTGAGGGGGTGGGGGGTGGAGATGAGGGTGGAGAGACGGAGAAAGAAATGTTGGAAAGAAGATAGAGGAAAAGTACAGGGACAAACAGATACTTGGCCAAAGGAAATCTCAGTTCCTGTTTCTACTTAGTATTCTGGATACCCAGGAACATTCTCCCCCCACCCAAATTCTTTTGCTCCCTTTCCTGCTCAGCATCATACTTTACAGCCACTGGGGAGGGAGGATATCTTCTCTCAGTGGGTCTCTGTCTACGTTCCCTTTTTTTTTCTCAGAGTGGTGGGGAAATGGAGGCCAGAGATGTAGAGTGACTTGCCCAAGGGTACTGGCTAGTGAGTGTCAGAGCCCAGATCTGAATCTTTAGCCACTTTAGTCCAAGTCTGGCTGTCCCTTTGAGCCGCAGTTGGTGGCCTCAATTCGACAGACATTCATTAAGCACCTGTTGTGTCCCATGTCCTCCTCTGGGTTCTGGGGAGACAGGCCAAAAAGACATGATCGCTGTGTTGGAGGAGTTTACCATCCGGGGTGTGTGTGTGTGTGTTGGTGGCAGGGGGCGGGGGAGTAGGGTGGAAGGCAGCCTTTATTTGGTGTGATACAGATCTGAATGAGATGTAAGCAAACCACATACCTCTGGCCAGCACAGGAGGGATGGAAAAGTTGAAGTCAGCCACCTCCAAAGCCTTCGCTAGCTGGTCATTTCACAAACTAATCAGTGGTCCGTCCCGCATTGGAAACAGGAGAAATCAGATGCCTGTTAGACTAAGTAATTGTGGAATAATTGCCATGAGCTGTCTTCTGTACAGAACAAGGTTGGTAAACCCAGAAAATCCACAAACACAAACAGGAGAATGCCAGAGCTTTTTTAAGAGCTTCCACCAGGATTAATTTGAAATTAAATCTAAGCCAGAGATCTTGGCATCTTTTTTTTTTCCCTCTTTCTTTCTGTTCTCCCCCTTCCCCCCCCTTCCCTTTTGGCAAATTATCTCTGCTCTGTCTTCCTGGCATCCTCACCTTGTCCCACTCCTTTCTCTCTCAGGGAAATGTGGGGTTTCAGCCATTCCTGCCAATTTGATGGAGGTGTTTAGGGTAAAGTCAGAATCCAAAGGAGCCCTCTTGGGGGTGGGGTCAGGCCTACAGAGTGGGGTCCTGGGTTTGAGAACGATCAGAGGTTGGCTTTTCACTGGTGGCTGTGTTAGGGGCGGCAGAGGGGGCCCTGACCAATAATAATAAATAGTAATGATATTACAAATAAAGCAACCTCTTCAGAGCAGGTCTCTCCACCCACCCTTGTTAAAGCAGACATTCACGCGCTGTATCACACCACTTTATTTTGGTTCTCTGCAAATCCCTTAGGGCTTTTTGATAGTTTTCTGATTATTTATGGTCTGTCACTTCTGTCTCCTATCTCTGCTCCATAAGAGCAAGGCCCTGGTCTGTCTTGTTCATTGTCGAATCTCCAGTGCCTACTACAGTGTCTGGCACACAGTAGGTGCTCAAGTATCATACTACAAGTATCAGGCATTATGTTAAGCCTTTCCATGCATTGTCTTATTTAATCCTTTGTCATGCTTGCATGAGAATTACATTTGATTCTCATGTAAGAACTACAACAACCCTTTGAGATAGGCACTTTTATTATCCTTGTTTTACAGATGAAGGAACTGAAGTACGAAGAGATGAAATAAATCACTTAAGCTGCAGAACCTGGAGATGTTAGAGCTAGAGGGGTGTGATCCGAGAGCAGAGCCTGGGCGCCCAACCACTTCATAGATGTTATTGGTGGCACGAGGACCCTTTGGTGCCAACCGCAACTGCACAGCTTACTGCAGCCCAAAGGATGGCACACTTGTCTGTGTACCTGTCGGCCCGCCTCCTGGAAGGCTGTGGAGTTTCTGTCAGCTGTGTTGCAACTCATAGGTAAAGGGCTGTGGGGGGTGACTCATGCTTGCTGGGCTCAGGTGGAGGCTGGGATTCAGATGGCGTGTCTGTGCTCGCTGGGTTTTTAAAAATGGGTCCTCTCCCTCTCCCTCTGGATCTTGCTTCTTTAATCACCCGCACCCATCTGCAGAGATCAGTAGAGGTCCAAATCATGGGGCAGAAGGTTTCTAGGTCTCCACACTCGGGAAGGCTTCGGAAGATACCCTGGTTGGTAGGGAGGGGCTAGTGGTTCAGGATGAGGTTAGGCTGGGTTGGCATCTCTTCCCCTTCTTGGATGGGCCCAGTTCTTGGTTTCTTGACTGAGGAGATTGAAAACAGAGACCAGCCAATCACATGTGATGTAATAATTATATTCACAATAATAACAGTAAATAATGATGGCTGCTATTTATTTCGTGTGTGTATGTTGCAAACATGGTGCTAAGAGTTTCCTATGTTATCTGATAGTATTGCTCTGAAACTGACAGACCTGGCGTCAAATCCCAGCTCAACCACTTACTAGCTGTGTGATGCTGGGCAGATGATGTAATCTTTTTGAGCCTCAGTTTCTTCACCTGTAAAAATGGGTATAAAAATAGTATCCTCCTCATAGGACTCTTGTGAGGATTAAATGAGGTAATGTACGTGAATTGCATTGTGCAGTGCCTGATACATAGCACTGCATAATTTTTAGGAAAGCTTTTTTTTCCCATTGAATTACTATTGAAGCCTAATGAGAAAGCTGTTACCTCATTTTACAGATAAAGAAACAGACTCAGAGGGGTTAAATGATTTGTGAAAAGTCAAAAGCTGATAAGTGAATTAGTGAACCACTGTCAGGATGGAGTTGCATAGTCAATCACCTAGGTTTTCTTTTCTAGATTACTCTGGAAAAGAAATGTTCCTCCTCCAGACATGATGATCTGCTCCCCTGAAGAATGGCACAGTCCTTCATCCCTCCCTCTCCTCTCTAGGATTATGACTCCACAGGAGCCACTGTCCCAAAAGAATGTGACACTCTTGCTGGGTTGGAGAGGAGTGAAGGTTGGGCCCACTGAGCTAAGCGCTAAGAGCCAGGGCTGTGTTATACGACTGTGAAGGTTGTACACGGAACAGTCACAGTGCCATTTATCATACGGGACCTGTACACTGGACGTGATGGCCCTGCCAACAGCCCTTCCTTTTCTAACACTTTGAGACTTCATGGTTATCGAAAACTTAATGAAAAGACAAATACCCCGATATCAACAGTGCTTCTCTGGGGGTGCGGAAATGACAGGATTTAACTTTGTTCCCGTCCCCTCTTCCCCACCCAGTTTTCTGCATGAGTCTTGCATTGCTTTTGTAACTAGAAATTCTATACAAAGCCGCAGTTTAAATGTCCATTGACTAGATGGTCCTTGTGTCCCGATTTTTTGGGAGCAAAGGTGCAGATAAAGATAGTAAAGGGTCAGAGGTTCCCTGTGAAGTACACGGGGTAGAGAAGGGCGGCTGCCTGACTTGCAGGCTCTCAGCAGAGTTCAGGAGTCAGATCTGACCTTGGCTTAATAAAAATGATCATTTATTGAGCACTTACTCTATGATCCTTACTTTCAGTGCTTTTTTCTCATTCCTCCTTGTAAAACAGGGTCACATGATCCACTGGGACAGACTTGACTCCTGGAGTACTGGCCATGTTACCAGAGGATGTGAGCTCTGGAGCTGATCGCCTAACACCTTGGACCAACAACCTCACTTCCTCGTTATCGAAGTTTCCTCCTCAGTGAAATGATTGTTATGAGGGTTAACGGAGGTAACACAATGTTCTTAGTATGTGCCAGGCACAGTTCTAGGGGGTTTACATGTATAACATGGAATTCTCTGGAGTCTTATGAAGTAGTCATTATCTCCATTTTACAAAAGAGGAATAGGCTCAGAAAGGTGAGGTTGCTCATCCAAGGTCACCTGGCTATCTACTTAGTGACAGAGATAGGATCAAACCAAGGTCTGCCTTACCCCAAAGCCACGGAAACAGCCCTTTAAATCTCCTGCATTCCTTTTTGGAACAAAGCCTGGGATGCATGGGTGGGTGGCAGGAAAGCGGGAAAGAGGAAAGGAAAGAAGAAAAGTCGCAGGATTTATGAGGTAGGAAGGATTTGTAAGCTTTTGGATTGCAGAAACTATACGAGGGAAAATAAATGTTACACGGCACTTGTCCCAGGTCTCAACATTAATAAGTGTTCAAGAAATATATGTTGAATAAGTGACAAATGGTTGAATGCATATAATTTACACAAGATCATTGACATTCTAGGCAAATCAGCTATTGCCTTCTACCGCCACTCCCCAGACAAGACCTCCGAAGTTTGAATCCCTACTCTCATTCGTATGTATACCTTTGGCCCAGTGACTCAGTTCTGTAAGTTTCACTTTGTTTTCCCATCATCCCTCCACTAGTTGACCTGACGATTAAATTAAATAAGGTCTCAATGAAAAGCCAATGGCAAGTAGTAGGGACCCAATGAAAGCTAGTTGGTGTTATAGGTGAGCATCCAGCTTAGGGGTCCTCAGCCACCCCCTGTTTCCAGCTTCAATACACAGCTTTGTTCACACCACTCAGCGCTCAATCTCCCTTCAAACCAGCCCCTTCTATGTATAAAGCTCTTTTCAGTTTACAAAGGGTTTCTCCTATGCTTTATCTCCTCTGACAAAGCCATGGGGATGGAGTGGGGGAAAATGTATTATTGGCCCCATTAGATAGATCAACTGAGGTTCAGAGAAAGCACCCCTACTTAAGCAAAGGAGTTTGGACTGGAGCCTCAGATTTTGGATAAAGCACCACTTTAGATACCACTATGGACCCTACGGGGTCCCAGAAGTACTATCCTGGGTGCACACCTGAAGTTCTAAATGTTCCATCATCATAATCTTCTCTACCCTCTCACTGGACTTAAGTGGAAGGAGCAGCCACACACCCTGCATAGAGAATATAGCCCTAATGTGAAGGCGTGGAAGGGCCTGGAAGGTGTGCTCACGGAGGGTCAGGGCAAGGAGCGGGCAGCTTCTAGCCCTTTTATGTTCTGTACTTTAGATTTTTATCACAGTTCTGCCAATACCACCACCTACATTCCTTCCAGAGTTTCCTTAGACGTGAGGAATCGTTAAGGGGGTCTGAAGTCACCCTGAACGCTCCCTTTAGAAAAACTAAGAGAAAGTCTCTGAATACCCTGGAAACAAACAAGCAGTTGTTTGTTTGTTTGTCTTTCATTTAACAATTTCGTAACAATGAAAGAAAATGCTAAACCCCAGTGCTGGCAAGGGTGAGGGGAAACCTCTCTCCTCCCTGGAAGGAGTGTGAATCAATCCACATTTTGGCTTCAGATTTTAACCCATCCTTTGATCTAGCAATTTCACTCACAGGAATTTAGTCTAAGCAGATAATCTCTGTGTGCGAAGAGTTATCTGCGAGGCTATGCATCAGAGCCCCGTTTATAATCCTGAAAAATTAGAATGAATATAAATACCCTTCAACAGAGGCTCGGGGAAAGAAATTAAGATACCTGAATGCCATTGCATACTGAACCACAGTTTAAAAGGATACAGCATAATTGGTAGTATTTATGAGTCCTTACTGTGTGTGAGGTACTGGGCTCAGTGTTTAATCTCTTTGACAATGACCCTGTAAGGAAAGGATTATTACCTTATTTTACAAATGAGAAAAGTGAGGCCCAGAAGTGAAACTACTTACCCAAGGTTATTTCCAGGGAGTCTCTGAGTTGGGTCTTGAACCTGGTTCTGATTCCCTCCTTTGACATATTTCACTTACTCTACCTTTAGTGAATTGGTCCATTCCTATTTTTAAATCCCATTTATGTGACTAAAGAAAGAACTGGAAAGATACACAAGAGAAAGAAAGAGTAACATGGATAATGGGAGCAGGGGTGATTGATATTTTATTTTTTGCGTATCTGTCAACATTATTTCTTCTGTTAATAGGAAAAAAGAAACTACTTACAGTAATTAAAAAGTTAACAAATCAGAGAAGGCTGATCCCTGAGCTGGGAAGGGAGAAGCCTCCAGACTGCTGTCTGGAGACTCTTTCTCTGTTGCCAGGAACCAGCCAGAACAGGAGGCCTCTGGAGAGAGGACCGCCAGGGAGAATGCAGCCTCAGGCCCGAAAGATGAAGGCCCAATGGAAGAAACAGAATCCAGCTGGCCTCGCACCAGAGACCCACTCTTTCCAGGGCCTGCGCCTGGGAGCCCAGCAGCCCAGCAGCTGTTGCAGACCCTCACTAGACTGCATCTTAAAAGGGCCATTGAACAAGATACTGCCCACTTCCAAATACAAGAGGGCTCCGCTGAGGAAAATCTATTAATCCCCACTGCCACCATGGCAAACAACGCTAAAAATGTGTTTCCCCTTCTTTCATCTACCTTTACGGGTCAAACTGGGGGCTTGGAGAGTTTGGATGAGGGGTTCCTTGAGGAACTACAGAGGGAAAATGTCCAAGGCCTGGCTTGGACAGAAAGGGTCCTGGTGCCCCAGTGATGAACAGAAGGAGTGAGTGTCTGGAGTCCGTGCTGTCTTCCTAGATTAGAGTGGGGTGGGTGGGATGGGGTGGGGCCTGCTCCAGGCTCAGAGAGGTTCAAGTAGGCACAATTAACCCCTGAAGTCCTTTCCTATTCCTTCAGAGTTTTCCTTCAAAGGTTGCCCCTGGTGTTTGTTTAGATCTGATCTCAGTGGAAGGAGAAGCGGTGAGGGGGAAGGATTTGCTCGGGCCCCATACCTTCTCCGGAAGGCAGAGGCCACGTGGTCAGAGGTGAAGTGCTCATCCTTGGACCTTGGACATTCAGGTGAGGGTTTTTCTGAATCCACGGCTGGCCTGCCTGGAAGATTTTTAAGGCCCAGTGTTTGGGGGCAGGTGGTTAAGCCGTGGAGAAGAAGAAGAGGAAGGCCTTAGAACCTCACTTGGGAGAACCGTGTCTCCCACTAAGATCAGGCCCATCTGGCTCTTCCCTCAGGAAGGCAGCCACTCAAAAGTCACCTGCCCCCGCCCAGGCACATGCCATATGGCGGTCAGCTTTTCCTCCCAGACTGGGTTCATTATTTGGTTCTATGAAGCCCACCTGTCGTTTCCCCAGTTGCTCTGGAATCTCCCCCACTTCAAGCCCCAGCTATCAATATTCACGCACTATTCGTTTATTCATTCAATGAATATGGAGGTTTATTTAATCATTAAAAATTGTAGTGGTCGCTGTCATTCTTTGAGCATTTGACTGTGTACCAGACTCTGTGCTGAGCCCTTTGCCTGTCCTGTTTCACTCGAGCCTTACAACTGCCCAAAGATTTAGGTACAATCACCACCTCTATTTTACAGAGGTGGAAACCGAGACTTGGTAAGTCAAGCTGGGATGTGAACCCAGCCTGTTTGGCTCACAAGCTCAAGCCCTGAACCACCACTTTATGTTCCCTCAACAGGCAAGTCATTCAGTTGAGGACCTGCTCTGACCAAGACACAGTCGCACAGGCTGGGGAGAGAAACGAGTCAGGTATGGTTCTCCCCACAAGGACGCCTGGTGGGGGGGACCTTCATCCACCCCTCTACTCTGGAAAACCTTTCCTCCTTTCTCCATCTACAATTGGATTTCTGCAAAATCAGTTTAATCGTCGAATTTCATAGATTCTTGTGCTGAAGGACTCCATGAGAGTTCTCTACTCTCACCCACCAGTGATGCAGGAAGCTGTACTGCAGAGAGCACCTGCCCTAACACACACACACACACACACACACACACACACACACACACACACACACCCCTCGCTGAGAGCTTGGATTCTGGACCCAACGACTTGAGTTCAAATCTTGGCTCTACCATTTACTACTTGTGTGACCTTGGGCAAGTCCTTTGCTCTCTCTGAACCTCAGTTTATTCATCTTTAAAGTAGGCATACATCGTCGGGTTTGGGCACAGATGGAATGCGTTAACACATGCAGAGCGTTTAGCTCTGCTCTCGTGCAGGAGGCCCTGATAATGTCAGCTATTGTTGTTATCATCAGGGATGGGCATCTCTTGCCTCCCTGGTGAAAGAGGGAGTTCCTTGTCTCTTCCTTTGCTCCTGCCACCTGGGGCATTCAGCCCAGGGCAGATGTGCCTGGTAATGGAGGTTAGTCACCAGGCTCCTCAGCCTCAGAGGGGAGGTGAGCATGAGTGTTCCTCTCTGCCCAGGCTCCTTCAAAATCTGACTCATGCCTCCACAACTGTCCCTACAGAGATGCTTCCTTGAGCCTCAGCCCCCTCCCCTTTCACAATAAGCTCACTCATTCCCACGCTCCTAGGTCATGTGTAGAAACCCTCTCAGGATTACCCAGGGATTGGCCCTGGGGAAACCTTCAAGAAGATAAGAGTCTCGATAGGCAGATGACAGTGACCTGACTCTCCAGCAGGTAGCTTTGGCTGTTTGGCCATATTTCAAAACGACTAGTGGCCTCTGAATTGACTGATGACCCAATATTGGGTCACAGTATTTCATGTGGCTGCCCTTGGACTAAGTGACAACTCAGACATAGCCCCAGGTGGATGGGACATGTTTGGGAGCCTTTTGTTTCACTCTCTTCCACTCTCCAGTTTCCGAAGCCTATGAGGTGATTTGGGGGTGTTGAAAGTCAAGGACCTCAACTTAAGAGACTTAATGTGCCTCAGATAGTTTAGTGTTAAGGATTAGAAGCCCTAGGTTTCTAGACAGACCTGGATTTGAAAGCTGGTTCAGCTTTTGTTAGCTGGGACCCTACGCTTTATCATCTGTTTCTTGGAGTCTGTCTCCTCCTCTGTACAATGGGGATAATAGTATTTGCTTCAGAGGTGATGAGGATTAAATGAGTGCAAAGCACTTCCTATAGTGCCTGGAACGTGGTTTTCACCAGTACTATTGTTCTGCGGTGGGAGAGAGCACTGGACAAGAGGGCAGCGTTTGTTACAACTCTGTTACGCTGGCTGTGTTGACCTTAGGCAAATTCATTCCTCTCTCTGAGCTAGTGTTTCTTCAAACTGTGAAATGAAAGGTTTGAGTTTGAAGGTCACTCAGGTTCTTTCCAGCTGTCTAAGATCTAGGTGTCAAAAAAGAAAGGAGACAGAAGGAAAAAAAGAATTAGTACCAGGTGGCTTTATCTGCCAAGATCACATTTCAAAAACCCCAGGGCCTTGACGCCACCTTTGAAAGCCACCCCATCCAGAGTCTCTAGGCAGAACCTTTCCAATCCCACAGACTCTTTGGAAGACCCCAAGTCGCTGTCTGGAGCCCCAATGAGGCCTCAGGGAAGGCGTGAGGCTAGAAAGCAAACCCTCATCACAATGAACCTGCCAGCTGCCAACATCATAGCCGGAGATTTCACCCTTTGGCGCCTTGGGCAAGAGTCACCCTTCATTTCACCAGAATGGATTAGTTTATGGCAAGGGAGGGATGTTTCCCCTGGAGCCTGAGGGTGTTCTGATTGGTCATAAAACAGGTCCACTAGCGAAATAGAACGATCTCTCTTTTTATTCGTCTAGTGACCTCTGACACCCTCCCCCCCCCGCCCCGCCCCGTGGCCCACCAAGCAGTCTGAGTCACCCCAACAGGAGACAAATGCTGGGGCTGAAGGAGGCATCCAGCGTCCCTAAGAATGAGAATCCTTCCCCACAAGAGTCTCCTCCGTTTAACCCCGAGTCCCACTGAGTTATTCTTATGCCCGGTTTGAACCTGGAGGGGGGTAATGTGGGTGGGATTTACAGAAAATAAAAAAGAATTGGTTTCAACTAGTTCTACCAGTTTTTACCCCCTACAGTAAAATGTCACTTAACCATTTTAGTGTAACCCATTTCCATTGACAGAGACAGTGGACTTTCGAGGGATTTCTTGGTGGTAACTGACAAACAGAGGTACCTTTTATGAAGCCTGAGTGCCCAACACAGTGCCAAACATTTTCTACCCATTATCATAGTATTTTTAAAAAATTATTGGCTTCACCATGGGAAGAAAAATATGATGATTTTCATTTTTCAGGTGGGAAAACTGAGGCCCAGAGAAGTAAAGTGATGTGCTCAAGGTAAGTGGAGGAGCTGGGACGTGAACCCGGGCCTAGAATTATTTCAGAATGTCAGCTGCTGCCATGACGTCATGTGCAAAGTTGACGGACGGAAGCCTTGTTGGTGAAGCTCTGCCCAGACCTTGAAGAGACACAGATCTGCCCACCTTTCATGAAAGCTCATGCTCTGCTTTCTGGAAGACCCATCTTATCGTCTTCTAGTCCTTTGACAGCTGGGGTAACTGAAGCGCAGTGGGGCAGTTGACTCATTTGAGCCAGACATGAAGGGGGCAGAGCTCAGTGCTCCTCGCTCTGTCTATGGGAAAGAGACCAGTTTCGGGGTCACATAGTGATGGGGGACCCTGTTTTCCAATCACTGTCATCAACCGTGAACTTTTCCCTTCTTCCAGCAAATGCAGGGTCCAGATAGATGCAGCCAGTTTTGAACATAAAGTTTCTGTAGGAATTCTACAATATGCCTATTTTTTCTAGGCCCCAGTCCAGCCCTGAGCCAGATCCTTTTCTAGCTTGGAAGTTTCTTTCCTCTTCCTATTTCTGTGCAACAGCTCGGCTCAGCTCAAGCCCACTTCCTTCCCCCCCTTTCCTTGTATCTTCGTGAAGAAGTAGCTCCCTCTTCTTCGCAGCTGCATGCTCTCCCTGCTCTGGCTCAACCTTCCTGGGCAGTTTGCGCCATCACTCTCCTGGACCCAAACTGCTTCTGAATTCCTCAAGTCATGTCAGGGAATCCTGCAAATGCATTCTGGGTAACACAGGAATGCCCAGGATGCTCCAGGCAGAAAAGGTTTTGGGATCAAAACATTTGGGGAAAGCTTCCTACCACCCCTCTTCTTAGAAATTAATAATACACAGTCATCAAGTCAAGTCTCTGGAAAGTCCTGCAGTCAGGAGACCTGTTTTGATTGTTTTTTTAATGCAGGGTTTCCCAAACTGAGAAGACCATGAAATCATCCCCCTCATCCCCACCGTATAACTCTAACAACCTGCAGAACCACTGATCCACTATGGAACGCACTTTGGGAAATGTTGCCCCCAGCCCTTCACCAAAGTATGGAGTTGACCTTGCTTTCATCGATTTAAGCCCTTTTTGTTTCTCTGGGCTAATCTCACATACACAATAATCTAAGGTGATGTCTGTTCAGTAGGGTCTTCAAGAAAGACATACTCAATGGGGATGAAGATTTTAACAAGATTTGATGAGGATGCTACTAGAAAAGAGCGAGGGTTTTCCAGAATTTGGGGGGAAGAGAAGTAGAATTTGAAACAACCAGCAGACGGGTTTACCAAGCTTTATTTGCTTCCTAGTCAAAGGACAAAGCCAAGGATGGAATGTAATGGAGAATAATCAAAGTTCACAATCCAGTATGAGGTAAATACTTTGTTGGTGAATGAAAAAAATGAATGAACAAACTATTTGGTCAAAAAGTTGGGAGACTGGCTGACTGAATGAATGTGTGCATGAATGAATGAGCGAATGATCGGATAATTGGTCTCCTGGCCTCCAGACTCTTCCTACTCCATGTTATACAACGTGCTGTGAAGATATATGCATATAAAAGCCAGGTCACATCAGTCTAGTCTTCTGTTCAGGAACCCTAAGTGGCTCCCACTGCCTTCAGCATAACATTCACAGGCCTTGACCTGGCATTGAAAACCCTGCAAAACAACTTACCTTTCCATCCTTCTTTCCCACTATTCCTCATTGGGCACTCTTATTCTAGTCACACTCACCATTTTACGTCTCAATTCCAGTGCTGATTACGAGTGCATGTATTTGGTAAAATTCATTGAATTATACTTTTAAGATCTGTGTCTTTCTCTTTATTGTATATTTAATCTAAAAATAAAAATCTTACCTCTTAGATCTCCCTGGCAAGAATTCACTCCTTGTCCATTATTCTCTGAAAGCACCTGGTCTATAGTGGCAGCACATCACTTAACACAGACGCCTTCTGCGACAGTTACGCATGTACATGTCTGTTTTCTTCTCCTCCTGCATGTGAGCTGCTCCCTCGAGCCCTCACAGAGCAAGCACTCAACAAACATTTATGAGACTGAGTGAGGCGAGATTCGCAAAAATAAAGAACAACAACAGCTATCACGTATTAAGTACCTACTGTGCCAGGCTGTATGCTAAGTTCCTTACACACATTTAATTATATATATGCAAGGGTTTATACATACAGGTGTGTATATATATATATATATGTATATATATACACACACATATGTGTACACACACACACACACACACACACACAGTGAGATAAATACAGAGTAGCCATTAAGTTTGAAAACAAACGTATAACAAACGTGAATGGTTTAGCTATATGACATAATACAGGCAAAATAACGGTGTCCATGTTTCCAAACTTTATGGTCACTGGGATTGTGTGCATGTGTGTACGTATGTATTATTATCAATCTCCATTTTACATTGAGAATACTGAGGTCCAAGGTCACAGAAACACGCAGTGCTAGAAACAAGGTGCAAACCTAGGACTGCTGATCTCAGAGTCACAGCTGGACTGCCTCCAAAGTGGCATCTGATAAATCTAGAAGAAATGTTGTGAGGTCTTTCTGGCTAAGAGACTTAAAAACAGCAGTTTCCCTGAAAATGAACTTTTTATGGTGAAGAGTGTGTGTGTGTTTTCTGAGAAGGGTAACAGCTGTTTGGGGTTTCCACGGCTCCAGGAAGGAAGTGCTTAACGAGAGGAGGACTTGGGTTTTAATCCTGACGGTACCACATATCAGCTGCGTGATATGACCCTGGGCAAGTTATTTAATGTCGCCCAGCCTGGGTTAGCCCACCTTCAAGTCTGGTGTAACAGCAGAACCCACCTCATGCGTTTTAAGGGAGGATTCATGGAAACCTCTCAGCATGTGTAAGTTCTCCGTAAATGTTGAGTTTATTATTATTTCACTGTTTTGATTTTGATTACAGCTTCCCACCTTCCTTCTCCTTTTCCCACCTACCCACTCCCAACGGTTCTCTGGCCTGCTCCTTTCCTCAGAGTGTACAGTCCTCTTAACAGCAGCTGTGACAAATAATTTCTTCATGAACACTTATCACAGCAGCCAGTCAGTCCAGGGAGTCAAAAAAGGAGTCAGCTAACTCCCTACTGGGTGGTGACTCTAGGGGACACCTAGATGACTTGGGGGCGGGTGGGGGTGGTAGAAGAATCTTTGTTTTTTTAAGAATCTTGCCACGTGTTTTGGGCTTCTCCTTGCCTAACTCATTCTGAAATGAGGTGATTGGAAGCCTGACAACATGACGAAAGGGGGCACTGTGACCTGAGTGCCCACCTTTGAGTTGCAGGTGAAGTCTAGGTGTTGGAATTCAGAGGCTCATGAGAAAACTGGAACCTGCTAGCTGGCACCTTGCCCTTTGGGATTCTGCCTGAGGAGGGCTGCTGGGGATGAGGTTCCCCCATTGCAGTTCGGAAGACCAGACCTTAGGGTTTCCTGCCCTCAGCCTGAAACAATCCTCTAGCAAGTGGAGGACTTGCCAGAGAAAAACCCTCTCGCCTCTCGACAATTCAAGCTTTGGTTTTTTTTATTGGAAGAGTTCAACAGGCCAGTGTTATCTGAAACAAAAGAACGATTTTTCTTATTATTACAAAAGCAACCCAAGCTCCTTGACAGGAAGAAAAATAACAAAAATGCTGATAAATATAATGAAGAAAAAAATTAAATACTGATAATTTTCCATCCAAAGAGAACAACCGTCGTTCTTCCTTACCTTTTTCTCTGCTTAGAGGAAAGCCATTACCCCGGGATTGAAGGCACAGGCTCTCTGAGCTGGACTAGAATCCTAGATACGCACGTGGGGGCTGCTCTCTTAAACTTGCTGAGCCTTATTTCTTCAATTGTGAAATGAAAATAAAAAGCACATCTATGATATTAAAAAGTGATTTTAAAACATTTTTCAAAAGACAGCATCTACGTTATAGGGTTGAAATAATGCCTAAAAGTGACACAGCAAATGTTAGCTCTTATTATAGCAAATATATCTTCTTACCCCACCCCCAAAATGTCAGCACACCATGGATACTGTTTGCAACCTGCCTTTCCCCCCCTCCCTAGGCAGCAACGTGAATCTCTTTCCAGCATTAAATATTCTATGATGAAGACCTGGCCTTTTTTACCAGTCCGCTGTTGATGGACATTCAGGTTATATCAAGTATTTCATTATTATAAACAATGCTGCATGAACATAACTATGGCTAAATCTTTGTGCCCTGCCATAATTATTTCCTTGGGGCCAATTTTAAGAGGTAAAATTGCAGGGCTTTCAGGGCAGGCACAATTTTATGACTTGTGATACCTGTTACCAAATGCCCTCCAGAAAGATTGTACCAAGTTCCCTTCCCACCAGCAGGGAATGAGAGTGACTGTTTCCCTGTGACTGTATGCCATCGTTAACACTGGCTTTTATCATTTTTGTCATCTTTAAGCAATTATTCTTGAGCAAGGGAATTTCTTCTATCTGTCTGATTCAACTGGGAACTGCCGGAAGGCAGGGCAGGGAGGTAGTTCCTTCATCTGTGTAGTTCCCGTGCCTGGTGCACGCTCTGCCCATAGTAAACACTCACGAAATACCGGAACTGAATCTTAGAAGTCAAGAGTGACTTTTTACGTGCCCCGGACAGCCAATTCTCACAAAATGTAAAACCTAACAACTAAGAATTGGACCTGGATGAAATTCAGGGACTAAGCACAGAGGAAGGTGAAGGCATTTCCAGAAGCACTGCCCTGATGATATTCAGATAGCACTCAGCCAAGTGATAAGTTCTGAGATCAGCCTGGGTTGGGGCCACTTATCTGCCAGCAGATTTGCATGTGTAACTTGAGATCCACTCCAGTTTCAAATACTTAGTGGAGCTCTGAGCCAGGATTCTTGGGTTTCGCACTGTCACCATTTTGGTGGTGGCTCAGGACATGTTGCTTCGTCCTTTTGGGCTTGGTGTTCCCATCTGTTTAGTGGGGAGCTTAATAGTGTTTCCACCAGAGGTATTTCAACAATCATGGGATGCTACCTCCTTCTCCCTTCCAACATTTATTGAGGATTTATTATGCCAGCCACCTGGTACCCAGAGGTAAGGAGGCCTCTCACATTGCTGCCCTTGTTCCTGGGCAGGGGAGAGGAGCCCAGGAGCGTGAGGGGATGTGAGCAACCCTGCGGTCCGACGCAGGCCAGGTGCCAGGAGAGGCCATGTTTGTCATTGGCCACTCCAATTACAATTCCAGTCCCCAGTCCCAGGGGGATATCCCAGGGGGATGTCATCTACCATCTCCTGCCTGGACTTGTCTTCGCCACAGCTCCCCTCGTGCCAAGGCAGGATGACTCCAAAAGTGGCTGCTCCTGCTGCCAGGCCCGACCCTGCTCCTCACTGCAGGTCCACCAATGGGCAGGGGGAGCTGAAGGACGGGATCCTGAGAGGAGGGGTCCCTGGCCCCACAACTGCCCAGCCCCTACCTGCCCTGCCTTGTTTTTAGGCGAATCTTTTTTAAAATGATATCTTTTATTTAACCCAAATATAAAAGCTATTATTTCAATATGTAATCAATATAAAGTATTGATGAGGTATCATATATATATATATATATATATATATATATATATATATATATATAATATTTTTTTTTGTACAAATCTTTGAAATCTGGTGTGTGTTTTACACCTGCAACACATCTCGATTTGGATGCTACATTTTCAGGGGCTAGTAGCCAAAAAGTGGAAACAAGCCAAATGTCCATCAACTGATGAAGAGATAAACCAAAGGTAGTGTATCCATACAATTGAATATTATTCAGCCATAAAAAGGAATAAAGTACAACATGGAGGAACCCTTGAAAACATGCTAAGTGAAAGAAGGCAGACACAGAAGATCATACATTGAATGATTCCATTTATATGAAAATGTCCAGGATAGGCAAATCCATAGAGACAGAAAGTAGATTACGGTGGCCAGAGACTGAGGACAGGGTGGAGAGCAGAGTGACTGCTAATAGGAATGGGGTTTCTTTTGAAGGTAACGAAATGTTCTGGAATCAGTGGTGATGGTTGCACAACCCTAGGAATATATATACTAGTAGCCCCTGAGTTGTATACTTTAAAATGGTGAATTTAATGGTATATGAGTTATATCTCAATTTAAAAAATTAATGCTAAAATGTATTAAAAATAAAATTTTGTCCTACCAAAACAATAAAGTTGTTTTTAACAGGAAAATACTTTATACTGATTCAGTTTTCAAATTTCAATACAAACTAATGAAAATTAAATAAAATTTAAAGTCAGTTCCTTACTCACACCAGCCACAATTCAAGTCTCAGTAACCACATGTGTCCAGTGGCTACCATACTGGACAATGCATCTCTGAAGTATCGCTGCTCCATGTGATCAAATGAGGGTGTGACTGGCCACCTCTGGCCAACCCTGGGTAAATCTTGAAGTACTGGAGGCAGATTGGTACTAGGACACTGGGGTGAATGAATGAAGCTAGGACAGTATACAGACCCCTTTTCTTTTCCACCTTGAGCCCAATCATATCAATTTTATCATTCCTTTCCAACAACTCTATCTTATAAGTGAAAAAATCCACAGAATGTCAAAACCAGAAGGAAACTTTGAGATAACCAATCTTTAAAAATTAATGTAAAGTCTACTCTTTGTGGTGTACAGTTCTGTATGTTTTGACAAATGCATGATGTGGCGTCCTCCACCACAATCAAGATACAGAACGATTCTACCACTTGCCCCGTTCCCTCCTGTTGCCCAGTTCCTACTGTTTTGCCGCTTGCCAGATTTCCTCCTGCCACCCAGTTACTATTCTACGCTTTCATTTCTTGACTGCCCACCATTGACCAGGCCTCTGATCTGCAGTACACACTAGCTTTCTTACTTAATCCCCTCAACAACCCTGTATAGTGGACCTTCTGCTCTTAATGGCAGTACCGGCATATGAACACAGACCCACCAGCTCCAAAGTCCACATTCTTAACTACTGATTTCCAAGAGTCGTTCCACACTGAGTCAGTCAGAAGGCCCTCTTCTCAGGCCACTCAGGGCGGAAGGGAGCACAACAAAACATCCAAGGGGCAATGACCAGTAGTCAGCTGACTCCTGCCTGGGCAACTGAGGAATCCGTCCCCACCCCGTGGGATACGACCATTTGGGGTATCAAAATCAGTTTTCAGGCTTCATCAGCCAACAATGTTGTTTTACTCCCAAATGACCTGTTGCCATCTTCCTGATTATCTAGATCATTTTTACAAACCCCTCTCCTTCCTTAAACTGGGGTGACACCAACACTTTCCAGGCTTAACTTCAGGTGAAGAGGGAGTCAGACTGTTTTATGAAGAAGCCGAAGAGATTTAGTACCAGAAGCCTCTCTCTGAGGTCCTGCTGAGAACTCGGCCCCAGAAAAGCTGGGAAAGACAAGGCTGGTTCCAAACTCAAGTTTACGGTTGCCATAACCCAAGTTTAACCAGCAAATTTTTATAAATGAACCCCCTCTGAGAACTGTATAGTAATTCTAATCCTCAGCCTTTCAGGATAAAGAGAGGCAAGGAGAAACCAAATATTTTAGGGCTGTGGAAAGGCAACCATTCTCACTTCTATGTACTTCTTGACAGCTCTCGTTATGGGAAGAAGCCAAGTACACACACACACACACACACACACACACACACACACACACACACAGTGCTATGGAGTCAAACACAAACAATGACCGATAATTTCTCTTTAGCTTCTTCACCTCTCTTGGCTTGGGGGGATGTAGGCCTGAATTGAGGAAGGTGGTATAAATTACCAAAAATAAATAAATATTTTTCTTTTGTCCTTAATTTGAGAAACAGTTTAAACTATTAATAAGCTTGAGTATAATTTACCAGGGATACCCTGGGGCTTACGAGGTTACTTTTTTTTAAGTCTCAAATATGATATATGTTTGTTGGAGAAATTTTTCAAAATTGCTGAAGGCAAAAAAATACCTAAAAAATATTTAACTACGTTATTCCCCCATTCAATGCTAATATTTTTTTCCCTTTTTAAAAGTATAGTTGACATACAATATTATATTAGTTTCAGGTGTACAACACGGTGATTCAACATTTATATTCCTTATGATGTAATCACCACAATAAGTCTACGATGTGAATATTTCAAACCTTCCAAACTTTTTCTGTCCGTAAGTGGATTATTTTTCCCCCCACAAAAATGGAATTGCACACAAGATGCTGTGTTTTATAAGCTTGTCTTTTTAAAATAATTGTATCAATGGTTTTCTTTGTTGTTGTTGTTTTTTAAATGGCCATATCAATTGTTCTTAGGCACACCAGGTAAATTATTAATATAACCAGAAAGGATCCCCGCCAGCCTCCTGGGAGATGCACACGATTGAGCACAGCAACTTCAGCATGGTTTATTAAGGAGATAAACTCCTCCATCTCTTCTTGTGAAGCGTAGCTGTTAAACAGTTGAGTCCCAAGATGAAAGGGAGTTGGCATGGCTGAATCAGCTCTTTGCATTGGTCGTGCCTGCCGCCTGTTTTATTAAGCGTGCTGGTGTGTCCAACGCCGCAGAATGAAAAGAAAGGCGTTTTTGTGGACTAGGACTGTATCCCCACACCTCCAACCCCACCCCCACCCCACCCCCCTCAGCCTGACAGAGCTGGAGGCTGAGGGGAAAATGCCATCAGGCCGGTGAAGGCACAGACCCACCTCAGAAACCAGGATGCTCAGAAAAGCAGTGAGTAGGAAGTGACTGCTGCCTCTGAATTGAAAAAGAAACGTAAAGACAAAATCTCCTCGGTTCCCGGCTCCTTGTGTGTGTTGTGTTTGCCTCGGGAGTCAGGAAGTAGGTGGCTTGTGGCCCTTGGTGAGTAAGAAGCCCCCCTTGATCTGAGTTGAAATAGCTCCCCTTTGTCTACTGGACTGAGCTGGGCATTTCTGTTCCTGGTCCAATGCCAAACTTTGCAAGGCTGTAAATGACTATAAAAATCCTAAGACAGAGGCTCAAGAAGGAGGAACACTAATTAAGGAAATCCTGAATGTCCTAAACCTGCTCCTTAATAAGAGGGACATAATAACAGGCAAAGTGGAGAAGCTCATAAATTACTGATGAAGCCCCAGCGTAGTGGGGGGTGGAACCTGGCAGATGGAGCCCAGGTTCATTTCTGGGGTTAATGGAACCTGCCTGGTCCTTGGGATTGTGTAATGCCAGGTGCGGTGTTTCCCTCCTGCCTCCCTGGGAGAGGTAAGTTTGAGGGAGGTGATCATAGCACAGTCACCGAAAACCAGAGTGATACTTGCTCTGGGCCACAGAGGGAAGTGGGTCACCGGAGATGATTAGAATTCATGCTGGGTCTTGGAGAGGTGCTCCCAGATCAGTAAATAACATCCCCCTCCCTTTCCGTCTCCCTATTTCTCATCTTCCCCTCCCCCTCCGCCTCATTTATCACAGGAAATAAGGGACAGCCAGAAAAAAGGACAGGACTGCTTAGGGCTTCTAAAGCCGTCTTCCCTCTGAGAGACCCAGGCGCTACACTGTAGTCACTCAGAGCCTCCTGGCAAAAAGAGCAACACATTCAGCCAGAGAAAAATGCAGGAACAGAGAGATGTATCAACTGGATTCCACTCACACAGCAAATTGGGGAATCCGTTTCATTGGCTTTCCATTAAAGATCCCGTTGCTCACTGTAGACCCTACAGTTTGATGGCTTTATATGAGCAAAATGGAAACCCCATGACTCAGTCCACATTTTCATGACTAGGATCCGGACGAAACTGGAAAAGTCACACATGGCACGTCCAATACCAAGAGGTTTCCCAATGCTTGATGACTGTGTCTATGTGGACAGTGATTTCAGGACTCTTTTTCCGTAAAGCCTACCGATAACAACAACAGTGAACGAATGGAACCTGACCCTTCGTGAACCCTTATCTATCTCAGGCACATATAGACAAATATATTTTCTCATTTAGTCCTCACAAGAAACCTGGGAGGAAACCCGGACTCAGAGAGGTAATACGATTGCCCACGATCACACAGCATCAGAGTCAAGATTCAAACCCAGGGCTGTTGGGTTCCAGAGCCCAGGTTCCTAACTGCGTGATTACAACCAGACTTGGTACTGTTTGGGATGCAAACTGAGGTGGAGGTTAAGATCCAGGGCTATGGAGCCAGAAAGACTTTAAGCCTGTCTTGGACACTTACTCTAGGGTGAGTCACTTTCCTCCCCGAGCCTCAGTTTTCTCATCTGTAAAATGGGAAAGATAATTCCCTTTTTGAGGACTAAATGAGATACTTCACATAAAGTGCTTAACGCACATGAATGTCATCAGTCACTGAGCTGGGAATGCTTGTTTCTGGGGGCACCCATATGGGAGGGGTTGGGGAGAGCCCCAGCAGAGCCCTTAGAGGAGCCGCAGAAAGCGGTGCGCCTCATATCCACAATTTCGATGAAACCCGTAATTATAACCCCTGCTGCCACCCCTGGTCCTGAGGCATCTTTGTAGTTCTCCAGGGTCAGGTCTGATTGTCGCATGGACGGGCAAACACAGAGTGCCTCAGGAGACGGGTGGGGAACAGGCGGGTCGGCTCTTTTCTCTGAGTCAGGCAGAAGGACACACCCAGAACTGCACTGTGGGGCACCCACCCAAACGAAGAAGCTGCTGCTGCCCCTTTCACTGGAGATTGCAGAGTGAGATTGAAAGCCTTAGAGTTTCTGCCCAGGTTCTGGGTTTTTGTTTTTGTTTTACCCCTTCCCCAAGAGCTCATATGTAATATGTTGAATTTGTGCTTAATTCATTTGAATTCATTGAATTCTGTCAATTGAATTCTTACCATGTACCAGGCTCTGAGCTGGGCACATCTTAATTATAATCTAAATTAATCCTCCTAACAGCCCCATGAGGTGGTATCAATTGCTCATATGTATTTAACAGTTACTATGTGCCAGGCTCCATCCTAAGCATTTCATGTGTATTAATTTATCCAATTCTATGAGATGAGTATTATTATTACCCCCTTTTTACAGATGGGGAAACTAAAGCTCAAAGAGGTTAAGTAACCTAACCCGCTCAAAGTGATGGCTAGAAAATGAGGGAGCCAGTCCTCAAAGCAGGGCATTCTGGACCTGGCCACCTAGTTACCCTTATGTGAGCTACTGTTCTTATCCCCATTTGGCAGATGAGCAAACTGAGGCTCAGAGACAATTCACAGCCAGTCAATGTCAGAGGCGGGATCTGGCACGAGGCCCATGCTCAGATCCTTATACCAGACTGGCCTCCATCCTGACTGTAATTGGTATTCGTTCAGTCACGCAATAGCTCTGGGGCAACCACTGAGTGGTCAGGAAAGGCTTCTTAGAAGAAGGGACATTGAATTGAGTTTGCAAGGATTGGATTCTTCAAGTAACCAAGGTAGGGAACAGCATCCCAGATAGAGGGAACAGCAAGACAAAGGCTATGATGGGAAACGGTGTGTATGGAGGGAGCCAGAAGGCGTCCTGGAATTGAAGACTTTGGGACACTAGCATGCTGTTATCAGCTACCGAATGCACATGGACTCACGGAGCACATGACTGTTAAACTGTCATTGACTTTTACTGTCAGTATACTCATTGTACCTGAGGGGTCAGAAGAACTTCTGTTTGTTTTCCCAGGCACTATGCTAGGCTGTGGGGCTAAGCCAAAGCTTCTTGCTCTCCAGCATCCCAACATCTGAGGTGGGGAGGGATTGGAAGATGCAACCCAGGCTGCTGGTCAATGAGAATTTCTTAGGGTGGGATGTCAGGGTGAGGGCAGGGGTTGGGGGTGATCAAGAGTTAGCTAGTGAAGCCCAGAGGTGGGCAAGACGTGATGCATTCCAACATGGACAACCAGGGAGGGCTTCACGGACAAGATGGCCTGGAAGTTTTTCTTGGAGGTGTGGTGAGAGCTGTGATAGACAGCGATGGGAGAACACATTCTGGGCCAAGGAAGGAATAGCAGCGGAAAGTCCTAGAGACAGGAACACACAGGTGAGATAGGGAAAAGGGAGCAGCTAGGCTGTGGCACAGTGTTTGTTGCAGGAAAGGAAGTGGAAGGAGATAAGACTAGAAAGTTCTGTTGGCACAGACTGAGGAGAAATGGGAAAGAGGCAAGCAAAGGAATCCTGACCCAGTGATTTGGGCACTGGGATCTGGGCAACATCTTGAGCAGGGCACAACCCCACTCTCGTGTCACCACCACCACCACCCTGTGGGGTGTCTGCTTCCTGGAAGTGCCTCTGAGGGACGAGAACAATCATAGCCCAAAGGGACAGTGTCTCACGGTGGCAAGGAGGGCAACTTCTGGAGCCAGTTGTATGGGTTCAGTCCAGCTGCTCTGCTAACTAGCCCTGTGACCTTGGGCGAGTTACTTTGCTTCTCTGGGGCCTCAATGTACTCATCTATAAGATGGGGACAGCACTACTTAATCTCCTAGGATTGGTCTGAGGGTTAAATCAGTTAATACGCTCACAAGGCACAGCACAGAGCCAATCACATAGGAAGTACACCTGTTGTGCTGGTACCTGTTATGTATCCGCCAACTCATTTCACTCCTCTCCCTTTCCAGTGATGGTCAGAGGAAGGGCGCCATTCCATTCACGTGTTGGTGTCTTTGATCGTTTGCTTGATCATCCCATTGATCAAATATTCCACTTCCTCCCATTCTTTTCCTGCCCCCTTCCACAAATATGTGTTGAGTACTAACTCTGTTCACTGCTTCCTTCTTTTTTTTAAAAATCCTTTTACTGTGTTTATTCTCACCGATATTAAAAGGTTCATATAATTAAAAATTTAAGTTCCTATTATTCTCCCAGGCTATTCATAGTTTTACTAGAACAAAAAATTGTATTGGGGGCCATTTAGGAAGTTTAGATGCACTCGACGAAGCCGAAAACATCAATACCATGAGATATCGCTATGAAGCACATATTGGTGACAAACATGACATTGTATCTGCTCTTCACATGAACGCTGCTTCCTACCTGCTGTTGGGGGAGATCTGTGGGAATCTCGGTTCACTCCTAGTCCCCTTTTTTTCAACTCAGCCATTCACAGGGCATTGATCTGTGCCGGGCCCTATGCTGAGCACAGGGAATAATGGTGAGTAAACAGCGCGCCTGCCCTGGGTGACCTGCCATCCTGGCCTCAAGCCTGAGACTCTTCAGTGTTAACCATAACCCAGTGAGTTCCCTGCTGAGAAGTCTCATGGGAACCCCACGGAGACGGCGGAGTCCCAGGGCCACACCAGAGGTGACAGTAGAGGAGAGGACCATCATTTCAAAGAGGGAATGTCCTGATTTGGCTTGGTGTCACAAAGTCCCTTAATTGACGATAATGTTCAACGTTCAGATTGCTGCATGGTTTTTAGGTGCAGCCAGAATAGGGGAAGGATGGGACAAAGACTAGATGAAAAGGATGTCAGCCTGGAGCTCCGGTGCAGACAGCCCTTTCCCCCAAACCTTAACTGAGCCCCCCACTGCTCAGCCGCGGGTCATGGGGCAATGGTGATGATAACAATAGTGGTCTTTATTTTTGAGTACCTACTATGTGTCAGGCATCATGCTAACTACAGATTCGCGACTCTGCAAGGGAGGGGAAATGGAGCTCAGATATCGACACTTCCAAGATCATACAGCCTAGCCTGCCAGTGGCCTGGCGTGGGCACCAGGGAGCTTGCAGAATGCCCAATCGAATCTTAAAAGATAAGAATTATCCTGGGAGTGGGGGGAAGGCTGAATTATAAAGAGTCAGTCCTCAGTAATTGCAGATCCTCTTTTTGTGAATTTGCCTACTCGCTAAAATTTATTGGTAATCCCAAAAGCAATACTCAACGTGCTTTTGCAGTCATTCTCAGACTTACACAAGAGGTGAAAAATTCGAGTCACCCAACACACACATTCCCAGCTGAGGTTGAACAAGGTTACCCTCTGCCTTCTAGTTTCAGTTCTCACACTATAAACCAGGGTCCTTTCCATGGACTTTTTTTTTTTTTAATTAAAGTTTATTGGGGTGACAATTGTTAGTAAAGTTAACATAGATTTCAGGTGTACAATTCTGTATTACATCATCTATAAATCCCATTGTGTGTTCACCACCCGGAGTCAGTTCTCCTTCCATCACCATATATTTGTTCCCCCTTACCGTCATCTCTCACCCCCCAGCCCCCTTACCCTCTGGTAACCACTAAACTATTGTCTGTGTCTATGAGTTTTTGTTTCTCATTTGTTTGTCTTGTTCTTTTGTTGTTTTTGATTTATATACTACATATCAGTGAAATCATATGGTTCTCTGCTTTTTCAGTCTGACTTATTTCGCTTAGCATTATAATCTCAAGATCCATCCATGTTGTCACAAATGGTCCTATTTCATCTTTTCTTATTGCCGAATAGTATTCCATCGTGTATATATACCACCACTTCTTTATCCGTTCATCTATCAAAGGACATTTTGGTTGTTTCCATGTCTTGGCCACCGTAAATAAAGCTGCAATGAACATTGGAGCACACGTGTCTTTATGTATAAATGTTTCCAGATTTTTTTGGTAGATACCCAGTAGAGGGATTGCTGGGTCATACGGTAATTCTATTCTTATTTTTTTGAGGAACCTCCACACTGCCTTCCATAGCGGCTGCAGCAATCTGCATTCCCACCAACAGTGTATGAGGGTTCCATAAACTATTCAGTACTGCACTTTTCACATGTTTGTGCTTTTTCTTGGTGATTTCACTGTTTAAAATGGCCCCCAAGCATAGTGCTGAAGAGATGGCCAGTGTTCCTGAGCACAAGAAAACTGAGATGTGCCTTCCAGAGAAAACATGTGAGTCAAATAAGCTTCATTCAACGGGGATGTGAAATACAGTATGGAGAATATAGTCAATAATGCTGTAAAGACTATATAGGGTGTCAAATGGGTACTGGACTTATCAGGGGGATCACTTCATAAATTATAGAAATACCTAACCATTGTGCCGTACACCTGAAACTAATATTGAATGTCAAGTATATATAAATATATATACATATATATATATTTATATATACTTCCCACCCATGGGATGTAAAGTACAACCTGGGGAAGATAGTCAGTGGTATTGGGATAGTTATGTACAATGTCAGATGGGTAGTAGACTTGTTGGGTTATCACTTTGTGATCACTATGTGAGGTGTGTAAATGTGTAAATATCTAATCACTATGTTGTTTTGTACACTTGAAACTAATAAAAAAAAAGAAAAGAAAAGATAAGCTCCATTCAGTTGTGAGTTCCAGAGCTGCTGGTTGTGAGATCAAGGTTAAGAAATCAACAATTTGTATTAAATAAGGTGCATTTGACAGAAAAACATCAAAGAAGGTTATATGTTAATCAGTTCACGAAAATGTGATCAGAGAGGCTCACAGGAACCTAACCCTATAGTTCTCTAAATTATTAGCTGATTTAGTGTTTGTGGCCACTTTATAGAACATAATAACTATTGCAAATAATGAGAGTTTGCTGTATATAACAAAAAGGGAATTCTTCATCAAAAGTACTTTTCTCGGGCGGCCAGCTGGCTCAGTTGGTTAGAGCTCAATGCTCATAACACCAAGGTCGCCAGTTCGATTCCCACATGGGCCAGTGAGCTGTGCCCTCCACAACTAGATTGAAAACAATGACTTGACTTGGAGCTGATGGGTCCTGGAAAAACACACTGTTCCCCAATATTCCCCAATAAAAATTTAAAAAAAAGAAGTACTTTTCTCTCTCTCACACATACAGATACACACACACACACACACACACACACACACACACGGTGCCAAAAAAATGTATACACATTTTAAGAAAGGAAAAAACTGTATTAAAATTACACTGATGGTAACCACTTTGAACACCTCTTATAATTGCAGAAGTCAAACGTGACTTGTATTTATCTTTTCTTATTGGAATATATTGAGTATTACAATTTTGATACAGTTTTTTCCTTTCTTAAAATGTATATACATTTTTTGGCACCCTCTCTGTGTGTGTGTGTGTGTGTGTGTTCCTGTTATTTAAAAAATTTCTAAAATAATACACAAGAAAATACAACAAAACATTGAAAGTCCACCTTCGTTTCTCCATCTTCACCCCCAGCCAATCACTCTCTGCTCATTAACAATTTGATGGTTTCTTTTCAGACACATTTTAAAAAAACATTTATAAGGTATATTTATTATTTTTCCCACCAAAGTGCAGTAATTTCTTAATCTTCTTAATCAGACTTATATATGTTTACCATTGTATCAAGTGATTCGTGCACCAATTTAGGGCTGTTTTTTAAGTAACCTCAATGGGATCTGACTACATCTATTATTTTGCAGTTTGTGTATGTATACAATAGCAGGTTGTGCAGCGTTTTCTGTGTTTTGGTACCCAAAGACCTGCCTCTCTCTTCTTATTTGATTTATTGATTTTTAAGTTATCTGTGTGGTGTGAGTGTTCTCTCACGTATTTAACCATTTTCTCCTTGGATGGACATTTAGGTTGCTTCCATTTTTCATTGTCACAAACATTTTCTCGGTTATGGCCACTGGGGCTCATAACTGAATCAAGGTCCCTTCCTTCCCAGAGAGCTGTCACCGGGAGAAAGTGGGGTGAAGACTTGTTCTGCTGTGGGGCAGAGCTAAAGCCAGGAGACCCGGAACCTCCGCAGAGCTCCGGTTACGTGTGACAGAAACAGGTGCCTGAGAGAGAAGGGCAGGCGGTGGGCACAGGAGCCTGCTCCCTGGCAGCGCGTGTGGTCCCATTCCTCAGGCCCTTGTGCAAACACCCGCTTTGTCAATGGCTGAATGGGAAAGTCAGCCCCAAATTAGCACTAATGTGAGGGCGGTTAACCCTCTTGGGAGGCCCTTTGAGAAAGCACAAAAGAACTTTTTTCAGGGGCTAGGCTGTCCAGCCCAAACAGGTCTGACTTGGAGCCACATCCCCAGCAGGAATGCCAGGCCCTAGGGAGCTGCCCTCTTCAGGTAACCCACAGATGGAGTTTTGAACACAGCTCCCAGTCCTGCAGGCCTGCACTCCCAGGACCATGGCAGGCTGGGGCCAAGGTCCCAGGAGGCAAGAGCTCATGGTTTGTTAATGCTTTGACATCAGAGAGGCCTGGGTTCAAATTCCACTTTTTGCCCTCACAGGCTGAGAGCCCTCAAGCAAGTTCATTTTCCCTGGGAGCCTCGGTTCTCTCATCCATAAAATGGGGATGATAATATGTAATAGCTTCTAGAGCTTGTTAAGAAGTTTACATGAGACAATGCAGGGGCCCCTCGGCGAGGCTTTTCCTGACCACACTTGAGAATCTCAGCCTTCTTCTTCCCAGCCCCGCATTTCTTCCCTATTTTATTTTCCTCCATGGCAGTTGTCACCTTCTAACCAGCTACACCAGTAAGTTATTTATTTCATTTATCATCTCTCTTCCCCAACCATAAGCTGCACAAGAGCAGAGCCTCTTAGCTCTGGTTCATTGCTGTCTCCTGGGAGCCTCACGCAGACCTGGCACATAGTCAGTCTGATAAAAGGCAGATTCGGTGGCACCTGCTGCTGTTGGCGTTTTTCTTATTCTGGACAACTCACCAGGCACACAGACAACCAGGCCCCTGTGGTCCTTGGCCGTGCTTGTCAGGATTCCCACCATCCTCAGCTTATAACCCAAAAAGAGAAATAGTTTTGGACCCATAGAAAACCACAGCAGAGGGCTGGCTGGGCCCTGCCCCCAAGTTATCCCTGAGAGGTGTATGTGTGTGTGGGTGTATGTGTATTTAATAATATGTGTGCCTGTGTGTTTTCCCTTCAGCATAGGAACTTGGTGGGGTCACACTCTCTGTCAGGGGCTTCCCTTTCTCTCAAAATGGAGACGGGGTGTAACTGCAGGGGGAGCGTTTCGCTGGGCGTGTGGCAGCCTGCGTGTGTGCTGGTTGCGGGGCGGTGTGGGTGAGGCCCAGAGTTTGCCTGCCCCAGCGGCCTCTTCTTCAGAACAGGCCTGTCTGGGCCTGCCCACCTTAATCTGACCACAGAATCAGGGAACCGACTGAACCCCAAGTTCTAGGGGAGCTCAGCCTGAGGCCCAGAACCATGAAGCACCCCGGCCTGAACTCTGCGGATTCTGCCACAGTCTCCCTGGCCTTTGCCCAAACATTATCCCACAAGACGCCTAATCTATGGGCCTCACATGGGTGTTGGAGGTTCCAGATCCACAGGCTATGCTTCTGAGAGGGATACTGATGTTTCCCGAGTGCCAACTAAGGGTCAGACCTGTGCAAGGAGCTGGGAATGGAGAGATGAGACACTCAAATCTGGCCCTCCTCCATGGAGTTCCTGTAGGGTTGAGGAGGCGGTGTTAGACAACAAAGAGCTACTTAAGTCACAGGCTGAGGAGGAAATGCATGAGGAACTGTGGGTGCTTCTCACTGGGCACCTGAACTAGGCTTAGGGTGTTCTCTGAATAAATCATGTTTAAGCTATGGCTGGAAGGATTGTTGGCGTCAATCTAGTGGAAGGGCCGGGGTAATGGTGGTAGAGGAGAACTGGGTCTCGGGAAAGGGGAAGAGGATGTGTTGGCCCGAAGCAATCCCGATACTCAATGTCATTCCACCGAAAGCCTGCAACACCCCAAGAGGAAACTTCTTACTTTGCAGAGGAGGACAGCGAGACTTAAGGAGGTTATGTAACTTGCCCGGGGTTCCACAATTGCATCCTGAGCACGTGGAGTTTTCCTGGGGACTCAACCTGAGTCACCCATCCCTCCAAAAGACAGGTCCCATTTACTTTTGGAAAATGTTCAGAAAGTTTCAGGGTTCATGAAGGAGAGAGAGAGAGAGACAGTGAATGAGAAACAGGAGAATCCTGCTTCCGAGTTTACCAGGAAGGTGATTCCAGGATTCAAACATCCTTCTCCAGCCTGGTTCTTCCCTGGAGCCTGTCCCATCTGATTTACCTCTTGTGAAATGAATCACAAAGCAGAGCAGGCCAGATATGTGCAGGTAAGTAAATAAGCCAAACATGTGGCCCAGTTCCCTCCTCCTGGAGGAAACAGCTCTGTGGAGTCTCCAGACAAAACAGCGTGTCTTGCCATTTTAGTTTAATTAATCATAGTTGGTTTTCCCTGTGTTGTTGAATAAGGTCAGCTGGAAGAGGTCGTGAAAACACCCGGGTTCCTGGGGAATAAGCAGAAGGCGGCTCTGGCAGTTCCTGATGAGGACCTCAGTGAGGTGAGAGTCGTTTACTGTGACTTGCTCCACCTTTAGTTAAAGTGTGATGAACTGTCTCCCTGTCCCATGGTGAACAACCACAGCTTGACTTCCTGGGCTGGAGAAGGTGATGTCGTTTTTTTTGAGGAAGCTGTAAATGGCATTCCCCATGCTCCCCCAACAAGGACAGGATGACAATGATTGGGGCCTCCGAGTGGTAGTGAGGTCCAGGTACCCACCTGTCTTCAGGTAACCACGCCCACCTGGGTGAGCCCTGGGTAACTAGGCATGAGCCCCCATCTGCATAGGCAATGTGTGCAGTTTCCCATTTGCCCTGGTGAATCCATGTCGACCTCGGGGGCCCCAACCTTGCCCCTGATACAGGCACCTCTGGGAAGAAGCTCAGCAGGGATGTCTGGTCCAAAGGGGTCCGGCGCCTCCCCAGCTTCAGGAATGGGCTCTCATCCCTTCTCCTTTACCTATCCAGGGCTGAGGAGGTGGAGGGCCCTGGAGACATTTGAAAAATCACTTACACAAAAGAGTACCGTAGGGACAGAGTCCCAGAGAGCAGTTTCCAGGCTCCCTGCCTCATGTGGAAGCGTGCTGTCTCAGTTATTGGATGGCCATCAGCTGTTACTGGTTAGCCATTGGCCGCTGGTGTAAATACCGTGGCTACGCTAGGGGGTAGGAGTATTGGTTGGTTGGCAGAGAAGCGCGGATTGCAGCTAGCAATGGGGGTTGGTTGGACGGCGGATGGCGGATTGCGTGGCTCCTGCTTCCTGTATCTACAACCCAGCTGCCAGCAAGAATATAGTGGTATATCCCCCGTATCCATGGCTCCGTTGTTGTTCCTTTTCAGCCTCACCATATCCTGCGTTCTTGTGCAGGGAGCTGGAGCTGAGACACCCCCCCCCATGACAAGTACACACTGTATGATTCCATTGATACAAACTTCTAGAATAGGCAAAACTATTGTAAAAAAAATATGAGAACAGTGGCTGCCGAGGGGTGAGAAAGGAAATGGTGAGCAGGGGAATTGACTTGGGAGGGGCATGCGGGAACTTTCTGGGGTGGTGGGAATGGTCTCTGTCTTCACAGGGTTTGGGGTTACACATGCCTGCATTCATCAAAGCTTAATAACTGTGTATTTAAGATTTGTGCATTTCACCACATATAAATTTTACATCAAAAGGACAAAAACTGAACAAATACTAAACTCTTTAAAGACTAGCATGCTGAAGTATTTCGGGAAAGTATACTGATGTCTGCTGTTTAAAATGCATAATAAAATAGACGTGTTCGTGACTGAGTAGAGGGATGACTTTGCAGGAAAGAAAAGTACATGCAATAAAATTCAAATGCTCATGGAGTAGAATCTAGGTGAAAGATTTGTGAGAGTTCACTGCAAAATTCTTTCAACTGTGCTGTATGAAAAATTTCCAAATGTTGAAAACCACACTTGCAATGCACAAACATCGTGTGGCACGAAAAGAAGCCAGACGCCAAAGAATACATGATGTGTGATTTCCTGTAGCTAAAGAACAAAACCCACGTGCTCAAATGATGAGATTAGCCGTCAGGATGGTGGTCAGGATGGGGGTCTGAGTCACTGGAAAGGTTCTGCTTCTTCATGGAGGTGCTGATGGGAGGGAGTGTTCAGTTTGTGGAAAGTCATGATCCGTACACTTTCCTATAATGTTTATTACTCTTTTCTGTTTGTATGCAGAATAGACTTTACATTTTATTTATAATTTAATTATAAATGATTACATTTAATTGAATACATCTTAATTCAATTGAATTAAATACATTTAATTGAATACATTAAATTAATTCAGTGAAGTACATACAATTTTTAATTAAATTTATAATATAAACAAATGGGTTTTAGAAAGACGTGTAATGTTACCAGTCTGCTTCAATCAACAGTGGGTAATAACTCACCGTTTATCCTGCTTTCTCTAGTCTTTAGTCTCACCCTCTTCCCCAGGACCCCTCTGTCCCCGTCTTCAGCCAGTACAGTCCCCACAGGTACCACGTGGTACCTGTGCCCACAGACTAGCACAGTAGCCCAGCTAGCTCAACCCAGCAATTCTCCAGTTACTAAGTTGATGGCTGCCCTTTGGTGAGTAACTTGCCACCCAGGAGCAGTTATCTGCCACTGTCACCGCACAAAGGCAGCTCTGTTCAGGCTCAAAGCCAGTGCATGCCCAGGGCGCCGGCAAGACCAAGGGCTTCCTGTGGGCCTCGTGCCAGGACCCGGCCCTCAAGGTGGGCCCGAGCTTTCCAAAGGTGTCTGCCAAGCACAGCATCGCCAGGATGTGCTCATTCCTGAGCGTCAAGCCAGGTTCTTTTCCACCCGCCCACTCGGCCAGGGCCCAGGCTGGCTCTCCTGGGTACAGTTGGTCATTCCATTGTGAAGTATGTGGCAGCCATGCACCATACAAGCCAAGGAACCTCAGATGGAGAATCAGCCCAACTCCTGCCCCAGAGGGATGGGGGGGCAATAGGTAAACACGCATTAGAGGATGTAGTAGCTGAGGACTTAATTGCAAGGCAGTGGGTCAAAGCATTGCCCACATTCTCACATTTGGTACTATTATTATCTCATTTATCAGATGAAGAAACCAAGGCTAGAGAGGTGAAGTAACGTGCCCCAGAATCCAGATGGGGTGACTCTGAAAAGCCCCTACTATTGCCCGCCTTGTTATGCAAGCGCTACGATGATAACAAGGATAACACCTAACATTTATTAAGTACCAAGGGTGTACCAGATACCACGCCTAAGCACTGTGCATGCATACATTTTGTATTAAATTACTAGAAGTACCCTATAAAGTAGTTATTGTGATTATTCCCCATTTTATGGAAGAGGAAGCTGAATAAATGAAAGGCTGCTGGACTTGACTCCTGAATAAGAATGAACTTTGACCAAGTGCCTTTTATCTCCATGGCCCTAATACGAGGTAGGTGTGAGTTCTTCCATTTTCTAAATGGGGGAAACTGAGGCTTCGAGCAGTTAAGTAAACTGTTACACATCTAAGAGTGCTAGAGCTGGGGTTCCAGCCCTAGACAAGCTGTCCTCCAAAGCCACTCCTACCATTCCATCCCACTGTACCAGTCGTCTTCAGCCATACTTAAATAAAGAACAGTGCCATGTGGATTATAGCTGACTGGATGGATTAAAGCAGATGAGCAGCAAAATATCTGCGTGAACAGGAAGTGAAGACATCAGGTGAATCACAAGGAATGTGTAACTGCCCAGAGGCCTCTCAGTCTTTGGGTTCAAATCCCAGCTTTACCATTTACTAGCTGTGTGACCTTAAAAGCATGTCGCTGAACTTTTCAGTAAAATGAGGATGATGATAGCAGTATAACAGTATCTATCTCACGGGGTTACTATGAGGATTACAGCAGTGGATGTATGTAAAGTGCTTAGAACACAGCCTGCCACGCTGCAAGCATTGCCTGAGTGCCTGGAGGGTGCCATAGATTGGGCAATGAACCCAAGTTACTTTAGTTTTGCTACATGCAAAAATATCTTTGCTGAGTTGTGATTTGATGTTATACCTTGGTTTTTATAGAGGGTGGATGCGACAGACTGAAGAATGTGTCAGTGTCACTGGCAAGACTGTGGATGTTATGAACAATGCCCCAGGGGAGACGTGTCTCCCGACCGGCATGCATGCTGTCTTGGGGCAGCCCAACACCCCCTTGGCTGTCGTAAATTTGGAAATGAAATGAAATATGATGTTCATTGGCCTAAGCCCAGGTTCTAGGTACAACGAGCCTTCTCCTTTTCCTATTGGTTGCTTCCTTTGTTTAAAAAAAAAAAAAAGTTTTTTAACAATGTTGTTTTCAAAATAGAAATTGTTTTATAGATTATTTCTGATTTTAAAATAAGTGCATCTTGACTACAAACAAAATAAAATCAACGTTTTGATGTATCCCCTTGTAGACTTTCATATACACATTTCGGTATGTATAGCGTGTGTGTGTATGCGTGTGTGCACATGTGTGTGTTTTTGGAAACAAAATTTTAGAAAAGGGAGAATCATGACATACTGTTTTGAAACCCACTTTTTTTCTTAGCCTACCATAGACATTTTATTTTATTTTTTTAAACATTTTAAATTTCTTTCTTTCTTTTTTTTTTTTTTTAAGATTTTATTGGGGAAGGGAAACAGGACTTTATTGGGGAACAGTGTGTACTTCCAGGACTTTTCCAAGTCAAGTCGTTGTCCTTTCAATCTTTGTTGTGGAGGATGTAGCTCAGCTCCAGGTCCAGTTGCCATTGTTAGTTGCAGGGGGCGCAGCCTACCATCCCTTGCAGGAGTTGAACTGGAAACCTTGTGGTTGAGAGCCCACGATCCAACCAACTGAACCATCTGGCCACCTGGGAGCTGAGTGGCAGCTCATTGACTTCATTCTAGTTGCGGAGGGCGCAGCTCGCTGGCCCATGTGGGAATTGAACCGGCAGCCCCATTGCCCAGAGCTCACGCTCTAACCAACTGAGCCACCCGTCCACCCTACCATACACATTTTAATATGTCAATAATAAAAACAGTAATAATAACTTCATTCATTCAGCAAAATGTTTGTGCTATCCATAAATATTTTCTAGGCACTGAGAACATAGAAATGAAAAAAATAGATAAGCTCCCCCCCTCATTGGGGTTATCAGGCCATAAACCACTAAAAGTAAAATGAATTAAAATGTTTATTTCAGGGAGTGTTGTGAAGAAAACAATGCACTATGTTGAGGCAACATTTAAGAGGGGTGGTCACCAAAACCTTTGAGGGGGTGACATTTGAGAATGGGCCAGCCTTGGACTGGATCCAGGCAGAGGAAACAGCAAGTGCAAAGGTCCTGAGGTGAGAGCAAGTTTGGCCTGTTTTAAGAACAACAAGAAGGCTAGTGTGGCTAGAGCTGAGTGAGAGATCAGGATGTAGCTGGAGAGACAGCAGAAACCAGATTTTACAAATCATAGGAAAGGGTTGGATTTTGTTTTAAGTGTCATGAGCTGGTTTGGCCATTTGAAAAATACGATTACTGTGGCTGCTTGGTGGGGACTAGACTATGGGGGGACCAAATGTGGAAGCGAGGGCGCTGACTGCAGGAATCCAGGTGGCATGCACAAGAGTTGTCGCAGTAGACATGACGGGCACTGGACAGATTTAGACTTAATGTTGAATTAAACAGATGCGCGAGGTAAGTAATCGGGAGCTCAAGGACAGCTCAGAGGCTGTTGGTGACAGTAGCAGTTCTTGACTGAGCACTTACTCATGCCTGGGCTAAGAACTGGGCTAAGCTCGTTTACACACATGAATTCTCTGCTTCCCCAAAGCAGATCTGTGGTCCGCTGCATGAGAGCTGCCTGAGGGGTTTGCTGGAAATACTGGAATTTGTATTTACATCCTTATTCCTGGGATTCTCATTCGACGCCAAGACTAGGGACACCAGAACTCATTTAATCATTCATCAAGTCCACAGGTAGGACTTTTTTACATTTCCTGTACAGAGTGGGAAACTGAGGCTCTGGAATGTCAGTGACCCACGTAAGCTCACAGGGTCCCCTGACTTCACATCTAGACACTTAAGTGCTGCGGTCAAAATCCTGGCAATAAAAATGGCACCACACGTGGTTTTAATAGCTGCCTGGAACTCTTCTTTATGGACTAGCAGGCACCAAATCTTTCCTTTTTAGCTGTACTTTCACCACAGCTGGGTATGATATGGACTTGGGTTTGAAACCAACAGCTTCAAATCCTTTCTAGCCAGAGTGAAGCACCTCCTCAGTAGCAGTTAAGTATCTTTAGTAATAATTGATAACACTAGTAATTGCAGCTCCCATTTACTGAACGCTTTCTATGGGCCAGGTCCTGTGCTAAGCACTTGGAATGTATCATGTCCTTTATCCCTCCCAAGTGAGTGTGGGCTGGAAATAATCACATCACCCTCAGCCCCTCCCTTCCTTTCAGGGTATCTATCGTGGGGAGACAGATGCTATCAGCTCAGCATGGTGATTAAGCATCTCGGGCCTTTGCTACTATTTCGATAACGAGGCAGTGGCGTTTGACCCAGTTCTTGGGCCAAAGCCAGCCTCAGAACCTCGCCCTTTCTGGGGGTTTGGTGGCTCTCGTGGCAAAATCTGACCTATGGCCTCTCTCTTTATGGTCAAGAATCAGGGTAGGGCAGTGTGTGCTGGTGGAGGGAAAGGGGGTGGAAAGAGCTGAAGTGTGAATCAGGCTCTGGCCCCATGCTTACTGGGAACCTGGGAAATCTGCCTCATGGTTGTGGCATCCAAGAGGCTGGCATGACTGTTGTGGCTGGAATCTGAGCACTGCTGCAGCCACTGTGATGCGACTTTGAGAGAAGCTAGGTGGTCATGTGGGGTGTATTTTCTTCCCTGCTTCTCTCCCACAGTCTGTTCCACGCTGAGCCCTCGGGCTGTCCTTGGGGAAGGGGGCAGAGCACTATTAAAGAGGAATGCTTGGCGTGCAAGCACTTCATCTGGGGACTCTTCTGTTCATCCACTCATTGGTTCATCTGCCTGTCCATTGGTCCATCCACGCATCCATCCATTCACCCACCTTTCCATCCACCCATCCAGCCAGCAGATGTCCATGTCCAAGGCACACCTGTAGATACTGGAGAGTATTGGAGCTAGAAAGAGCAGTAAGACACAGACCCTGCGCTCAGGTCTTTATCAGGGCTTACAGCCTAATAAGGGAAACAGAAGTAAACCGACAACTGCCATACACTTTTAGAGTAGTTTCTAGGGGACCTACTAAGCCGTACTGAACAATTCTGGTTGAATTACTCAGAGCCAGTTTGGCCTCTAAAGGGACACAGCCTGGGCTCAGATCCCAGCTATGCCAATTATTATCTGCATGGCCTTGGGTAAGTCACTTCACTTCTCTGAGCCTCAATTCCCTCGTGTGTAAGATGGGGATAATTATAATACCGACTTTATCCGGTTGTGAAGGTTAAAGGAAATGTGCGTATACAGCATGATGCTGGCACACAGTGGATGTGTAATCATTGGTTATTTAATTTCCCTTTTCTTCTTTGAGTTCTCTGGGAGGTACAGGGATGGATAAGACCTAGTTCCTGTCATAAAAGAACTTAGAGTGTAGTAGGGGAGGATGAACATGTGTTTTGCCCTTACTGTTTGCCAGACACTATGCTTTCTGTTTATTTTCACATTTAGTTTGTGCAACGCTGTGAGGGAGGGTTTATGATTCCCATTTCACAGGTGAAAAAACTGAGACTCAGAAAGTTACGTGACTTGCCAAGGTTTTATAGTAAAACTGGTTTATTTTACTTCAAAGCCCACACTCAAACACTAGGCTATTGTGTCTATATACAGCTATACATGGGAAAGGTGATAAGCACCCTTAAAAAGGCCCAGCATATTATTCTGGAAACATGGAGAAAACATTTCTTTGGGTTTCTTGGACAGAGTGGTATTTGCATTCTGCCTTGCAGGAAGCAAACCTAGATAGAATATCATCACAGAAACTGCAGGCAGTAGACCGTCCAGACAGAGAGCACAGCGTGGCTAAAAGCATGAAGTAGGAAAGAGAAGGGAGTATTTGGAGAGGAATCTCAGAATCATGCGATTTATAAAACTTGAAAATTATTTTATTCCAAACCCATCATCTCACAGGTAACAAAACCAAGGTCACGAGAGGGGCAGCGTCTAGCCCAGGCCCCACAGCAGAGAGTGTATCACTGGGGAAAGCCTCGCATGGTTGGGACAAAGTATAGGACAGATAAGGCTGGCCAGAAAGGCTGGGGTCACATGGTAGATTTTACGGTTCAAGGAGATTGGATGCTATCCTGTAAGAAGTAGTGCTGTTGGAGGCGTTTGAACGGGGACTGATTGATGGTGGAGCTGGTGGGGCTGCAGTCCCAGGGGAAAGGAATCCTGGATGGGGTCCAGGAGACAACTGACCTCCCAGGATTTGAGCTGCTTCAAGTGGCCTAGAACTTTTGACCATGGCAACCTCTATTTGTTTGAGCGTCAAACAAATAGGTATATTTGAGGATCGACTGTGCTGACAAGATGGTTGGATGTTTTTTTGTTTGTTTTGTTTTGTTTTGTTTAGAGGCCTCCCTTAGTAAATGCCCTCACAGAACTCTGTTTTTTTCCATTGGAGCACTTACCACACTGTACCTTTAAAATTAATGGTGTAAAGTAAGTGAATGTTTGAGTCCATGGTTAGATGTAAACTCTAGGGTGGTGGGTACTGTCATGTATTTTGTTCAATACCATATGCCTGGCATCTAGCAAGGGAATGGACTAGAAGGGTTTAATTAACATTTTTTGAATGAATAAATGAATCAATCAGTCACTAAGTTCAGCCCCATCACTTTCTAGATAAGAAAAGCAAACCCAGAGTGAAGCAATTCATTCATTCAATTTGACAACTATTTCTTGACCACCTACTAGGTACATACAGCGAATATGGTGAACACGACAGATGAGGTCCCTGTCCTCATAGAAACTGTAAATGATAAATGATAAATAAGTGAACAGATGAAGAAGGCAGTTCTATTTGGCACAGGGTCCCTGTCTTCAGAACAAGGTTTCCCTTGGAAAGAGGCAGAACTGGCCAGAGATGACTGCATTTCCTTACCAGCCCTTCATCTCTCCACCCCCTCCATACATGTTGAAGGTATTGGTTTAAATGCGTATGCAATATCAACTCTCAGGCATTTACTGAAATCATCTGGGGATGACACATTTGAAGCCCCCAACAGAGTTTGTGGAACACACATCTGGTTCAGGATATCTAAGGCCCATCAAGAGATGGAAGCCAGGAGCCTACACCATCCCAAAGGTAGAACTCTACTTGGTGAAGCAAAGAGAACTTCGGAGGTTCTCACTGTTGTTTGCATTTGCATTTCCTTGATTGTTAATGAGGTTAAGTATCTTTCCATACATTTCTTGGCCACTTGGGTTTCCTCTTCTATGAATGCTTGCTCATAGCCTCCATTTTCTCCATGGCCCCCTCCTCATTTCCACAGGAGGAAACTAAGGTTGAAAAAGTCAAATGACTTGTCAAAGGTAAGATAACATAAAATTATAGGAAACCATGTTATCTTGCTCAAGACAGGCACTCAAGACTTGCTTGATGAACTGAATTTAAATTAAGAGAGAACAACCTCAAATGAGCCCCAACATAGAGTGGTAAAAAGGAGTCTGGGCTCTGAAGTCAGGCAGCCCTGATGGACTCTAACTCTGGCTCTGTCTGGTGTCCGTTGTGTGGTCTTGGGCAAGCACTGAGCCTCTCTGAGCCTTCGTTTCCTTGTGGAAGTGTAAGAATCTCTGTCCCCAGGTGAATCGGGGAACCTACCACAGGACTCGCACAGTAATCACGCATTTTTCCTTCTAGTCCCTTCCTGAAAGAATGCAAAACAGCCAAGCGCACAGGGGTGTGGGAGGCCAAATCAAATAGACATGAGTGGTATGACAGGCTGAATAATGGCCTCCCAAAATGTCCAGTCTGAATCCCCAGAACTTGTGACTATGTCACCTTGCCTGGTAAAAGGAACTTGGCATATGTGATTAAGGACCTTGAGATGGAAAGATGATCTGGGTGGGGCCAGTGCCATCACAAGGGTTCTTATAAGAGAGAGGAAGGAAGGTCAGAGATATGACAGAAGAGATGTGGGAACAGAAGTAGAAGTTGGGGTGATGTACTTTGAAGATGGAGGAAGAAGCCCACGAGACGAGGCTCTGTGCTGAAGCAGGAGAGAGAGACATGAACTGGTGGTGAAGAAATAATAATAGCTCTTTTATTTGGGGGGGTTTGTTTTGTATCAAGCATTGTTCAAAACCTTGTTTCAAATTATCTCATTTAATCCTCATATCACTAGGTGAGGTGAAAACTATTATCCCATTTGCCAGCTGAGAGAACAGAGACCCAGCAAGTGCAAGTAATTTGGTCACGTTAAGCCAGTAGAGGAGCTGGGATTTGACCCAAGGCCACTTGTCACCAAGCCACCACGCTTTTCTCGAAGGGAAGTATCGGATTGCTGTGGCATGGGCAGAAGTCAGAGGAAGCCTGGGGGTTTAGAGCTGGCAGGGTCTCTGCCAAGTCCATTCAACGTGCATTTCTTTGTACAACTTCAGTATGCCTACTAGTATTGCACTCGTGCAGGGGAGACCCAAGCTCCCTGGGGAGGTGAGACACAGTACAACACTAGAGATCCGCCCAAACAATTCTGAAAACATAACCACATATGACATACCTGATTGTGCTAAATCAAGTGGAAAGGAAAAGAAAAATAGAGATCGGGGCTAGCAGGGTGGGCGCTTGAGAGAAAGTGGAGCCTTCACTGGGCTTTGAGGAGCATGCAGTAGTTGGGAGAGGCCACTCTAAGGCAGCCAAGGGCTGGAGAAGGGATGGGACTTGTATCATCGCAGGCTGTGATGGGGGTTATACGATGTATTGAAAGTTCGGTCCTGGGAGATCCTGTGCAACTCCACGAGAAAAGTTCTGAAGACTCCAAACACGAAAGGGATGAAGGAAAGGGATGGTTAGAAGACAGGAATGAAGAATTCACGAACACACGGAAAGCTATTCTTTCTCATCAGTTATCAAAGGAATGAACATTAAAACAAGATGCAAATGTTTGCCTACCAAATCAGCCCAGATCTGAGAAAATGATAACAGGTAGTGTTGCTAAGGGTGTGGTGAGACAGGTACTCTCGTCTCATTCATTGCTAGTAGGAGTGGAAATTAGTACAACACTTTTGGAAAACAATTTGGCAATGTACATCAAAAGCCTTGGTATGGTTTCATCCTTTGATCCTGCGCCTTCTCTTTAGCCCAGGCAATTTTAATAAAGAAAATTTTTATATATGAGATGCTCAACTGCACCTCTGTTTATTCAATAAAGTAACAATCTAAATGTCCAAAAGGGGGATTAAGTAAATTATGGTATCTCTACCTAGTAAATATTATGTAGCCACTAAAAATAATAGTAATAAAGAATTTGGATTTACTTTAATATTTTACATTGTGAAGTGAATGAGACAGAATACAAAACTACACATATGGGAGAGCAGTTGGATAAAAACAAAGTGTTTTTTTATTGTAGCAAAAAAAATGCATTATAAACTTACCCTCTTAACAAATTTTGTTTGTTTGTTTTTCCCCTTTATCCACCTCCCCCTCCCCCACTCCGGTTCAAGCCGTTGTTTCTCAGTCTAGTTGTGTAGGACCCAGCTCCCTGGCCCATGCTGGTATTAGAAGCCTTGCGCTCCCCCGGCTGAGGCAGTCGGTCCTCCACGGTCAACCTTGGCGTTAGGAGCGCGGTGCTCCAACCACTTGAGCCACCGGGCCGGCCCCTTAACTTTTATTTATTTGTTTTAAGTGTGTTTTTCCAGGACCCATCAGCTCCAAGTCAACTAGTTGTTTCAATCTAGTTGTGGAGGGCGTAGCTCACAGTGGCCCATGTGGGGATCAAACTGGCAATCCTGGTGTTATGAGCATCGTGCTCTAACCAACTGAGCTAACCGGCCGCCCCACTTCTTAACAATTTTTAAGGGCACAGTACAGTATTGTTAACTCTATGCACACTGTTATACAACAGATCTCTAGAACATTTTTATCTTGATGACTGAATCTCTACAATCCATTGAACAGCTGTCATTTCTTCCTCCTCCCAGCCCAGGGCAACCACTGGTCTACTTTTTGTTTCTGAGTTTGATCACTTTAGATACCTCATATAATTGGACTCATGCAGTATTTGTCCTTTTGTAATTGGCTTATTTCACTTCACATAATGTCAAAGTATTTTTTAAATTACATTGTGAAAAGGATTCAAATAAAAATATACCAAAATATGTCATTGACTTTGGGTGGTAGATCTAAATATGCTTTTAAAAATTCTTTCTAAATTCCCTTTTCCCAAATTGTTTCTATGTGTATTACCCTTTTAATAATAAAATAAGACTTGTTTCTTTTTAAGGGGAAAAGGAAAACAAAGTGGGCCCAAGCGGCCTGGGAATTAGCACATTCTGAAATTTATCACATCCTCTAGAGATGACAACCTGAGACAAGAGACCTTAGGCTCAAGAAAAGACTCCAATATGTGGTCAAAGCATCTAGCTTCTACCTGACATCTTGCCCTCCCAGAACACCAGGTGCCTTCTGGGTAGGACCTGAGAGCCAGGGACATGGAGACTGACCTGTTCTCTTCTCCAAGTCTACCCTTCCTGGGTATTGATTATAGACAGGGTTAGCTGGCACTCACTAACCCAAGACAATCGGTGATTCATCCCTCCCACTTCCAGGGAATGTTAAATAGCTGTCTGTTCTTGGCTCTCTCTGAACCCACCCAGCCAGACAGCCCTTGGGGACTAAAAGAAGCTGAACTCCACCCACTGCGTGCAGAGTTAAACAGAGGGACTGACACAGATTTAAAAGGAACCTTAGTGTGTGTAAACCAGGAAGTAGGTGGAGGGAACAGAAATACATCCACCCAGTACTGCTTCCTGGGTCCACTGCTCTAGCAGAAGCTCCTTGCGGGCCCAGATCTTTTTTTGTCCAGCACCTCCGCCCTCCAGCCTTGATTACAGGGTTGTGTGCCTTGTAGAGACTTCATAAATATTCATTCATTGGATGAACCGTGAGCATCCTATCATTTAGGCAAACATCTTATTTGAGGTGTGGTGTGTTCATCTTGGGAAATCACCAAGAGACTGGAAAGTTACAGCAACAGGCAGAGGACTGGCAGGGAGACCTTGGAAGGGGGGTGGGGTGGGGTGGGCTAGAAGGATGCAAGGCACATCATAGGGGCTCCCTATTTCCTTCCCTTCCTTCCTGCTCCCACACTTCTCCGAGTGCGGGCCTACTCCCCAGCTTGATGCCCGCTCTTATTCTGAGGAGCGTGTTAAGAACAGAGAAGCTAAAGGACAGCTTGAATCCCTTCTCTGATCCTATTCAGGTCGGCTGGACTATATAATAAGCACCTACGGGTACTGTCCCTGAACCAGCGCCAGGAGAACTGAGTGTGAGTCCCATCTCTGCCACTTATGAGCTGAGTGACCTTGGGTAAGTCACATATCCAATGGGCAACTGACTGTATCATAATTATGTAAGGCCTACCTAATTTTTTTAATATTCAGTTTTTGAGTTCTTTCAAATGTGACATGTACTATCTAATTCCCACAACTGCCTATAATGAAGGGACTCTTCTTATCCCCGTTTTATAGACAAAGGAAGCCTAGATTCAGAGAGGTTTAGTAAATTTCCCAAAGCCATAAGAATAGTAAGTGGTGGAGCTGGGATCTGAACCAGATCTGATGACTTTACAACCTGGGTTCTGTCACCAGGCCAGGCTGCCTTCCGTCCACACCTACCTGCAAAGCACTGCTGTGAGGCTCGAGAATGGGTTCATATATGTGAAAGCGTGTTGTGAACTTCAACACACAGTATGGCTGTCAGGACAACTGCGGAGACGGCCACAAGACTAGGAGAGGGGAAGGGACTGGAAAATTTCCTGACCAGCCACCACACCTGCATTTGTTGATATAACCTCTCAGTCCTACGAGGGTGTTTGGCCCTCAGGCAACCCATCCCTCCCAAGGTGGGCAGGAAACATTTTTCCTGCTCTGGAACCAAGAACGGTTTCACAATAAGGGCTGTGTCCCGTGGGCTCTGCGTCATCCAATGGCTCTATCCATCAGCTGACAAGGTAACCGCAGTGCCTACTATGGGTTCAGCGTAGCGCCAGGCCCTATGTCCCTACTGGGGACCACGTCAGGCTAGAGGAGGTGGGTCTTGGCCCCTGAAAGCAACCAGAATCCAGGGCCCTGGAGAAAGAGAGTTTGACTAGAAAAAGGCCTCTTTCAGATGCCACTGGAGATAAAGAAACATAGGTGACAAATCATATGCCACACTGGCTGCTAACTGACTCAACTGCACAAGTCATCATCTATTCATCATGGTTACTGAACAAATTCTCAGTGAGGCTGGGTTTCACAATGGTCACCACATGGGCTCCTGAATCAGACAGACCTGGGTCAGAACCTGGTGCTGCTTCTTCCTGGTTGGGCAACTTTAATTGAATCACTTTAACTTTCGGATTCTCAGTTGCCACATCTGTAAAGTGGAGCTAATGAATTTCTGTCAGAAGTGGAGAGGTGATGCACACGGAGGCTTCAGCATAGAGCCTGGCATGTAGTTGGTGCTCAGTAAATGTACCTGTGTGTGGCCAGGGCTGTTGGTGGGGGAGGTAAATGAATAACAAAAAGCCTTGCCTTCAAGGATTTTACGTTCAGTAGCAGAGGCACAGAAATACAGAGCTATATCATAATGATGATTGCACTTAACATATAGTCATTTCATTTAATCCTTGTGCAAAATTAGGTAACAAAAAGTTGCAGAGCCAGGATTTGAACCCAGGTCTGGTTTACTAAAAGAGAGAGACAATAATGAGAGTGTGTGTGTGTGTGTGTGTGTGTGTGTGTGTGTGAGAGAGAGAGAGAGAGAGAAAGAGAGAGACAGCAAGAGAGAGAGAAAGAGATTGAGAAAGGGAGAGACTGATAGAGTGATTTATTTGGAGAAAAAGGATTGGAGAAGTTAGAAGACCTAGGTATAAGTCTCTGTTTTGGATCAATTTCCCTAGCTGTTATGTATTAACAAACAAACAAAAAAAACATTTGGAAACTAATGTGTTGATATGTTGTATATTTGTCAGGTTGATAATAATTATTACATACAGTGGAAGAAACTGAAACCATACATAGTCCTATAGATACTAACTTACAAAGCCAAGATTTAGAACTCGGTCTGACATTTTTGGTCTTATTTTTTTTAAATAAGACGTGTATATTTAAGGTGTTACAACACGATGATGTTTTTATATACATAGAGAAGTGATTACTAGATGTATATGTCAAATTAATTAACATATGCATGTCCTCACATAGTATTTTGTGTGTTTGTGTGGTGAGAGCACTTGAGATCTACTCTCAGCAAATATCCAGTATACAGTAGTTAACTACAGTCACCATGCTGTACATTACATCTCCAGACCTTATCTGTCCTACCTAACTGCAACTTTGTACCTTTAACAAACCTCTCCCCATTTCCCCCATCTCGCCTCTGGTAACCATTGTTCTACTCTCTGTTTCTATGAATTTGACTTTTTTAGATTCACATATAAATGAGATCATGCAGTATTTTTGTTTTAAGTATCTGGCTTATTTCACTTAGCATAATGTCCTCCAAGTTCATCCATGTTGTCATAAATGGCAGAATCATTTTATTTTTAAGGCTAATTACTATTCCATTATATATAAATTAATTATAATGGAATTAATGTTATATATAAAATTCCATTGTATATCTATAGAGATATATTCTATTATATATACATATATCTCACAATTTCTTTATCCATTTGTCTGTCAACTCACACTTGTTTCCATGTCTTGGAATGGAACACGGGAATGCAGATATTTCTTCAAGGTATTGATTTCATTTCCTTCGGATATATAACCAGAAGAGAGATTGTTGGATCATATGGTAGTTCTATTTTTAATTTTTAAAGAAACCTCCATACTGGTTTCCATAATGGCTGTACCAATTTTCATTCCCATCGGTAGTATCCAAGGGTTCCCTTTTCTCCGCATTCTTGTCAAAACTTACCTTTCGGTAAGTTTTTTGATAATAGCAGGTATGAGGTGATACTCATGGTTTTGATTAATATTTCTCTGTTGATAGCAGTGATGTTGAGCACCTTCTCAGATACCTGTTGGCCATCTGCATGTCTCCTTTGTAGAAATGTCTATTCAGGTCCTTTGCCCATTTTTAAAGTGGATTGTTTTTTTGCTATTGAGTTGTATGTGTTTCTCATACAGTGTTTTGTATTAACCCTTTATCAGAGATACAGTTTGCAAATATGTCGTTCAACCCACAGGTTGCCTTTTCATTTTGTTGATTGTTTCCTTTGCCATGCAGAAACCTTTCATTCAATGTAGTCTCACTTAACTGATTTTTGCTGTAGTTGCCTGTGCTGTCTGCTTTCTAAGCCTGTGCTCCCTCCATGTGCTTTGGTACTCTACCAGCCTTGAAGGACGGGAAACTCACCACAGGTTTGCCAATGAAGCAACAGGCTGACCAATCATTCCCTGTTCTCCCCTCAATCACTGATTTTGAGGAATCGATGGATTTGTACATGGGTAGTGGTGTCTCCTGGGTGACCTGACGATAACACTAGGCTGTGAAACAGAGACAAGAGAAAATGCTTTCACCAAGCCAGCAACTGTTTATGACCTACCGTGTGCAAAGGGCTATGCTAAACCCTCACCATACAGGTATTGTGCCCTCCCTATGCTTCCAGGCTCCGCGGGAGCTAAGGCAAACACCCATGAAATACCCAGCAACACAAAACTAACGGGATGCTGTTTTACTTCGAACTCGAGTGAAGATCTCCTGCGTTCAAAACTGGATTCTGATATTGTCGGTTGTAATTTCTAGCAAGTCCCTTCACCCCTCTGAGCCTGTGAATCGGAGATAAGAGGAATGTACTCAGTAATGATGGTTAATACCAACTGTTACTGGGTTGTGCAAGACAGGCTGGGTTTCAGATATTCATTTAGGGGAACACTACAGCCTTGTGGTTAAGGGTGGCCTACGATAGCACACACACTAAGGACTGAAAGCTGACTGACTCTTCCACCTTAGCTGTGTGGTCCTGTGCAAGTTATTCGACTTCTCGAAGCACTCTGTTTCTTGTAGTAAGAGAATGCAGGACAGAAAGATTCCTAGAGCAGGTGGGGCTTGTAAAAGCCCACAGGAAAAGAAGGCCATGTATGGGAAAAGGATTAGCGACGCTCTAGAGACAAGGCCATCCCAGGCCCAATATGGGGAAATTACTTCCTTTATTTGTGAATTAGAAGAGTGGACAGGACGGTCTTGATGGTTACTGTGACTGAAGAAGCATCAGAGGCAGAATAAGATAATACAGGTCGGGCCCATGTCCACAAAGAGCCTCTGCTTCCTGGGGCAAAGAAAGATACTTGCAGAAATATAATACAATATAGAAAGTATCTGTGCCTTAAAAGAGGTGAAGACAGGGTGCTGTAGTACTCTGGGAAGGCTTCATGGAGTAGCATTGGAATGCAGAAGCAGGAAGGATGGAGCAGATGGCTGCTTAGGATAATGTCACTCTGGCCATCACTGAGTGTTGGGGACAAACTCCTGGTGTTCACAAGATATCCCTCCCCTCCTGTCCTCACCCTTTTCCTCCTCTCGCTTCCCCTCTCCTCAGAGGCATAGGAGTATAGTGGTTAGGAGCACAAGTCTTGGAGTCAGTCCACTTGGTTCCAAATTCCTATTCTTCAATTTCCTAGCTCTGTGACCTTACACCACCTCCTTCTGGGGGTTATGAGGTTTACATGACACAATGAAAGCAGCTCAGTGTCTGGCATACAGGAAGAATGGTTATTACTAATTTTCAAATGAATAATCACATGCTCTCAAATCAACATAGCACAGACTATGGAAACCACCACAACAGGACTGACTTCAGGCATCAACCCATTTCCCAATGGCCTGCAATTCTCCTTGAATGAGGACAAGAGAGGATGAAGCAGACACCCTGCACTGCACACAGACATTTACTGAGCTTCACACCTCCGGGCTGGTGGCCCCACGTGAGGCAGGAAAGTCACAGGGACTCCCTGAGGCCAGCCCTCCTCCTCCCTCTGACATCGGTTGGGTCTATGATGCTGTTGCTTAATGTGCCCGGGCCTTCCTGCAGGCCTTGGTCTGGGACTGACCTTTTACCGGATGCGATGGACTCCTTCAATGGTTGGGGAAGAAAGAGGCTGACCCCTGCCCTCTATGGCCTATCATTAGGATGCAATCAGCAGCCTAGGGACATGTAGAGGTTTTCAGCGCTTGATGTTTCTCAACCTGGCCCTCCCCCAACTCTCCCAGAGGCATCTTAGCAGCAGGGGAGGCCTCTAGTGTGACTCTATCCCCTCCACAGTTCAGGACAAAGTTTCATCACCGATTGTCATTCCCCTCCCAGTCGTTGTTTGTCACTGTATTCTTATCCATAACAGATACATTTTAAAGACCCAGCAAGGAAAGAATTGTTGGGGCTTGCTCTGTATGTTGCAATTGCCTTTATTTTAATGCTGGCCTCCGAGTGAGTAATTATCTGTGGCCAGGTCGATCAGCCTCCACCTTTGTCTTATGGGGTCCTCAAGGACCGGATCTGTATATGATTTGTTTCTCTGTGATCTCAGAATTGAGCACAGGGTCCGGTGCATAGTAAATGCCAGGTGAATATTTGAGAAGTGGATGACACAGCTCATTCATTTGGGCCTAGACACTTGGGAGCTCACTTCCCAACAGAAAATTGTCCTAATAACATTTCATCCTCTGACCAGAGCTAGGTTGTTGCCTAAAATTCCCCCACTTGATAATTCATCTTTTGGGGTTCATCATTGCTTTCCCTGGCCTTCTGGAGTACTTAACCTGGGGTCTGGAGGGAGTCGAGAGGTTCTGAGACCTCTGAAACTGTATGCAGAATTTTCAAAAGTATTTGGGTACAGTCTTCTGATGGCGAGGGTTACCACTAGCTTTCATCAGATTTCAAGAGAGGCTGTGATGAGAAGAGGTGAAGATGTCAGGATTAGAGCCGCACCTGGAGACTTTCTGAAGTTCCCAGATCATCAGTATTCCTATAGTATTTATTCCACCAGTCCTGTCATTTACAGAGTGGGGAAGGCAGAACTCGCCTCATAAGGTTGTTGTCAGGATTCAGTGCATTTTTGAAGTCACATAAACTGGATTGGGTCTCCTACATACACCCCTCCACACACACACACACACACACACACACACACACACACACACACTTAAACTCTTGAAGGATTTCCATTGCTCTGAAGACTTTCTCTGGCCCACATGTCCTCTTTTCATGGCTCTCCCCTCTCTCTACAAGCCTTGCTTTTTCCCATTATAGAATCTTAGCACTTCCTGTTCCCTCTTCCTGGAATGCTTTCTCAGGGGTGCCCCCTCACTCTCTCTTTGCCTAGATAATTCTTGCTTGTCCTTCAAATCTCTGCTCAATTATGTGTTTTCCAAAGATGACTTTCCTGACGATCTTAATTAGATAAAACCTTCTTCACATGCTCTTAGAGCATCCCACTGCTGTGGTCGTTTTATGATTTTATGTTGCTTCCTGTGATTCCTTAATTGATGTCTGGGGCCACCCCTGGATTGTGGGCTCCAGGAAGGCAGGAACCTCATCTGGTTTCCTCTCCATTCTATTCCAGCACAATGTGTGCACATAATAGGTGCTAAATAAACATGTGTTGGGAACAACAAGACTGTCTTGTTTTTGCACACGGGAGTGACCCTAGCTGAAATAGTTTCCCTAATGTCATTTTATTGTTTCTATAGAGTTCACAAGGAGGGCTTGTTCACATGAATGGTGTGGCATGGCCATTCTGGGTGTGGACTCTGGAACCACACTGCTTGAATTCAGATTCTGACTCTATCACTTACTAACTCTGTAACCCCAAGTAAGTTATTTAATCTCTCTGCCTCGGTTGTCCTCATCTATAAAATGGGGGTGAATATGGTACCTACTTCAGAGCATGGTTGTGAAGACTTGTTGAATTCACATCCCGTACCAGTAAAGCACAGAACCGTACCCAGCATATAGCTGTCAGGTTTAGTGTAGATCCAAGTTTCTCCTACATTTGGCATTTCATTCTTCAATGCTTCCAAAACTTAGGAACCTTCACTTTCTCAGGCTTCTTCACTGTCTTTTCCTGTACTTAGCCAGTACAACTGGAAAGTTAATGACAAAGCCAGTGCTGAGATGTGGATCCTCGGTGGTTGACTAGGCTATTAGCTGAATGAACCTCTTTTGTCCAAACTCCAACTGCCCTGTGTGTATGATTCAAATCTTAGCTTCAGCAAAATGACAAATGACCACATATCCAAGAGATGAAACCCCAAATATTAATATTATGTCAGCAGATGCAAGCTTGGGGTCTTGAAGGGAAAATTCATTAATGCTTCTGACTCTTTAACATGAATAATTGTCCACACTTCTCCTTTGAGCTGGGGAAGGAAATACAATTTGTTGAGCATCTCCTATATCTCTGGCACTTTACAAGCATTATTTTCTAATTCAGTCTTCATGTCAACCCTACATTTGGGAAATAAGAAAAGGCTCAGCAGGTTAAGCTATGTACGCAGGGTCACACTGTGAAGAGACTAGAATTTGAAATAATGGGTCTGACTCTAAGACTGATAGGCTCTTTCCGTTAGAAAAAAATACTGGACGTTTTTGTTAGAAAAAGCTCTGAAAGTTTCTTTGCGGTAATGAAACAATTCTGTATCGTGATTGTGATGATGGTTATACAAATCTATACATGTGATGAAATTTCATAGAACTACATATGCACACATGAGTGCATGTAATATAAAAACTTGTAAAATCCAACGAGGGTGTGGTTTTGAGTTAATGGTATTATACCAATATCAATTTCCTGAGTTTGACAATGTACTATGATTGGGTGAGATACCGTGAGGGAAGCTGGGTGAAGCGTACACAGGACTCTAAACTATTTTTGCAACTTCTTCTGAGTCTTAAACTATTTAAAAATAAAACGTATTACATATTATATATCTATATATATCCATTTGTATATCTGTCTATCTATCTATCTATCTATCTATCTATCTATCTATCTATCTATCAACTCTGACAGTTAAGAAAGGTTATTGAAGGAGTAGATGGAGTTGAGGGTGGCCAGCAGGCAATGGACTCCCCAGTCTTCTTAGGTCTCTTAGGTTGGGGGGTCAGGAGACTTGCAGGGGGTGACGAAGAGGCAGCCCTGCCCCAGTGCCTACCCAGACCCACAGCGCTGGACAAGCCTGCAGTGAATGTGATTGACAATCATGCTTCACAATAAGACAGACCGATTGGTCTGATCCACGGGTGTGTTCAGGCCAACTTGTACCAGCTCTCAGGAGCCAGTGTGTGCATCTCTTCCCAGTTCTGCATTCAGCGACATCAGATTGGTAGCATGAAACCAGCCATGGAGGCAATCTTTACAATACACATCCATACCTCACACCATATATATTAAAATGAACTCAAATTGGATCATAGACCTAAAAACTTAGCACTATAAAACTTCTTAAAGAAAACATAGGAAAAAACCCTTGTGACCTTGGATTCGTGGAAGATTTTTTTAGATACCAAAAACACAACCCACAAAGGAAAACTTGATCACTTGGATTTCATTAATATTAAAAACTTCTGCTCTTCAAAAGATACAATTAAGAAAATTAAAAGACAAACTACAAAATTAAATAAACTGCAAAGAATAAAAATATAAATAAAATTGTTAAAAATAATCAAATAGTACAAACATAATGAAAGTGAAAAAAACAAAAATGAAAATAATAAAATGTAAAAATATAAAATACAAGCAACAAAATATTTGCAAGTTTTATATCTGATAAGGGACTTTTTTATCCAGAAGATACAAAGAAATCTCGAAACTCAATAAGAGAACAGCCATCCCAATTTATAAATGGGCAAAAGATTTGAACAGATACTTCACCAAATAAGATGTACAGATGAAAAGTAAGCACAAGAGAAGATGTTCAACATAAAATTGTGAAAATTAATACGACCAGCTATATGAGGTGTTGGTAAAGATGTGGAACAACTGGAATCCTCATACAGTTTTGGGAATGTACAAAATAGTACAACCATTCTGGAAAACCAGTTTAGCATTGCCTTAAAAAGCTGAGTAAATACCAGCCATATGATAGAGCCATACCACTCTTAGGTTTTTACCCAAGAGAAATGACAACTTGTATCCATACAAAGACTTATACACAAATGTTCATAGCAGCGTTATTTGCCATGTCTCCAAACTGGAAACAACCCAAATGCCCATTAACAGGTGAATGCATAAACAAATGTTGGATAAACACGTTTACCATACAATGGAATATTACTTAGCAATCTAAATGAATGAGCTATTGATACATACAACAACGTGGATGAATCTCAAAGTAATTTTGTTGAGTGAAAACCAGACAAGAGAGCCTACAAACTGTATGATTCCATTTTTTCCAGGATTCTAGGAAATATAAACTTATCTAATCTATAGTGACAGGAAGCAGATCAGTGTTTGTCTGGGGGTTTGGGGGGTGGGACAGGAAGGAGTGGGAGGAAGGGATTTCAAAGGGGCTTTTGGAGGTGATGGATTATGTTCATTTTCTTGATTTTTGGTGATGGTTTCGTGTGTATCCATATGTCAAAACGTATGAAATTGTGCATTTTCAATAGGTACAGTTTATTACATGTCGATTATACCTCAAAAGCTGTTTTAAAACATCAAGGGACCAACACAGAATTGGTAGTGACAGGAAAGACAGTCAAAATATGTTGGGACAGAAATACGTTATACTGAAAAACCACCTTAGCAAATATAATACGATAGCAATTTTGTACACAAACACACACAAATCTAGCAGAATCTTTTACAATTAAAAATGCTCACATATACTTTACCCTAGCAGTCTAACTTTTAGGGATCCATCCTCCAGGGGGAAAAAATAGAGTGTGTAAGGTAAGACTACCATGTACAGATGTGCAAGTTGTTTACTGTGCAAGGACACCAGGCTGAGGGGCGTGTGGGTTGGAATCTAGCCTGCATTCCACTTGCCCAGCCGAGAGCCTCCAGATTCCTGTCTACCTGGAGAAGCGCTTTTTGCTAATTCTCACAAAGGTATTGCATAGTCTACGCGCAGTCCAGTTAAAGACGTATCAAGATGATTATTGCAACCTTGTCTGAAGCACCCACTGCCACAAATCAGAAACAACCTGAATGTCTCTCTATGGGGGAAGGACTGATGACAGTACTCCCCAGAGATACAAGGAGAAAGTATGCGGTTATTAAAAAGAATGAAGTCGACATGAGTCAACCTACACAGATGCAGAATGAAATGATCTGAGTGGCCACGAGGTCTCCACTCATGCTCTTTGGAGATTGCCCAATAATCCCCATGATCCTTTGCTTATAGAAGGTTGGACAATTAAGTTCTCGAACTCATCCTAGAAAAAGTGCTACGTACCTCATTGCTAAGTATCACTACAGTCACCTTCAAAGTACTCCCCTTGGGAAGCTATGCACTGATGCCAGTGCCTAGTCCACTCTTATAAGCAATTTTGGAACTCTTTTTCTGGAATGGCCATCAGAGCTGAATGTCATCAAAATGTCTTCCTTTCAATATTTCCTTTATCTTTGGGTAAAGAAAGAAGTCACTGGGGGCCAGATCAGGTGAATAGGGAGGGTGTTCCAATACAGTTATTTGTTTACTGGCTAAAAACTCCCTCACAGACAGTGTTGTGTGAGCTGGTGCATTGTTGTGAGGCAAGAACCACAAATTTTTGGCGAAAAGTTCAGGTTGTCTAACTTTTTCACGCAGCCTTTTCAGCACTTCCAAATAGTAAACTTGGTTAACTGTTTGTCCAGTTGGTACAAATTCATAATGAACAATCCCTCTGATCTCAAAAAAGGTTAGCAACATCGTTGCAACAAATTCGCCAGCCTGATTGTCTGACCTGGTATTTTCATTTTCCCTCATGTTTCTTTGAACAATTTCCTGATGGTGGTTGGAAGTCATTAAGCCAGCCCCAGATAATCATATTTAGGCCTTTAATTAACAGAAAACATAATTCTCAGATATAGAGACTATTCTGTATATATAAAATGAGGGGTTTTTTTTTTAAAGATCTTATTGGGGAAGGGGAACAGGACTTTATTGGGGAACAGTGTGTACTTCTGGGCTTTTCCAAGTCAAGTTGTTGTTCTTTCAATCTTAGTTGCAGGGGGCGCAGCCCACCATCCCTTGCGGGTAGTCGAGGAGTCGAACAGGCAACCTTGTGGTTGAGAGACTGCGTTCCAACCATCTGAGCCATCTGGCCACTAGGGAGCTGCATGGCAGTTCATTGACTTCATTCTAGTCGCGGAGGGTGGAGCTCACTGGCCCATGTGGGAATCGAACCAGCAGCCCCGTTGCCAGAGCTCACGCTCTAACCAACTGAGCCATCCGTCTGCCCCCAGTTGTTGTTGTTGTTGTTGTTGTTGTTTAAGGCTAAAGGATTGTTAACTTTTCTTCACACACTTCGGCATCATTTGACATCTTACAATAAGCATATAGTATTTTTGTCATTAACAAAACAACACAGAGTTCCTTGTACTAGTCATGCTACTTTCCTGTAAATCCAAAATTACATCAAAATAAAAAGAAACTTAAATATTTAAAAAAAACAAACCAGAATAACAACAAAGTTTTTTTTTTCCCCAGAAATGAAATACTAAACCAGTCGAAACCACTTCCTAAACTGTCAATTAAACTGAAAAGCCCCCATAAAAATATTCAGGTGAAAGAGGACAGTAAGGTGTCATGCAGGGCCTCTGGTTCCGCTCCCCATACAAGGATGCAGGACATGGTGAAGCCAAACAGGAACACCCACGGAGCCATAGGTAGGGGAGTCACACCACTATATTCTCGCTGGTGGCGGGGTTGGAGACACAGGAAGCAGGAGCCACACTATCCGCTACCCGCCATCCCCTTCTTTCTGCCAACCAACCTCACTTGCTAGCTGCAATCCTCTCTTGCTAATTTTGCCACCATCTTCTTGCTAGCCCCCATTTTCTGCTAGCGTAGCCACGGCAGTTATATTAGTGCCCAACGGCTCACTGGTTACAGCTGACGGCCAACTAACCACAGCTGATGGCCATCTAATCACAGCTGATGGCCATTGAGTACCCGAGTGAGCACCTTTCCACGTGAGGGCGAGAGCCTGGGAACTGTACTCCCCACGTAAGGGTAGCAGAGACATTGGGTGTGACTTTTGTCTCAGCTCAGGGGATCAAAAGCCCTTCTTCACTTGACAACTCAGGAAGAATTGGGGAAATTTTAAACTGGGGCCCACGACACCTATGCGGGAGGTTCAGAGAGTCTGTGGACTTCCTGACATTTTAGGAAGACTTTTATATGTCCATTTTTGTGTGTCCATAGCTCTTATCAGAGTTTCAGAGGGCCTGTGACCTAAAAGAGGTTAAAACCCACAACTTTGTTTTATCTTTAAATTCTGTTTGGAGAAATGATTTCAGTAAACCCACCTGCATGCTGAGAACCCTAACAGGCAGGAGCATGATGATTTTTATTAATATATTCATTATGACAATTCATAAGAAAAATGAGAAAAACCTAGAAAGTCACATTAGCTGAAATTATCATTTTTTTTACTTCCTTCTTTTGTTCGTTTCTACTCTCCAAATGTTCTACAGTGAACATGTATTATTTTGGTAGTAATAAAATGTTATTACAAATACAATTATTATTATAAATATAAATATGTATATAGATAGGTACATAGACAAAAGACTGGAAGGAACCGCACCCCCAAAACTAACAGAGTTCATGCATGAGTGATGGGATTTTACACTTTCTTCTTTGGGCTTATCAGGAGTTCCTAAGCTTTCAGGAGAAGTTGTTTTGAAGCACTAAGAAACCACTTCCCTCCTGTTGATCAGTTTTAAGATCTTTTTATTCTACCCCACCACTGGCACCCCCCCGCCCCCTTACAGCGCTCTCTCCCCAAGTGGCCCCACACTCATTGCCTTGTTTGGGGAAAGGGGAACCAGGACAGGGGAGCTTGCCCAGGCACGCTGGGGCTGACTTTCTTTTGGGGCCCAGTCTCTGAGTCACTTGGGAAAACCTTAAATACACACTCCGGACACTTTATACCCTCTCCCACCGCTGCACTCTCCTAGGGGAGAGAAAGGGTTGAAAGAGCCATCGAGGAGTTAGGCTCGGACAGATTGAAGGGAGGGTCCTTCCCAGACTCAGGGATTTTTCTAGCACAAGAGAAGCAGGGTGAAGATGGGGAAGTCGGGCTCTGCCGTCAGGAGGCCTGAGCTCCAATTCCAGCTCCACTATTTTCCCTCAGCTGGTCCCTTAACCTCTGAAAGCCTCAGCTTCCTCATCTGCAAAATGGTAGTGATTGTCCCAAAAAGGAGGTTATGCGCTAGAAAGACATGTTAATGCAACATCACATAAACTATGAAAGAGTATACATTCCCCCGCCCTAAATGAAAAACTTCTCAAAACCCACATAATTCGCAGCAGTTCGAGCAAGTGAATTATAACCTCGTCACACCATAGCCACCTGGTTGTACCACTTTGGCTGGTAAACAAAAACACAAGAGGCCTTTGTCAGGATGGATCTTGTGCCATGTGAGTTTGGAAGGATGTAAGGTATTTAGCAAAAGGATTCTCAGCGAAAGGATTCTCGCATAAAACAAATTCATCCTGAATCTCACAGGATTGTAAAATTCCAGTGAGATACTTTGTGTCCAGGGCATTGGTCAGTGCCGCCATGAAAAAAATGCTCAGTATGCAATTATCTATTTCTAAAAGTGCTTGACCTCTTGCCTCCTGGATCCTGGAGGCCACCCCGAGACCCCACTCACCACCGCTCGCCCCAGCTTCTAAATAGGGGAAGGTGCTGTTTTTCTCCCAGGTCGTGCGCCATCCCTCTGATTCTCACTCCAGAAATAGGATGTAAACAGAGGATGGGGCTTTCGGTAGAAATCCTGGAACTTCTCCTGGGCCAGGAAGTAGTCACAAGAAGGAAGAGTGTCACTGAGTGTGTGTCCTTAAGATACTGTGCCTCTGGTTGGGAATCTCTCCTTGCCGACCCTTTCCCCAGACTCAGACTGTCTCCCTTATCCTCTGTTCACCCCATCACAGCACTTGGCACAATCAATTGCCTATTTGCTTGTTCGACCCTACCTTCCCCCCTACACCTCCCTGACCAAGAGCTGGGAGGAGGGCAGGGAGCATGTTTTATTCGTCTGTATCTTGGGTATCCAGCACTGGGCTCAGAGCAGGCTCTCAATAGTCTGACAGGTTAGTGAATGCCTGACTCTTAGCACAACAACTTTTAGGGAACAAGTTATAAGTCTGGACTGTGGACCCAAATAAACCTAGATGCAGTTCCAGCTCTAGTCTCCCTGGCTTGGACTGTGGACAAGTTATTTCCTCCTCAGGACTTGTCCCCATGGATAAAAGGGGGCATAATAACAATTCCCATAGCGCAGGTTGTTGTGAGGGCTAAATGCGACATGCACTGGAAGGAAGTAGCTCAGAGCCCACCGCACACAGCAAGCACTGCATAAATGCCCTTTGTGCTCCTGTTTCCTCAGCCCCCAGAGAGTGGCAGCTGGAACTCTCCACCTCCTCAGGGGTGTGGGGACCATGAAGGGTGTGGATCCAGGGGAGCCAGGTCTCCTGAGTGGCAGGCTTCCTGACCTGGATTCATGGCTCCTTCTGAGAGAAGGGGAGAGACACCCGCCTTAGCCTGGCTCACCCCTCCGGGGCCTCCAAGGCTGGGGCTCCCTCTCTCCCTGCCAAAAATTAGCCTATCACATCCTGTGAAACTCAGGTGGGTGACTCAGAGACAAGGCGGGCCTCCTTGATTGCTGCTCCCAGGGCCGGGCTCCTGGGCAAGGCTGAGGCGTGGGCCCTCCACACACACGCACACCCTGCTGGGACCCCAAAGCAGCTGAGAGCACCCCTGCCTCCCTCTCAGAACAGCCAAGGAAGCCCACCTCCCCCACCCTTTCTCCTCTTTCCTTTTATTCCCACTTGTCTGGCCTGTTGTTTTCTCACCCAAGGTGAAACGTGAGATCTGTCATTAGAAATAACCACGATTGTCTAGCAGCTGACAGAAGCGCTGCAGTGAGGAGAAAGGGGGCTGGGCTCAGGGCACCCACACACATTTGGCTTTTCACCAATTTCTTCCCCCACCGCCCTCCCACTGGGACCTCAGGGCTAGATGTGTCCACACCCAAAACACAATGGCTGTTTCTGGAAATAGTCTGGGAGTGTCTTCCTGCAGTGACACTTCTCAAACGGTGGTCTAAGGACTCACTGGGGTCCCAGAGACCCTTTGAGGGGGTACGCAACGTTAAAACTACTTTCATAATCGTGTTGAAACATTATCTGTCGTTTTCACTCTCATTCTCTAGCAAAACTCATTCTCTGGAGTTTTCCAGAAGATACATGGTGTGTGATAGATATTACAACAGATATTCCCATCTTCTATTAACCCAGACACTGAAGAGTCTGCAAAAATCTAAAACAATGTTGCTCGTCTCAATTTTTTTTTCAATTTGGAAAATATGATCTCTTATAAAAATATGTTTTTATGTCAGCAGGTAATGAGTTTATTATCCTTGCTTTAAATCAGTGTTCCCCCACTATTGACATTCTGGGCCAAATAATTCTCGGTCGTGGGGGATATCCTGGGCAGCGTAGGACGTCGGTGGCATTGCTGGCCTCTGCCTGCTAGATGCCAGTAGCACCTTGCAAGCCCCCAGTTGGAACTAACAAAAATGTCCCAGACATTGCCAAGTGTCCCGGGGAGGCAAAAATCACTCCCCGTTGAGAACAACTGCTTTGAATGAATTAAGAAATGAATATTACTAAAATTTCTCAGGTTCAGTTGCTAAATGAACATTAGTAATATATACAACCCTTAATCATTTTTGAGAGTAGAAAATGGTCCAGAGATGATGAAGTTTGAGAACCGCTGCCCTGACACACAAGCCAGTTGTGGGCTGGCAGATAAGGACAAAGGGCTTGCCAGCCCCAGGTGGTTTGCATGGGCCTGCTCCCACAGCAGGAATCAGGAGTGATGCACAGCCCTTCTTACTTGCTTGCTGCAGGAGACGTGAGTCAGCCTCCCTAGGGAAAAGAAACTACTTTTTTTCCTTTTAAATAACATTTATTTTGCATTTTCACAAAACAGAAATTAGCACATACTCAGGGTGGAAAAAATGAAAAAATACAAGGGGGTGAGAAGGAATCCCCAAGTACAAACCACCACCTGAGGCATTTTGGTATTTGTGCTAATCATTAGGGAACCAAATCTTCATAAAGTTGCGGCCACAACATTCTAGCACTGAGCACTGTCACATTGCTTGCTCCCACAGCTGGGCCAGGAAGAGCCCTTTTCGAGAGTTTCCAAACTAATTTAAGTTGTTCTCTGATGGACTGGACAGTGGGTGACTGAACATGGGGTCAGATTTCCGGAATACACACGAAGCCAGCTGCCTCCATGAGTCAGACCTGCCCCAGAAGCCTCCCGGACAACTGGTTAGTGCCTGAAAGCTCACCCTGTGAGTGGCATTCCTTTAACTTAGGGCTTTGCTCCCTAATAGACCTCCTAGAGACAGTTGCAATCTTCCAGTTTAAAACCCTCTAGGTTCCCCCATTCTCTACAAGCTAAAGTCCCAACACGTTTGCATGAGTAATAATAGTTTCCAATTACTGTGTGCTTACTATGTACCAGGCATTGTGCTATGTGCAAAACTCATTTAATCTCATGACCTACCATAAGGTGGGCATTATTACCTCATTTTACAGATGAAGAAAACAAGGCATGGAGAGGCTAACTTGCCCAAAGCCACACAGCTAGTAGCGGCAGGTTTGAACCCACTTCTGACAACACCAAAGCCTGTGTTCTTAGATGCCATGCTCTACAAGCACGCATGCCCCTTACAGATCCCTACCTGCTTCTTCAGCCTCTTCTCCCAGAATGTCAACAGCATGAGCTTTGGACACAAGCGGATCCCAACCTTGACTTCATCTTGAAATAGCGGGTGACTGGGGAGAAGTCACTTAGCCTTTCTGAGCCTCAGTTGTCTCATCCGCAAAATGGGACTGATAACAATACTGACCTCATAAGGTTGTTGTGAGGATTCAGTGATGTAAAGCATGTTAAACCCTTAGCACAGAGCCTGGCCACTAGTAAATGTTCAATAAAAGAAAAAAGAAAAGAGAAATCCTTGAACCTGACCACACCAAGCTCCTTGTGCTTTCCCAGAGCTCCTTGAAGCCACTCTGCCTTCATATGCACTGTTCCCTCCACCTGGAATGTCCTCTGCTTCCTCACTTTCAACTCCTATTCCTCCTTCAAGACCTTGTTCAGGCTCCATCTCTTATCTTAAAGTCCTTTCTTCCTTCTCTTCCCCACCCTCTAACCAGCTAAGCATCCCTTCCTCTGAAACCTACAGCTAAGGTCCCAAACCTGGCTGGGTCTCAGAGCCCCAGGCTTCATATTAAAGATTGAACATGTCCAGGCCCCACCTCCCACCAACGGAATCTGAACTTCCCGGGTAGCACCTAGAATCTGTATGGCGATAGTTTTCTCTCTTGATGAGGACACAGAGCCAGTGTACACCCTCGATGCCTTCAGCACATCAGCCTGTAGTTATTTGTTTCCATGGTCTCTCACAGAGCGTGGAGAGAGAGGGCCTTCAGGGCCAGAAGGGGTCTCCTTGTTTTTCAGTCTGCAAACTGCTCCTAACATTTGCTGAACACTTCTTCTACAGCAGATCCTGTTTTGTTTTAAGTGCGTTACTTGTATTATCTCATTTAACCCTCAAACCACCCTAGGAAACAGGTATTGTTATCAGGGTCGGCTTGTGGATTGACTTGCTCCACTTCCCACCCTCTGGGGCAGCCATGAGAACATGCCTTGAAAGCTTCCTCCTACAGGGAGTGTTGTTGTCCCTGGGTCCTCAGCAGCCAATCTACCCCCCTGGATGGTTCCATCAGTGACTGCCTGTAACAGGAATACTAATGCAGACTCCTTCCTTAAAGACAGGGTCTCCTTTGTTGACCAACTTTTGTTCAAGGATTCTCAGATGGCTTTGCTGACACTTCCTTAGATGTCTTGCCCTGCCTTTTCTCCAGCTCTCCTTTACTTAAAGTCAACTTGCTTTGCAATCTGATGGTCTCCTCAGCCTGACCTGGCTCTCTACGCATTTCCTCTCACTCAGGCATTTCCCTTGTCTGCGTCACTCTTGCTTGGCATCTGCTTCTCAGAGGACCCAGACCATCGCATCCTTTGTGAGAAGATTGGAAAGCTAAAAACTACATTTCCCACACTTCCTTGCACCTAGGGTTCTGGCTATGAATTAGATTCTGCCAATTAGATGCTGTGATGTTTGTAAGTGGAAGAGAAGCAGGGCCCCCTTTTCCCTTCCCTTTAGTTGTTCTGCTGCCCAGCAAAGTTTGAGGAAATATGAGGTTTTTCTACAGCAGATTCCAGTGCCCCTGATGGTCTGTTTCAATCATGACCTTGACCTTCTTCCCCTCATTCCTCACAGCACAGCTGAAACCCTTTAAACAAGATGCTACTAAAGCCAGGGGGGCTATGAGGGAAATAAGCACAGACAGTGTCACACAGCTAAGTTCTCTGTGTCATAGGCCATCGCCCCTCAGCTTTGGGTTCAGTGATCTCCGCAAATGCTCAGCTTCCTGTCTACCTGTGCCTGTGAGAGCCCTTCTCCATCCCCGCCAAGGGAACCCTCCACCGAGAGCACCAGACTCCAGCTCAGATCACAGAGAGCAAGGCCCAGAGGGGCGCAGAGGCCCAATTCCCTTGCTGAAGACCTACCTTCTGAAGTTCTGTGTTCCAGAACCTGCCTGGGATATCAGCTCCAGGTAGGTGACCCCATTTTCAGGGAGAACCAGCTCCCTCTAGCCCTAAGACAAGGATGGAAATGGTCTGGCAACCCCTTTTCTTCATTCCCAACTTGCTGCTTCTAGTCTGAGGGGGCTTCAAAACCACCAGATGATGCTTGTTGGATTTGTTTGTCAACCAAGAGTAACGAGGTTAAAAATGAGGATCAGAGGTTGCGTCTCGGACAAAAGCCATAGGTATCAGTGCATGAACTTTATTCTGTTGGTTTCGTGTGTTCAGAGGGCTTTTTTGTTTACTTCCTGGTTCACAGATGAGGCTGCCTGATATGGGGTCTGAAGAATATAGGTATTGTCATCACCTGAATAAATTCTATCTGCTTTGGAATGTACTGTGTGATTTTTTTTTTTAATTGTGCCTGGAAACCATTTCCTTAGGTGAGACTTAGAAGAATTATTTTGGCAAATACATATTAGGTGCTTGCTCTGTGCCAGGCATTGGGTACAAAGAGCCAGCCAGCCAGTGTGGGATCCAGACCTGAGTACACACCTCACCATGGTAAAGAGTTATCCAACTATTCATTCTTTCGTTCATTCATCTATCAAGAAATATTTAATAAGCACCAGTGTGTACCAAGAATTTACTTACATTAAATCCTTTATCTTCAAAATACCATGCAGGTAGGTCTAATAATCCCCATTTGACAGATGAAAAAACTGAGTCAGAATGATGAAGTCACTTGTTCAAGATCACACCTCCAGGACAGGGTAGAGCAGGGCCTGAGCTCTCAACCCCTGCTCCTCCCTCACCTCCCTCCCCCAACCCAGGGTTTCCGAATCCCCCAAGAAAGCTTTGTGCAAATGCTCTCTAAGAACCTTGTACAAAGCGCTTGGCTTTGTCTGCCTCAGGGAGCTATGAAACGCGTATTTCATTAAGCTCTTTACAAACTTAATGTGGTTCCACCCTTGAGAGATACCTAAGCGCCAGCCTCCCATGACAGAAGGGGAAACCCAGCAGTTCTAGGGCCCTGGCGACGCTGGCCGAGTGCCAGCTGTCCCCAGCCCCAGAGTAAAGCCAGGCCTGGCTGTGAGGACAGAGGGCTGGCAAACAGAAAGTAGGGTGAGGAGTCAGCCATCAATCAGGACAGAAGGGAACCTGTGCTAAAAAAACGTTTGCTTCTGGGGAAAGACCTGTGCTCTTGTGTTGTTTAGTGGGGAAAATGTGCACTTTGGAGGTACAGAACCTACTCTGCCCCCTGTTAGCTGAGTAACCTTGGGCAAGCTATATAACCTCTCTGTCCTTTAGTCTCCTCATTTATGAAATGGGGATAATAATCCCTACCTGTGAGGATTAAATGAAATCAAGTCTGACTGTATTCAAAATACAATTCACCAGGAATATGAGAAGTGCAGTACGGGGAACTCCATTCATTTCTTCTGTACCCATGGCAGACATCACTAATAGATCATAGAACCCTTCCCCACCAAGTCCAGTCACAGCTTCAGACTTTTGCTCAAGGTAGTGCCCTAGGCAGCCACCTCAACAGATAGAATTAAGCTCTTTCATGTGTCCCAATGACCTATTACAGATTTGGTGGTTTAAAACAAGCATTTTATTACATCTCGTGATTTTGTGGGTTAAAAATTCAGGCAGGAGTCGCTGGGGCTATCATTTGGCTCCACGTGGCATTACTGAAGATACTTGATTCAGCTGGCAGCAGGGCTGTCTGAAGGGTCCATCAGCTTCACCCACAGTCCTGGCAGCTTGGTGGGGAATTCTGTGAGGCTGGGCTCAGCTGGGCCACTTTCCCTTCCCACACAGTCTTGGGGTCTCTGTGTATGATTTCGCCAGCCAAGGTAGTAAGATAAGACCTGTCCATGTGGCAGCTCAAGGCTCCCCATGACAATAAGTAGAAACTGTGGTCTTTCCAGGCCTCAGCCAGGATCTGGAAGGACATCACTTCTGCTGTATTCTGTTGGTCAAGGCAATCACAGGCCCACCTGGGTTCGAGGGAAGAATGGCAAAGAATTGGCAGATCATCTTTAATCTGCTACAGTAGGGGAGATGGAATTTGTCTGCCAAGCTCCTGAAACAGCCAGCAAACAACAGGGTGCTTCTCACCCTTCCCTAGGCACCCACTCCACCATCTGTGTTCATTCAGAACCTTCTTTGTACTGTGCTCTGTGGGGGATACAGAAATAAATGAGCCCCGGTCCCTGCACTCCAGGAGCTCACTGCTGATCTGGGGAAATGGGCCATGTTCCTTAAAGAATGAATTAACAGGACCAAGTAATTCAGGCAAGGAAGAGATACAGACGCTTCAGAGGCTCAGAGGAGGGAAATATGGCTTCCTTGTGGGGAAAGGGTGGGGCAAGTGGCATCTGAGCTGCATTTTAAAGGTAGACAACACTTTACAACTGGATTCACATATTCACTGAGCATTTCTTGGGTGCCTGCTGTGTGCCACATACTGTCTTTGGCCCTGAGAATGCAGCAGTGGACAGGACAGGGCCCCTCTCCTGAGAAGCTGCCCATTCTGGTTGGGGAACACTGTTAATAGTCAAGGCTGTAAATAAATAAAGAGCATAGTTTCCGATCACGATAAAGGCCATGAAGAGAATACAGTGGAATAAAGGGACCGAGAGTAACTGGGATGGGGGAGGATGTTGTAGGTGGGGAGTCAGGCAAGGCCCCTCCCAGGATGGAACTAGACGGGATGTGACTGGTGTGAAGGCACCAGCCAGGTGAGCACCAAGGCCCCACGGCCTCCAGTGTCAAGGCCATGAAATAGGGTGGTCGCAATTCTGTCTGAGTGACGGGGAAAGGTCAGTGAGGCTCCTGTCCATTGGGCAAGGGGAAGGGCAGGCAGGGCCAGGGCAGTGAGGCTGTAGAAGCCCTTGTATGAAGTTAGCGATTGAGTCAAGTTTGACTTGAGTTCGTTTTAAGTCGACGACTCCGGCTGCTGTGTGGACAATGGATTCAATGGGTGAGCCGGAAGGCCAGTGAGGAGGCTGCCATGAAGTCCACGGGGGAGGTTTGGGGTGAGACAAATGGGAGTAGGGAGAAGGGCTGGATTTGGGAGTGTGTTGGAAGTGCGAAAAGCATTTGCTGATGGACAGATGTGGGGTGTTGAAACCAAAGAAGATTCCAGAGTTTGGGGCCTGACTGACCTGGGTGGGTGGAGGGACAGGTGCCATTTCCTGAAATGAAGAAATGGAGAGAAGGAGTTTAGCCCAAGTCAGACGGCATTGTTGTCATTTGAATTTGAGCTTCAATTTTTCAAGCACCTATTATGGACCTTACAACAGTTACCGTTTTAAAATGTCATCTATGAGACAGGCTTCTTGTGCCCACTTTGCAGCCAAGCAAACTAAGTCTCAGGTAATTCTTGCCCAGTCCCACAGCAGGAGCAGGGCTGGGGTGTGAATTCAAGGTCCAACCAATTCCAAACCTTGTGCCATGTATTATCCACCAGTGGTTCTCAACCCCACCCCACCTTAGGGGACATTTGGCAATGTTAGGAGACATTTTTGGTTGTCACAATGGGAGAGCTGCAAATGGCTTCTAGTGGGTAGAAGCCAGAGATGCTGCTAACCATCCGACAATGTGCAGGATGGTCTCCACAACGCAGGACTGTCCTGCCCTAAATGTCAGGACTGACACAGACCATCAGAGAGAGGCAAAGGACAGTGTGAGTGGCGGCAGGGAGAGGGCATGGGATTTTGGCGATGGGACTCGAATGAACAATGTCACTGGGGTTAGAAAGCCCCACTGTAGGTGAGAAGAAGTCCAGGTTGGCCAAGGGAGCCTGAGGCGCATGTGCAGTGAGAAGTAAGCTGGAACCTGATCCTGATATGCTTGGCAGGCCAGGTGGAGGAAACTGTCCCCCATCAAGAAGCAAAAGGAAGGCATGACGGTCTAAACCCAGGAGAGAGGCAGGATGGGAGAGCTGGCTTCCCTTCTTGTATTCCTCTTAGGAAAACAGCTGATAAACGTCTTTACACTACGGGATAAATGACAGAAGAACAAACTGGTGACCCTTTCCTGGGCTATCTGTATTTTAATGATGGCAAAGTGTTAAGCCAAAGCAGTGAGGCAATCATGGTGGGATTTCGGGCATCATCAGGATGAGTCTGGGCAGAGAAGTCTGCCACTGGTGATTCTCAGCCTGGGCTGAGGCGATCAGAGGCCTGGGCCAGATTTAGCAAGCCCAGGTTAGGAAGTGTACAGAGCACTCAGGACTCTGTGCCCGGTACCTGCATCATCTCCACAAGCCCCACAAGCCCGTGAGAGCAGTTCTGCTGTAGACAAGAAACCGAGGCACCTAGGGATTAAGTGGTAAATTGTGCAGCTAGTGCTGGAATTTAGGCGCCTCTGGGGCCTGTGTTCTTTATCTTGACCAAGCCCAGGGAAATCATAATAATCCCTATTACTTATTGAGCACTTACTACTTGCCAGGCACTGTTTGAAGCTTTATGTATATTAACTCATTCACGCCTCATGACAAACCTGTCAGGTAGTACTATTTTCGTATCCATTTTACAGATTAGGAGACTGAGGCACAGAGAGGGAAGTAACCTGCCTAAGGTCACACAGCTGCCAAGCTAGGACCCAAATCCAGGCAGTTCCACTCCAGAGCCCACACTCTTTTCCACCATTCCTCTGGAAGCTCCAGGCTTTGTGAGAGGGAAGAGAAGGGCCCAGGCCAGCTGTGCACCTGCAGGCCATTTCTGAGGTTTCCCACTCTTTCCATGGGAGATTAACACTCTGGGAATCGCAGACACCAGGGATGGGGTGGGCGGTGGGGAAGTACCAAGGGAAAAAAGACAGGACACATTCTTGGCTAGAGGCCAGTTGAGAAAGTTAAAGAAAAGACCAAGAAAAATCTCCTTTGGGGGCTTGGTGCTGTTTTGCAAGGTGTTGCATTTCTCCTTGGCGGTATTTGCTTTGCCAAACTGGAACGCTTTTCTGAAATACAGCAGCCTAAGAGGCCCAGTCTGTTTGCCAAGGGGAAACGGGTGGGGCAGATGGACAAAGTGGAGGGCAGGGCTCTACCTTAGCTGCCCAGAGGCCCACCTTAGCTGCCTGCTACTGGGAGGATCTGCCAGAGAGCTAAGAGAGTGAGAAAGGCCAGACAGAGAGAGAAACAGTGGAAAAAGCACTGGGCTGTGAGTCAGGAGGCAGATGACCTCCCTGGTCCCTTTTCTACACTGATGGACTCCCAAATATGTATCTCTCCAGACCCCTCCTGGATTCATACATCCACCTGCCAGCTCCACTGGTCCACTTGGTTGTCTAGTTAACATCTCAAACTGAACAAGTCCCCAAACCAAACTCTGACCATCTCCCCCTCCCCCCACATCTCTGCTCATTCCCTAGGCTCTCCAGCCCAGGAAAAGCTGCTTATGTCAGAAACCTAGGAGATATCCTGGATTCTTCTTCTTTCTTCGTGCCCCACCTCCTATCCGTTAGCACCTTCTGTGGGTCTGCTATGAAAATATATCCTGTATCTGACCACTTCTCATCACCTCCACCAGCCTGGTCCCAATCACCAGTCACTTCTAACCTGCCATCCTGTCCACCCTGCCCTGCCCTTCCATCAGTCCACCTGCACATGGCAACCGGGGTGGTGTTTTAAGAATATAGATCAGCTTGTAATGACTCGCCTGCTCAGAACTCCCTACTAACAGCTACTCTTCTCATCATGACCTCAAGATCCTGTCTGATCTGGTCCCTGCCCACCTCTCCGTCCGCATCAGTCCCCACTGTCACCCTTGCCACTGTGCACTAGGCACTTGGGCCTGCTGGCTGTACCTCCCGCCTTCTCCTCTCCCTGGAACGCTCTCCTCCTGAGCTTCCCAGGGCTTCCTTTTTCCCATCATTCACGTCTCAGCTCAAATGTCATCTCCTCAGAGAAGCCCTCTCTGACCACCACGGTCAATCACTCCTTGTGCCTTTTTCCTTCAAGAATTTTTTTTCTTTATAAAACATATAATATTCTGAAATTATTGGGTTTATTTATTGTCTTTCCCCTGTAAAAATATGAGCAACATGAGATCAAGGGCTGAGTGTATCTTGTTCCCTGCTGTGTCCTCAGCACAGAGAAAGGTGGCCGGCACACAGCAGGTGCTCAATGTGTATTTGTTCACTAGGTAAAAGAATATGCTTTGCAGGGGTCACCGTGAGTGTCATGGGCACTCGCTACACCCAGGTGTAAGATGAGGTCCCCAAGCCTCACCTGCAAGGCCCTTCCACCTCTGATATTGTCTGTGACTCTCTCATTGCTCAGAACCATAAGAGGACAGATGGAGGATTTAGCAATAGATGCAAAAACAAACAAACAAACAAATAAAATAAAATGAAGATGGAATTTCCTGCAGATAGTAAAGGAAGGATTGGGAGCCCTGGAGAGTGTAGGTATGGGAAGTGTAGGTGGGAGAGTTGCAATTGGGAAAGCTAGTTTGAGTCCCACACCATGGTCTGTTTGTTCCTCTGTAAAATGGGTGTAACCCCCTAAGCCCTGCTTCCTTTGTAAGGTTACAGGAAGAGTCAAACAAAAGAAACCTCATATGTGTCAGGATTTTATAAATAAGTATATAGTAAAAACAACAACAACAACAAAAAATTCAGTAAATCTTTACTGAGTCTCTGGGAGCCAGGCATTATGCTGGGGCCTGAGGGTGCCGTGGGGCGTGGCCCTTGCCTTCAAGGAGGAGGATAATCATGTAGTGTGCTCACCCAAGTGAGGAGTTTGCTGAAAGGGGAGTGGTGTCCTCTGAGAGCCTCGTATGAGGGTGGGTCAGGGAGGCCTTCCTGAGGAAATAACATTGGGGCTGAGAGGTGAAGGATTAGCAGGAATTCACTAGATAAAGGGGTGGAAGGAGAGTTGGAAAGGAGTTCCAGGCAGAGAATACAGCTGTGCAAAGACCCTGAGGTGGGAAAGAGCCCAGAGAATGCAGGGGACTCCAAAAGAGCTGGTGTGGCTGCAGAGACTGAGGGGAAACATACTTCGGAAGGAGCTGGCAAGGTGGGCAGGAGCCAGGTCCTGTAGGGCTTTGTAGACCTTGGGCAGGATTCTGTCTTTATCCTATGGGCAGTGTGACTTCAAAAGTGGGGCATTAATAGCATGAGCAGATTTGCATTTTGAAAAGGCAACTCTGGTATTGGAAAAAGAAATATTGGCGGGTAGTAGGGTGACTGTGGAAAGGCAGTGGAGAGACTAATGCACACATCTTAGTAAAAGCTGATGGAGCTGAGACGGGGGTAGGGCCTTGCATATACTGTGTTCAGGAGGGTCACTTCTGAGGAGCCAGTTGGCAATTTCGGGCAAAATAGTAAATGTGTAGAGACATCAATCAAGCAGTTCTGGTTTTACAAATCAATCCTACTGAAAGGTTGGCATAAATGTTCGAAGACCGGCCAGTGTACAGATGTTCATTTTTATCGCTGCTTAAAATAGTAAAAATTAGAAACAACTTAAATGGACGTTAACATGGGGGCTTGTTAAATACTTTGACAGAACCATGCAATGGAATACTATGCAGCTGGAAAAAAGAATGGATTCGATTCATATACTGATGGAAAAAAATAGACAATATATTGTTAAGTGAAAAAAACCAGGTTACAGCATATATATTATTAAAAAAACAGCATATATATTATCATATATTTTTAAAATTTATATCCTCCTCATGTATCTATATTCATAGAAAGGCTGGAAAATCACACCCCATTAAACCAGCGACAATCTCTGACGTAAAAGAATAAAGGTAGGCTGTCACTTTCTCTGCATTGTTTGAATTATTGTTTTACAATGGATATGTATTTTTTAAAAAAGCAGATGTGTCTTTTAAAATATTAGACGCTGTAAATGAGAAGGCTTTATCCATCACCACTTCACCATCGCTGCCATCCCAGGACCGTTACCGCCCCCACCATTGTTACCTCCTCCACCACCAATATCACCACCACCGTTACCCCCACCGCCATCTTCACCACCATCTTCACCACCATTGTCATCACTACCATCTTTACCACCTCTACGACTTCTACCGTCACCCTCACCATCATATCCTTCGCCATTATCACCGTCATCTTCATCAATTCCGCCATCTCCACCACCACCACCACCACCACTATCTTCACCACCTTCACTACACCACCATTGTCGTCATCACCACCAACCCCCTTTATCACCTCTACCACTTCCACCACTTCCACCACCATCACCACCATCTTCGCCGCCTCCACCATCACCACCACCACCACCACTATTGTCAACCCATCACTCTCACCACCTCCTTTACCTAAGAAACAGGCAGTTCAGCAGACTGCTTATGAATACAGATTTTAGCACAGCATTGTCCGATAGAAACGTAATATGAGCCACATATGTAATTTTAAATCTTCTAGTAGCCACATCAAGAAATAAAAAGAAAAAGTGAAATTAATTTTAACAATATATTTTATTCAAGTCAAAGACATCTAAAATATTTCAGCATGTAACCAATGCAAAAACTATTTTGCATTGGGATATTTTACATTCTTTTTGTCGTACCAAGTCTTCAGAACCTGGTGTGCATTATCAATTCAGATGAGCCATATTTCCAGTGCTCAGAAGCCACATGTGGCTGGAGATTATCCAATTGGACAGCACTGCTCTACAGCTACACTGCCTGGGTTCGAATCCCAGCTCCAACACATATTGGCTGTGTGTCTGTAGGCAGGTTACTTAACACCTCTGGACTCAGTTTCCCCACCTGTAAATTGGAAATGAAAGCAGAGTTGTTGTGGGAATAAAATAAATTGTCATGTGTACAAGGTTTACTCCAATGCCTGGCACATAGACAGTGCTATATAGTATCAGCTATTATTCTTCCAGAAACTTGGAAGAATCTCAGAAGTTCTGGCTGCACATGTGGGAAACATCAGAGAGTGGGAGATGAATAAAGGCTGGTGTAGCCTGAAGGGACTTCATGAAAGAGAAAGGAATTTAGTCAGATTCTTGCAACTGAAGTAGTATTTGCACAGGAGAAGGAAAATGGCAAGGGCGTGGTGGAGAGGGTCGGGGAGCAGGATCAGGGCAGACACCTTTCTGGATAAGAGAGAAGGTTTGGTTGAGGGGCAGAGGGAGGAATTGGACAGTGACCGACACTGGGGGCGAGGCTGAAAGCAGGTTGAGGGACCCTGACAATCACATCCTCCAGAACCCCCATCTGACAGATGGGAATGCTGAGGCCAAAGAGAGCAAGTGACTTATCCAGGGAGCCTTACAGGCACAGCCGGGGCTTGGCCACACATGCTGCCCCTTGTTCACTGCCTGAGCACCCGGTCCGCCCATGCCTCTGCCTCTGAAGCAGTATCATATCTCAAGCCTACTAAAACAGGAGGTGCTGCTTCTCTTCTGGCCATGCAGAAGAAACCCTGTGGCTCCTCAAGGCTCCCATCTCAAAGTCTGAACACCCCAGAGAACTGAACCATCTCCATTCTGCTGTAGTTAATGGTGAATGCATCTCTTTGAAAGGTGGACGAAGAAACTGGCCTCCAGGCTGCAAGGACCACCTGAACCATTTAGAGGCAGGAGTTTATGCCAAGGTTTCAGTCACCTTCATTCCCTGGTCAGTAATTAACTAGGCCTCATCTGGACAGCAGTACGCCTGCTGGGTTCATTAGCCAGGAGCACGCTCTGCATCCCACACATCTGGGGTTCTTCCCCACCTATTGGCTCCGGAAAGTGGGCAGCCTGGCCCCCATCTCCAGGTGACTGGCCTTGAGGGCAGGTGCTGCTCTGCACAGGGGACCCAGGCCTCCCCTGAACTGATTGGGGGGCAGTGAGCAGCCAGCTGATTCACCAGTGGCCAATGCCATTCCTACCAAGAAGGTTCTGGTTGAGGCCAGAACCTCTGTAAAAGGTGATGTCCCCTGCAAAATTCGTCCTCGAGGCATGAGTGTTGCCCACTTTGTCATGTGAAATAATCTGTTTCAATTTTTCTATTCTGTTCCTTTCAGAGACCTTCTCACAAGGACCACGGCCATTTTTAAAAGTAGTTTTTGTTCATGAAATAATAAAACAAATATTTGTTATAAACAACATAAGTACAACAAAAATATAAAAAGCATAATTTATTTTTAATTTGGTTATGATTCAGTCTTTCAGATGATCTATGAGTCTTTTAAAGAGCTCTCTTAATTCACCATAATAACCAAACTCTGGCAGGGATCAAACCAACAGCTCTACATGTGTGATTGACCAGCTTGAGACAGATCCAAACTCTTCTTCGGCAGCCTGCACAGGATCAGGACATTGCTGAATTCCAGTTGGACAAACAGCTGGGATCTGGATATTCGTCAGTTCTGATGTCTGATGCAGATAATAAAGTATGAGTTCATGAGGAACCTGCATAGGGTAACATGTTGCAAAAATCAATTTGATAGTAATTCGAAGCTGCTCACATTTACATTTCTCATAATATGTTCCAGTTTCATTGTTCTAATTAATGTCTGACAATGCCTAAAAAAATGGATTTTGCAGATGAAAAGTCCTATACCTGCAGGTCTTCCTCAAAGAAAGGCTGAAAAGAGCCCATAATTTCGTTGATCATAAACACCATTACCCTTATTGATATTTGTGGGGCGCTTACCATCGGCCAGTGGCTGTGCTTGACAAACATTATCTCATGTAATCCCCACAGCAACCCTAGGAGGTGAACAATATGGTTATCCCCATTTTACAGATGAAGAAACTGAGATTCAAAGAGGGCAAGACATGTGGCTAGTCAGAGTCTGAGTTGGGATTTAGATCTTGGGGTGAAGATCATCACTGGGAAATAGCCCATCAAAAAATCTGAGAAATAGCTCATCACTGGGCTATTTCTCAGTTTGCAAAGGAAACCAAATTGGGATTCTGGGCAGTGCAGTGTGTTGCTTCCTCCCAGTGAGCAGAAAAGACATTTACTGTGGTCCATTCCTGGCCTACACTCAGCATGAGTGCATCCACAAAGTTGTCAAAATATTGAAATACATCCAATCTAGTTGGTGAATAGCTGCTGTCTCAAGCCCCCCAAGGGCCTCTCACCACCCTCTATGATACCCCAGAGATCCTAGCTCCTATCCTCAAATCTTCCATGTCTCCCCACAATCCAGTGAGGAAAGGGCTAATGTCCAGCCTGTCAAAAGATCTCTAGTGTCTGTGTCATATGGGTTGATAAATATTTTGAATATCACTCCAGATAGTGCAGGATCCATGGCTTGGGAGGTTATCACGAATTAATGCATCAAATGACCTTCCATCCAGAATAATACTCATCTAACCAATAGTTTTGAGAATATCCTGAGATATAGCATGTAAAGGCTTAGCACAAAGCCTGATATACTCGTACATCATGCTTTCAGTCCATGGAAGTATGTTGTGTTGTTCTTATAAAGTCATTGCTAAGCTGGGTCTGTCCTTTTCTAGAATATTCTACATCCCAGCATTTCCCAAAGGGTGCTCAGTAGCAGTCTAGGTCCATGAGATGCTTCACTATAACAAAAAGAAAAAAGAAAATTCTGAGGTCAAGTAAATTTGGGAAATTATAGATGCTTAGAGATTCACATTGTGCACTATCAAAGGACCTGAGAAAGCCTGCAGTACAGAAATTGGATTAGTATTGTTTAACCTCTAAATCCCATGGTCCCAAATCTATCTGACCACAGGACTCCCTTGTTCTGGTGGGAGAGTCAGGGGGATGGTAAACAAACATTGATGGACATCCTCCAGAATTCGTTTTGGAAACATCTACTATTCCTGGCCCCAAACAAGATAGGATGATCAAGGAATGATAGTGTGTGTGTGTGTGTGTGTGTGTGTGTGTGTGTGTGTGCCTCACCTAAAAAGCTGGTGCTGAGGGCCATTTCCAAAGAGGAACCCAACCTTTGCGCAGGGGTTGGAAGAAGGGCCGAGTCTCCTGCGATGTGGACGCTCAGTTCTGCGCTGTGTGAGAGTTGACACCATGCTTGGTCTTGTCTCCCCACCCCTTTCCTCACAGAGAATGAAAAGTGATGTCTGACAGTGTGGGGTGGGTCAAACCAGGAAAGCTTCCTGGAGGAAGGGAGTATTGAGCCAGCTCTGTAGGAGAGGTGGGGCCCTGATGGGCAGAGAGGAGGGTGGAGGTGAAAATGCCACGCCCCTGGAATACTTGGCACCTTCCAAACCATGCATCGCCCTGTCAAAGCCAGCTGTTGGCTCGCTGCCTTGGCTTGCAGCCCTCCTTCCTTCCCTTCCTCCCCTCCCAGTCCCAGAACCATCTCCTGAGTCAGCTCTTTCCTTCCTGCTTGGGGGGTGGGGGGTGGGATCAGACCCCTTTCTGCTCAGGGAAGGAACACTAGGTTTAGGACTGCAGGGTCCTCTCCTCCCTTCCTCTGTGCCAAGGGACAAACACAACCTGAAAAAAACAGAGACTGTAAGGCTCTGTGTCTGTTCCTCTCCACCTGGGGAAGCACGACCTCAGCCCTGGGGTTAAACCCCATCACTCCCAAGCACTTCCCCAGTGGAAAGGTGCAGGAATCAGGTGCCAGGAGCTGAGGGAGGGAGACGCAAGAGTGGGAATTCTCATTTTCATGCTGGAAGTAGGACTGGAGTTCTCTGGCCCCACCAAAGGCCCCAGAACCCGCCAAGAGTGAGAGGTGAGCAGGGGAGCGGCAAGGGATGGGAGAGGCCCGCTGAGCACAGGCGCCAACTAGGCTCCTCCACCCCAGCCCTGGGGAGTGGTCTGAATCCCTCCCTCCCTCCCTCTCAGCTGACTGGGCAGGGCCCGTGGAGCGTGCAGGGACCTGGAACCGAAACTCAGCAGAGTGCTTGCCCCAGGGACCCTCCCCCAGGAGAACCCCAGCAAGCCCTGAACTACCCTGGAAACTTCCCTGCCCCAGCCGGCCCCTTCACCCCTATCCCCAGTGCTCCCCAGCAGGGGGACTACCCTGTTTCCCCGAAAATAAGACTTAGCCAGACAATCAGCTCTAATGCGTCTTTTGGAGCAAAAATTAATATAAGACCGGGATATATTATATTATATTATATTATACCTGGTCTTATAGTAAAATAAGACCAGGTCTTATATTAATGTCTGCTCCAAAAGACACATTAGAGGTGATGGTCCGGCTAGGTCTTATTTTCGGGGAAACACGGTACTAAGGACATCACAGAGCAATGGCCAAGGGAGTGGGCTTTGGGGTCAGACATGTGACTGAGCACCTGTTATGTTTCAGGCCCCCAACGCTGGTTCTGTAAACACAATGGAGACTAAGACCTGGCTTCTTACAGGCTACGTGGCTTTGGCCAAGTCACACGTCTGAGCTGCCTCAGCTGTAACAAGGCTCCTCACTTCCCACTGCCTAGCTTGCTGCAAAGATTAACTGACCTAAACCTTGTGCTGGAAGGTATGTAACATCCTGCAAAGAGTAGATGCCCAATAAAAATGCTGTGGTGAGTGGAGCTCTCTTCCCAGAAGGCCAACTGTGCCGGGGTCTGCCCTCAGACTGTCTTTAGATCGGAATGCCAGTTCTCTCTGGGTGACCCCAGCAGGACCTGCCCTACCCCTGTCTCTGGTCCTCAGTTCCCTCCCCTAGAAATGGGATCATAACGCCTGTGCTGGCTATTTCCTAGGATCAAATGAGAAAGACTGAACCCATTTAAAAGGACTTCAATGGGGCAGAGAGGGAACAGCAAAGCAATGATTTTCCAACTAAGAGACTTGAAAGCCCAAATTTTTTTTATAATGGATGCAATATAAGAAGCAATATTAGAGAGCCTCTCACATAGTACAGGTATGCTTTTGGCTCGTGAAATTTTTATTCCAGTTAATTATTGATACACATGTGCTTGCTGAGTCAGGATGTAAAATGTGTTTTTCTTACTGCGGGTAGGAAACCATTGGGACACTACTGCTAAGCTAACACAGGTTGTGGGACTGGATGAGTTGGGCCTTAAATCTTGACTCTGCCCCTTACTGATGAAGTGACATTGGGCAAGTTATTTGAGATCTCCGTGCCTCAGTTTCCTCACCTGTGAAGACAGATAGAAATACTCCCTATCTTGTTAGGGTGGTTGGGAGGATTAAATGAAGTGCTTAGAACAGGCTGGCACTCGGCTCAGCGAGCAATAGTGATCATTGTCATGCCTGAGATCGCGGATGAAGTGAGGCCTCAGAGGAAGTGGCCTCTGTAAGTAGGGGAAGGGGTCTGCAGCCCCCCAGTGGAGAAGGGCTTTCCTGCCCAGGCCCCCAATTTCACAGATGAGAGAAGACTGAGGCCCTGAATGAGGGAGAAGATGAGCTGGAGCCCTGCCTGGCCAGGGCTCTGCCTGTGTCTTATAGCCTCTTAGGGTCAAAAGAGCACAGATCTTTGACTTTCTTATCTGTCAAATGGGGACAGTAAATAATCAATCTCAAAGGGTTGACTACATGAGATCTTGTATGCAAAGCACTTGGCACAATGCCTGGCACAGAGTAAGTTTCAGTAAGGGTTTGATATTTTCACTCGCAACATATTGTTTAATAAAAAGGCAGGGTCTGAAACATATATACAATATGAGCTACTTGTGTAATAGAAAAAAGAAAGGCGTGTGGTCTGGTGGCCCCTCCCAAGGCATTCCCAGTGACTGTTTCTAGATGGTGGGGTGACAGGGATACCTTTGCTTTTTGTTTGTTACGTCTCAAATTTGTAATTTCTAATTTTCCTACAGCTAATGTGTGTTGCTTTTTCTGTGAAGGTAAAAAAGAGACTCTTTATCAACCTAAATAATAACTACTACCCACTTCAACTGACTCACGTGACATTCCCAGGCCAGTGTATGGACTGACCCCACGTCATCTTCCACTGAAAACTATCAGGTGTGTCATTGTGGTTTGGGTCGCCAGAGCTCCGAGAAGCAGCCCGCTTTTCATTTTCTTTTTCTTGTTTGTTCACCATGATAGCTGATGACCTACTGGTGGCATTCTGTGTAACAAACACATGCCACAGATTGCAGATTTCATATACAGGAGGGAGGGATGGTGGCAAAAGCACGTTGCAGTTTATCAGGCAATAAATCCTGGCATCTCCTGTGTACAAAACCAGGATTGCGAGGGGAGAGATTGGGGACAGATGTTCTCCAGGCTTTGGATGCCAAACCAAGAGGGGGAATGGAAAGAGGAGTCCATGGAAGAGGGTGGTGGGCAGTGGAGCAGGAGGGGTGGGGAAAGAAAGGAGGTGGTTCAGACACTGTTTCCCAGCTGACTGGCCCTCTTCTAGAACTTTCCCATGAGGTCATCCTATTCTATGCAGCAGTGGGGGCGAAGGGGGGTGCTGGGGGAGGCAGGGAGGAGATGATGTTTGCCCAAGAGAGGGATAATGAGGCTGAGAAGTTGTCTATGTTAGATGTTGGGAGCGGGGAAAGATGGACCCAAGATGGACCTTTTAAAAAGGGCAGGGGTTTCCATGAGACTGTGGTTTCCAGTGTTACCACAGGCATCCAGAAGTTAGCCCCCTGACCAGCATCCTGGTTACCCTTCCTTCCTTCACAGCACATCTGCTCTGCACTGTCATCACCCATTGGAGGGACGTCTCATGCTCTGGGCTGGGGGGCAGCGGGGGGGTGCCCCGTGAGGCCCAGAACAAGGTCTTCCTCCATCTCAGTCTAGCCCAGCGCCGGGCACAGTGCCTGGAAAATTGCAGGTGCTCAATAAGTGCCGAACAAACACCCAAGTCTGAGGATGAACGAGGTCAGGGTGAGGGGTGACTCACCCCTGCCTGAGGCTGGGAGACCCAGGTTCTGGTTTCCCTTAGCTTGCCCATGACCCAAGCTTGGGCATGGTACGACACCTGTGCTTTCCTTTGTTCTGTCTGCACAATGGGATGGAGCACCTCCATCTCTTTCCGGCTCTGAAGAGAAGGAATTGGGAAAAGAGCTTCTACAGAGAGAGTGGACAGGGAAGAGAGACAATGCCATGCAGGCCACATATTCCAAATAGGGACAGTGTGCAAAGGGAAGGCCGCCAGCATGTGCCTGCTCACTGTGAGGAAATCGGAAGCTGGAGGCTGGGCAGTAAGAAGAGGTTGGCTGGGGGCCTGGGATGTCGTGGTTAGTGGCTTGGTTGTCGATAAGCAGGAGGAGGGGAGGAACCATACCTGAGAAAACAGGACCAGACCCAGTGAAGAAAGCTGAGACACTCTTTGCAAGGAGCCAAGAGCTCAGTTTATAGTACCAAGAAAAAAGGGGTCTAGGTGGCAGACAGGACAATCAGAGGACACTCACTATTCCAGAGAAAACTGCTCCTGAACGGCCCAATCTCTGTGGGCCATAGACATGTAAATGTCAACAGTGCCTCCTGCTGGACAGCCTCAGCATTACAATAGCTCTATCCTACCGGTCAGAAACAGCAAGTAAGGGGGATATGTTCTAGAAAGTGCCAGCTAGAATAGCACAGTTCGACAGCTATTTCTGCTGCTGCTTTTATTGACTAAGAGTTTACTGTGTCCCAGGCACTGTGCTAAGTACTTTTCTTGGAGTATTTCATTTAATCTTCACAACATCCTTATGAAATAGGAACTATCATTAACCCCATTTTTCAAATGAGGAAACTGAGGCAAGGAGGATAAAGGATTTCTTCTGAGATCTCCAGTTAATTTGTAGCAAGAGTAGCTTTCCATTCAGGTCTCTCAAAAGCCCATGGTTTTTCCATTCTTGGGCCTCCCACGAAGTCCAAGGATGATGCAGAACCTGTATCTTTGTGTCATCTCCACTTGGTTGGTAGTAGCTGCCTAGAAGTTCCGATTGAGAAGGAGTCCGAGTACCATGATAAATTAATGATGTCTTCCACGGGTGCTGGAAGGGATGTTGTTGCAGTGTGTAAGTCAGGTATGTTTTCATCTGTGATCTAGTCCAGCCTGCCGTCTAGTGTGTGCTTTACAATACCCCAAGAAAGTCATCAAGGCTCAATCCTCTGACCTCTGTTTTCACTCACTCCCTCACTCAGTGACCTAAGAGGCACCTCCAACTTATCGCATCCAAATAACAGCACCTCCAGAAGCCATCCTCCTGCCATCTTCCCCATCCGAGCACAAGGCATCACTGGTCTCTGTTTGCTCAAGCCAAAAACCTTGGTATCATCTTTGACCACCCATCCTTTCCTCTCACACCCCACATGGAACCTTTCAACAAATCTTATTTGTTCTACCTTTGAAATATATCCCGAACACAACTATTGCTGATCACCTCCTCAGCTGCCACCACCATCATCTTCTCTGGACTGACATAGCAGCCACCTCACCAGCCTTGCTACATGCACCCCTGCCCTCTACATTCTAGTCTCCACACTGCAGGCAGGTCCATAGATCTTCGTGGTTTTCAAAGTACTTGTGCCTAAGTTGCACACACACACACACACACACACACATACACACACAGTAAAGAAGGCCAGGGAATTGCAATTCCCCCCACTTGACAGATGAGAAAAATTGAGGCTCCAAACAGTGATGTAATGGGCCCCAAAACACACAGCAGGGAAGCTGCAGTCCCGGGCTCTTACCACGATGCTGTACCCTGCCTTGGCAGTCCTAGACATACCCTTGATTCCCCGAGCTTCCTATGGGCTCATCTGAGGGTTCCCCACGCTCACCCCCACCCCTGAGGCTGCAGGAGGTCAGGTAAGGAAGATGTCAAGGGAGCCAGGAGAGATTGCCTTCTCTCTGCCTTGGAGTGATCAGGAAATGTCTTGGTCTGATGTAACGTCTCAGTTACTGTCACTTTCCTTTGGTGTGTGATGCCCTCTGGTGTTCACTCTTATGCAATGCAACAGATTATCTAAGAAAGCTTTTGGAGGAGGGCGTGGGCTCTAAGGGTGAAGGTGATGCCTGGGGACTCTCTGACCACCCTCTCAGAGGAGCTCCCTCCCGGCAGGGGTCTTCCGTCCCTTACAGACCAAAGTGTGTTCAGGTAGCTGAGGGCCATATGGCTCCTTTCAAAGCTTACCCATCCACACCTTCCGGGAACGCAAATTGCTACAGCTTTCCTGAAAGCAGTCATTAAAAAGTCAAGATTTCCAAAACAGTTTTAAATGACATGCTCATGATATAATGCTGAGTGAAAAATTAGTACAAAAATGTATATAAATATCCTGTCTCTATACATGTCTATCAAAGACAGACACACAAATGGCAGCAATGAGTCTCTCTGGGGAGTGGGATTATGTTTTATTTTTATTTCTTTATAATGTTCTATATTTTCCAAATTTTCTATGCCGAGCACATGTTACTTTTCTAAAGTTTTAGAAAGGAAAAAAAATAATAAAGTCCTTTCCATCTGGTGTCCTGCCCCGCTTGGAATATTATTCAGTGAGCAGTGGGTGAGTTGAAGATTTTTCCGCTGGAGGCAATATGTGTGCCTTCTAGTGGAGAGCTTCTGGACATGGCAACTTACCCAAACATTTCAGAGTCCTGGCGGGGGGTGGAGATGGAAGAAAGGACTCCTCAGAGACCAAGAAACCTTAGATCTCAGAGACAAGGAAACAGGGAACTCAAAAGAAAGCTCATGTCTGAGATTCTCAGACAGAAAGAAATACAGGATGCAGAGATCATATATATGAGTGTGCCCAGAACCAGCGAGGTGACTGGATATGCCCAAGATAACACAGCAGCTGATGACCTAGTGGTTCTAGTGTTCAGACCACCTAACCTGAGTTCTTCCCCCACACCAGCAAACTAAATTTCTAGAAAACTCCCTGCAAATTAGTACAACAGTGAGAAAGTGCTATTGGCAAAAAGTTTTAAGTTTGATAAGATCAAAGGTAGCTAAGGATGTTGGGAAGACGATCTTCTCCTGTATACTACTAGTGGGAATTAGATTGGTTCAGTGACTGTGGAGAGCAATTTGCAAAATCTGGTCATTTTTAAATGCACACACCCTATGACTCAGCAGATCCACCTGTCTGTATCGTCTGCCCCAGAAACACTCGGCCCAGTGTACATGCTATACAAAGGTGATTATCGCGGCATTTTGTCATCATGAAAAATTTAAAACATTCAAATCTGCATCAACTGGAAAACAGTTAAATAAAATATGGCACATCTGAACTGTGGAATATTTCAAGCAGTGAAAAAATACAGACTCCATGTCTGTACTAATGTGGAAAGTTCTCCACGACGTTTTGTTGAGTGGAAAATGCCAGAAGCAGGTTGTAGAGTGATAGCGTATGAAACAATTTATATGAGAACCAACCACTGAGACACACAATATCATATATTTTCTATGGGTCCACAGAAAAAGCTTTGGAAAAATCACCCCCAAGTTGATAACATTTACTTGGGGGGGGCAGGAGAAAGAATGGGGGGATGGTGAATCTGTGCTAATTATTTAAAAAAGAGAGAGATAAGAGAAAGAATGGAAAGAAGGGAGGGAAGGAGGAAGGGAGGAGACCTTCAGGAAGATATAGCACACAGGCCCACAAGGATAGATGGAAGAATCTGGGTGGGAGCAGAGACTCCAGTGCAAAGTTGTGAGGCTCCGGGTCGCAGGTTCGCACACACCCCCTCTGCTTTCTCAGAAGTAGTAGCGGGCGGGCCTCGGCCCAGGCTCTGCAACGCCCCACGGCCAACACACCTGGGAACCACCGTCAAGTGCCTGGGGGCTTTCCCAGGCCTCGAAGGAGCTGATAAAGGCAAGTTTGGCAAGGGCCGGGCTGTTTTTACTGGAAAGGGAGAGGGGTTCTTGGATAAGAAAGGCCCTACCCCTCCTCTCCCTCAGGGCTCCCCACTCCCTTGCTCCTGCACCTCCATCCTAAAGGTTCTCCTCACTTCAGGGCCCAGATGGAACAGCAGGAGAGGCTGAGGCCCTAAGGGAAAAAAGAGGCGGCTTGCCCAAGGTTAAGAGCCAGAGCCGAGATTGGTGATCATCCTGAGCTCTTTTCATGTTGCTCTGCCCCTGGGTTCACAGAAAAAGATTTGGAAAACCTTTTCCCCAAAATCACAGTTCCACCTCTTTCTCGTTGTGCCCTTAGGAATTTCCTCCCAACCTCCCTTAATTGAGATATAATTCACTTACCATAAAATTCACTCTTTTGAAGTGTACTACGTTTAATATATTCACAGTCATACAACCATCATCACTATCTAATTCCAGAATACTTTCATCACCTGGAAAAGAAGCCCCATTCTCACTAGCAGTCTCTCCTCCATTCTCTTCCCTTCCTCTGGCCCCTGACAAGCACAATATTCTTAAAGTCTATAGATTTGCCTATTCTGGATATTTCCTATAAATGGAATAATACAATATGTGGCCTTTTGTGACTAGCCTCTTTCACTTAGCATGATATTTTTAAAGTTCATCCATGTTGTGGCATGTGTCAGCACATCATTCCTTTTATTGCTGAATAGTATTCTATTGTGTGGATATACCATACTTTGTTTATCCATTCATCAGTTGATGGAAAGTTGGGCTGCTTCCACGTTTTAGCTGTTAAGAATAATGCTGGGCGGACCCAATGGCTCAGGTGGTTGGAGCTCCTGGTTCCTAGTGCCGAGCTCTCTGGTTCGATTCCCACATAGGCCAGTGACCTGCGCCCTGTACAGCTAAGACTGTGAACAACAGCCCTCCCTGGAGCTGGGCTGCCACCAGAGGTTGGCGTGAGATGCCACAGGCTACCGTGTGCTGCCATGAGCAGCCAGTGGCCAGTGTGAGTGGCTGGTGGCCAGTGTGAGTGGCCAGCAACCGGCGAGAGCTGCCGTGAGCCGCTGTGAGCAGCCAACCGATGACTGGCGACCGACCGCCTCAGCTGGGGGGGAGCGCAAGGCTCATAATACCAGCATGGACCAGGGAGCTGTGTCCTACACAACTAGACTGAGAAACAATGGCTTAAAAACTGGGGATGGGGGGAGGTGGGAGAAATGGAGGCAAAAAAAAAAAAAACAGAAGAAGAAGAAGTGAAAGAGACTGGGGAATTTTATTTTTGTCTGACTTTAACCATCTGGAGGCTGAATAGCAAAAGTTTTAAACCCACAGTCTTTGAAGACAGCCAATCGGAGGTCCAACACCCAGCCTTGTCACTAATTAGCTGTGTGACCTTAGGCAAGCCATGTGACCTCTCAGAGTTTCACTTGTTAAAAGGGGCTATAAATACCCACCTCGTGGGGTTGTGGGGAGGATTAAATACTGTAATATAGATAAACTGTAATGCCTGTTGCATCACAAAGACTCAATAAATACTAATGCTATTGAACGATGTTTTAGATAAAGAGATCCCAATATAGGCCCATTTTATTCCAGAATGGACTTATGAGCAATATTTGAGGTATCAGAAAGAAACTGAAGCAGCACGCTGAGAACCTATGTAGAGCCTAGGTTGTGATAACTGGCTGAGATTTTTCTGACCTACATCCAAGATGACTTTTTTTTAAGGTTTTGAGAGATGCAACTTGCCCGCATTTGTGATCACAAAATGTCCTCTTATATTGATGCACCAAAGTATCCAGACACAATCTCCTTCCTTGAAATTGTGGGGTAGAAGGAAAGAGAGCAGAGGAGAACACGTATGTGGCAGATTTTGTCAAAAACCGCAGGTGCCAGATTCAGACTAACATCACACAAGTAGAGTAGGTGGAGCAGGTGGCACATGAAGACACCTCTGTCCCCACTGCAGAACTGCTCCCAGTTCAGAGGGATTCTGGGTCTCAAAGAGCTGCAGTTGGTCGGATGAAGTTGTGATCCAGTGAAAACTTGAACTGCTCACCACACACCAGCCAGTAAGTCAAGTGACAAGGAGTTGGGGCAAAGAAAGTGACTTTATTCAGAAAGCCAACAAACTGAGAAGATGGCCGACTAGTGACCTAAAGAACCATATTGAGAAAGTACAGAATTCAGGCTTCTTTTATATCAGGGGAACAGGGAAAATGGGAGGGGTTTGCGGACCGGGGGTGATTGATGACTGCGGACATCTTGACATCAGCAAGGATCCAAGGGAGATGGTGAGACTTCTTTGCTTTTGGCCAACAAACCAGTTGCTGTGATCCAGTCATGAGGTTCCTAGAAAGCTTTTGATAAACAATCATTATTTTTGTAAATACCTTTTTTATTATCTTGGGGAGGTAGCTTTGACCAGGGAGGTTGTTTCAGTAATTCCTAGCCTACAGGTTAGATCTCTTCAGTGATTAGCATATCCATGTGCAAGACTAAGCAAAAGTTGCTAACCGACATGTTACGGGAACTGGGTAGGTTCAAGCAAGATGGAGTCAGAAAGACTGAGTATTTTGTTCTCTTACAAAGTCACAGCTTCAGAGGAGATTCCAAGATACTTAAGTGTGCTTCCCACACGAAGCCCCTTGCATCTTCCTTGCCTTTTAGGCCTAACCATGGCCACTGTTGAGCCCCTGCTAAGAAGCACCGATTCAGCTGAAGGCATGATGCAAATCCTAGAACCATCCTGAAATTTCTGAATGTTTGCACCCAGGGCCAATCTCAGGGCAACTTTTGGATCCATCAAGTTCTGGGAAAATGCATCCTCTCTCCCAAGAACTGCTGGGATCCAAGCTGAGTGCCAGCATCTGCGACTGAGAATTCTCTCTGCTACTCGTCTGGTCCTAGTTCATGGGCTTGTTCACAACTGACCCTTGGTCCCCCGGCCCATCACTGAAACCAAGAGAGCGAACAAAGCCGTTATGCAGAGGCAGTGTGGCCATGGAATGAGACAGGCCTGGGACTGACTCCAGAATCCCACACCTGCACAGTCTCTCTGGGTTCTCACAATGTTTCCTCACCTGTAAAGAGGAGGCAATACCTCCTTGAAGAGTTGTGGCAGGACAGAAACGAACATATTTCATAAAGGACAGCGATGATTAATTTTAGAATGAAAGTGGGTTTTCTTGTTGGAAAAGCAATACACAAGTTATTGAAAAACTTTGAAACTAAACATGAACAGAAAGAAGAAACTTAAATATATAACAACCACTAACATTTTGTTGTTATCCTCCCAAATCTGTTACAGACACACATTTTTTAATGGGCCCATATTTTGATAGTACTTGCTTTTCTGCTCCTAAGTGAGTGTAGTGTAGGCATCCCCAAATCTCTATGCAACATAGGCCTCGGTGACATCCTTCTTAATGACTGTACCCCATTCTGCGGCGAAGCTGGTTCCATGATTTGGAAGCGATTACTGTGCAGGTGACTGGTAACCAACCACAGGCTTTGGCGTTGGGGGAGACCAGCTTCCCCCCAACAAGCCCATTAAGCTCTGGAGACTGTCACTCCCCACGTGAAGAATGCAGAGAATTACGGGACGGACCCGCTGGATAGGGGGAATTAAAGCAGATAATGTGTCAAAGTGCTTGGCTTAGTACCTGGCACAGAGAACACGCACAGATCCCGCCAACGGTGTCTGAGGCTCTGGTGGTGTTAAATTGGCCCCGAACTCTTCTTGGTACCGTTAAAAGTCCCGTCTTGGAATTCCTAACTGTGGTTATTAACAATGAACCGTTTTCCTCCACTGCCCTCCCCCCATCCACGGATTTACTGATCCCCTACCCTCACCCCCCGGGGTTGGGTAGAACAAACGAAGTGGAGGCGCTGCAGAGTTAGAGCGGGGTCAGCGCCGGCAGTCAGGTTCCCGTTCTCCGTCTCAGCTGCGGGGCTGCCCCGGGGGAAGCCCCTTTCCGAGTCCCGGCCCACGAGGGGCGGGCCCGCGGCTCGACCTTCTCTGTGCTACGGGCCGCACCACCTGCCGGTCGAGGTGTGCCAAGAGTCGGGACGGGCCCCGCCGGGCATGCGCACGAAGGGCCACCATGACGGGAATCCGGGGCCGGGCCCTCCTGTTTCTGTTGCTGCCGAAGTCAGCTCCAGGTAAGGACACGGGGAGAGTTGGGGGCTGCGGGGCGCCCCAGCCCGGCCGCGCCCACCCTTGGACCCTGAGCTCCGAGCAGGGAGGGGCGGAGGCCGAATCTTTCGGCAGCCACCGGAGCGCAGTGAGAATCGCCTTGCCCACCCAACACCAAGTTTTCTTCTTCCAAAAACTGAAGCCTTTGGGTATTCCCTTCCGGGAGAAAACTGATCCAGTTTTCTGATGCCAGTTCAGCTTCAGGTGAACAGGAAAAAAAGAGACAGTGGCAGTTTAAAAAGCAGCTGTATTTATTTATGAAGTGCTTTTTAAGGTCTCTTAAAAAGCCCTGTTTTCTGCATGAATACACGCCTGACCCCCACTGGTAGGGCAAGTCTGACAGAAGTGCTCTGCCAGCCCAGCAGTCCCCTTCCATTCCTCCAGCTGGGGGTGTTTTGAGATAGGACCCACCCACCAAGTCCCAACCAATCCAGGGAGAGATGGTCCTGAAATTGTCTCCAGGGTATCTTCCTAGTCTTAGACTCATAATTTAAGACCTAGAAGGGCTCTTGGCCGTCATCTAATAATTATAGTAAAAGCCAACTTTTATCAAGCAACTTCTTTGTGCTGGGCGCACATTATCCTATTTAAGCTTCACAGCCCAAGCATCTTATGATGTAGTTATTTTTCTCCCTTTTCAGGTGGGGAGACAGAGGCTCAGAGCAATTAAGGGAATTGTCCAAGAAGGGAGGCAGAGGCGAGACACAAAACAGAGAAGACTGAGGCTGAAGCAAACATGCCAGCTTTGACTGTGGGGTGGGTAGCTGGCGCAGGGCTGTCCACCAACCTAGGTCATCCCAGGGATGCCCCAGCCCCTGAGGCCCCACCCCCCGCGTGCCCCACCCCCCGCGTGCCCCACCCCCCGCATGCCCCACCCCCCGCATGCCCCACCTGATGCCGCCCCAGCAGTGAGTGTTTTGCAGCTGATGAGGGAAAGTGTTGGGAGAGGGACGGAGGGGGTCCTCTGTCCCCGTTTCACTGTCAAACTGAATAGCTTTCCTGTCTAGACCTAGCTGTACTTTCACCAAGGGGTATTTATTTATTTATTTACTATTGGGGAACAGTGTGTTTCTCCAGGGCCCATCCGCTCCAAGTCATTGTTCTTTCAATCTAGTTGTGGAGGGCGCAGCTCAGCTCCAAGTCCAGTCGCTGTTTTCAATCTTTAGTTGCAGGGGGCGCAGCCCACCATCCCATGTGGGAATTGAACCGGCGAACTTGTTGTTGAGAGCTTGTGCTCTAACCAACTGAGCCATCTGGCCGCCCCTCCGGAAACTCAGCAGCAGCTCGTTGTTTTCAATCTAGTTGTGGAAGGTGCAGCTCACTGGCCCATGTGGGAATTGAACCGGCAACCCTGTTATTAAGAGCTCGCGTTCTAGGCAACTGAGCCATCCAGCCACCCCTCACCAAGGGATTTTTAATGTACACAACACAAAATGTGGTGTGATGCTGTAGGGCGAAGTACAGCCAGGTCCCGGTTCAAATCCTGGCTCCCACATGAACTAGCTGTGCAGTTTCAGGCAAATTATTTATCATCTGTCTCTGAGCCTAGTGCCTCCCCATGGAAGGGAAACCACACCTAACCCATAGGATGATTTGTCCTGATATATAAAATGCCAAACCCGTGCCTGACACCTATTGAAAGCTCAGTAGAAGGTAGCTACTCTAGCTGCTCTCTCCATTGTAGCCAAGCTCAGACTTTGGGTCTGTCCTGCCCCTGGTACTTTATAAGCAGCTGGCAGACAGATTTGGACCTCCTGTCAGTCCCCTACTAGAAATTCCAGAAGCTGGGAGCGGTGACAGCGTCAGCATCCCTATGATCCATTTCCAACTCAAAGACACAGGATAGTGGGGAAATAGTCACCTGTATTTGAGTTGAAAAGGCCAGGGATAGGGAGCCCAGCTGAGTGCCATCAGTAGAACTGGCCCCTCTCTCCGTAATGCCAGTCTGTAACCTGTATGGATTTCCATCACGGTACATGTGACACTTCAGGGCACTGAATTCTCCAGGCACCATAGGCTCCGAAAGGGCTGAAATGGAGTTATATGCTTTGAAACCTCTGGCACGCAGTGGTCAGTAGATGCTCTTGACCAATAGTGGTCCATAGATGTTGTAAGAACAAAGCTGAACAGGCCCCATGAGAACCTAGAGCTCAGGTTCTATGTATAGAACCTGTGTGGTCAAGAGCTCAGACTTTGGAATTGGCTCAGCCTAGATTTGAATGCTGATTCTACAACTTCTTAGCTGAGAGAGCCTCAGTTTCCTCATCTGTAATGTCATAATCATAATTAGTACCTACCTCCTAGGGGCCTGGGGAGGAATGAAAGAGAAAATGAAGCTACTGTGCTTAGCATAGTGCCTGGCACACAGGACTCAATACACATTAGCTGCTGTCACCATCATCATCACCACCACCACCACCACCACCACCACCACTTCTTAGAGATGTCAGGGAAGACTCCTTGGAGGAAGTGACGTTTGAATCAAGTCTTTAAAAGATCAGATGGTGAACACCAGGCAGTCAAAGACACCTGGATTCAAAGACACCCAGAAGAATGCAGTGGTGTGAAAAGGGTGAGAAGGGAGATTATTGACACAGCCTGGCAAACCTGTGGGGGAGCTGTCAGGAAAAAGTCAACCAGGTGGCCTGACCAGGCCAAGTTGGGCAGGGCCTCACACTCCTTGATAAGGAGCATGAACTTTATTCTGAGAGCAAGGGAAGGGCATGGAACTGGGCAGTTATGTAATCAAATGCATATTTCAGAAGAACAGGGTTAGCAGTGCGAAGGAGCCAAAAAGGGGAAGTAAGGGCCAGTTAAAGGTGGTCAGGGAAAGTGTCACTGAGACAGTGACAGATGAGCAGAGACGTTGAAGACTCAAGGGAGTGAGCCAGATGGATATCCCGGGGGAGAACTGTCTAGGCAGATGGAACAGCCCATGAAAAGGCCCAGAGGTGGAAATATGTCGGCGTGCTTTGGTAACAGCACAAAGGCCAGTGTGGCAGGAGAGGAGGGAGCAAAGGGGAGAGTAGTGGTTCAGGGGCTTGTGAGTGATTGTAAAGACTTTGGATTTTATCTTGAGTGACATGGAAGCCATTAGAGGGTTTAAAGCACGGAAGTGACATGATCTGACTTCATTTTAACCCTTGCTGTGGTGTGGAGAATGCACTGATGGGACAAGGTTGGAAGCAGAGACACCAGTTAGGAGGCCTTCAGAATAATCCAGGTCATCACAATATTTGTTCATTCACTCAACAAATATTTATCGTGCATCTACTAGTGCCAGGGACCAAGGAGTCCATTAGATGGTTCCTGTCCTGTGGTCTACTGGAACTGTCAGGTGTCAGAGTGGGCAGGGGCTTCGTCTCAAGGCACAGGTGGGCCACTGAGGCCCAGGGAGGGGATGGGGCTGCAGTACAGCCAGTTGGTGGCATGGCTATCACGGGAATCCCGACTCGCGGGTTCCCAGCCTCCACCATGTCCCCCGTGCTTCAGCCCTCCCAGATGAATCCTGGTTCCTCAAATTCAGTGAGCTTGTGACTGCCTGCGCTGTTCGGCTCCAAATGGCCCATGGCAAGAGCAGCCAGGAGTTCCAGGCTTCATGACCTCTCTCTCCCCCACAGGGAGGCCCTATCTGTCCCCTCCTCAGAATGTGACGCTACTCTCCTGGAACTTCAGCGTGTACCTGACATGGCTGCCAGGGCCTGGCCATCCCCTAAACGTGACCTATCTTGTCGCCTATCAAAGGTAGAAGGGAGCCTCCAGGCTGGTCGGTTGGGGAGGGGGCTTCTCTGGGAAAGCTGCACTCGGAGTAGGCAGCATTCGTGGTTCTCTGGGTCCCACGAGAGATAGCATGTGGCAGGTATTTGGAGGGGGCATTTAATAAAGGTCTGGAGATGGGAATGATGTTGACTAGAGAACAGAGCACAGGTGATAGGCCTTCCAGGGGTGGGGGTAGATGTTTGAGAACAATCAGAGCTGGGCTGGGGTGGAGCTGTGAGGGCCCAGCGATGGAGTTCATGAGGACCTGGATTCAGTGTTTGGAGTTGGTCCAGCAGATAAGGGAGAGGGCAACTGGATCTTCCTGCAGAGTCTGTGTTAGGCATCATTAGATGATCACCCTTGTCCCCCCGGAGCCTTCATAAAGCTTCGGGGTCCTTCTCAACTTGGCAGCCCAGGCAGCCACTACGCATCCAGAAGAATCTGAAAATGGAAACAGATTCACCATCTTTGCACATTGATGGGGATCATTTGAAGTTCTTTAGTAGGAGAGTAAGATAAAAGCAGATACTCAGAAGGATTGATCTAGAATTGGTGAGGAGGAGGAAGGGGAGGGAACTGGCACGTACTCAGGACCCACCTGGAATGCCAGGCTGAGTGCTAAGAACCTTGCAGGAATATTTCATTTCTTCCTCCCAGTATCACCAGGCAGGCACTGCATTTTTCCCATTTTAGATGTGAGGAAACTGAGCTCAGAGAGGTACCGTGATTTGCCCGAGGAAGCTAGTGATGGAGCCAGTCTGACCCCGAAGCCTGTTCCATTGTGGTCCCTCTGCCTGCAGCATCCAGATGTTAGTGATGGGGGCCTGGCTTGGAGGAGAAACTGCAAGAGAGCTTTCTAAAGAACGAACTGTATAGAACTGTATCAGGAAGTAGAAAACACCTAACAAATACTGTACGTGTGCTGTAAAATCAGCACTGAGTTAATACATTAAACCTATTTAATTTCACACAGTCCTTTGAGGAAGGATGAAGTCACTCCACTCTACAGTTAAGGAAATTGAAGCACCAAGAGTGTATTTTGCTTAGAGTCACACAGCTGGGAATAGTGGAACTGGCATAAATTGATTAAAGAGTTGAAAGGTCATCCTCTGGGCCTTTACAATATTTTCCTTCTCTTTTACACTTTTTAAACACCTGTAAGGATTGCAAAATGGTGGTATTCTAATTGGTTGGTTTTTTTCATTTATTAGTTGGAGTTATTTTATAAAGAGATGCTTCCTCTATGTAGTATTTGAAATTCAGAAGTACTATTCAAACAAGCAAGACAGGATACATGCTTGATTTTTTTTTCCATTTATTTACCAGTTTTCAAGATAATGAATTGGTTCCCTATCATCTCCCAAAGGTGATTGATTCATTTTTTTTATTGTCATTATGAACGCAAGTATTCAAATGTATCTGATGGTTTCAATCCGTTGCAACTTATTCTACTCAACTAAGCTTGAATTGTCCCATCCCTGGCCAGCGAAGGTCTCTTCAGTTTGGTTCCTGAGTCCTTTTAACTTGACCCTGGTAGTCTTTGATATCTGTAGTGCTATAACATCTCTGTTATAACGAGATGTTCCAGGCTCATTTGCGCAATTCCTAACCTAAAACCTGAAATCAGCCATTTTCCACTTAGTAGGAAAGAGTTTTAAAGAGCACAACCTGTGTGTTCTGGTTGTTCTGATCACTACTTAGCGATTGCTTTGAGATCTTTTCCGTGAACAGAGTGAGGGTGATCTATCTATTGATCTACCTATAGATCGATAGATATAGTTAGATATAGATAGATAGTAGATAGGTAGGTCTATATATATATATATATGTATATATATATATATTTATAAATATAAACGTAAATATATAAATGTAAGTAATACAAATATAAATATACATTCCGGCTCCCATCTCAATTCTGGCTTCTACTGAGATAGCTGATTAAATCCGTAAGTCACACCCAAGATCTCTTTATCAGATGATTTTCCAGCCCCACTCTGCGTATTCTCTCCAGAACATGCATTCTCATTTTCTGCAATATGCCCAGGCTGAGAACTTTCCAAATCTTCAATTTTTGCTTAACATTCCCTTCCATTTTTCGCTGTCTTCTCTCGTTTTACTATAAGCGGTATGGAGAAACCAGGTTCCATCTTCAACACTTTGCTTTGACATCTCCTCAGCTAAATACACAAGTTCATCACTTTTAACTTCTATTTTCCACAAAACACTAGAACACGATTCAGCCAAGTTCTTTGCCACTTTATAACGAGGATCACCTTTGTTTCAGTTTCCAAAAAGATATTCCTCCGTTCCACCTGCGATCTCCCCAGAATCACTTTTAAGATCCATATGCCTACCAACAGTCTTGTCAAGGCAGCTTCAGATTTTTTCCAACATGTACCTCAAAACAATTTCACCCTCTAGCCAATACCCAGTTGCAAAACCACTTCCACATTTTAAAATATTTAATTAATTAATTAATTTATTTATTTATTATTATTATTTTCAATTTTTTATTGGGGAATATCGGGGAGCAGTGTGTTTTTCCAGGACCCATCAGCTCCAAATCAAGTCGTTGTCTTCAATCTAGTTGTGGAGGGCACAGCTCACTGGCCCATGTGGGAATTGAACTGGACCTTGGTGTTACGAGCACTGCGCTCTAACCAACTGAGCCAACCGGCTGCCCCCACGTCTACATTTTTAGATATTTGTTACATTAGCAACCCATTTATGGGCCCAAAATCTGAGTCCTTTTAGTTTAGTTTGCTAGGGCTGCCATAACAAAATATCATAGACTGGGGGAAGTGGGGGTAGGAGGTGGGGGTGGGAGGTGGCATAAACAACAGAAATTTGTTTCTCACAGTTTTGGAAGCTGGAAGTCCAAGAAGCTGTCTGCAAGTTTGCCTTCTCCTGCGGTGTCTCTCCTTAGCTTGCAGATGGCCACCTTCTCTCTGTGTCCTCACATGGCCTTTTCTCTATGTGCGAGCATCCCTGATGTCCCTTCCCCTTCTTATAAGGACACTAGTCTTATCAGGTTAGGGCCCAACATTATGGCCAAATTCAATCTTAATTACCGCTTTCAAGGCCCTGTCTCCAAATACAGTTGTCCCCCCTTATTCATGGGTTTGCTTTCCGTTGTTTCAGTTACTTGAGGTCAACCATGGTCTGAAAATATTACATGGAAAATTCCAGAAATAAATAATTCATAAGTTTTCGATTGCACACCATTCTGAGTAGCATGATGAAATCTTGAACGGGGTCCTGCTGCATTCTACCCGGGACATGAATCATCCTTGGTCTAGCACATCCATGTTGTATATGCTACCTGCCTATTAATCACTTAGTAGCTGCCATAGTTATCAGATTGGTTATCAGAGAGAGAGAGAGAGAGAGACGACATTCATATAATTTTTTTTACAGTATATTGTTATAATTGTTCTATGTTATTATTAGTTATTTTTACCCTCTTACTGTGTCTAATTTATAAATTAAACTTTATCACAGGTATGTATGTATGTATAGGAAAAAGCATAGTAGGTATGTAGGTGTTCGTACTATCCACAATTTCAGGCATCCACTGGGGGTCTTATAACAAATGCCCCTAGATAAAGGTGACTGCTGTATAGTCACATGGGGGTTAGGGCTTTAACATACAAATTTGGGGGAACACTATTTAGTCCATAATACCTGATAAACTGGATTTTATCAAATTTAAAACTTTTGCTCTTAAAAAAAAAGCCTGAAGAAAATGAAAAAGCCAGCAACTGAGAAAAAATATTCACAATATATACACTGACAAAGGACTTGTATCCAAAATAGATAAAGAACTCCTACAGCTCAATAAGAAAAAGACAAATCACCCAAAAATATTTGAATAGCCACTTCACTAAAGAAGACATACGAATGGCCAATAAGCACATAAAAAGATGTTTAGCACCATTAGTCATTAGGGAATGTAAATTAAAGCTACAATGAGGTACTGCTACATACACACTACAATGGTTAAATTAAAAGACGGACAATACTAAGTGCTGACAAGAGTAACTAGAACTCATACATTGTTGGTGGGAATGTACAGTGGTCCAGTCACTTTGGAAAACAGCTTGACCGTTTCTTGTAGTTACACATTCAATTTACCAAATCTCCCAGATTCTACTCCTAGCTCTTTATCCAAGAGAAATGAAAACATGTTCAAACAAAGACTTACACATGAATGTTTGTAGCAGCTTAGTTCATAATAACCCTGTTATGGACTGAGTTGTGTCCCCCGCTCCAAATATATTGATACGTTGAAGCCCTAACCACACACCCCCTACCATGTGACTTTATTTGGAGTTAGGGCCTATAAAAAGGTAATTAAGATTAAATGAGGTCGTATGTCTCTATAAGAAGAGGAAGGGACACCAGGGATTCTCACACGCAGCGAAAAGGCCATGTGAGGACTCAGAGAGAAATACGGTGGCCATTTGTAAGCCAAGGAGAGAGGCCTCAGGAGAAAGCAAACTTGCAGATACCTTGATCTTGGATTTCCAGCTTCCAGAACTGTGAGAAATAAATTACTGTTGTTTAGGCCACCTAGTCTGGTATTTTCATCACTGCAGACCTAGCAGACCAATTAATTCATCAAGTTTTGTGTCTTCAGGGGTGAAGGCTTTTGGTGTCCTAAGAAAGTTGCCTGACGCACGGTCATGAATATACTCTTCTGTTCCTTCTAGAAGTTTTATAATTTTCGCATTTACATTTCTGTTCTTTTTGATTTTTAAAACTTTCCTTCTTTTCACTTTCTATTTCTTTTAAGGCATTATCTGTTATATTAATTGGCTCTTGTATTCTAGTCTTCATTTCTGAAATGAGTTTGTTTGTTTTATCTGATTCTTTCCTGTGTTCTGTTACTTACTTTTTGACCTTCTTTAATTCTTCTGTCTTACATTGTTCTTTCATGTGTCGTATCATTTTTTAATGTCTTTTAGAACATTTTGAAGGAGTCGGTTACAGTTTTGATCTGTTTATGTATGTTTTTTTGCATGCGTTTTCTGACTTCTTCAGTTGATTGCTTATTAACTTATTAATTTCTATCCTTTCTTATTTTCTGCTGTAAGTATTCAAAGCTATATGTTATCCTCTAAGTATTATTTGGCTGTATCTCATAAGTTTTTGTGTATATTACTTTTGTAATCATTCAGTTTTAGATATTTACTAATTTCCATAGTAATTCTTTCTTTGATCCATGAGTTATTTTAAAACATTTAAAAATTTTCAACTTTTCTTTAGTGCTCTTTTTGTTGGTTATTTTTAAGTGGATTATTTGCCATCAGAGGAAACAGTTTATGAGATACCTATTCTTTGAAATTTCTTGCAAGTTGCTTTAGTTTTGTTAATATATGTTAATATTTTTAATATGCTATTAATGTTCACGTATGGCTTAACAGTTTGTTCAGTTTGTTTTATATATGTTCATTAGACCAACTTTGATCATTATGTTCATTTTTTAATGAATTTACCGATTGTTTTTCTTTGTTAAATTGTCAATTACTGAGTGAGTTGTGTTAAAATGTTCTCATTGTAATTGTGGGTTTTCTGTTTCTTCCTATAGTTTGTCTATTTTTGCTCCAAAATATATCCTGAATTCAGCCCCTCCTCTCCAAGTCTACCACCATTCTCTCTTCAATCACTGCTGCAGATTCCTAGCTGGTTGGTCTGTGATTTTTCAAAATGTTCAAATACATAAATTAAATCACTGCCCCTATTCAGAACCTTCCAGGGGCTTCCTTTCACACCTGGAATAAGATCCCAACTCCTTACCGAGACCGTGAGGCCTCGCCTGTTCTGCCTATCCCTCTCCCCGCCGCCATCTCCAGTTTGTCCACATCTCTCCCTCTCTTGTCCACTGGGCTTTGGCCACACTGGCCTCCTGGCTTCTGTCTGGACAGGTCAAGCTCCTTCCCATCACAGGGTATTTCCTTTGCTGTTCCTTCCCCCAAACCTTCATCTAGCTCCCTTCTCAGCATTGCGGCCTCAGCTTCAATACTATCTTCCCAGCCTTCCCTCCGCTGCCTTTGGAAAGCAGGCACTCCCACCTTACCGGCTTATCCTGCACTCACCAGCTCCTGGGTTTAACAAGATTGTTATTGTCATGATTGTCTCTCATCCCCTCCCACCAGAGTATAAGTTCCCAAGGACCTCGTCTGTCATGCGTGGCTGATTCCCCAAGAACAATGCCCAGAACTCAGGTCTCTTCTGTGGACCTCAGTGTTCTCAGCAGGTTGGAGTCACGGACCTGCATGTCCCCCTCTGACATCCACATAGCATAGCATGGTGCCTGGCACACAGCAGGTGGTCCGTAACTGCCTGAATGAATAAGCATGCGGGAAATGCTTACTAATACTGGCAATAGCAGCCATCACAATGGCCCTGTGAGGGAGGCATGACAAGATGAGGAAACTGAGGCTCAGAGCAGTGACGTGCATAGGGTCCCAGCGCTGGTGAGGGGCAGAGCCAGGATTCCCACCCACGTCTGTCTCTCTAGAACCTGAGCTCCTAACTGGACTGTTCTCATTATGTCTCAGCCAAAGCCTGGCTGCTTGGACAGATGAAGGACAGATGGGTGGATAGACAGATAGATGGGTCAGGCAAAATGGAAGGATGAGTGATCAAGTGTTCTCTAACTTCCTTTGCCCCAAGAGGCTGAGTCCATAGCCCAAGCTCTCCTGTCTCCTCCCTCAGCTCTGCAAACCCCAAGCGGTGGCGAAAAGTGGAAAAGTGTGCAGGAACCAAAGAACTGGCATGTTCTCTGATGTGCCTGAAGAAACAGGACCTGTACAACAAGTTCAAGGGACGTGTACGGGCCGTTTCTCCCAGCGCCAGGTCGCCCTGGGTGGAGTCCAAGCCCCTGGAGTATCTTTTTGAAGGTAGGTCTACGGGGAAGGGACTGAGTGGGAGGCTCCAAGAACTTGGTCAGTGGCACTGCTGTCCTAGCCATCTGTCTCCCCTTTCCCTAAGCAGAGGGCAGTTCTGTGGGGCCCATGTCCGAGCAGTGTGACTTCAAGGCAGGGGGTTCGTTATAGGAGTGCCACCAGCAATTCAGCTTGTACCTCCTACTATGATGTTCATTATCTTCTGTCAAGCATGACCTTGGTCATGGACTACACAAGGCACTTTCTGTACTTATTTTTTTTCTGCTCAACCTCTCTCTGCAAAAAACAACCTTTTAAAATTCTGGTTGTAAAAGTAATTTCTGAACACTGTAGAAATTTGGGGCGGGGAGAGGATAAAAATAGAGAGGAAACATTTCCCATATTTACTGCATGCAGAAATCACCAGTGATAATACTGAGTGAGAAGAGTCCATTTTTTCCCCCAAAATATTTTATTTCTAATCCTTGCAATAAAACTGTAAGGTTCATTTTCATCAACATATTTTTAAAAAATAAATAAAGCAAAACTCACAGAAGTTAAGTAATGTTAATGTGTGCCAGGATATACAGCTAGGAAGTGGTGGAGATGGGATGGGAATCTGGATCTTTCTGATCTTTGACCAGATCGAGAGTGAGGTGGGGCGGTAAGAGTAGAGGATAAACACTCAGACGATAGCCTCGTGGAGCTGAGATCTGTACCTTGTTGTCCAGGCTTGTCACAATCCTTGAGGGCAAAATAGGGCTTGAAGGGAGGGGAGGAAAGGATTGAATGAAGAATGGCAGGAAAGGATGGCAGAGAAGGAGGAAGAGATGACTTGGGTGGGAGGCAGCTGTTTGGGTGGACGGATGAAAGGAGGGAAAGGATGGACAGGTAAGAAGAAAGGAAGCATGGAGAAGATGGTGGAGGACACGCCCGATGAGTGGGAAGGAAGGAGGCTAGATGGAAGGACAAATGCTTACTGTGAAGGGAGTAAACATGCGGGAAATGCTCACTGTGGCCCCCAAGTATGGATGGAAAGAGGTAGGATAGGAAGGAAAAGTAGATGACCAGTGGGTAAAGAGCATAGGAGCAATGCTGGCTTTCTGGGAAGGGATGGAAGGGCTGGAGGGAAGAGAGGGCACAGGAAGAATGAACGCACACGTGAAGGAAGGAAAAACAAGAAGGAATGATATATGGAAAGAAAAGTCGGATGGGTAGGTGGTAAGGATGGATGAATAGAAAGGAGGCTGATTGGCTAGAATGAATGGATAGGAAAGGAAGGAATGTTAGCTGGAAAGGAAGGGTGGGACGGCGGGGAGAAAGGCCGTCTCGCTAGAAGAATGATAGATGAACCACTGCAATGGCTGGAACAAGAGATCAGGATAGAGGGAAAGATGCAGAGAGGAGGTTACTTTTCTTTTGAATTAATGTTTTCTGCCTCCTCTTTCCTGAAGCTCTCCTGATTCTCCTCTAGCGCATCCCGAGCCTGAATGACGCTTCCTACCTTTTCCTGCCCTCCACCGTAGCCCTGGTCACTTTCTCTCTTGGGTTTTGGTAGTTTGCATATTTCATTTCACCCTAATTTCTTTCAGCTCCTAGAAGTCAGAGTCCAGGGAGGCCTTATCTCCCCATTCCCTCAGCTCCCTGCCCAAGGCTTAATACATAGTCAATGTCCCCTGGACTCTGACCTACAGAACTGTAAAATAATAAATTTGTGTTGTTTTAAGTTACTAAGTTTGTGGTAGTGTGTCACAGCAGCCATAAGAAACTAACACACATGGGCAGGATTCTGGCAGACCAGTGATATGTGAAGGGCACCCAGGTGGAAGGAACAACATGAGTAAAGGCAGGTTAACTGTGAGCTTGGCCTGGTCATTTCACCTCTCAGCCTCAGTTTGCCCGTCTTTAAAATGGGAGTAGTGATATCGCCTCCCGGGGTCATTGCAGGGCTTAAATAAAATGGCTGGGAGGCTCCTGATGCACAGTAGATGTTTGACAAATACTAGTGCCACTTTCCCCTTTTCTGGAGAGCTCTCTGAGCTGTGTGAGGAGCAGGCCCGCCCGGACGCAGGGGGATGAACTCACTGTGGCCCCCAGAGGGTACTGACAAGTCCTGTTCTGTTTCTGCCAGTGGAGCCGGCCCCTCCCGTACTAGTCATCACTTGGACAGAGGAGATCCTGCATATCAATGCCACATACCAGCTGCCTCCCTGCTTGCCCCCACTGGATCTGAAGTATGAGGTGGATTTCTGGAAGGAGGGGACCGGAAACAAGGTGAGAAGCCTCTTTCCTGCCCCCCCCAACTACCCCACCGAAGCCCAGTGCTCCTGCACACCTCCTCCAGGAAGCCTTCCCCATACATACCCCTGATTCTGCCCAGGACAGCTGGCCTGTGGCCTACCCCTGCCATTCTCCACGTAAGAGGCAAAGTACAGGACATCCTACCTCTGTCTATTACAAGTGGTAGCAACATAGCAGATTTCTTCCTACTATTCTTTAAAATCATGAAACCTGTTTGGTTTTTGGTATTTTTTTTTTACAATAAAATCTGATTGAGGTACGATGGGCTATGGCAGGCCCGCTTGCCAAGCCTCTGGATTCATTGCAGAAAAATCAGAAAATACAGATAAGCTCTAAGAGGAAAACAAAAAGGACCAGAGATGACCACAAATAGTTCTCTGATGTCTATCCAGTTTCAGACTTGTTTTCTGTGGGTGCACGTGTGTAAGTCTGTAAGTATTTATTTATGGTAGGGTGAGCAAACTTTTTCTGCAAAGGGCCAAATTGTAAATATTCGTGGCATTGCAAACCAGATGGTCTGTCACAGCTGCTCAACTCTACATCTGTAACACGAAAGGAGCCATAGATCTATGTAAATGAACAGGCATATCTGTCTTCCAGTAAAACTGTTTACAAAAAAAGAAAGAAAAGTGGCAGCTAGATTTGCCCACGGGCTGTCAGGCTGTTGTTGACTGACTCCTATCCTTATTCATTCTTTCACTGAACCAACATTCACACTCCTGACCCCCTGTGTCCTCTGGGTCCTACAGTGTACTTCATCCACCTAGGCCCATGCCTTCAAGAACCTTATGAATATTCTAGACTAGCAGCATCCAATAGAAATACAATCACGTAATTTTAAATGTTCCTCCTTAAATTAAGTTAAAAAAAGACGAATTTAATTTTCATAATATACTGTATTTCACACACGAGAATGTTATCATTTCAACAGGTGATTAATAGAAAAATGACTGCGATATTGTACATTCTTTTTCACGTAGTCTTTGAAAGCCGGTGTGTATTTTATATTTAGAACCCATCTCAGTTTGGACCAGCCACACTTCAAGGGCTCAGTAGCCACACGTGGCCAGTGGCTACTATATTGGACAGGCAGTCCTAGAATTTTCTGTGTCTGTAATGGCTGAATGATGCCTCCCCCCACAAAATAAGTTGGGAGGCCCTTAAGGTAGAAAGCCTGAGGAATATGCCCCTCAAAGTAAGGACCAGCAGGCCTTATATGGGGGTGGGGGTGGAGTGACCCTGAGTAACAGGGCTGCCTTTGAACCCAGATCATCTCTACCTCGAGACTTAACAGAAAACAAACCAGATAGTGTTGGGAAGTGCTCCCCTAACGCTTGAACTTTGCAGGAGAAGATGCTGCAGGATTACAGATGGATCCTGCCTGCCATCCCCACCCTGTGCTGGGGGTACGGAGCAGGCCCCACAGCAGGTCTGTTCACCTCTGCTTCTCTCTCCATACAGACCCGATTTCCAGTCACTCCCCATGGCCAGCCAGTCCAGATCTCCCTCCAGCCAGCCACCAGTGGACAGCACTGCCTCAGTGCCAGAACCATCTACACCTTCAGTGACACTAAGTACAGCGAGTTCTCCAAGCCCACCTGCTTCTCTCTGGAGGCCTCAAGTGGGTACAAAGTGGTACAGAAGTGGGGACTTTTTCCCTGGCCCTCAGGAGCTTCATCATATGGTGGTTAAGAGCGTGAGTCTAGAGACAGACTCACCTCGACTAAAATCCCGGCTCCGCCACACTCACTATGTGTCTTTGGACAGCTTACATCACCTCTCTGAATCTTGGTTTCCACAATCTATAGCATGGGTTTGTTCGCATGAGGATTAAATAGGATGATAGGGCGGGGCGGGGGTAAGGGGGAAGGTGAGGGGATTAGAAAACAGTCAGTAACCACAGGATGGCCACGGGGTTTTGAAAATTAATCTGGGGAATGTAATTTAGTGGTTACCAGAGGGTAAGGGGGGTGGGGGGTGGGAGATGAGGGTAAGGGGGATCAAATACATGGTGATGGAAGGAGAACTGACTCTGGGTGGTGAACACACAATGGGATTTATAGATGATGTGATACAGAATTGTACACCTGAAATCTATGTAATTTTACTAACAATTGTCACCCCAATAAATTTAAAAAATTAAATTAAATTAAATTAAAAAAAATAGGATGATATGTGTGAAGCCCTCAGCATGTATGCAACTGATAGATGGGAGCCATTGTTGTTGTTTATGTCATTGTTATTATTTTCCCTTCCTTAGGAGTTAACTGGGCGTTCCTGGCACTGCTACCACTTCTGCTGCCACTGCTGTTGGTTATTGCTGTAAGCCGTGTAATCTGGAAGAGCTTCACAGAGAACCCCTGGTTTCAGCAGGCAAAGATGCCGCGGGCCCTGGTATGGCAAATCTGGGGAAGTGCATCACAGCAGAGGGTTGTTGAAGAGGAAGGAAGTGGGGCCCGACTGAGCGGTAGTTCAGATAGAATATCAAGATGGCCCAAACTGCAAAACATCTATCTTTGTGTCTAAATTTCCACTATTAGTAATTCATTCCTTTGGCACCAAATCCAAATAATAAATATACCTGGAAGGGAGAAGTGCCTTAAGTCTATTTTAGTTAAATAACTTCATCTCTGCTAAGGATTTGTCAGGTCCTGAGGGCAGAAGCCCCAGCCTTGGGACTCAGGAGAGATGGCTGGAAGGGGACGGGGTAAGATGGGGCCAAAAGAGGAAGTCTTAGAAGGGTCCCAACACTTAGGTCACAGTCTAACCCAGGGTGAGTCTTGCCCAGGGTGACCCTGGAATTTCCTCACTTGTCTGCTGGGGGCCAGCTGGGGCAGGGGAAGCCTGGGGAGGTCAAGTGGGTCAGACTTGTTCAGATGGGGGCCTCAGAGGGAAGCTGGGCCATAGGTGAGGTTCAGTTGGCATTTGGGCTGGGTGGGGGCTTTGAGGATGGGAGGGAGTGTTTTCAAAGCTCTGGGACCTGCAGGGAAATCCCACTCACTAAGTGACAACCTCTGTATTAGGCACATCTGCACCCCACCCCACCCCTCCACCTTCCTATTTACGTGGAAAGTCGCCAGCTCGACTTCCAGCAGCTGGCACCTGCATCCTGGGGGCCGTCTCTGGCTTCTGGTGTCCACTCTGCCCGTGCATGTGGCCGGCTGCGAGTGTCAGGGAAGTAGCACCACCACCTCCTAGTTTCTCCCCTAGTTTCTCCCCTCACCTGGTGCTGCTCTGAGGTGCGGGTGCCGCACTGGCTCCCTGAGTCCCCAGCAGGGTTAAGCTCCAGCTGCTTTAGGGGTAACTTGCCGGATAACAGCCATCCTCGTGGCTGCTCCCCCAGCCCGTCTAATTTGCCCACTTCCTTGCTGGTGTTTCCTGGGATCACTTCCCAATGAGACTGCTTACATCTGCACCCTTGTCTCAGGGTCTGTGTCCAGGGGAAACCCAAATTAGAACAACCATGCTTCAGGAAAGCCTAAACGTTCTGTTTTTCCCTCCCCTCCCCAAATCAGGACTTTTCTGCACACAGACACCCCATTGCAACTTTTGAGCCCGGTGGCCCAGAGTCCCTGGATGACTTGGCGTTCTGTCCTCAAAAGGAAGTGACCAGAAGGGTCAGGCTGACCCCAAGAGTCACGGCCCCCGCCAGCATCCCGGCAGAATCAGAGGACAGTGCTGAGGAAGATGACGAGGACACAGATAACAGCGTCAGCTTCCAGCCCTACATTGAAGCCCCCCGCTTCCTGGTGCAGGAGCACCAGCCCCTGAGGCACTCTGAAGCAGGCGACCAGTTCAAAGTCTCCCCTGCCCGGGACTCCTCAGATGGAAGCTGGGCCAGCACTGTGAACTCCTCCCCCTGGGACGAGGCTGGGTCCTCTGGCTATTTGGCCAAGAAGGGGCCCGGTCAAAGGCTGAGTAGGGATGGGTGTGAGGAGCCGCTCCCAGTCCCCGAATTCTCCAAGGACTCGAGTTCCCTGGAAGAGCTCCCGAAAGACGACCTCTCTTCCTGGGCCAATTGGGGCTCCTCATCACCAACGTTGAATCTGGGCCCCAGGGAGCCCCTAGTTTCTCTTCAGACACTGACCTTCTGCTGGGACAGCAGCCCTGAAGAGGGAGAGGAAGAAGAGGAGGAGGCGAAGGAGGAAGAAGAGGGTGAGAGGGACTCAGAAATTGAGGACAGTGGTACCAGCATCTGGGGGGCTGACAGCCTCCAGAGGACTGAGGCCAGGGGTAGGACACTGGGGCATTATATGGCCAGGTGAGCTGTCCCCCGGCTTCCTGCCAAATCTGGTGCTACTGAGCTTCTCAAGGAGCCAAGATGCCACTGAGACTTGAAAGCCTGGAGCATTGTCACTGGGGTGGTGGAGGGTTCTTGCGGCTACTAGTAGCGGCTGTTTGTCAGGCGGAGCAATAAGAAGCCACTCCATCCTGTGACCCACCAGCTTTGGGCTGAGCTCAAAGGACTAGACAAATGGATGGGCTGCGCTCAGATCATCCCACTGTCCCTGGGTGACAGGCCAGGTGGAAAAATCATCCCTGGACCACATGAAACAGGTAAGGTCAGATCATAGTGGACATCAAGGAGTGACACCATATTGGGGTCATGTGCACCGAGGGGACAAAGTTTGGAGGAACAGCCATATCAGCAGTCTCCTGTCTCTCTCCAGCACCCTCCTTCCCGAGTCTCAGCCTTCTGATTCATGAGTCCCCGAGGGTGGGCCCCAGTGAAGAAAAATCTAGCTGGCTGAGGGTGTTGGAGCGGGAGGGAAAGGGCGGCTGTCATTCAAATCCCAGTCTCTTAGTCATAGAACTGCAGAGTTTTACTATCAGACAGACCTGTGTCCGAATCCCAGCTCTGCCATTTCCTGCTTGTATGACTTATGGCCTTGGGTAAGCTACCTTCCTTCTCTGTACCTGAGTTTCCTCATCTGCACCTCCCACCTGGGCGTGGGGAGGGTTCTGAGACAGAGGTGTATGACACAGGGCCTGCATATCATTGGCACTGTCTGCGTGGTGGCTGATAGGATTCTGTGTCCCCAGACTCTGCGGAGACCACTGGGCATTTCCCACCTGTGACCCCTAAACTCAGAGCACCTGGAAGCATTCACCTCTCAGCTTGTCTCACCTCCCGTCTACCTCTTCTCTTCCACCCTCGCTGTCTCCACCTCTTGGTCAGGAAACTGAGTTCTCAGAAGCCAGAACCCAGCCAAGGGGGACCTTGATCCCTCTCCCTTTTTCCAACAAAGAGCTCGCCTAGCCTGAGCCCCAGAGCCACGCTTGAAGGACATCAGGTCAAGAACGCATGATGCCTTAGGTTAAAGCAACATTAGGATTCTTCAGAGCATGGTTGTTTCTTGAGTAATACGGGGTTTAAGGGCGCTGACTCACACACACACACACACACACACACACACCGTCAAAAATCCACATGTAACTTCAGTAGTACCTCAGTGTCCACAGGGGAATTGGTTCTGTGACCCCCTGTAGATACCAAAATCCACACATGCTCAAGTCCTGTACCTAAAATGGTGTAGATCGATGCATAAAGTCAGCACTGTGTATCCGTGGATTCCCAGCCACGGATCACAAAGACTGTTTTTGATCCGCGGTTGGTTGAATCTGCGGATGCAAAACCCGGGGATACCGAGGGACTAACTGTTGAAAAAAATCTGCGTGTACGTGGACCTGCGCATTTCAAACCTGTGTTGTTCAAAGGCCAGATGTACAGAGATTATATATCGTTCTTAGAAATTTGTAGTTATTTCCAATTTTGTTTTATGTTTATATCATATTTAAATAATTTCTTAATGCTCGTTCGTGTCTACCCTAAACTATTTTAAATAAAGAGCTCTATTTTTATAGAAAAAGGCAGAATTGAATGGCAAAGTGTGTGCTCTAATTTCTTCATGGCTTCTTGCCACTCATCTAGGTGTTTAGACCATAAGAGTCTTGGTTTGGCTCCCCAGCAGCTGACCCACAGGTGGGGATTTGGGAGTACAAAGCAGTGCCGTGATTCCAGAAAGCACCAATAGAGGAGTAGGAAGCCAGACAGGGAAGGCAGCCTGTCCAGGTGCATCATCAAACAGGTCACTGCCCCAGGCGACCAAGTCCCCCTGAGGGTCTTTGCGAGTTCAGTGTTGGACCTTCCAAATTTGTTATGCCAGTGGCCGGAGCTGGGGAATTTATGTACCAACCCCCATCAGTCCTGTGTAGAGGGCCACTCCCTCCTGCAGAGTTGCAGGTACACTTGCAGTTGGAATCCATCAAGGTGAGTGCACAAGAAAGAGTGCCATGGTGGTGGGGGTGGGACACCATATCACCTGCTACGGTGAGGCCAGAGCTGTGCCCACCACCCTGGCAGCTCACCCTATAGCCACTATGTTCCATGGAAGGTTAGAGAACATCCAACAAGGTGGGCCTTGCAAACCCAAACTCACTCCATTATATGTCTGAGGAGGAGGGTCCCCCAGCTTCCAACAATTCTGTCAGGGCCACCTGGTAACTGTCCAGCACTGTTCTTGCAGATTTGTCACTATTGACTGGTACCAGGGTAGGCGCTGGACCCAAGCGGAGCTGATCCAAGTCCCTTTCCCTGGAATTCAGAAGTCTCGTCTGGCTGGACCTGAAGTACGTGCCAAGTAAGTGCCAGGCCACTACTGCCCCATTTTCCACTCCGAGGAACAGGAAAGGCCGGAGTGCAGAAGAGACGAGAAAGAGGTCGCCACATGAGCTGCCAAGATGAGAAACATGACACCCTGGTTCCGATCCATTCCTGTGGCCCAACGGCAGCCCGTCCTCGGCGTCCCTGAATCCTAGTTTTCAGCCATCTCCCAGGGCTTTCTAGTACTTATGACCAAATATCCTTGCCAATTCATATTACGTGCACATTGCAGCTCGTTGTCAGTTTGGGGCTTCTGCCCCCTTGAGTGGATGTGTAGGTCCTTTCCAAAATACAGGGCAGAACTTCCCCTCCGGGTGATCACCAGCTGCCTCCCACCCTGCCATCCCAGGCCAGGTCACCTTTTGAGCTTCTCTTGACCTGTTTGCCACCACCTTCTGGACAAGGGTGGAGTGGGAGGCCTGCCCCACGGCATAGGCTCTTACCAGAATGGTGCTCAGGGCAACTGGGACAGGGGAGGGGTGGGGTAATGGATGTCCCATGTGGAGAACACTTTCGGGAAGGGACTGTTTTCCTCCTGGCACAGGGTGGAAACTTGGTATTGAATAAATGAATGAAGGAATTGATGTATGAATTGGAGTCAGTAAGGGACAGGCCATGGATGACTTCCATTTTAATATGACTAACTGAAATTGCAAGAGGGCCAGAGATCTTGCATTAGATGATACCATTCCAGACCCCAAATTCCTGTCGTATGTGGATGACTGTTCTTCAACCCAGTATCTGGTCCAAGGTGGGGGCGAGGCGGGCAGGACCAGAGCTGCTCAGTGAGGGAAATGTCAAGGAAAGGGACAGAAGTGGAAGACAAGACAGTACCTTAATCCCCTAATGATAATTTATTACTTCCTATATGATTTAGTGCTTAATCAATGGCTGCTTGCTCACATCTTCCTTGAGCTCATTCCTGTGTCTACAAAGTGGGGTGAATGTGATGAGAGATAAAACACACACACACACACACACACAGGCCAGAAGTTACATCTATATCTAAAGGAATGAGTCATTTCCATGAGTCAGTTATTCAAGAGATACTCGTTGGTGCCAGGACCCATTCTAGCCCAGGGAGCCCCTCCCCTCGGCATGTGGTGATGCAGGATACAGAGGTGTGACAGCTCTTTATAAATTATCAAGAGTCTTTCCCCTCTCCCGCCCTTACTGTCTCTCTAAGTAGGTTCGAAGAAAGTGGGAGTCCGAAGATAGGAACGCCTCAGCATATACCATCCAGGTGAGGGGAGGCCCCCTCCAGGTGTCAACGCCTCCAGGTGAGTCCCATCGGTTCTTACAGTGCATATATCACCCCACCCTAAGCGTTAGCTTCTCTTGATACTAAATAGACCATCTTGGAAGCCAGATGCCAACAGGAGCTCAGAATCCCACTTCGCATCTCCGAGCTGCAGGCCACTGCACGGAATGCTCGTCTAAACAACCCTAATTCCGCCTCAGTGCCTAAACTGTAGGAGGCCTGCACTCCCCTACCCCTGGAATTGGGCCTCAGGCACTAATGCGGACTCAAACTGAGGAAACATTTATCACTGTCCTCATTGCCCCCTCCCACCATCCCCACGCCTACACACCCAGGAGTCTGGGTTTTTGCAAAAGTTTCAAGGGACCTCACTTGGTCCTTGGTCCTCATGTTGTAAGAGGAGACTCACTGCAGGAGGTCTCCTCCCCAGAGACAGTCAGGAGACATCAGCTTGTCTAACCTTCCCAGCAACCCTGAGGAGTAGAGACTATTATTTCCCTTTCGTAGATGACAAAGCAGAGGGTGAGAGATTAAGCAGCCGGCATGTCGCAGGCAAGTGGCAGAGCTAGGATTTGAACCCGGGTCTGTCTGCCCAGAGCCCATATTCTGCTTACTTCCTGGCTCCCAGGGGCCGTATGAAACTGCTCCCTGAATCCTGGCATGAGATGTCGGGTTTTCTTTATGTTTTTATGAAACGTGGTCTTGTAAGCATATAATACACTTTGGGAACTCCTTACCCTGAGAAAGAGCTGAAATTATAAGCAGAGTCACTAAGTGCTGAGCTGAATTCGTGCTTGTGTCACCAACAATAGCCGTGAAGGGAATTCTGGGTGGTCAGGGGAGGTTTCCATCCCCAAAGTGACAAAGAAGCAGAGGCCATTCAAATTCCAAGGGCCCTTAGAGGACTTCTAGACCAAGCCTCCTTTATAGACAGAGAAACTGAGGCCTAGAGAGGGGACAAGACCTCAAGGTCACCTGGAGTCAGGTGCAGGCTAAGGACAAGATCCAGGCCCCCAACCTGGTACATCTAAATCAATATCTCTCACTGACACAGTGTAGGTTTGGAGACTCCAAAGTAAGTCTGATTCTCAGGCTTTCCTCTAAGAGGTTCTGGTGCAGGTTGCCAATGCTTCCTGCCTTATTCCCGTCCATGAATGATCAGGGATCCCCTACAGGCGCTCTCACTGCTGTCACCAACCACAGAGATGTACAGCACTCCCTACCTCCCCCAAAGCACAACCCACTGCCTTTTGAATCCCTTGCTTCTGCATAACAGGTTCTGGAGTGCCTGGGTGTTGAAAGAAGGGACAGTAGCAGGTCACATTCCTGAGTATTTGCCATTTTAGGATCTGCTTTTTCTGCAATTTAGGGATATTCCACAGCCAGTAGTGAAGCCCGGACTAGCGCACCCTAGCTTACTTGCTCATTCAGCAAATATCGCCAGGTACCTGCTCTGTATCAGCTCGTGGTGGACATGGAGATATTAAGCAGAGCATGTGACACTCTTTGTCCCCGTAGTTGGTAACAGGGAAACAAATAACATGGTGCAATAGACAATAGGATGGGGGAGAGACAGGGGAGCACAGGGCTGGGGCTCCTACACTACCGGGGGGGAGAGGCTCGCATAGGGAAGCCTTCCTGGAGGAAGTGAATTTGAGAAGAGGTCTGAAGAAGGAACAGGAATCAAACAGAGAAAGCGGGGTGGAAAGGGTGTTCTGGGCAGCAGGTGCACCTTGCACAGAGGCTCAGAGGCAAAGCAAGGCAAGGTGCGTTGGAGAAAAGTATCCAAGAAAAAACAAGTGCATTTTCCTGGCAGTCTGAGCCAGAGAATCAGCCGGTCGATGTGCTGCTGTAAAAGGTCCATTCCATAAGTGAATGCTACACAGTTGCTCTATGTTCAGCCACGTGGAGGGTACAGAGAAATACAAGGGGTGCTCTTTGCACTCAGAACATTTTCTCCCTCACTGGGGAGACAAGAACCACTGAATCTTAGGGAGCAGACAACGAGATTATCTGGGACCACCTCCCAGGGGTCCCAGCCTCTCGCTGAATGCATCCAGCAGCCAAGAGCAGCCCCACGTCAAGTCAATCACACCATCATAATGAGAGCTATTTCCTTAAATAAATAAAAACCTGTCTCTTTCATATGCCCCCTCACTGCCCCCAAGTTCTCTTGGTTCGAGGTAGTTACACAAAAAGGCACTAGACTCTTCTCTGCAACAGTCCCTCCGATATTTGAAGATGGTCCTGTTTCATCTCACCTGCTGACGAGTCTCTCCTTTCCAGTCTTGAGCAGAGTACAACTGAAGAATAATGTTACGACAATGCCAACTGTGCAGCAGGCCAGAGGTCTAGAAAGATTTTTGAAGTGAGACTATGGTGGGCTGAGCTGTCGCGACCATCGTGCAGCACGGGCTTCGAGGACGAGGGAGTTTGGCCAAGCAGAATGACATCTTCGCTGAGCAGGTTGAAACTTCATTGTCCCATTCAGGAATTTTGCCCCCATCTTTAGCACAATAGAAAGAGTCACTGAAGTCTGAGATTTTTTTTTTCCCCCTAACCTTTAGCAGGTCCCAGAACCCAAAGGCTCAAGATAAGGGTGTCTGGGCTTCTCGCCTCAACATCCTAGGAAGAAAGCTATTCCCATCCCTTCGTCCAGCATGAGGGACCTGCTTTGATACGGGGCACAGGAGGGGCAGTAGACATCTTATGTCTCCTCCTGCCAGAAGAAAGCCAAGGAATATTCTAGAACATATTTTCTGCTCCCTTATCCAGGGTCAATCCCTCACAATGGAATTACTGGGGCAAAAGGTATGCACGTGTTACAGGCTTTTGATACATAGTGCCAAATTGCTGTCTGATAAGGCTGTATATCATGGATTCTTTTTGCCATTTCTGCCTCTCAGCTCCCCAATAAACCACTGAAGAGTCGTGGGGTGAATCAGCCACCAGACCAGATAAACAAGCTGGCCTCTCACTGTTGCTATTTTCTGCAACTAGGAAGGGAACTCCCTTGGATCCCACCCACAACCTGGAATTCCGAAGCACCCAGGCCAGGCACCTTTGTACCTGCTTACCACTGCTCAGGTCCCACCCTCCCCTGCTTTCCCCGCCCCAGCCCGGGTGGAGCCAGCTGCCAAGGCGGCAAAGCTTCCCAGCCTTTCCTTGGCGCGACCCAGAGTGGAGGCTAAAAGAGGGCTCTGTGCCCGCCCCAATGAGGACGCTACTGACCATCCTCGCTGCGGGATCCCTGGTCGGTGAGTGTCCATTGCCCCGTGGCCCCCTTACCCAGGAGCCAGTGACCAGGGTATCTCCCTGCACCCCACCCAGCCCAGGACGGCCAGTTTCAGTTTCTTCTCTACTCAGGCTGAACTGGATGCTGAGTTTCCCTGGAGAAGTGCTTGTAGCTCAGGTTACTAGGAAAGATGAGAGGCCTCAGACCCTGGGTTCTTCCAGAGACACAACTGAACCTCAAGATTCGGGGGTGCAGCCAGCTGTCTGAACTGGGGTGCCAGGTTCCCTACCCCAGTGGGTGGAGAATTGGCTTGAGGTAGATGGACATCCTTTGAGGCGTCAGATTGTCCTGGTAGAAGTTATACCGTTTGTTGCTCTGCGTCTGGCTGGCACTGGCCTGACAAGGGGACACAGAGGAAGGACGGGTGGACAAAGCTTGAGTCTGGCCGTTGCCTCCCTCCACACCCTGTGGGGGCCCCTGCAGTCCCTCTTGCTAGATGTGAAAGAGTATTTTCTCCCACAGTGGCCAAGTCTGCCGCATTAATAGGTCTTGAAATAGCAGGGTCCTTTTGAAAACAGGACTAAAGGACGTAGTTTTCAAATCCAATTAGGTGGATGTTTTGATTCACCATTACGGAGAACTTTCAGGCAGACATGTGAGATCCTAGATTGTGTCCATTCCCTGAGAGTTGATCAAATTCCGGGAACTTTCTCAGGAAGCGAAAGCATAGTCCCGACTGTAGAGGGGGAGATAGCCTGTACAAGGCCCCTTCTAGGTCAAGTGCAGGGTGGGCACATGAAGGGCCAGAGCTTCCCAGTCCCCTTGCTGATGTCCCTGGCCAGTGCTGACTGGATCTAGTGTCTCCAGCTGCTGCCCCGGCTCCTCCTGTCTGTCCTCCTCCTGGCATCACACGGGGCCCAACACATTGGTCCTGTGATGAGCTAGGAAGACATGGGGCATCCCCAAGAGACCCCAAGAGATCTGTTCCTTTAGACCCCCATCTATCCAGTTGGGAATCTTGGAGGCTGCTGGCCCTTTAAGATGGGGCGCCCAGGGAAACAACTCTTAGGAGATTGTTAAGAGTTAGTAAGGTTACCCAGGGAAACCAGGTTCCCTCACCCCAGCTTTCTTAGGATGATTCCAGAGCATGCTGAATTGTTTGTTTTTCCTCAGATTCCCAATTGGTTCACACACACGCAAAATTTTTTTTTCATAAAAATGTGAAAAAAACTTCCTTTTATAAAGTCTATCAGTCTTTTGTTTTTTTAATTTTTTTAGTGGAGAATATTGGGGATCGGTGTGTTTTTCCAGGACCCATCAGCTCCAAGTCAAGTCGTTGTTTTCAATGTAGTTGTGGAGGCCGCAGCTCACTGGCCCATGTGGGAATCGAACTAGCAACGTTAGCGTTATGAGCACTGCGCTCTTAACTACTGAGCCACCCGGCCGCCCCCAGTCTGTCAGTCTTGACAACACATGTCTTTCCAGGATTTCACAACATAGACTTTCACCCAGGAAGTAGAAATAACACAGGTTGAGGGACAGATGATGGATTTGAGGAGGAAAAAGGAAGAGTGAGTGGGATGGGAGGAGAGGGGAGAACTTCTTAGCCCTCAACACCTCTTAAAAGAAGGGGGACCAGCCAAGGTCCACAACCCCACATCAGGAAGCCAACTTCAGTTCCCTCCTGAAAAGTGGTGCCAATCTCCACCAACCTGGCCCATTACCTCCCGAGCATGTCCCTGCCTCAGCCAACATCTTCCCCCCAACACACATAGCCCACCAGAATCCTGAGCCCAACCAGCAACCTTCCCACTGCAGACTCTAAGCCACCACTAGGGGAGGCTAAGCCCACCTCTAGACAGACCCTGGCCTCCTCCCAAACCCCACTCTGTCTCTCTTTCTCTCTTACCCTTGACCTCACCACCCCTCCGGAAGCCACCATTCAGTTCTGACCTCAAGTAGACTCCCTCCCTCAACTTCAGACCCAGCCCTGAATCCAGGACCCTTCCTTCCAGAGCAGATCCTAATTCTGCCCAGACTCAGATCCAAACAAGATGTTGGCCACACCTTGGGGCTCAGCCGCACAGCCATCACATTGGACCTCTAGTCCCATACACCCCATTCTGGGGGCTCCAGGGATCCTGGAACACAAGGATTTCGGCCGCTGCTTGGCCTGACCAACCCAGATTCAGAGAGGAGTGCAGCCTTAGATTTAGCCAGTGGATGCACAGCAGGACTGGGCTGTCCTGTCCTAATATTCTTCCCCATCCCCGTAGGTGGCCCTCAAGCCCATGGACCCCTCTTGCAGAAGTACTGTATGTAGACTTGGAGTGGGGGAGTAAATAACTATCCCCTCCCTTATACCTTGTGCCTGCTGGTGCTCATGGTCACATCCAGAGGGAGTGCACACACATATCAAAGACACAGGTACACACAAGGCCTCAAGTCCACTAGGTCTGCACCTGTTTATTTCCCACCCAGTCAACCAGCCCTTCTGAGCATGCTCAGAGCCAGCTGCCAGCCCTAGTCGCCATTTCCCTGCACCCTCTTCCTTTCTACAGACCAAATTTGGAGGGCTGAGAGAAGAGTTTTACAAGTCGAAGGCTGTCGTTTACAGTGAAGATTGCTTTGGAGAAAACAGCCCTCCCCAAACCCCTTCTTGAGGCACTGGCCTTTACTGCCCTTTCCTTGATATAAGCAGCAGTAGACCAGGCAAAGGCCTAGGCTGGAAGAGATGGCCCTGAACTCCTTCAGGGCCAGCTTTTCCCCTCCTCTCTCTCCTCACCCTCCCTAAGCTGGTCCCATTAACAGGAGTTCAAGCCACTGAGGCTTTCCGCAGAAGAGAGGGTAAATAGGACAGACCCCTCCCTATATGGTGAATCTCTTGCTTTCCCAGGTCCCCTCCCCTCAGACTCAACACACTCATATAAGAACCTACTACGTGCTAAATGCTTTCATGGACATTGCCCTACTGTATCCACCCCACAACCAGTCCAGCACTGTGATGAATATTACAGGCTCTGTCACATTCTAACTGTGACCCTGGGCAAATAACCCTCTCTGAGCCTCATGTTTTTCTCATCCATAAAATGGGGATAATGACAGTAACTGTCGCATGAGGTTATCTTGAGGATTTAATGAAGTAAGAGGCTTAGCCCTGTGCCCAGCACTTCATGTGCATTTCATAAATGTCAGCTGCTGGTGTTGTCATTATTGTTTATATTTCGGTAAGTCAAATTATTCTCATTTTAGAGATAAAGTGAAGTTCTGATTGCTTAAGCAGCAAGGTCACCCTGCCATATGTGGCCTCAGTCAGCATCCCTCCCCACCACGAAGTCCATATGACTGCAGAAGCAACTTTTGCCTCCCTAAGAAGGCACATAGTAGGTGGGCAGGGATGGGTTTAGCCAGCAGAGAGGCAGGAATTCATAAACATCTTCTCCATCCTTGGTTGAAATTATTGATTCTGGGCAAGTTACTTCTTAGACATCTTAGTTAACTATCTCTAAAATATGGGCGAGGATACCAACTTCAGATGGTGTTAGGAAGTGAATGAGAGACAACAACAAATGTAGGCAATGATGTGGAGTAATTGGACCACTCAAACATTGTTGGTGGGAATGTAAGCTGGTTCAGCTACTTTAGAAAACATCTTGGCAGTTCTTCAAAAACTTAAACATAGAATTACCATATGACCCAGCTAATCCACTCCTAACTATACACTTAAGAGAACTGACAACATATGTCCACTTGAAAATTTGTACACAAATGTTCACAGCAGCCTTATTCACAATAACCAAAAAGTGGAAACAACACAAATGTCCACCGACTGTTGAACATCCACCGACTGGATAAATAAAATATGGTGTAGTCATACAGTGGACTATTACTTGGCCATGAAAAGGAAATCTAGAAGATATTGCACTATGTGAAAGATGCCAGACACAAAGGCCACATATTGTATAAGTCTATTAATATTAAAAGTCCAAATAGGCAAATCCATAGAGACAGAAAGCATTAGTGGTGGCCTAGGGCTGGGGGGCGGGGAGGAAGACAGAGTGACTGCTAATGTATGGAATTTCTTTTTGGGGTGATGAAAATGCATTGACATTACATAGTGGTAATGATTGTACAACTTTGTGAATATGCTAAGAAACCACTGAATTGTGTGCTTTAAAATGGTGAATTTTATGGAACGTGAATTATAGCTCCATGAAAAGGAAACTAAGAAGTAAAGGAGAGCAGTGATAGACAGTGATCAGTCTCTGGTGAGTGGGTGCTAGTTCTCACTCCCCCAGTCTAATAAATTGGGCAGTTTATAGAAGGCTGGGGGGGGTGGGGTCCATGAGCCCATCTGCTCACCCTGTTCCCACTTCCTGCAGTTCACATTGCTGAGGAAACCTCGGATCTTCTTCAGCACGTGAAATTCCAGTCCAGCAACTTCGAAAACATCCTGACTTGGGACAGTGGGCCGGAGAGCGCTCCAGATACAGTCTACAGTGTCGAGTATAAGACGTAGGCTTCCCTCCCAATACGACCTCTTCTAACTCTGCTCTGAAACCAACCCCTCCAAGAAAATCTCCCTCTTCCTTATGTTCCCACATCCCCCACCCAGACTGGTGTTACACAGCGCCCCCACTCAAATATAGCTCTGCTCTTTTATGGGTTTTTTTTTTTTGCAGAGAGAGGAAAAATAATGGTTAAAAGTGAGGGCTCTAGAGTCAGACTGCCCAGGCCTGAACACCCGCTCTCACCTATATAACCTTGGGCAGTTGGATAACCACTCCAAGCCTCAGTTTCCCCACCCATAAAGATAGTGATAGTACCTTCATCATAGGATTGTTAGGTGGATGAAATAAGACAGTCATTGACACCAGTGCCTGGCAAATAATTGTTTCATTATGATTGATGAAACTAGGTCGACAAAAAGTTGTGTCCACGCCCTCCAGCCCATGCTCCCTTTCCTATGCAAGGGAGGAGGGTTGGCACGGGCTCGGGAATCTGCAAACCTGGGTTTCGTTCCTGGTCCTGCCACTTCATCCTATGACAAGTCACTTGCCCTCTCTGAGCTTCAGTTCCCTCATCTGTAAAGTTGGCATAACAGTGCTTGCCGCAAAGGATTATGGCGGCGCTGGGCCCAGAGTGTGGACTCAGGACTGGCTGGGTTCACATCCTGGCTCCCCACGGCATGCTTCAAACACCTGGACAAATTTTACTGCTAAGCCTCGGCTTCCTTATTTGAAAAGGAAGGAGAATAATGTATGAACTTCACAGGATCGATGTGAGGACTAACAGATCATACACATAAAAGGCCTGGGACACAGAATGTGCTAAGTAAATATTTGATATCATTATCATTATTAATAAACCACAGGCCTGATGCCAGGCCTGTTCATTAAAGTTGTGCTCCAGCCCCTCCCTTGCCTACAGGTACGGACAGAGAGAGTGGCTAGCGAAGAAGGGCTGCCAGCAGATCACCCGGAAATCCTGCAACCTCACCATGGAGACGGGCAAACTCAAGGAGCAATACTATGCCAGGGTAACCGCCATCAGCAGGGGAGTCCGGTCAGCCCCCAAGATGACTGACCGGTTCAACTCACAGCAGCATAGTGAGTAGGAGCCCCTCTTATTCCAAGGCGGGGAGGAGGATGGCCCAGAAGGGCTCTGCCTCTGGGGGGTGGGGGATGGGGCTTGGGGATGTGGCTTTTAGGGAAGGCGTCCTGACTGGAGAACATCCCATTGCACTCGTTCATCTTTGTCCATCTCCGTCCCGACCTCCCTAGTTCAGACCACCTTCATCTTCCCTCGACTACAGCCGAGGCCTCCGAACTTGGTGCCCCCATTTCTCCTTTGACTCTTTTCCAATCCTTAGTCTGCTCTCAGCTTCAACATCATCTCCTAAGTGAGCGCCCACGCTCCCAGCCCTCAACCTGATTTCACTAGATCACCAGCTCGTATTCTCTGTCACAATAAACTGTTCGCTGTCTTCATAGCTCATATCCCAATCTGCAATGATTGTGTTTGCTTACTTGTGTATCCTCAGCCACCCACACTGACACATGAGCTCAGTGAGGGCGTGTATAGGTGGAGAACGCACTGTGTTCCCAGCCCTTAGCAAAGTGCCTGGCACGTAGGAGATACTCCATGCATAATTGATGAATGAATGAATGAATGAATGAATGAATGTGTTGTCAAACTCTCCTCACAAGTTAAGCAGGTGATGTTCACTAACTGACTTAACAGCCACATGGTTTTTTAAGAAAATAAAAATTGAATTAAGCAAGTTAAATTTATCTTTTCTTGTCTTGTTCAATTCATACATGTTTCTTGTAGAAGTTTTGGAAAATACAGAAATAATGCAAAGACAAATAAAAGCAGCCCAAAATAATCTGAACACTTAAACATAACCACAGTTACTAGAAACTGTATGTACTCTTTTGTAATCTGGTTTTTCATATAATGGTATCTTTTCATATAATGGTTTTTCATGTAATGGTATCTTGTTTTCTTTTGTTTTTCATATAATGGTATCACGAACATTTGCTCATGCCCATTAAATATTTTTCCACAGTATGATATTTCACAGCTAAAAATGATGCTTTCCAGAGAGGTACTCTGATTTACTTCCCTAATTCACTTTTGAAGACGTTTAACTCAGGGGTTTTTTGGTGTTTTTTTTTTTTATAAAGTTTTATTGGAGAATATTGGGGAACACTTTTTTTCCAGGGCCCATTAGCTCCAAGTTGTTGTGGTTGTGGAGGGCGCAGCTCAGCTCCAAGTCCAGTCCCCGTTTTCAGTCTTTAGTTGCAGGGGGCACAGCCCACCATCCCATGCGGGAATTGAACTGGCAACCTTGTTGTTGAGAGCTCGCGCTCTAACCAATTGAGCCATTCGGCTGCCCCTCCAGAAGCTCAACAGCAGCTCATTGTCTTCGATCCAGTTGTGGAGGGCGCAGCTCACTGGCCAATGTGGGAATTGAACCAGCAACCCTGTTGTTCAGAGCTTGCGCTCTAACCAACTGAGCCATCCAGCCGCCCTAACTCAGTTTTTCAATTTTATAAACAACATGGAAGTAATCATTCTTTTAGCTCAGTTGTTTTTTATCTTGAAGGTCAATGGAGCCTTGAAGGTTTTTATAAATTACTTTAAGGGGAGTGGGATTCATGAATCCCTGAAATTGAGGGATTCAATATTTTTGTATATATTACATTTTGGAGGACAGAAGAGTCATAGGATTTATCCAATTCCCAAAGGGGTGTGCAAACCAGTAAATGTCATTTGATTATTTAGAAAGTTCCATCTGAAGAAAATTAAACTCTTAGACCTGGTCGTCGAGGCTGAATCAATAATATTGGGTTCCCCAAACATTATTTAGGATATGTCATTGAAGTGACACCAATCCCCAAAGCTATCATTGCCAATAGCGGGACAGATGCTTCAGGCAGACTCAGGTGGGGATAGATGGATCCGGATGTGTGGGGGCTAAGCCAAGGGCATGATCAAACTAGGGGGCCAGCAACCCTCTCCCTGGGTTCTTCCTACTCACCCTTGGTCATCCCTTTGCCAGCCTTAAACCCAAATACCAGTTGCTTGCAGAACTTCTCTCTTCTTGCCTGATTTTTTAGCTGATTCTTTCAGAAGGAAGCATAGTTGGGGCTGGAGTGGGAGGAGCAGGGAAGCATTCATTTCCCACGGCCCAGGGCAGCCTCAGACACTACTGACAGATTCCGACTTTTTCTTTTCCTTTTTTCTGTCATCCTTTTTCCAGCTACCATCAAACCACCTGACGTGACCTGTATCCCCAAGGTGAGATCCATCCAGATGATTGTCCATCCCAGCTACACGCCCATTCGTGGAAAGGATGGCCACCAGCTAACCATGGAGGACATATTCAATGATCTGTTCTACCACTTAGAACTCCACATCAACGACACGTACCACATGGTAAATAGATGTGCCACCCTGGTCCTTCCCTGTCCAGGAAATCATTTCCCTCTCAATTAGATCTGCATTGCTTTCAGTAAAAAGATGTGTTATCTAAATTAGCATTTCCCAAAATATGTCCACCACCTCTCTCTAGTACATTCACACACACAATAGCATGCTAAAGTCTCTGACAAGTCCTGCAAAGACTGTTTTCAATTTGTTTCATACAACCTCTCTCGAATTTATTTGACCAGAGAAACTCCTTTTATTTTGAGCTATATATATATATATTTTTTTTTTTTTTAATTTTTACCTAATCCTTTCTAACATCCTGGGGAACAACCTCAATTAACAGAATATCCTCAGGTGTCCATTTTGGAAAATGCTGGAATCAGTTGCTACTGATGTAGTTCTTTTTGCTGGCTCTCCACTATTCACGGGAGCTGGGTACAGGCAGTGTCTTAAGATCAGCAATAATAAAAGACGGATGACAAGGGCATTAATTGTCAAACAACATACAAGTTATATCTTTTTGTATTCAGAAAATACATAGTATTTCCCCACAGCATGTGCCACTAATCCATAATTCCACTAAATGGCTATGCCCTCTCTCAAGGAGTTTAGAACCTAGTGAGTGGGGACGGAGTTAAAACAAGAATTCAGACAGGTGGAGGGAAATAAGGGTACTATGTTGGGCACAGTGGAGGCAGGGAAGGGAGAGGGGCAATGGCAGTTCAGAGACATCTGGCAAGACCTCTAGAACAGAAAACCTTCTGGTGCCAATACCAATTTCTGAGGTGTGCCACAGAATGTATGCTTATTACGGCACTCAATCCTCACCAAAACCCTGTGGGGGAGATACTATTATCTTCATTTTCTGAATGAGAAAACAGAGGCTCAGAGAGGTTAACAGTCACTTGTTCAAGATCATTTAGCAAATAATAGCATAGTCAAGATTCAAATCCAGCTCTGTTCAAAGCCCACCTCCCCCCCCGAACCCCCCCCCCCCCGCCCGCCACACACACACACAGGCCTATACTGACCCACAATGATCACAGAGAGAAGCAGGAAAACTTAGGACATTGTTGGAAAGCACAAAACTTCCCAGTTTGACCAGAGCATTGGGACACATAGAACAATTTCGCAAAACATGGTCCCAAACCAATGGCATCAGAATCTCCTGCAGCATTTGTTAAAAATACAGGTTCTTAGTCCCCGTTCCAATCTACATAATCAAATCCAACAGCTGTCCCCCTGGGAGCTGAATCTTAGAGGGCAACCCCAGTACTTCTTACCCACCCTGAAGTTTGAGAAGCACTGATGGAGAGGAACCATGGGAGCTAAACTCCAGGAAACAGGCTGGGGCTATGCTCTAGCGATCTGGGATCGTGGATGGAGGAATCGTTATTTATTTCAATAGTCAGTGGGAGCAATTCCAGATTATTGAGCGGGGAGGGGCCTTATCACAACGACTTTTTGGTAAATATTTGGGGTTTTACTGAATATTTTGTTATTAATTCTATAATTTAATTCAGTTTGTGGTCAGAAAAATACTCCATATGATTTCAGTCCTTGTAAATTGATGGAGACTTGTTTTATGGCTCAGCATATGGCCTATCTTAGTGAACATTCCATGTGTACGTGAAAAGAATGTGTATCTTGTAGATGCTCGCTGGAATGTGCTATAAATATAGATTAGATAAAGGTGGCTAAGTGTGTCATTCAGATCTTCTATGTCTTTTCTGATTTGGGGGTGCTCTATTGTTCTTGTCATTGCTGAGAGTGTTACAATCTCCAACTACAACTGTGGATTTATCTATTTTCCCCTTTGATTCTGTGTATATTTGAAACTATTATCAGGCACATACACATTCATGATGGCTATAGCCTCCTGATAAATGGGTGGTGATGGTAGTGGTGGTGATAGTGGTGATGATGGTAAGGGTGGTGGTGGTGGCGGTTGTGGTGGTGGTGGTGATGGGGGGTAGTGGTGACGGTGGTGGTGGTGGTGGTGATGGGGGGTAGTGGGGATGGTGGTGGTGGTGGTGGTGGTGATGGTGATGACGGTGGTGATAATAGCAAGGGTAACAACAGCAGCTAGAATTTACTGAGCGTTTACTGAGTACCAGACACTGTTCTAAGTGAGTGTACATGGAGCTTGGTGACTGACTGGATTTGGGGATAAAGCAGAGGCAGGAGAATGGGAATGCAGTACTGCAGACTGGTCCAGCAGTTTCTGGTTTGGGGAGCTGGTGGAACCATTTCACTAAGTGCAGTAAGCCTGGCATAGGATGAGCAGGCTTGCTTGGGCTCCATATGGAGACTGCAGTGTAAGAGGAGTCACTCCGGGTTCTCTGTCAAATTCAGCACCTCGCAGGGAAGCAGAGAGAATATGAGTTCATTGGCCTGACCCCTGACACGGAGTTCCTTGGGTCCATCGTAATTTTTGTTCCAGAGTGGTCCAAAGAGAGTGCCCCCTATGAATGCCGAGTGAAGACACTGCCAGGTAAGTTTGGCTGAAGCCGGAGGTACGTGGGTTTCCTGAATTCAAGTCTTGACTGTGTGCTTTTCTCCCTGTAACCAAGGTGAGGCTTGGCAGTGCTCTGAAAAACCAGAAGGGTTATTAAAGTCAATCTTTGTTCATCCATAAATGCATTAGACGATGGGTTATCATTGCACATGTTTAATCTCCACCCTCCAGCCTATGTCCAGATTTCCTCTCTCTGGCAACTTTAGTATGTACCCTGACAAAGCAACTTCACCTTAATATTAACCTAGGTGAGATATTCTGGGAAATAATCTACAGGGGGGAGAACAGATAAGATAAAAAAAATCCCTTAATATCTTCCAAAGTCAAATAATAATAACAGTGAGGAGAATGAGCATTTCTGAATTGCTAACCAGGGACTAGGCACTACTAAGTGCAATCCTACAAATACATGGTACTGGATTCTGCCAGCAATCTATGAGGCAGGTACTATTATCATCCTCATTTTACAGGTGAGGAAACAGATTCAGAGTGATTAAGTAACTTGCCTAAGGTCACACAGGTGGTGAGGAATAGGACTAGGCCTAATTCTGGAGACCACGTTCTCACCGTTGTGCTACAATAAAAATAGTTTTGAGTCATCATCTCAGTGAGATGATGTCCCATGCTCCCTTCCTCTGGCACATTGAAACTCGATGCTCGTCATAAGCATTGTGATATTTTTATTAGTGTTTATTTTCATAGACAAATAGAAATCCTGTAACGCTCAGAGAAACAAGTTTAGAGGGTGAAAGTGATAGCAGTTGGTTGGATGGACTTGGAAAAACAGTCTCTACCTTAGTCGTCTTGTTTAGATTAATGATGTCAGTAGGTGATTTCTGTTCTAATAAACAGAGGTGAGGTGGCGGCGAGGCTGGGCCTGAGGATACAACTGCAGGTTGGTAGAAACATCATCAGGTAGGTTCTGGTTCTCAGTTTTGTTCACAAACTCAACTCAAGAGCACACAGGAGACTGAGTTCTCCACCACAGTCCCAGTGCATTAGTTTTCAGGGGAAGATATACCTGGTGGGACAGCCATTCCTGGCTCACTGCATGGGGCATGCCCGTCCTGTAGATAGGGTCATTGGGGAGACCAGAATAGAACTTGGCAAGAGGAGTACTAGAAAAAGGGAACCAACGTTACAGGCAACTCCGCTGGGAGCGTATAGATGATTCATGACCCTCTCCCTAGGACCGAACTAGACCCATCTCACCCATTCATGGCCCACCTCTGCCCTACCCAGCTTTTTGACAACATGCAGACCACTCCTGTGATACCATTTTTTTCTAAGACTGGAGCTACTTTGATATAAATCACACTTCTAGTTGGCTATTCCCTGCTGACATATAGAAGACCCCATATCCTCAAAAACAATGTTAATAAAAATTCCTACTATTTATTAAGTACTTGCTCTATTACCAAGCACTGGGTTAAAAGCTTTACTTATATTTTCTCAATTAATCTTTATAACAACACTGCCAGTTGGGGAGCGTCATCCCCATTTTACAGAGGAGGAACTCTGGCTCACAGATGTTAAGCAACTTGCTGGTAACCACACAGCTGGTCAGTGAACATAGTTAGGTTCATCTGATCCTGAAGCTTGAGCACTAACCACCACTTTTATTTATAGCTAATCCCCTCTACTGCACATTTATTCCTCTTACTTCCATTGCAGAGTGCTATGTTCTGCCCTTGCCTGCATATTCTAGGGTCTGTCTTACTCCCAGAGTCCAGAATCTCCACTTTATCTACCTCTCAGAATATCTGGGAGGGTCACAGAGCGACATCCCAGTATCTTGATGCTGGAAAGGGCTCTAGGGGTCATCTCATCCTGTACCTAATTTTTACAGATGAGGAAACTAAGGCACCTTTGTGTAGTGTCTCTGAGGCTAAGCTTTGGAGTTATACATGTCAACCCTGGCTTCTCCACTGAATAGCTGTGTGACCTTGGGCAAGGCACTGAACCTCTCTGAGAATCAGCTTCATTATCTGTAAGAAGGGAGCATCCCTGGCACTCTGTATTAGGTGGGATAACATAGGTAGAGCACCCCGCACAGTTCATGGCACATTGTACGAATTCAATAATTGCTGGCTACTGTTATTAATAAATGAGAGGTTCGTGCAGCAGAGAGAAGGATGCTCAGCATATCGGTGGCTGAGCCAGACCTCTAATACCCCACACTCCAGTGTTATTTCTATTATTTCTTCCTGCCTCCCCAGGGGTGAAATAGTATACGGGAATGTTCCAAGTCCCTATCCTATCCTGGTACAAGGAGCAGTGTTTTCCATTAGGCATGTCACGTAGAGACATTCGGGTCTGTCTTCTCCCTGGAGCGGTGCTAGGAGTATCATGTTACAGGGGACAGGGTACCACTGAAGTGGGAAGATGACCCATCGAGGTCTGAGCCACAGGGCTGGAGGAAGAGAGAGGAGTGGGCTAGAAGTAGAGGCTCCAGCAACTCGCAGTGTTCACAGTGATTGCCAAGGTCATTGGCAGCTGGTGATCAGTTCCCCAAGCCGAAGCCACACGGGGCCACGAACAGGAGGGTGACTTGGAGAGTCAAGACCCCTGGATAAAACAAATTGCCATTTTTTACAAAAAAAACTCCAACTACCTCTTCCTTACCAAGCCCTTCACCAGGCTCACTTGGGCTGGTGACAGGAAGCGTGTCATATCAAGAACTGGCTGTGCCCATCCCAAAGATGCGGGACCACAGGGAGAAGGCTCAGCTCTAAAGCCCTCAGTCGCCCCTCTCCTTCCCTTTTAAAAAGGGTGATGCCTCCGGCTCCCTCCTGAGCAAGGTCTTCCCTGATACCCAGCCCCTTACCTTGCTATGGAGGTGGGGAGGACAGAGCCCTCCCTTTGTCACTTCCCGCCCCCCCAGCAGGGAGTCAGGACTGTCCTCAGATCCAGGCAAGAGGGACCCACTTTAGAAAACCCCGTTCCGACCCTGCTCTGGCCATGGCCCTCCCCACAAGATAAAGAGTCCTTAGGTCCACGTAGATAGGTCGCCCTGTGACCTCCCTTCCAGACCACACCCTGACTACCTGGGACCCCAAAATTCCCTGTAGAAATGCCCCAAGCCTCTGTCCAGTCTAGGCAGATCTCTTCCTTGCATCCTTCCTCCTGAGGGGAGACACTCCGTTGGTGTGCAGACCTTCAGCCCAAAGAGTGGCCAATAGGTGGCTATTTGTTGGGGGACATGGATGAGCTTGGCCATGTGAGCTGAGGCTTCCATATCCTATGCGCAAAGCCCATAGCAGTATGGGATGGAGCCGGGTGGGCTAGGGGCTTCACATTTCAGCACAGTCCCCAATGAGTCCAAGAATTCAAATTTCAAACCTGGCCTTCCAGGTTGTTTTGAAAAGCACATTATTTGTCAAGGTGGGAGCATAGAGCATGTTTTACTTAGTGTGAAAATATGATTTACAAATTCTGAATATTTAGACATGCAGTGGATGGCCCTGTCTTTGAGCTCTTGTCCCAGCCCTGCAAATATTCAGGTTAGGAGAGGTTTCCCAAGCCTGGCCCTGAGAGGTGAGGGGAGGAAAAGCCCTGAGTTTGCAGCATCCACACTTGGGATGGGCCCAGCCCAGATGCCAGCCTCACCCTTCCTGCTCTGGCCTTTTTTGCTCACACAGACCAGACGTGGACCTACTCCTTCTCGGGTGCCTTCCTGTTCTCTATGGGCTTTCTGGTGGCAGGACTCTGCTACCTGAGCTACAGATACATAACCAAGCCGCCTACACCTCCCAACTCCCTGGTAAGCAGCAGTACGTGGGGCAGGAGGGAGAGGTCTGAGGAAGGCCCCAAAGCAGCAGAGGACAGAGGCCCAGGGACCCCCGCTCTCACTGAAATGCAGTGATCAGGACACAAAGCAATTAGGCCTCAGGTCTCCCCTCCATCCTAACTCCGAACGTGGCCCAGCAGGGGATTCTGAACGGGGGGCAGGTAATGGGGGGGAGTGGACTTGGAATAGAAAACCCATGGGGCTTTGAAGCTTCCACATGCAGGCAGGTAACGTAGGACCCTGGAGAGTAGGCCACTGCCGGGGTCAAATAGTGGTGGGCACTGTGGGGGCCCCGGAGCTCACCTCCTGTCTAAAGGACAGCCCAGACTGTCCCCTGGGAATACAGGCCCCGTGTGGCCAGATCTTCACATTTTTTAAAAGAGAGGTCAGAATTTCAGATTATAATGTGAAATCTCCCAATTTTCAATTGTTGGCAACTAATTTTTAAAATGTGAAGCCCTATATAAACCACACAAATCACATTGCAGCCCCGATCTAGCCACCGGCACTGCATCTGCTAAAGCACCAGGGCCCACGGCAGGCCCCATCTGAGCTACTCAGGGCTCCGGTGTGGCTTTCACCCATCTGAGAGGCTGGAGGGCATTTTGCTCAATGTGACAGCCCAGACGAGCCATTTCCAGTAAAACTCTCTTGGCCGCCCTTTATCCCTCATCCTTTCCCACCTTCCCCCTCTATCAGGCCCTTAGGGACCTGTGAGTGAGGAACAGTGTGAGCCACCATCTCCAGAGGGTACCCCTAGACGACCCCAAAGCTGAGTCACCTACTTCCTGGGTTATCTACTTGCTAGGTAACCACAGCCAAAATCTCTCTCTCTGAGACAACCCAGGCTTTAGGGCTAGCCCTCAAGTAAAGAGCCGGCAGTCCTGTCCCTTTACGAAAGCCCCAATATTTAGAGGAATCTCTAAGAGGTAAAGGGGATGTGTGGCATATGTATCTTGAAAAAGCCCCCGATGGCCTACCCCTCTACCTCCCCATGGAGGGCCTCATCCACCCACGATACCTCAGGGAGCTGAGCACAGGCCCTAACGGTGGGTTGTTTTGTTGCCGCACAGAATGTCCAGCGTGTACTGACCTTCCAGCCTCTGCGCTTCATCCAGGAGCACCACCTCATACCCATCTTTGACCTCAATGGCCCCAGCAGCCTGGCCCAGCCTGTCCAGTACTCCAAAGTCATGGTCTCTGGGCCCAGGGAGCCCCCAGGAGCCCCACCGCTGCACAGCCTATCTGAGATTACCTACCTCGGGCAGCCAGAAATCTCCATCCTCCATAACCCCAGAGTACCATCTCACCAGGCACTCTCCCCACTGTCCTATGCTCCCCAGGCTTCCCCTGAGGTCAGACCCCCATCCTACACTCCTCAAGTCACCCCTGAAGCTAAAGCTGCGTTCTACACGCCACAGTCCATCTCTGAGGTCCAGCCGCCTTCCTACAACCCTCAAGCCACTCGGAACAGCTGGCCTCCTTCCTATGGGATGTGCGTGGAAGGCTCTGGCAAAGACTCTCCACCTGGGACATTCTCTAGTCCCAAATACCTCAGGCGTAAAGGTCAGCTCCAGAAAGAGGCACCAGCTGGAAGCTGCATCGCAGATGAACTTTCTCTGCAGGCGTTGGCCTCCTTGGCTCTGGAGGAACTCCAAGAAGCCAAATCCTTCCACCAGCATCTGGGGGCTGACACAAACAGAGCACCGGACACCAACGTGCCACACAGAGGGGACCCAGAGACACCAGGGGACCTGAAGCGCCAGCTGCCTCTCCTTTCCTCTGTTCAGATCGAGGGTCACCCAGTATCCCTCCCTTTGCACACTCCTTCTATCCCATGTTCCCCCACAGACGAGGTTTCAAGTCCCTGGGGCCTGCTGGAGTCCCTCGTGTGTCCCAAGGACAAAAGTCCAGTGTCTGAGACTGAGGCTAAGAGCCCAGCCCTTCCAGCCTCAGACCCGGAGCAGCCTGCAGAGCTGGACTCTCTTTTCAGAGGCCTGGCCCTAACGGTGCAGTGGGAGCCCTGAGCAGAACCCAGGGCAAGCTGGGGCTTCTTCCCTGTCTCCACCCCAATCTCACATCCTCGCTGTCATTCCCAACCCAACCGTACTGCTCACGCAGCCCGAACTCAGGTGGGTGCCCTTGAGAGAACCAGAGGAAGGCGGATGCTGAGGCCCTGCTATGGCTGAGCTCCTGTTAGAGCAAAAAGGCACGATGAGGACTCCAGCCGGGGGAGTTACGGGCGTGCATCATGTGCAAATGAGTGTGTGCGTGAGCGCTCTGCAGGGCAGGATGGAACAGTCAGAGTGCGACAAGTTAACACACGGAGACTTCGCGGAAATCCAGGGCCCAGCTCCTCACACACCGGACGCAAAGTTCTCCAGGGGCCTGCCTCTCTCCACACCCCTATCCTGGCTGGTCTCATAATCTAAGTTGACAGCAAGTGAGGTCTCTGCCGCCTCTGTGATTCCCCAGGAGAGAAAAGGATCCTGGAAATGAACGCCTCATAGCAGGCTGGGCAGAACCAGAACAACCTGCCCTCTTGCCAAGGCCAGAGGTAGCACGATGGCAAGACTCCAGGGAGGGGTGCGGCCTGGGGCTCATTCCCAGCCAGGGCTACTGCCTGAAGTTGCACCATTTCAACTTCATTCCTCTGCCAAAGGCTGTATCCCAAGTGAAATGCAGGTCCTCCAGGGAGGGAGAGCACAGACATCCTTTCTGTCAGCAGGAGTTTCAGATCCCACTCTGAGAGCAGACTTTGAAAGGAACATGCAGCCATATGGTCCCCGAAGGAGACACAACAGTGAACTGTACTTACTTCACAACTTTGGAAACAGCCTTCGGTTTAGCCCATCATCTGGGTTCACATTCCAGCCTCATCATTTACCAGCTATGTGACTTCAAGCAAAGAAATCACTGCTCAAAACCTCAGTTTCCTCATCTGTAAATGGGCATAATAACATTTACCTCATGGGGTGGTGGTGAGGATGAAATTAAATAACTTCTGTAAAGTGCTTAATAGTGCCTGGCACCTGGGCAAAGCCCAATAAATGGTAGCTGTTTCTTGTGATTTTTTTTTTTTTTAAATCAGACAGCACAGAGAGTAACTCACTACCCTGATTCAGGTTGGCTTCAGACTGGGCATTTTCTCATGGGCTCAAATTATCCTGATTTCCTCAGGATTGCTCCAGGCCAACCCAGAGATGCTGGACTATCTGGTGGAGGGAGCAAAGGAAGGGATTGTGGAGCCTTCTGGAAACAAGGTCCAGAGACAAATGGAACCTTTTCCCCAAGGTTATAGTGGAAGCTGTTTTGGGGGTGGCGGCGCTATCCTCAGAGGACCTCCTTTGCACAGAGCCCCCAGGTCTGTCTGCTCCCACCTGAGGAAAGCGCCCTTCTTCTGTGCTGTCAGAGCGCTGGCACATCCTTTGGACCATTTGCATCTCAGGTGACCCCCATGATGAGGAAATCAAGGCCCAGAGAGGAGAAGGGACTCGCTCGAGGACCCCCATGGAGGCCATGACACTGTCAGAGCTCAATTTTTTGTCCTTATCAAGAGAAGGAACTTTCCACACCAGTTTGGATTCTTGGAGGATGAGACATAAGGAGGGGAGGGCTCCACTGGGGTCCCCGAGGGGCAAGCTCCCCCATCACCCTCCTGTCCCAAAGACCTTGTCTGAACGTTTCTGAGAAACAGGACCAAAGTCAGTTGCCTCGGTGTGACCCTTTAGTGTACGCTGTCCTGCTTCCTCTGAATCCTCCTTTTCCTCCCTCTCCCTGCGACACAGCACCAGGTGGTGGTGTTCATATCCGTTCGTGATTAATATTTAACACCTCTTCGGGGTCGCTGGTTTAGACCCAATATCTCTATAACAGAAAGGGGGGCCGCCTTCCTGAGCACCCCAGGACCATTCTCCTCTTAGCAGTCACTAAACTGACACTAATGAAGGCTTCTCCTCTCGCCACACTGCAAACAAGTCTGCTTCCTGTCACTTGGGGTGAACTAGGCCAAAGGTTGACTGTCTTCACCTTGTTTAGTCATGAAAAACAGCTTAACAGCTAGACTGCTCTCACTAGGTAAATAGGACAGGGCGACCCAGAGTTTTTTTATTAAAAGCCGTAAACATCTATTCCAACTCAAAGGGCCACAAAGCTCTCTAAGCTCCTCCGGGTGACAGATGTCCCAACTACTCCACGATTCTTTGAAGGTGGAGTCTGCGTGCCTGAGGAGAGTGGTGAATGCCTCTGCGTCCTGTGATCTTCTTCAGGCTGGCCCTGTCCCCACAGAGGGGCAGGCAACAGGCGGCAGGATCCCTCTCAGGTCTCTGGTCTCCCAGGAAGGCAGTCCAGACCTGCAGTTATGTGGGAACCAGCTAGAGGGCAGAGTGTCCCAGGCCCTGAGAGCTGGCCTAGGACCTTGGCACTATTGAGTGACCCAGGCCTTAACCCCGTTACTGGGAATCTCCTCAGTCCAGTTCCATCCAGCCCAGAGAAAGGTGAGTCTCCAAGGTGTCACCTGCCTCCACAGTCCAACAGAGCCAAGCCCAGGAGTAAAGCAACAGTAGCAGCCGTAGGAGAGGAGGAAGAACTCAACCATGTAGTCCGGTCATTTGTATATGTGATCACTTATCCTCCGGGTAACCTTCCAGGTAGGTTGTGTGATTGATATTTGCAAAGGAGGAAACGTGGCTCAGGGCAGTGACTTGTCCAGATTGGTTTCCTTCACTTGCTTCATCATGAGAATCCCCTCGGGAGCTTACTGAAAATACAACTTCCCCAACCTCCTCCCTCTTCCCCAGACCTGTTAATCCACAGCTCCTGGGAAATCTGGATTTTTAATTAGCTCCTTAGTTTATTCGTCTCAGGCAAGTTGAGGGAACAGTGCCCTTATACCAACAGTTTCTCTATCCTTTGCCTCAAATCACCTCCCTAGAGTCACCCCCATTATGCCCCCTTGATGGAGGTAGGGGAATTGCAAGGTTGCTTGGATGGTACTTTAACCTACGATGCCTGGAGACCACCAGCCTCCCAAGCCCTGGGCCCCAGGAACATAGCAGGTTGCTTGCGTTTCCACAAGGAGAATAGGGACCAGGAGACTGGAGCTCCTCCAGGGTCCCAGGGGGGGCTATCCCTCTATGCCCCTCCCAGGTCAGAGTGTCAGCCTGGACAAAGAGGCTATGGCTAGATGTCAACACCGTGGCTTGTCCCCTGTTGCTATCCCCACCCTACCTTCCAGAAAGTGCAACAAACAGAAACAATAAACTGAGGCAGGAATGGACAGAGAGATACAGACAGCCGCCTGCCTCACCTTCTGGTGCTGATGTTGGCAGGACACAGTCCTGAGACCCCAGCCCCCAGTTTAGTCCCTAGGCTGCTTGAGTCCATTTTTCCTTCCCACTTTAAAGAGGAAGGGGCATAAGGAAGATACATTTTCACCTGTAGGTGTGAGAAGAACAATAACTGGAATTAACTGTAGTGCCGAAATGACAGAGGCAGGGAAGGGAGACTAAAGTGGTGAGAAAGGAAGTAGTGTGAAGAAAGGATTGGGCCACACAATTCTCCGCTTGGCCACCAGGTGACGCCATCGGCCAAAGACAGTTTGGTTGCTGTCTGAATAAATGGCGTGGAGCTTCAGGGTAGTTGGTAGGTGAAATGGGGTTCAAAGGACTGTCCTCAATGTTCCTAAGTCCAGGGAAGGCAATTAAAAAGAGAAGAGAAGGAAAGGGGAGAAAGAAGGAAATATTTTGAGGAGTATTAGCCATGAATCAGGTCCTATACCAGACATTTTATGCATATTTAACCTCATAACTGTTCTGCAAGATAAATATGTGTTCATTCATAAACAAGTATAAACCGAGGGCCCAGTTGTATGCAAGGCACTGTTCTTGGAGTTAGGGATACAGTGAACAAGACAGGCAAGCAAGTTCCCTGTTGTCTTAGATCTTATCTCCAATTTACTGATAAAGAAACTGAGGCCCAGAAAGGAGGCGAAGTTCCCCACACTAATGAGTACAGGTACCAGAGGTTGGGATTTAAACCAATATAACTCCAAGTCTAACCTCTCTGCTCAGCCTTATGATCTGAAGATTGGCTGTGTTCACAATAAGACACGTCAGGATATCCCTGAGGGGGTCATCCCAGTAAGGAGTGAGGGTATCGTTAGGGTTTGGTCAGCAAAGGGGTACATGGGAATCCCTCACCCAGAAGGGCATGCAGTTATTGGTGAGGCGCTTTCGTTTCGCAAACGTCTATTGGGTGCCAAGCACTGTGCTACAGGCTGTGCATTTCCTAGTTGAATCTTTCCAATCAGGCTGTAAGGCAAGCATCAGTGGCCTCACTGTACAGATAACAAGAATGGTTAAGTGACTTACCCAAGGTCATACAGCTAGTAAGTGGTGGCACCTCCACCAGGCTGCCTTATGTGTGTTTTGGCGGGCGGGGGGGAGGGTGTGTGACAGGACCAGTTTAAATGTCTGTCTCCTGCTGGATTGGAAGCTCACGTCCCTCTTTGCTGTATATACACACTCACCCCTCACAACGCATATATGAATGTGGGTCTTGGAAAGCCCCTGGGTTGGCTCAGTACAATATGGGCGAGAGCCGCCAAGTGTTCTCCCCCAAAGATGCTCTTCTTAACACTGCAGCCAGGGAGGAAGGGGGGATGCTTGGAAAGGGGCTTTCAAAGACGGCAGGAGACCCTTTTCCCGAAGATGGCGCTGAAAGCGAAGAAGGAAGCAAGCCCCTGCGCTCCCAAAGCCGAAGCCAAAGCAAAGGCTTTGGCGGCAAAGAAAGCAGTCCTGAAAGGCATCCACAGCCACAGAAGAAAAGAAGATCCGCGCGTCATCCACCTTCGGAAGGCCCAAGACACTGCGGCTCCGAAGGCAGCCTAAACATCCTGGGAAGAGCGCCCCCAGCAGGAACAAGCTTGACCTCTACGCCATCACGAAATTCCCCCTAACTACAGTCAGCCGTGAGGAAGATAGACGCCAACAATGCACGTGTGTTCGTTGTGGACGTCAGGGTCAACAAGCACCAGATCACACAGGCTGTGAAGAAGCTCTGTGACATTGACGTGGCCACGGTCAGCACCCTGATCGGTCCTGATGGGCAGAAGAAGGCATAGGTTCCACTGGTTCCTGACTATGATGCTTTGGATGTTGCCAACCACTGTGGGATCCTCTAAACTGAGTCCAGCTGGCTAATTCTAAATACAAAATTTTTTCAATGTAAAAAAAAAAAAAAAAGACGGCAGGAAACAGAATTTGGCTCAAGAGCTCACTTATGTGCTCCCTCTCTACAGTGAGTAGTCCCGAGGCACTAGGAAGAGTGACAGACAGAGTGTTGCTGGCCCCCAGAGGCCCCAGGAGGATGCCAGGGGGGAAGCTGTGCTCTCTGGACAGGAGCTGGCACAGCCTTCCCCAAACCTTCTCATCCCCTGAGGCCTGGCTCAGCTGTACCTTCCTGATCACCCCCTGTTGTAACTGCCTCTCCCCTCACCCTGTCTAGATTCCTTCACATCATGGGTCTTACCTTCTTTACGTCTGCATCCTTAGTACCCACCAGGCCTGGCAAAGGGCAGGTGGAAACAATGAGAAAGGGAAAGAATTGAGATAGGGGAGGGGGGTATAGCAAAGCCTGAGAAATTTGAATAGTGAAGAAGCGATGGCTTCCCCCATTCCCCTCCTGCCTGTGCTACGCTCTCATTTATCCATGACCATGGCCAGGCAGAGGCTGGCTCACGAGCTGTGGGGGTGATAGAGAAGCCACATACTTCCATTTCAGCCAGTGATAACTTATGAGCACTAAAGATTCATTTTTAGGTCACATGCTTTCCACTGTCTTCCTGAAGTCTGGGTGCCCAGTCTCACTGTCTCCATTTTTCAGAAGGGGAATCAGATGAGAGAAACTGGGCATCTTGTCCTAGGCACCAGTCAGTGGGGGGAGAATTCAGATCAGAACCCCCAGCAGCTGGGGAAACCACCCTTATCTGCTTTGCATTTACAACCAAGACTCAGCTGTTACCTTTTTTCCACTTTCATAGAGTTGGGCCGAAGGGACCCGGGTGGGGGGAGGAGCAGTCCGAGGAAAGCCAGGGTGGGGGTAGGGAAGCTCCACCTGTTGCTGCCGCCTGAGCGATGCTGGACAGAGGGAACGACCCCTCCCTCTGCCCCCCCCACCCCCGTAGTCCTCATCCATTGTCATCACACTGTCTCAGCGCTGCTATATTTAAGGCCCGTGCAGTCTCCAGGATCGCATTCTTCTCCCCGTTGCCGCTGAGCCCAGGGCAAGAAGACACCGAGGATCACCTTTTCCTCTGGAATCTTCACCCCAGAGACGCTTAAGTGGGCACAGCTCCTTCTTCTGTGAGTCAATTCCAGGGATCAGGGTGGCGAGGAAAACCTCCAGAAAGTGAGACCCTCACTTCCCATTGGGAAGTGGTGTGTGTGTGTGTGTGTGTGTGTGTGTGTGTGTGCTGGGAGATTTTAAAAGGAAAGGTAGATGTATGCTTAGGCAGCACCCAAGTGAACATGGGAGGAGACCCTAGAAATCCCTGCCCCATCCCACTCTTCTGTGTGGCCCTGGGTCTTTTGAGCTGAGCCCTCTGCGATATGAAATCTCCAAAAAAAAAAAGACACCCAAGGGTGCCCTGGGAAGTGAAGGCTTTCCTGCAGTGGAGCCAGAATCGGCAAGGACAGGGTGAGCTGGCCAGTCCAGCAAATCTAAGCAGTGCTGGCAGAGCCCCGCTTAGTGGACCCAGCAGGCAGGGAAAGAGAGCGAGCCCTCAGAGCCGGAACCACAGGGCCAGGAGGGAACTCATCCAGTCTGGGTTCACTGGTGGGAAACCGAGGCCCAGACAGGGGAAGAATTGTCTCAGTTCTTCAATGGCAGGGTCAGAATTCGGTCTCTTCGAAGCTGGTGGAGCCACTGGCTAAGAGCAGGTCCCAGCCTGCAGGCAGACTCCGCAGCCTGTCTCTGCTCCTGCCCACGGCTCCAGCTTTCTGCCATCGGGGCTCTGCAAATCATGCAGCCTCTGAGCACTTCTCTTTCCCTCCTGAGGAAGGGGAGAGGCTTCCTTGCCCCTTCTCACTCAAGGGTGCTTGTCAGAGGGCCGGTGTGAAAGCAGGTTGAGGCTTGGGAGGAAAGTGGCTAGCAGGACCTCTAGCCCAAGGCTTTACACCCCCAGGAGGGGAGAAGGGGGGCAGTTGCACACCTGGCCCTCACTGCACTGACCCCTCCCCAGCAGGCACACGCCGCATATGGGAAGAGGGCAGGGGAGGCTGCGCTCCTGCTGCTTAATCCCAAGCCTCAGTCAGTGCTTTAAAAAGAATTGATGGCTCATCGGCTAAAGTAGGGGTCTGGTTGCGAGGCCCAGGAGGTCAGGGATGGGTGCCAAGCCCACCCGCTGTGCTAATCAGGAACAGATCATCCAGGGAAGGAAGCCAGCGCTGACGCCAGGGAACGTTAACCCTCAACGGCTGGGGCCAGGGCCACAAGTCCCAGGAAAGCTGGGGGGCCTCCCCCGCCTAAGGTGGTACCCAGCAGCTCTCCTCTTGGGCTGTGAGGTGGAAGGAGCAGAATGAGCTGGGCCGTTCTCTGGGTGCCTCTTCCTCAGGAGGGGCCAGATAGGAACCAAGGGGTGACTGTCTTGTTATGTTCAGCTGAGGTCATCGCATGAGGCCAAGGAAACTTCTGGGGCAGCACTCGGTCCCGGTTAACAATCCACAGTAATCCAGTCTCTCTTAGGTGTCCTTTGTGGACGTCCAAAAGTAGCAAACTTTTAGGAACTGGAAGGAGTAAATAAATGCCCACCAGGACTGACATTTGGCAACCTGAGTCCCCGACACCCCACAACAGGCCCTCCAGGCCAAAGATCTCTGATGAGGCCAGCGGGCCCACCTGCAATGTCATGATCTTAGAGATATGGTCACCCAGGTGCCCTGTTCACATTCAGGTCAGAACACGACACACACACACACACACACACACACACACACACACACACACACTCCAGTGGGCCCACCCCAGGATAGTCAGGGGCCACAACAGCCTGGGCTTTGTGGAAGCAGACAAGACAGGGCTGAGGTGCTACTTTTTCCTGCTTCCTTCTTCATGCCCAGGGTCTACATCAGGTCCAAGCCCAGCAAGGACCCTCCCAGGTAAGAGGCCTGACCCCTGGAATTCCCACTTAGAGGAGATGTCAAAGCCATTCCAGGGACTCCCCCAAGCATACCAGAGCTTCAGCAGCAAACAGACCCTCAGAAACCTGGTGGTGACGCTGAAGCCCACGTCTGGAAGAAGACCTGCTCGTACAAGTGCCCAAGGCAGCTAGCACGTGGGCCTCCCTCTCTCCTCTCCTGTCGCTCTATATCTATGGATTCTCTCCCTGATCCTTGAGGCTCCTCCGGACCAATTTGATCCAACCCTACTGGGCACTACCTTGGGCCCAGACCTGAGCCTCAGGAATACAAGGGAGGACCTCTCTCTGCTTATAAGAAGAAAGGCCATGTGGTCCTCTCTTCCCAGCCTCAGCCAAGGCCTGGCCCCACGTAGATGTGTGACATAGAGGTCAAGAGAGCTCAGAGTTGGGCAGACATGAGTGCCACTCATGGTCCCACCATCAGCCAGCTGTGCGACCTTCAGCAACCACTTCCCCTCCTCATGAGTAAAAGGGGATACTGGTGCTGTGTCGTCTGGGTTGTTGCAGGGACTGCAGACAATGCATTTGAAAACTCCTAGACACGAGGCCTGGCACACAGTAAGCACTCACTGTAGTCACTTTTAATTGACATACAATCTTATTGAAGAGTTAAGTTGCACAGATATAAAATAATTAAATGGTAAGAGGAGGCATTTTCTGAATCAGACCTAAATTGTGAAGTCTGGATATAAAGTACAAAAGAGATTAGAGGAGGGCAAACTCTAGGTGGCCTGTAGTTTTTCAGCAGCACTTAGAAAAATAATGTCAATGTGTATCGCTTATATAGTACCTACTATGTGCCAGGTACTCATCAATCCTTTACATCCACCCTGGGAGGTCCATAAACGCATTTTATAGATGAGGAAACCATAGAGTCTTGCCCAAGGTCATACACTTGTGAAGCAGAATGATAAACTGGGATCGCACCCAGGGGGTTGGACCCAAAATCTCCACGTTCAACCTTCATGCTCACTTAAGCATTCTCAGGTTGGGCTTTGAAGCATGAATAGAGTTAAGTGAACTAGGAGGAGGAAAAGGTTCTCCAGGTGAGGAAACCAGTACAGGCAAAAGCTCAGAGGTCAGACTGAGTGTTACATATGCAGGAAGAGTGAGGACAACTGCTCATCTTGAGTTATAGAACAGCTTCTTTGTACATCACGGTGATTAATCGTCTAGGAAGCTGAGGCCCAGAGATGGCAAGGCCTTGCCCCAAGTCACACAGCAAGGCAAGGGCAGGGTTGCAGTTGGAAGCCACGTGCTGCTCCCCAATGTGGGGCTCTGCTCACTCAGCTGGGGAGCACCTGGGGTGGTAAATAAGCCAGGCTCAGAGCATGAAGCCTGCCTCTCTCACCTTGGACTGGGCCCTTGCGCTCTCAGGCCTCCGTTCCCCTGTCTGCCCACTGGAGAGAGCGGCCAACCCTGCAAACCTCCCAGATGCTGGACCAAATGGGGAAAGGATGGGCAGATACCCCATGGAGTAATCATACACCTTGACTTGGCAGGTTGTTGCTCTCGCAGCCATGACTCTGCCCCACAGCCCTGGAAATGTGGGGGAACCCCAGCCCCCCCAGGTGGTGGAGGTCCACAGGCTGGAACGCCACCAGGAGGAGGAGCAGAAGGAGCAGCGGCAGCACAGTCTGCACATGGGTTCCTCAGTGCAGAGGCGGACCTTCCGCAGCAGGTGGGAGCATCAGGGACCCCACCCTGCCTCTGCCCTACCCCCAGGGTCACCGGTCGGAGGGGGGAGGCACAGCCCCACTTTGTGGAAACCCCAGTCTGAGGGGAGAGACACAGCCGTGCTTTCCAAGACCCCAGTTTGAGGAGGGAGGTACAGCCATGCCTGCTAGTCCGTGAGGCTGAGCTGGGTAGATGCAGCCCTGATCTCAGGGGGCCCCAGCTAGACCCCCAGCCAAACCTTCAGGAGCCATTACTTCTCTTTTCCCCGGGGACAGTGAGGAAGAGTATCAGTTCAGCGCTGCAGACCACGCCCTTGCAGCCGCCCTGGCTCTGACGGCCTCCTCAGAGACATCTTGGTAAGTCAAGTGACTTTTCCAGAGAGCCCTGGGCTGAGAAGGGGGCATCCTGTCCAGTCCCCTGCCTCCCTGTTGGGCTACCACTCTGAGCTTAAAGAAGTTGCCCCAAGTGATACCTCTAGAATAAGGGGCTGAGCCAAGGTTTAAGCCCAAGGCTGTGTGACCACAAAGCCCACTCCACTGCCCTCTGGATGAGTCCACAGGCAGTAGTGAGGACCAACCCCAAAGGAGAGGGTGGGGGTCCACCCTTCACCACTGGGCTTCACATGGTGGGGGAGAGGGTTGGGGAGAGGCGGAACAAGTAAACCAACCCCAAGTTTCAGACATGAGTCCCAAGACTGGGAAGACCTCTGAGCATGAGAACATCGGGAGGCCACATCCTGGGCTGGGAGGCCTGGGTCCTGGTCCTTCCTCGTTGGTCTGAAACAAGTCACCGAGCCTCAGTGGTCTATCCTATAAAATAGTGAAACTAATGCCTGTCCACTTGTTACAGTGAAATCAAGAGGAACAATGGTTTGTGAAAGAGCCTTGAGAATTATATCAATAGTAGTTATTATGCACCTACTGTAAGCAGGACCCACTCGGTATTTTGGAGGCAAGAGAGGATTAAAAGTTGCTCTTGTCTTTAAGAACCTTAAAGTACAGGCGGGGATGGCACTGACTGGCCCCCCCCAACCTGGGCTCTTGGCCACCGATGTCCTCTGACAATGTCCTCCGCAGGGAGGCCCAGCTGAGGCGCCAGACCTCCACTGTGGAACTGGAGGAACGAGGGCAGAAGCGGGTGGGCTTCGGCAACGACTTGGAGAAGATGGAGATTGCCTTCCTGCAGACCCAATGGCTGCTGCGTCAGAGACGGGACCGGAAGGCGCTCAGGCGGCGGGTGAGGGGGTGGGCTGGGGAGCCCTGGAGCCCTGGAGCCCTGGGACCCATCACATGTCACCCACCTTACCCTACCCCCTTCTCAAGAAGCCGCTGGACATTGGGAAAGATCCCAGACCCTGGACATCAGCCTGGGTTTGAATCCCAGTGCCCCCACCTCTATCTTAGGCGAGCAACTGATTCTTCCTGAGCCTCAGTTTTCTTATCTGCAAAATAGATGTATGTGGTTGTACCAACTCTCAGTGTTGAGATAGGAATTAAGTGAGACTGGGCTCATAAAATCACTTTCCCAGTGCCTAGGACTCAGAAGATCCTCAGGAAATGCTTTTCCTGACAAATGTCAGGGATCGGGAGCCACCCTCTGTCTCCCTCCCTAGGCAGGACAGCAGTAGCTAACACTTAATGGTCCTTTTCAGCACCCACATATTAATCATTGAATCCTCACTACTACCCCACAGGAGGATGGGGGAATATTATTGTCATCACCATTTTACAGATAAGGAACCTGAGGATTCGCTTATGCTCTCTAGTAAGTAGCAGAGTTTGGCCTTGACCTCAGGCCAGCTGGTTCCAAAGCCCATGTCCTGCCCTCTGGTTCACACAGCTACTGCTGAAGGGGGGCTCCAGCTCACATGGGTCGGACTGATGACAGTGAAGATGGAGCCCTGGCTCATAGGAGTCACAGACTTTCTCCTGCCTCCAGACAGAGGAGAAAGTCCGAGAGGCCAAGGAGCTGAGAGAGCTGTGTTCCAGCCGGGGGCCCTGGTTCTGGATCCCCCTTCGCTCCCACGCCGTCTGGGAGCACGCCACAGTCCTGCTGACCTGTACTGTCCAGGCGTCACCTCCACCCCAGGTCACCTGGTAAGCCACTGGGGCAGGAGAGAAAGGTCCTCACCTACCTCCACACTCTAGGCCTCACGGTTATGTGAATGTGAGTTCCTTATAGCCCAGCACCTGCCAGGGGCCCGGTCCATCCCCCAGAAGTCCCTGCAGCCTTAGAAAAGCTGCAACCCCACAGACCCTAAGCTCTGCCCACCCCTCAAACAGCAGCAGCTGCTGAAGAGGCTCAGGAGGGGTTATTCTTAGCTGCCTCCCACTTAGCCTAGGACTGGAAGATTGGCCTACTGGGGAGCCAGCACTCGTAAAAATCTGATTCTGGCGTTATGAGAAGGCAGCTGCTCCCATCTGGGTGTCTCCAGGGTTGGAGGATGATGGCGGGAGGCAGGGCAGGGAGCAGGGGATCAGGGGAGGAGGTGGGGAGGGCAAGGCCCCTACAGTGAGAGGAGCTCAGTCCTGGAGTGGGAGCGCTGCGCTCCAGGCCTAGCGTTCACTCTGTCTCTCTCTCTACTAACTCAGTGTGTGGGCTCAACTATATCTCTTAATCTCTCCAGTCCTGCCGCAGTTTCCTATTCTATAAAATGGGTTGAAGACCACCTGTGTAACTTGTATGTGGTAAGGATTTCATGCCACAACAATATGGAAGCCCTCAGAACTTGAAAGGTGCTGGGAAAACAGGAGACGCCATTCCTGGAAGTGTACCCATAACAGAACCACAGGGTCTAAGCCTTGCTGGTGGATGGTGGGGAGGTGGCAGGTGTCTCTTGAACGAGCATGGTGGAATTAGGGTTGGCATGGCCATATCCAGGGTCTCAGTTCTACCACAGAGGAAGGTGTGTCATTCACACAGCTAATCCCACTGCTTCTTGAGTTCCCCCGGGTCTAAGGCCCATTGTCGGGCACATTAGAAGACAAGGAAGAGATTTCAACAAATATTTATCAGGAGCGTAATCTGGCCCAGGCCCTGACTCGGACACTGAGCCAGAAAAGACCCAAACACAGTCTCACCTCAAGGAAGTCTCCATCCAGAAGAGAAATGTCAACACACAGAGAGGTACATTCATGGGTGATAACTGAGGTAAAAGAGTAGAGCTAAAGAGGAGGAAGTGCTGCCTCCACATGGAGGATCCAGGAAGTCTTTTGTTTCCTTTTTTTCTTTCTTTCTTTTTTAAGATTTTATTGGGAAAGGAAAACAGGACTTTATTGGGGAACAGTGTGTACTTCCAGGACTTTTTTCCAAGTCAAGTTGTTGTCCTTTCAGTTGTAGCTGTGGAGGGCGCAGCTCAGCTCCAGGTCCAGTTGCCATTGTTAGTTGCAGGGGGCGCAGCCCACCATCCCTTGCGGGACTCAAGGAATTGAACTGGCAACCTTGTGGTTGAGAGCCCACTGGCCCATGTGGGAATCGAACCGGCAGCCTTCGGCGTTAGGATCGCGGAGCTCCAACCGCCTGAGCCGCCGGGCCGGCCCAGGAAGTCTTCTTAAAGGAGGTGACATATAAGCCAGATCTGGAGGTTGCACAGACCATGGTCTAGTAGGAGACAGGAGATAAGCACATAAATAAACATCATCACAAAGGAAAAAGCAACATCTTACACTTGAACCGCTTTATGTTGACCCTGCACTTTTCTCTCATTTGAACCTCAGGGCCACCCACGAGGTAGGGACTCTTATCCCCATTTCACAGGTGAGGCTATCAAGGCCCCGAGAGGTAGTGTGACTCGTCAAAGATCACACAGCCAGTGTGAGCCAGGACTCAGACTCGGGTCTCTTGCCTCCCAGCCCATAGCTTTCCACTGACCTAAAGAGAGGCAAAGTCATCATTACAGTTGGTTGTTTTTCGTTTTTTGTTTTGTTTCCTTAAAGCACACGTAATGCTTCAGAAGTCAGAGAAACGGAACGCATTTAGGCCAGGAGCAATCAAGAAGGTGGCGTGAGGGAGATGGCACGGGGGCTGGTTATTGTCAGGTGGCATTCATTCAAAAAAGTGTGCCAGGCACTGTGCTGGGCAGTGAAATCCCACAGGGACTGAGGCAATTTCTGCTTGCAAGTTGCTGGTTCAGTAGGAAGACTGCTCCAGACAGCTGGGGTGGGGGTCAGCCCCTCAGCTGTCCCGGCAGCCACACCCTGCCATGCCTAGCACTGAGGCCCACATCTAAGACATTCCATGGGAGCCTCTCGACAGGGGGACTTGTTTCCACCCCTGCCAGCAAGGTTGCCACAACAGAGAGCTGAGTATTCCTTATAAGTAGAAGAAGCCAAGGCCAGGCCTACCTCTAGCCAGAGGGATTCAGGTGACCCCTAAGGCTCCTGGCTTTGGGGACTGGTTTTTTACCATCAATCACCTCTGGTGGGGCCACACAACATCCTGGGCTTGGCCTCCAGAGCTCTGTCCAGGCCCCAGTAGAGACCCAGCCCCCAGGTAAGGAGGAAGAGCCTGGCCCACTGGGCTTGTCAGGCAAGTCCATTCATTCAGCAGTTACTGAGTACTTCCTGAATACAGGGACAATAACAGGGCAAGTTAGGCAAGGCCCCAGTCTGGCCACATTTATGGGGCAGACGTGGGCCCTGCCATGATTCTACCTGATGTCAGAGTCAATCTCCTATTCTAAGCAGCCTTAAAAAGTAAAATCTAATACCGAAGTCTATAAGGAAAAATAAATTTAGATAAATAAGGAAAATCTCACTTGTTTATGTGGGCCTCCCTAATCCAGGCTCTGGGCTGGGCGCCTCGCCTCAGCAGTCTCATCTAGTGCCTCTTATGATTTGCTGCCCTTAGGGTCATCAGCAGAGCCCATGCCAGCGAGGGCCCACTGTACTGGCAGGAGAGGCCCAGAGAGAAGGCAAGATGAGCACTGAGGTCCCTGGCTATCCAGGTTATTCCCAGAACTGCAGCTGCTGCTTTTTCCGGGCAAGGGAGACACTGGCCAGGCTGAGGTGTCTGGAATGTTCCTGATAGGTGGGGGCTGGGGTCCTGACCTTGTCCCCAGGCCTGTAAGAGGTGGAGAGATTGAGCACCCAGATTAGGCACCACCCTCCCCACAGGAGACCTAGTTAGGCTTCTTTCAGAAGAGGGTGTAGCCTGGGGATTGAGTGGTAGGGCATGGGCATGACACTGTTTGGTTGCCATGGAGACAAACAGGGCATGGAGGAGAGCCAGGTCCAAGGAAGGCAACACACTGAGCCTGGGGCTCCCTCTCTCGGCTGAGGCCTCCTCTTTAATCTCAACCACCGCTGGGACAGACCCTCATACAAACGGCCTCATGGACACACAGGCCCAGAGAGGGGCACTGACCTGCCCTAGGTCATCCTGCAAATGTGTCAAGAACCCAGGCCTCCTAACCTTCACAGATTTTCACTCGCCAGCCTTGACTCCTCAGGCCTCAGAGCTCACACACACACACCCCACATACACACACAATGGGCTATGAACAGAGGCAATGCCATCTCACTGTCTAGTGTCCACAGAAGGGAGAGCAAGACCCCAGTGTCCTCAGGAAACAAACGGTGGAACCCAGGATCAGCGGGGTGATCCACTGGGCCACCTTTGGGAATCACCTGAGAGTTTAAAAAATACTGATGCACATGTCCTGCCCCCGGAAATTCTGATTTTATTGACCTGGGATGCAACCTGGGCATGGAGATTTTTTTTTTTTAATGACTTAAATAAGATAGAAGTTTATTTTGCTTTCATACAAATGTCTGATATAGACAGGGTAGGACTGCTAAGGCAACTCCACTCAGAATCCTCAGGAATTCAGACCCATTCTGCTCTCTGCTAGAGGGCGTAGCCCTTGTCTTCCCCATGCGAGATGGCAGTCTTTACGGCTATATTCTTGCCACAGGATGGAGGGAACAATGACATAAAAAGGACATAAAAATACGGAAGCAACCATATGATATTTGTCTTACTTTCTGTTGACAAAACGTAGTCAGTCACATAGCTACACACCTAGCAGAAAAAGAGGCTAGAAAAGATGTTACATATTTAGTGGTATATTAGTATATTGGTATATTGGCTCAGTGATAATAGATTCTATTTCTTTAAGAGGAGAATGCCTATAGGAAAATAATTAGCAATTTCTGATGCAAATTCCCAAAGGCCTTTGTTTACAATCTGGGCACAGAAATTTTAAAGCTTCCTCTGGTGAGCCTAACAAGAGCCAAGAGATAAAGAACTGCTGTCCTGGGGGGGTCAACAGGGAGGTAGGGATGGGGGTACCTCCCTTGGCAACCCCCTTCAGAGAGGAGGGAAAAACTGGGGCCAGGTCCCCAGAGGTACCCCAATAGGGGGAGGAAAAGCTACCCCTAATTACAGCCTCCCTCTTCCTGCCCGCCAGAAGGGGAATGAACTCTTGAGCATCTATAGGGCACAAGAGAAAATATTTACACGTCTTATCTCATTTAATCAGCACGACAACCCTAGGTCAGTGCTATTCTTACTCCCATTTCACAGATGAGGACAACTGAGGTTCCGAGCAGTGAAAGAGGCTCCAGATGCTTCCCGCTCAGAACCATACTGTCTGCCACAGACCCCTGTGTCTCTACAGGTACAAAAATGACATACAGATCGATCCCCGCCTCTTCCCTGCCGGAAAGTACAAAATCACCAACAACTACGGGCTGCTGACCCTGGAGATTAGGAGGTGAGACTGTGAGCCCTGGATGACCCATGATCCCCTAAGCCCCAAAACCCCAAAGCCAGAGTAGGATTCCAAACCCATCCTCGGAGCTATCTCCCCAGTGGGCCTCATCTTCAGAAGTGCCTGGGGTGCTTGTTAAAATATCGATTCATGGGGTGGACCCTCCTCTCACCCCCAGAGATTCAGATTAAATAGGTCTGTAGTGGGGCCCAAGAATGTGTTTTCTCTCCCCCATGGTGTTCCAATGCCTTAGAATACACAGTGAGAAATGTGGACCCAGAGGCTGGTAGCAAGGACAGCATGCTGAGCTAGGCAAATTGGGAGAGCTCCTTGCTGGGGGAGAGAAAACACAAATCATTACACACACACACACACACACACACACACACACGCACACACACACGCACACATACATACAAGTGCAAGGGGAAGCAGTTGGAGGAGAGAGTTAGGCCTTTCAGGAGATGGTGAGTCTATGGCGTGGTTTTGAAGGAAGAGGCCACATGAAGGGAGGCCGATGGGAATAGGAAAGTACCATCCTCCCCAAAGTATGTGTCATTCATACGAGCTGCCACGTGTTGGATTCCTCCTGGTGCTAAGCCCTCTGCTAGGTGCTTTACATGTTCAGTTGACAATGCCCACCACCATTTTTGTGTGGAAGCATTGTTACAGGTGCGGAAACAGACACTACGAGAGGCCAAAGGTCTTACACGTCTTGTATAGGGCCGGGCCTGGGTTGCAGCCAGTTCTCTCCATCTGGGTTCTTACCAATATACCAAACCCTCCACCCCAGCCAACTTGGGTTTCAGAGACACAAATATGAACAAAGTAGGGACACATGGACATAAACATTTGACCACAAAATGCCACAAGGGGAGGTGTCCCATGGACTGCACTGTCACAGAAGGCATGCAGGACGAGGCGAACTTGTAGTGGCAGACGAGACTCGCTCTTGAAACAAGAAAGATTCCTTCCCCAAGCAGCCAGAGAAGGGGGCACCAAGGGGTCTCCCTGATTACTGATGGGACCGGATGTGCCACATCCTACCAACTACTCTCTTTGTCACTAAGATGCCCCTGGGATGGAGCTGGCCCAAGCCTCCACTGGAAACATGACAGTGTTGGCCTGGCTGGTGGGGACACCAGGACCTGAGATTGAGAACACCTGGGCATCTGGCCCAGTTCTGGCACAGGCTGGCAGTGTGCCTCGAGCAAGCCCAGGCCCCTGCTCCTGCTCCAGGCTTTTGATCTGGAAGTGTTGATAGGGCAGGAGGCAGTCACTTAACCATTCTAATCCTGCAGAGTCAGTAACAAGAATCATATTTTCAAAGTTCTTCAGCCTGAGGGGGTGAGGCTGCTGTATGTCCCCAGTTTTTCAGAGGTGGACACTGGGGCATGGAGAGGGGCAGTGGCCAGCCCAAAGGCACACAGCTTTTCAGAAGTGGGGCCTGGCCAGAGCCTAGAGTCTCCCCTATGAGGCCTTCCCACTAACCCCTGCCTTTCCCACCTGTAGGTGGGGATCCCATGGAGTCCCGCAATCTTGGGGGGCACGTCTCGCTCTCTCCTTTTCAGATGCACCGTTGAGGATGCAGCCACCTACAGGGTGATGGTGAAGAATGCCTATGGCCAGGCCTCCTCCTTCGCCAAAGTCCTCGTCCGCAGTGAGTCCTCCAGGCCCCAAAAGGCCAGGCCTGCCCACAGCAAGTCCAGGCTGAGCAGATGAGGACATGGGTCTGCAGTCAGACTCAAGGAAGGGCCACTGGAACTGGGGTATTTGGCCTGGGATCAGGTGACCAGGCCAGCCACAGAAACGTTCGCTTCCCTGGGGCCTTCGGAGCAAGTGAGTCTCCGCCGTCAGACTACACAGTCCATACAGCTGTCTCCAAAGAGTGTGCTTGTCCTGTCGGGGTGGGCTTGGGTCCAGATCCAGCTCAGGGCCTCTGGGAGACCAGTCAGCCCTGCCAGCCTTGCTGAGGGGTCCTCAGGGGCAAAGGCCAAGCCCTACCAATGCCCCTCCTGACCCCCACTCCCTGATTTGGGTTCTGGTGCTATTTCCCAGTTGGGCATCTGAAGTTACCCCAGGGCTTCTGAAATCACAGCATAAAGAAGTGGAGATGCTCAGGAGTCAGCGACACCCCAGTTCACGTGCTGGTTCTGCCGCTGACTGGCTACGTGAGCCTGGACAAGCCCCTTCCCAGCTCTGAGCCTCTTCATCTATACAAGAGACTCTTACTACCTCCCTCAGACACGCACGGTGATTAAACGAGATAGTATGGGTAAAGCTTGGCTATTTAGGCTCTAGGGAAGGGACAAGTCTCCCTCCCCCACCCCATGACCAGGGCAGAACACAGCCCAGGAAGCCACACCTGAGGGTCCAGGACAATGCTGCACCTTGACCTCAGCACCCCTGAGAGAGAAGCTGCATGTGTGCGTGTACACACACACACACTCCCTGGGCAGCAGACTGGCTGGAGTCCCTGCTCCCCACCTCTCATCAGCTCTTGTTAAACCATCCTTCACAGTCTTCTCCACCCCCTCTGCCCTCTTCCCCAAATAGCTCTTGAGAGGCAGCTGTCCCCACTTCTAGGCCAGGCTCTGTGTGTAGAATTTGAGCTGTCCCTCTAGGCTGTGCCCAGAACCAAGCCCAAGGTCAGGCATCGGGGCCCTACCCCCTCTGTCCACCTATTCTTCCCCTCACTTCCTCCAGATCCCCACCCCTCCTCTCAAGGCCAGCAAGGCCGGATCAATCAGGCTTCTTCTTGGCTTCCAGGCTCCAGCCAGGCTCCTGCAAAGATCATCCACTTAGTGCCACTACCACCCCTCCCCCTGCTCTTGTCTCCATAGCAACTGTGGTAGACCTAGTGGAAGGCCTTGGACTGGGAGGCAGAAGCTCTGGGTTCTAATCCAGAGTTTTCCACTGATTCTGTGTGACCTTGGGCAGCCTCCTGGCCCTCTCTGGGCCTCGCTCAGGAAGTGCCTTTCCAGGGACCGGTGTCACACGATGGCTTCAGGCTAGCTGGGTGATTACGCCTCAGTTTGCTCATCTGTAGAGAGGATTTAATGGCACCAACAGACGGTATTATGAGGGTTAAACAAGTTAACAAGCAGCGCATAGTACTCCCTATGTGAACAATCAAAAGCTGTTACTATTCTCTGGTGCTTTGTGCCGACATCTCCTTGATGTGACCCTTAGCCCCCAGATGGCTCTCTTAGCGCTGCCCCTTCCCCTGCCAGCGTTCCCTGACCCCACCAGAAACCCCAGAAATCCCACTTTGATCGGGCTTCACCCCTATGAAGACAGTGTGTAATGCTGCGGTGAGTTTAGGAGAGGAAAGAAACCACCATTTACTGAGCACCAACTGTGTGGCAGGCTCTGGCGGAGGGTTTTGTTCATATGAACTCAGGTGTTCAGAACCCCACCACCATCAGGTGGGAATCGTGGTCCCCATTTTACTGAGGTAGAAACTGAGGCACAGGGGGTGAAGGGACTTTCCCAAAGCCAAAGTGGGAGCCCCTAATAGACCAGGACTCAAACCCACTTCCAAAGGCCAGGCCTTCACAATCTAGCAGGAACGTGGGTCTGAACCTTCTCAAACTCCGTGTGCTCTGGGTTTGCAGCTTACCTGGGGAAAGATGCTGGCTTCGATTCAGAGATCTTTAAAAGTAAGGAGGTTGGGGGTAGGACGGGGGGCGGGATTCGGGAGGCGGGTGTCTGGGACTCCTCGTCAGCCCTCTCCACAGCCCCCCTTTAGGATACAGCCATTCATTGCCCATTAAGGGATGTCCCTGTGGGGTTTGCCTATGAGCTGTTAACATTTGCAGACTGGTTTCTGAGGGTCCTGAGGCAGCTGCTGAGCTGTCCTGTGGCCAAAACTGAGCCAAAAAGACAAATGACCTTTGGATAGTTGCTGTTTCAGCTCATCTGGTCCCACCTAGATAAATGTCTTCCCTACCCCTACCCTCCAGGACCAGGCCTCCTCTCCTGGGTAAGACTATCTCGAGAACTGTGACTCCCAACCCAGAGGAGTGGGGGCACCCCCCAGAAGGGTCCTCACACCCACCTACACCCCAGGCTAAGTTGGCGGCCTCAGAAGACTACTGCCCTAAATTTCTGTTCCCACCCAGGACTGATGTTTGGCCCCAGCGTGGAGTTCACATCGGAGCTGAAGCCAGTCTTTGCCCGTGAGAAGGAACCGTTCTCCCTGACCTGTATATTTTCGGAAGACGTGTTAGATGCTGCGCAGAACATTCAATGGTTCCAAGATGGTGAGGACCCCCAGTCCTGGTCTCCAGCCCTCAGAGGCAGAGGTGGAAGAGAGGGATTAGAGAGCCCTAGCTCTGTCCCTCAGCCTGGGACCCCCAGAGGAGAGAGAGACTCAGCTATGCTCCTCCCCCAACCAGGACCAGCTGAGTTATGGGTGCTGAAAAGGCAGAGGGAAGCAGAGCACAGCCAGGTGGGTCCAGATCAAGTCACCCTACAAGTGGTCCCTGAGCACCAGTGTGTCACGCCTGTTCTGGGTGCCAGGGTGGCGATAGGCACAGACATGCATGAGCTCCAGGGGCTCTCCATCTGGGAGGAGGGAGGAAGCAAGAGCACACTTGTAGCCACTGCCCACTGAGAGCCTGCGGTCGGGCCCTGGCTCGGCCCCGTGCGTCTGCAGGATCCTTATCAGCACCCTAGGGGTGAGTGATGGCATTCAAAGCCACAGGAACAGAAGCCAAGGCCAGGAGGCAGGATGGCACAAGGAGTGTCAGGGCAGGTTGTGACAGTTGCATAAGGCTTTTCAGAGTGAAGGTATGGGTGCCGGTAAATAATTATTACCGAAGAACTGGAACACCCCCGGGGGTGTCACAGGCAAGGCTGGTCCGCTAAGGCAGGAAGAAGTGGCCCAGCCAGGGAGGAGAAGGACGGCTGGATCTCCTGCCCCATCTGTGACCAGGCTTGCAGCCAAAGGACAGGGAGTACAGCAGGCCCCCAGCAGCCCTCAGCTTTGAGCCTGGGGAGGCTGTACCTGCTGGTCACAGGGACAGAGGAGTAGGGGAACCATGAGGAGCCCTGAGAAACAGCTGCGATAACATGGCTGAAATGTGTTCTCAACCTGTAGATCTTCCAGAATAGAGGTGCTGACAGGCGGAGGGAGGGGCCTTGCAGTGGGACAAAAAGCAGGACAGCCCAACAGCGTGGCCTCGGAGGAAGGCCCACTGTCTGAGTCCCAGAGCCCCTTCACTGGGTCCCCATTCCTGTCACTAAGGTCCCACCTACTGAGCCCCTCCTCTCCTCACTGACCCAGACCCCCCTCAATGCGCCATTGAGCCTCCTCACTGACACTCACTCTCTCAGCACCCTTTCCTGAGTTCCCACTCCCCTTCAAGGAGTCCTCTCTTCCTTCATTCAGCTCACATCCTCCTCACTGAGCTCCCACTCCCTTCATAGAGCCCCAGACCCTTCTGTGAGTCCTCTGCCCCCTCACAGAGCTCCTCACAAAGGGCCCCACGTCTGGTTTCCACTTCCTCACAGAACTTCCAACACCTCACTGAACTGCCAACCCAACCCTAAAGCTTCATTCTCCTCATTGAACCCCAAGCCCCTTCCCTGGGCCCAGCCCCACCCCCCAAGCCTTCTACAGAAGAGTGGAGCAGCCACATTGGCAAAGCTCCAGAGGTCACCACCCCCCTCCCTGACTCCCCAGCTGAGCCGCAGGTGAGCCGGCCCCTTCAGTGGCAGACTCCTCGACTCCCAGCCCCACCTCTGCCTAGAGCCTCAGAGCATCTGCAGGTTCCCAGGTGAGGCAAGGACCCCCCACAAGCTCACACTGGACCCCTTCCCCGCACAGGGAGGCTACTGAGGTCCTCAGGACGCAGGCAGACCCTCTATGCAGACCGCCAGGCATCTCTGAAGGTGTCCTGCGCCTACAAGGAGGACGAGGGGCTCTACACGGTCCAGGTGTCTTCACCCTTTGGGCTCCGGGAACAGAGCACCTATGTGTTTGTGAAAGGTGAGAGGGGGACAGAAGGGGCAGCTGGAGCCCAGAGGCCAGGGATCCACCCTCAACCAATTTGCTGGGGGACCTTGGGCAAGTCCCCTGCTCCTTGGGGCCTCAGTTTCCCTGCTATAAGTAGGGATGTTGGGTTAGAGTCTCTTAAGAATCTCTGTGGCCTCCTATGGCCCTCCAAAAGGACAGAACCTGAGAGTCTCAGGCTTTGTGGGAGCTGGGGAGGGAGGGTCGAGTGTGGGCTGGGATGATTCTAGTCCCTGGCTTTGCCACTTCACTAGTGGGGTGACCTTGGGCAAGTCAATTTTCCTCTATGAGACTCAGTTTTCCCATCTACAAAATGGAGAGTTGCTCCCGGGCTCAGAGTAATTAGGTATGCCAGTTACCAAGGTGCATGGTGTGGAATGGGCCCCTAATAAATGGTAGACCAAGATGCTGTTGTTTAAAAGGAGAGGCCATTATTCAGGTCCTGGCCCTCAAGATCAAAACTGAGCCCCTGGATGTTACTGAGAAGAGGATATTGGGCGGAGTGGGAGGGAGCAGCTGCCAGGCTGGCACGGACTGGAAGAGCTTCCTCCCTGGGTTTCAGATGCTACAGCTGAGAAGCGGGGGGCGCCAGGTTCCCCGCTAAATGTCCGATGCCTGGATGTGCACAGAGACTGCCTCATCTTGACCTGGACCCCGCCCAGTGACACCCGGGGCAGCCCGGTCACCGGCTACTCCATCGAGCTGTGAGTTGCCCCCTTGAGTGGCAGAGTCCCCAGTTGTAAGGGGGCCACAGGGAAGAGGGAGCCCCATGCCCAGCCTCAGAACAGGGCAGGAAGTAGACTGTGTTGTGTAACTTAGAGACGGTGGAAGGGTGTTCCCTGATACCTGGGATTCCACCACTGGAATCAGCCACTGCCCTCTGGAACATTTGCAGCAGGAGCTGACCCTGGGCGGGGCCTGAAACCTGAACACAAGTACATTGGTTGGCTACTTGCCTCCCTAAGTGACAGACAGAGCTGGAGTAGCACTAACCCCACAGGGAGAGGGCACCCCACAAAGGGGGAGGGCCCAGGATACCCTGTCACCTTCACATGCTACCAGCTCAGAGGCCCTGGTTTGAGGTAACACCTAATCCTGCCACTGACGGCTCGAAGACTATGTGCCTGGAGCTGGATGTCTTATTTCATTGAGGTTCATGCCCCCTTCTACGTATGAGGAAACTGGGGAACAATGTACCAAAGTCACATTGCTCATTAGTGATGGAGTCAGGATTTGCACCCACCTGTGACCACTGGCCCATCCAGCCAGTAAAGGGAGGACAGTGGTACTCAGACAGCTCAGAAAGCCCAGACCTGAGGGTCAATCTGGGGAGCATTCCGACTCAGGGAGTTGGGCGGCCCTCGGGCGAAATCCTAACTGCACCGCTCTAGGCCATGTGTCTCCCTTTGGAGAGTGACAGTAATCACACCTAACTCCGAGGACCGTTATGATTAAATGAGATGACGAATGTGAAGGGCACAGCACAGCTCCCGGCACGCAGAAAAGTTCCCTCATGCGAGGTGGGGGATGGCCCCCAGCCTCCTGGGTGCCCGAGATTGGAGCCAGGCTTCTAAATGGAGGGCAGGACTTTCATTGGCTGAGACAAGCTGGGCAGGCAGCCCAGTGCCGGGAAACGGCCCTGGTAGAGGCTCGAACTGGGAACGTGTGATTTATGACCAGGGGCTGACGCTGGGGCCTCTCTCCCACAGGTGCCAGGGTGAGTCTGGGCAATGGGTGCCCTGCCACGAGGCCCTCGGCGGGACCTGTCGGTGTCCAATCCAAGGCCTCATAGAAGGTCAGAGCTATCGATTCCGGGTGAGAGCCCTCAACAAAGCAGGCGGCAGCGTCCCCTCCAAGGCCTCAGAGCCAGTTGTCATGGGTGACCATGATGCAGCCCGGAGGAAGATAGGTGGGTACGGAAGTCCTGAAGGAACATTCTAGAGCATCAGTCAAAGCACACTCAGCACTGACTCATACCGGAGACAGGTGGCACAGCCACCATTCCAAGCCCTATTCTAAGGGGGGAGACACAGCCCAGCCCTCAGGAACCCCTAATCTGGGGAGGACACATAGCCTCAGGAACCCGTAGTCTACTGGAGGAAACACAGTGCTGTCCTTAGGAGCCCGTGACCTGAGGGGGCAGGTACAGCGAGTCTCATGGAAGAAACACAAACCTGTCCACAGGACATGCTAATCTGCGGGAGGACCACAGCACCTTCTTCAGATGCTCTTAATCCGAAGGCAGAAAACAGCTCTGCCTCAGGAACCCCCAGCCTGGGAGGGGGTAGTGAGGGGACACAGCCCTCTCAGCCCCGAGGAGTCGCTCTGACTTAGGTTTGCCTCCCAGCTCCACCGTGCCCTACGTACGTGACCCCAGGCACATCACTTCTCCTCTCTGTCCCCATTTGTCCCAAGAAGACAGAGCATCACTCGGGGTCTGGAGCAGCGGTGCTCCACTTTGGACCCCTGAGAATACTGGAGCCCAGGGAGGACCCACCTGCAGTCACACAGTGAGGGGCTGAGAGGCCAGGGCCAGTGACAAGGGGAGGGATCAGCACCCAGAGCAGCACAGGTCCTTCCCTGACCCTGCTGGCCCAGCCCCCACATACCCTGCACCCCTGCTTCTCCCCCAACTTGCTTTATTCTACATCCTAGAGATCCCCTTTGATCTGGGAAACAAGATCACGGTCAGTACAGATGATTTTGAAGGTATGTGTGAATCTCCTGACACTTTGCCTCAAGATTCCAACCCACTTTATGGTTCCGGAAACTCTGAAACACAAACTGGCAAAGAGACAGAAGCTGTCCGTTGTCAAAGTGTGGGGAGGTGAGGTGGGAGGGGCCTAGTCGGAGGAGCCAGGGCTCTCTGTGATTGTGGCCCGTGATTGTGGCCCGTCTTGCCATGCCCTTCGGGGAGGAGGTGGAAAGTCCTGGGCAGGACATCAGGAGGCCTGGGTGCTGACTCTGGCTCTGCCCAGCCTTGCTGGAGGACCTGGAGCAAGTTCCTGACCCTCTCTGGGCCCCAGTTTCCTCCTTTGTGAAATGAGGGGCTGAGATTCGTGGTCTCAGAGGGCCCGCCCATCTCTGTCCCTGGATGACTCTCATTCTAGACTTTGTAACCATCCCTTCACCCCCGACCAATGTCCATGCCAGTGAGATCCATGAAGCCTACGTGGTTCTGGGCTGGGAGGAGCCGAGACCCCGAGGCAAAGCGCCACTGACATACTCTCTGGAGAAGGTATGGAGACCCCAAGACCCCCAGCCCACGGATAGCCTGAGAAATAGACATGCTGTGGGACCAGGGATGTCCTGGGGAGGCCTTCAGAGCACAGAAGAGAGTCCCCCGCCTGGAGGGCCTGAGCATGACCCTATACAGAAGCAGGGGGATGGATTAAATGACCTTTTGAGGTGACCTCCAGCCCTGAGAGGCCAGTTACTGATGGCAGTTTCTGAAGCTGTTCATGGAAACACACAATATTAGAGACACAGACAACAATAACAGCAGTAAAATCCACTCTTTCCTGGCTGACATCGGGCCTCTCCTCAGGTCAAGCATCTCGTCTTGACCAGAGCCATGTTGGAAGGGAAGCTAGGTTGGTCCCTACCAGCCAGTGTCATGCCTGGTGACACTCACAGGGCCTGGGGGTGGGGGGACAGTGCACTAGGAGGCATTTCTCACTGGGGACAGAGTGGGGACAGGTGTCTGGGGAGGGGGCAGCTGCGTGGAGTGGATTTCACAGCGGAGGAGAGGCCGCACGGCAGAGTGAAAATCAGCCCGGCATTAATATCGTTCCAATCCTGACTTCTGCTGGGTGAGGCAGTTTCCTAACTTCTCTGAATCTCAGTTTCCTCCAGCATAGACTGGGCACCTACCCTGTGAGGGTGAAATAAGGTGTGACACGCAGCCGGGGCCGGCAGCCCTGGGCCTGTAAATGCTTCCCAGAGAGGTGCTCTTGACCCTGGCACATAGTAGGTGGACGGTACAGGGTTAGTAAATCAATTAATTAAAAAGTTCCGGGGAGGTGTCTCTGGCTTGGTTGTCTCTTTGCAGACTCACATAATAGGTGATCCTATTATGACAGGAAAGCCGTCATAATTGAGGATTTGTCTTGTGAGGCTATAGAGCATAATGGTCAAGATCTTGGAGTCAGGCTGCCTGGGTTCAAATCTTGTCTCTGCTACTTAGTAGTTGTGTGACCTTGGGTAAGTTATTTAGTCCCTCTGTGCCTCAGTTTCTTCTTCTGTACAACAGAGATAATATTTGTACACACCGTATAGGATCAATATGAGGGACAAATTAATTAAAGCACGTAAGACTTACGACAGAACCTGGAACATAGTAGGTAATCAGCAGTGTTCACTGGTTTTTATAGCGGTTTATTGGCCTAGCTGGGTCCTAGGTCACTGAGAGCCAGGTGGGCCATGGGATGGAAAAGAACAAGGCGGGCCGGGTCAGTGGGTCCCCTGGTGCCTCTAGGACTTGAATCTCATACCTGACTCAGCAGACGTGGCTTCTGGGTGCCTCAGTCACCTTCCCCCTCTACCTACCAGATATGCAGAATCGATGGCTGCCTATGAGGCCCCTGACACTGTGGAGAGTGAGCAGGTGTGAGGACACCCACCCCTGAGCTTAATACTAAATACACTAGTTAGTAGATGCATGACTTTCAGCCAAGTTATCAAAACTCCCTGAACGTGAATTTCCTCATTGGTGGGGAAATTAACACCTACCTTGCACAGTGTTGTGAGAATTCATCCATATTTGTCTCACAGATTGAGCACTTCCCACGTGCCAGTACTATTGTTGGCCCTGGGTACCGATAAATCCTTGCCGCTGGAGCTAACATTAGAGTAGGGGGTGGGGACCAATGATAAACAAGATAAATGAATAAAACACTTAGCACATTACCTAGTGGTAGCGCTAAGGAGAAAAATGTAAAGCAGGGAGGGGATTTGAAGTGTTGAGGGGAGGGGCTGCTGACATTTTAGATGAAAGGACTAGGGAGGCCTCCCTGTAAGTGAGTTGTGAATAAAGGCCTAAAGGAAATGAGGAACCAGCCAAGAGATTTCAGGAGGAAAAGCACAGGGGCGAGGAGGGAGGGACTAGCAATTGCAGAGGCCCAGAGCCAGGGGTTGGGCCTGGCACAGCAGGGGACACAGAGCCGTGGTGGAGGGACAAAGGGGAGTATGGAAGGTGAGCAAACAAGTAGCGGGGGTCAGGCCCCGGAGAAGCTTCCTCTCTAAGGGAGATATGGGGCTTGGGATGGTTCTGAGCAGACCAGGATGTGATCTGACGTGTTGTCAAAGGATCCCTCAGATTACCGTGTTTCCCCGAAAATAAGACCGGGTCTTATATTAATTTTTGCTCCAAAAGACGAATTAGGGCTTATGTTCAGGGGATGTCATCCTGAAAAATCCTGCTAGGGCTTATTTTCTAGTTAGGTCTTATTTTTGGGGAAACACGGTATCATTTGGAGATAAAAAGACTGAAGGGAGTTAAAGGTAGAAACAGGCGGACCAGTTAGAAGGCTATTAAAATAACTCAGGTAAGAGACAGTGATGGCTTGGATCAAGGTTGTGGCAGGGAACATTAGGGTGGTAAGTCATGGTTGAATTCTGGAGACATTTTGAAGGTAAAGCCAACTGGATTTGTTGATGGGGCATATCTGGGGTGTGAGGGAAAGAGTCCAGGATGCCTCCAAGGGTTTGGACCTGAGCAACTGGAAGGATGGGTACCACTGACTCAGTGTGAGCAGGTTTGGTGTGGTGGGGAAGCTCCAGGGTCAAGTTCTGGTCATGTTGGATGTGGGATGCTCAGTAGCCATCCAGGTAGAGATGGCGAGGAGGCAGGTGGTTCCAGAGCTCAGGTGATCAGGGGCAGCCCAGGCTGGGATAGAACTTAATGACAGCATGTGTGGGGAGCGCCCAGCAACCACTTACCCAATGTGCGTTTCTCTTCTTTGTCACAGTCGGTCATAGGTAGTGGTACCTGGGAGGCCATCAGCACAGAAACTCCTGTGAAATCCCCAAGATTCGCCCTTTTGGATCTGGAGAAAGGGAAGTCGTATGTCTTCAGAGTGCGAGCAATGAACCAGTGTGGCATGAGTGACCCCTCAGAGCCCAGCGAGCCCATCGCCTTGAGCGGGAAGCCAGGTACCTGGGTGATGTAGGACATGGGGGCAGGCCAGGCCAAGCAGGTCTGTTAGCCTCCCGGGCTCAGGATCCCAAGGCTATGCCTGTTTCCCTGTCTCTGACCCCTTCTACCTACCATGAAGCTACCAAAAGCAACATGATCTCAGGGCTGTAAACTGTTAGAATATCAGCAATCACATTTCTCTGGGCAGGAGGCTCATGGAAGTACAGACATTTTTTTCCCCCAGAACAACACTTCACAGGTTGCAGAATCCACTTGGGTCCAGGTACTGAGGGTGCCCAAGTGGTCCCTCAGTTCTAAAGGTCTCCAACTAGCTCCCAGCCCTGCCTTGTGCAGCCAGAAGTGAGCCTCCTGAGCAGACCTCCTGGCCCGTCCCTGGTGGGGGCTGAGCTGTCCCACCCTGAACTCTGGCTCACAGGTGGGACACCTCTCATCGGCAGCACAGCAATGAGCCTGGGCAAGTCACTTCTGAGCTGCAAACCTTGGTGTCCTCACCTGCCAGATGAATAGATATATTCGTAACGAGCATGAATGTGTTGGTGGACAAGTGGTATTTTTCTTTAATTCTGGTCCAGTTAACGTTTAGGCTTGATTTAGGGCCTGGCCACTGAATGCTTTCTGATTGGCTGTGAGCAGTCTGTCTCTGGACCACAAGCCAGCCTTAGGGCAAGCTTCTAGTACAGTTCATAAAAGGAAGGAGAGGAGAGGAGAGGAGAGGAGGGGATGGGAGGAGAGGGGAGAAAGAAAGGAAAGGTATTTGTTTATTTGTATTATAAAAGTAAATTTATATAAAAGTGGGAAATGCAAAAAAGTAAGAGAGGGAGGGAGGAAGGAAGGAAGAAAAGAAGGAAGGAATGAAGGAAGCAAGGAAAGAAGGAAGGAAGGAGGAAATTGAGAGAGACAGAGGGAGAGAGAAATGCCTCCGCCCCCATGACTCCACTGTCCAGGGGTAACCACTCTGAGCACCTGAGTGTTTGGGTTTCTAGCATTTTGACCACATGCATATCATGTGTCTTTTTAAAAGTTCAGTCAAACCACATGTAGAGGTTTGCATTCTACTTTTAAAAATTACATTATATCACAAACATTTCCTCATGTCATGAAACCCTCTTTGAAGTCATGATTTTAAAGCCTGAGGACTACTCTATACCCTGGATCTCCTCAGCTCAAGTTCTTGACCTTGGGTAGAATCAGATCTCTTGGGCAGGGCGGGTCCTGAGTGGCCTCCCTCCAGCATCTCCCCTCCACCCAGCCTTCATCCACTGCCACACTGTCTTCAACCTGAGAGGCTGAAGTTGCAGACAGGACCTCACTGAGCGGGAGCCCCAAATCTATTTCTCAGTGCATCCTCTGGGCCAAGGGCAGGGCCTGGCTCAGAGTAGGCACTCAATAGATATCGGATTTATGTTGGATGGATGCTGAGGTCAGCCTTTTTCTGTTGACTTTGAGGCACTACCAGAACACAAGGAAATGTGTCTGGGGGAAATGGAAGATGAGCTCTAGAATTCAGGAGAGAGGGCAGGGCGAGAAGTAACGCCTGGGGAATAACCTGCAGCCAGGTGATGGTTGAAGGCATGAGAATAACAGACCCTCAAGATGAGAGGAAAGGAGAAAAATTCAGCAAGACCCGAAGTTTGGAGGAGTCCCACATTTGGGGACTAAAAAAGATGGGTAGCGACCAAAAGATGTATAAGGAGTTTGAGGAGTAGAAAGAGGAGGAAGCTCCTACACTTGCCCTCCATTCACCCATCCATTCATATATTCATTCATCTATCTATCTATCTATCTATCTATCTATCTATCTATCTATCTATCTATTCATCCATCCGTACATTTAACAAATCATGGCAGCCCCGACCTCAAGGAGCTTAGTCTCAGGGAGCCATGAAAGTCAGTAGAGATGTTTCAAGGAAAGAAAATCAAGTTTTCTAGAGATTGAAGATAAAGACTGAGGGAAACTGAAGATTTGGGGAATTCTAAGTGAGAGACAGAGAGAGAGATTGTAAGGATTCATGAATGGAGGCTTTTGTGAGGAAGTAGAAAAATTTGGAGGTAAGAGGGGAGAGGACTTTTAGAATGCAAGAATCTGGGACACACCTCTAGGACAAGGAAAGAGCTGCCCAAAACCCCAGGGCTTGTCTGGAATCCATGTTCCACCCTTGATTATTGTGGGGGCTCCTTTCTGCTTCTCTCTACACCCCACCCGTCCCCATCCTATTCGTGCTGTATAACTCAGCATCCTTACTCAGTCCACGTTTCTGGTTGTCTTTTTTTTTCAGCTACTCTCCCTCCTCCAGCTCAAGTTCAAGCTTTCCGAGACACGCAGACCTCTGTCTCCCTGACCTGGGATGCTGTGAAAGAAGGCCCAGAGCTCCTGGGTTATTACATCTACTCCCGGCAGGCAGGATCATCTGAGTGGCAAACAGTTAACAACAAACCCATCCAGGACAATAAGTGAGTTTGCCCCACCCCTTCCTGCACCAGGAGAAGCCATGATAATAATGAAGCCCACCGTGTCACGATATGGCACTGGACACTGGGCACTCTTTTCATATATTAGGTCATTCAGTTCTAACTGCAATCCTCTGAACTTAGGACTAATATTTTTATAATCATTGCACAGGTGAAGAAACTGAGACACAGAGCGGTTGTGTCACTTGCCACAACGCCCTCAGCTGGTAAGCAGAGGAACTGGGACTTGACCCAGAGGGCCTTTTGAGCTGACACATGCTGAGGGCATACTGTTTGCAGATAGAGGTGGCTGACTGGGTCTCGTCCCTCCAGGAGCTGAGAGACAGAGAGAGGCAGAGGGCGCAGAGCAGCAGTGGCTTCAGGACCAGGGCGGCCTGAATGCAGGCTCCCTGCAGCCACTCCTCACTTACCTGGTGCCCCTGCATGGACTCCCCCCTCAGCCTCCCGCTCCCCTCTGAGGCTCCCACCTCACTCTGAGGCCCTGGTCCTTGGGTGCTGTCAGCCTCAAGGCTTCTGCGCTCATGATTTTTCTCAGTTTTGAGGCTCTGTCGGGTAAGGGGCTCAGATGCTGACACCCCTCCCCTCCCTTTTCTTCCGACGACTGGCCAGGCCCTGAGCACACCTGGCTGAAGTCCCCTCACCCTGGGCCCTAAGCCCCTAGATCATCTTACCCAGAAAAAGGAACAGGAACGTGTATCCGTCTGATCTTGGGCGCCTCACAATCAGCTGTGAGGGGTCACTCATGATTTGCTCCTGCTAAAGTTTCCAGGTTGGAGAAAAACCAGGTTTTTGACAAATAAGCTCAGACTCCAGGTTATCCTTAGAATATCTCTCCCCCACGGGTATTCAGTGCACTTCCCTGGGGGAGGGAGCAGGGTTTGAGGTAGAGGTAGAGTCATATGAAGAGTGGAGCCTGCCTGGGGAATATGTCACCAGGGGGGAGGGGGCTCGCAGAGAACTCGTCACACGTGTGTATGGCATCAGTTACCTGTGTCACGGCTGGAAAGAGGCTGAACACGGCTGCCAAGAGTGCTGCCCAGGGTGATGGCGTTAAGACAGCTCAGGTGGGCCGTGGAGGACAGCTCACCTCCTTCCCGCGGGGCGCCACAGAACCTGGCTCCTCGGAGACACTCAGAAAAATGTCTGAGGAGATGGATGGTCGAATACTGAATGGGCAGGTGCTGTGCTGGGACTCAGGATACCTGGGCTCTGCCCAGCTGTGTTCCCGATTGGCTGTGGCCTCTTTCCTTCTGGGGGCACGTTCCCTACCTGGGAAATAAAGAAACTAGACAGTTTGATCCCTAAGCGTCCCTCCCACACTCAATTTCATCCTCATCTGCAAAGCAGTGGTAAGTAATAGCACCTTCCTCAGAGGATGCTGTGACAAGTGCCTGACTTTATACATGTTCTGTGGAAGGCAGCGCTAGACCAGCACGTGCTATGATCATTGTTGTGATCCGTTGTCACTGAGGCTGGTCCAGGGAGTCGGGTGCTGCCTGAGCATCATCCCCTCCGTGCTGCATCCCTCTCGTAAAGGCACATTGCACCTTAGATGTGCATGTCCCTGAAGTGGGAGCTTGATGTTGTGTCAGCCATCAATATCTGATTGAAGTCCTCAGGGCTTCTCAAGGTCAACCGACTGAGAGAAGCTCAATATAGACCAAGATTTGCTACAGGAAAATGTTAATAAGTGAAAAGGGAGAGAGAGGTCTACAATTTGAGTCTTATTAAGAAGGGACAGGATGAAGTGGACACTTTTCTCCAAACCAGAGTGTCCTTGTATGTCTCTGAATAACAATTCTCTTTGGGGGTCTTTAAAGGACTCCGTGTTTTAAAATCACAGCATAGGTGTGGTTCATAAGAGCCACCTGTGTTTCAAGGTCAGGCCCACAGTCCTGGAGATGTACGAGGTAGCACAGTTCAGGGGTCCCCTACGTGGGCCTCCAACTGGTACCATTCCCAATACTCTCGCATTTTCATGGTGGGCTCTAGAAGAGCCGCATCCTTTAAAACCTTTTTCCCCCCAGTTTTATGGAGAAATAATTGGCATACATCGCTGTGTAAGTTTAAGGTATACAGCGTGATGGCTTGATTTCCATACCTTGTGAAATGATTACCACCACGGGTTTAGTGAACATCCATTATCTTCTATAGATACAATAATAAGAAAAGGAAACTCTTTGTGATGCGAGCTCTTAGGATCTACTCCCTTAACACCTGTGCCATGTTCCACACAGCAGTGAACTCTAGTCACCATGCTGTTCGTTACATCCCTCGCACTTACTTACCTTATAACGGGAAGTTTGTACCTTTTGACTGTTAAAACCTTTAAAACCTTAAGGACCTCAGCCTTCAGGATGCACGTGTCACTTTGGGGGCAGAGGTAATATCTGTAGTGAAGAACTGGCCCACAACCCTCAAATCCTACCACACTCATTAACCACTTATTCCACAGGGTTGTTCTAGAAAGTTCAGGAATGTCTGCGAACCGTTTGGCCATCCCTGAAGGCTGCACATTTCTCTCCCAGGTTTACAGTTCCTGGGCTGAGGACGGGGAAGGAGTATGAGTTTTGTGTCCGGTCAGTCAGCGAGGCCGGGGTAGGTGAGAGCTCAGCCACCACCGCACCCATCAGGGTCAAGCAGGCTCTGGGTAAGTCCAAAGAGGGCAGGTGCAGCCTGTGCGCCCCAAGGGGCAGTCCTGGGGGGGCAGGGAGTGAGGACCACACCCTTAGGGCCCAATCCCAGAGGCCAGTGGGGATAAGCCCCGGAAGGGAGCTGGAGCTGACCCTGACCGCGTTTTCCTCTGGGAAGGAAGTAACAATGGCCTGAGGCTATGCAGTGAGGCCTGACCAGCTTTGAGGTTTAGGTGCCCTGGGGGCCGGGGCAAGGGCAGAGTCAAGGTTACCAGCAGGCACCACTGGCTAAGTTAGCACCCCCGGGGCAGGGTGGGCACCCACTGGAGGAGTCTTATTGGCCCGCCCAGGCCCCACTGCCCCTGGCTTCACCTCCTTGTCTCCCCACAGCTACACCATCTGCCCCATACGATTTCATCCTCCTAAACTGTGGGAAAAATGATATGGTCATTGGGTGGAAACCCCCCAAACGTCGTGGAGGCGGCAAGATCCTGGGCTACTTCCTGGACCAGCACGACTCGGAGGAACTGGACTGGCATCCAGTCAACCAGAAGCCCATCCCCACCCAGGTCTGCAAGGTAAGGCTGGAATGTGGCCACCAGCCTGGTATCCTGACTTGTGTGGGTGGAGATCGGAGGTCACTGTCGGAGGCTCTGAGGCTGACCGAGAGTCTTCAGGTTCCCCAGCCTCAATAATCCAGCTAACTTTCAAGTGCGGACCCACTTGTCCACTCTTGTTTAAAGCCCCCATGGACTCCTGCCCCGAACCTCTTCCCTGCTGCTGCACTTCGTCCCCTTCCTCCCTAGGCTCAGCTTTCAGTCTGTGTTTCTGCTTTTCAAGGTCAGTAACCTTCGTGAAGGCCACTTCTATGAGTTCCGCGCCCGGGCGGCCAACTTGGCAGGTGTTGGTGAGCTGTCAGTACCCAGCAGCCTGTTTGAGTGCAAAGAGTGGACGATGCCACAGCCAGGTGAGAGGCTGGGAAGGGCGAGACCTCAGCATGCCCGCCTCCCCAAATCTAACCAATGAGATAAATGCTGCTGAGCCCTCTGTGCGTGCACATTTGATCTGCTGGTCCCAGACACAAGATGCCTGGCCCCTTCCACCAACTGTCCTTGTAATCTCTGACACAGACAGTCTCAACCCTGCCTTGGAGGACCCCTGACCTTGGCCATCAACTGGCCCTGTACCCCCAGCACAAACTATCCTCTCGCTCAACACATCATCTGAGCTCTGATTCTGGCCACTGCGAGGGTGACCCACTCATCCCAGTTTGCCTGGGACTTTCCTGGTTTTACCACTGAAAGTCCCACACCCCAGTGGCTGGACAAACCGAGAGGGCTAGTCACCCGACACACCATTCCCACAGCCCTGTTAGCTTTCTCACAAACGAGCCCTTCACCGCCACCCCAGGAAGGAAGGATCACAACCTTCCATCGTTCTGTTCAGCTCAGTTCCTTTACCTGAATGGCAGATAATTAGTACGGGTGTCCATAGACAGTAATTGTAAATGGCAAAGTTTACTGGGTACTTACTGTGTCCTGACACTTTCCATAAATTATGTCATTAATGCTCACAACAGTGCTACGTTTATTATAAGTGCTATCATCCTCATTTTACAGATAAGGAGATAGGAACACAGAGGCTCAGTAACTTGCCCACAGTCCCCAGTCTGAAAGGGTGGAATTGGGACATGAGCCCTGGTGATCTGACTCTAGAGGTCACACGCTACACACTGAAACGACATTAGAAGGATTACTGCTGTCTGGGATTGGGATGGGCAGATCGGGGAGGGTTCAGGAGGGAGTGATGCTGAGCTCACCCTATTTCAGTCCCAGATCAAGCTTTGTCATGATGCCAAGGCTGGCCAGGTCCCCACTATGCCCAGAGCAGGCACTTCCAGGCCTGGTTGTGACTGACAGGTTGACAAGCTCGCTGACTGACCACCCAGCTCGATACCTGGCTGTCTGGCTGGCCATCGCATTGTCGGGCTGGTTGCCTGGCTGCCCAACTCCTTCTCTACCCCATCTCCTACAGGTCCCCCACACGATGTGCAGGCATTTGAGGTGCGGGACACCTCCCTGATGCTGAAGTGGGAGCCCCCACTGTATATAGGAGCCGGGCCAGTCACAGGCTATCTCATCAGTTTCCGGGAAGAAGGCTCTAAGCAGTGGGAGCCAGTCACCCCAGACCCTGTCTCTGGCACCCACCTGAGGGTGAGTTCCTGCCCTCTTCCTCCTCTGACCCACCCTGAGCCTTCCCTGCCACCGGACCTGGTAAGACTATAGAACATCAGAGCTGAAACAGCCCTCAGGGACCACTGCCCTCACTGAATGGCAGCAGAGGACCAGAGAGGGAAAGTGGCTTACCTAGGATCACACAGCGAGTTAGTACTAGGTCTGGCTGACTGTAGACTTAACCTGCTCCACTCTGGGCAGACTCCTCCCTAAAAACTCATATATATATATATATATATATATATATATATATATATATATATATATATATATATCAGTATTTGGATAAGCTCATCCCTTGAAATAATTAAACAAGTATGCAAAGCTCTAAGGACAATGATGCTGATTCTTGCATTGTTTATAAGGGCAAAACTTGGAAACAACTTAAATGTCCATCAGAAGGGGGTTTGCTCAAATAAACCATAGTGTATCCTTAAAGTGGAATTCTATGCAACATAGTAAAATGACTCCAGCAATTTAAGGAGTAGCAATCATATAATGAATGAGGTAGGCCTATGTGATTGTACTGACGTGAAAATATATCCATCCTATATATGTTTCTTAATTTAAATGAGAAACAAACTCTAAACTCTTCGGATAAATAAGAAGTCTGGCAGAACCATTGGTTTTATTCACCGGTGGTGGTGCTTTTAACATCCACACATGTAGGAGAAAAGAAAGCACAAACAACCCCACCCCCACCCCCCTGGGGCATAAGAAAGACAACTCCCAGATATTTTTACATGCCAGAAAACAAAGGTGTCGAATGAAGCATTCTTAGCAGACACAGATGGCTAACTTGAACAATCAGTGAGAATCACAGACTTCCAGGTCACCAGGCCACTTTCACAGGTGGTAGCGTCTATCTCTGAAGCCAGCGTGTCTCAGAGGCCTCCTTTGTTTAAGGAATGTTTCCATCATATGGATTAGCTATGGATTAGATTTTGTTTTCTGTAGTCTAGGGAAAGAGGGACTATTTTCTCCAACTCATTTTCCTGAGGTATCTTTCACCAATAGGCAAGAGGGTATGTGGTTTTCAAGACCACACATTAACATTCCTTTACTTGGCACCAAGAAACAAGAAGGCAGGTTCAAGAAGCCCAAAACATTGTGGAAAGAATAAGAAACGAACAAACAGAATACAGCGCATGTCGTGTTTCTGCATGGATTATGTGCCTTTAGAAGTAAACGGATTTTTATAAAATTGTTAATTTTGGGCATCTCTGGGGGTGAGACTTCCAGCGGAGCTTTAACCCTTCATTTTATATTCTCTATTGCTTTTGTATTTTCCCTAACAAGTATGTATTTCTTTTATAATCAGAAAAAAATAAAAATACTTTTATTTGAAAAAATAATATTAAAGCCACCTAAGACAGAATCAGAGAGGACAAGACTCGGCCAGTGGAGCAGTTTCTACCTCCGCGGGGCCAGGCTCCCTGCGTAGAGTTGGCCAGTGCTGGACAGCTGGCCCGAGAGAGCCACTCGAGATGGGTGGCCTCTCTGCCTCCCCACATAGGTTGGCCCAGGCCAGGGTGGGGCAGGCCTTGGTGACTTGGCACCACTTCTGCATGTGGATGGTTGGCTGGCATTCACTCACTCAATCATTTACTAAACACTTCTTGACACTTACTTAGTGCCAGGTCTGGAACCAGGTCCCAGACATAACAGTCTTGGGTAACAGGCAATAACAATACTGTGTATTACACAATGGAGGGGAGTCTGAGGGATTCTGGCAACTCCAAGGAGGACGGTCAGAGACCCTTCCTGGAATCCTCGTGTCTGCCCGAGTGGAGTGGTCAAGAATGGGTTAGAGGGGGCTGGACAGAGAAGGAGGCAAGGGCCTTCCCGGCAGAGGACTCAGCAGGGACAAAGGCAGGAAGCTGTGACATGACATGATGGATGTGAGGACCCTGACGGAGACATGGAGTGCGAGGACACAGAGAGAAGGAAGAGGACGGAAGCTAAGGCCAGATTCGGAGGACTTCAGGTCTTAATCCTTGGAATCTGAACTTGGCTCTGAAGGCCACTGAAAGAGTCAAGCGTAATCAGACTGGCAGCTTGAGAAGATTGGCAGAGGGAAGATAAACCAGGAAGAAGGGTGTAGAGGTAGAGACGCCACTTAGGAAACTTGACTAAACCAAGTGAGAAGAAATAAAGCTTCAGTAGAGGCTGTGACGGGACATGGAAGGGACCGGCCACATTCAAGAAACGTCAGGGAAATAAAATGGAAACTTAGTGACTGGACGTGTAGGGCTCACGAAAAAGATGTTGAAGAAGATCCCCAGGCATCTCTCTGGGATGGTGGGTGGAGGAGAGACAGGGGTGCAGGAAAGGAGAGAGTTTCCTTGTTGGAAGGCAGATGACTTAAGCTGAGCGGATGGAGTTCCAGGGGCCACAGGCATGGTTGTCCCAAAGGGGAGACCCACTGAAAACTGGAACTTGGGAGAGCTATGTGCTCCTAGCCCACTCCCACCCCCAGGGCAGCCTGGACCCTTCTGGGGTTCCACAAATAAGTAGTTCCCAGAACCCCACGGCCAGGGTTTCGGGAAGGGTGGGCTTTGCTGTCCTCGGTGCTCACTCTTGCCTCCCTTTCCCCTGTCACCCCCAGATTTCTGACTTGCAGCCGGGGAAGAGTTATGTGTTTCAGGTGCAGGCCATGAATTCAGCTGGTCTGGGGCAACCGTCCATGCCCACTGACCCCGTATTCCTGGAGCACAAGCCAGGTAGGAGCAGGAGGAGGGTGCCAGCACCACTGCTGGGCTGTGCCATCCAGGAGGGGTGGAGCTCAGAGGGGGCTGGGGTGGAGCACGTGGATCTGCAGAAGGACAGGACCTGCTGGAGCCCCACCCCCCGACTGCCACTCCACACTTCTTCCAGCGCTAGGTCTTTACACTGCCCTGGCCCTCCCAACAAGACCCTGCAGGTGCCATCATTGTCCCCACTTTAGAACTGATATTATTGTAGCTCAGAGAGGTTAAATGATCACATCACATGCCTAGTACTTGACAGAATCACTCAGCTCTCCTAACTATAAAACATGTTCTCTTTCCATACAACAGTGATGGAAAGCAAGGTCCCTGCTCTAGTGTGGGGGAAGGGCAGGACAGACGGACAGTAAATGAGTAACCAATTACATGAAGGAGACAGTGATAAGTGCTACAAAGGAAATGAAACAGGGTGATGTGGTGGGGTGGAGGTTGCTTTAGCCAGGGTGGTCAGGGAGGGCCACTCTGAGGAGGTGATATGTGAGCTGAAAAGAAGCCAGCTCATGCAAGGCCTTGGAGGCCACAGCAAGGAATCTGAGTTATTGTTTTATTCAAGTGCAAAAGGCAGACACTGGAGGGTTTAAGCAGGGGAGTGGCATGACCTGGTTTATTACTTATGAACGTCCGGTGCCCTCTGTTGGATCCTGCCCTCAGATGCGCCGAAGATCAAGGTTGGTGTGGATGAAGATGGCTTCATCTACTTGGCTTTCGAAGCCCCTGAGGCCCCTGACTCCTCAGAGTTTCAGTGGTCCAAGGACTACAAGGGCCCTCTGGACCCCCAGAGGGTCCAGATCGAGCAGGAAGCTAACAAGTAAGTAAGGGGGGAGGGGGCGGCACAGCTAGTCCACAGGTCCCACGTGTCAGATGAGTGAGCAGAAGTCATGGGGGAGACCACCCAGCAGGACCCACAGACAGTGGGGGAGCCCGCCAGCAGGACCCTTGAGAGGGGCCCCTTGCTGTCTCACTAAGGTTGCTGACTTCCACCTCAGGGAGAAATGAGGGGACGGTGCACTTACGGGGCTGAAATAGCGACATTCATCTGGAGATTCTTTTTCTGGAAGGAATCACGTGTGCCCCTGCATGGGTGCTTTCCAGAAGACACTCAGCACTTAGTGTCTAGCCTGGGTGCCTGTGACTTGTCTTGCAGCCTCTCTGGGCTTGGCATCCTCAGCTGTAAAAAAAGGGGTTGGTTCCTGATGACCACCAGGATCCCTGTCAAATGCCCCCAGGTCTTCGTCTCCACCCTCAGCAGCTCCTGGCCTTGGCCCTGTCCAGCAGGAGATGAAGCTGATGACGTAAGCCTTGGGGGGCGAGACAGGGCAGTGGGGCCAGGAAGAAGAACTTGTGCCAGAGAGCCCACCAACAGGGGCCATTGAAGGTGCCAGGCCACAGCTGACAGAGACTTTCCCGCTCACAGGCCTCCTGTGCACAAGGCATCTCTCAGAGCCTCTGCTCTCCTCTCTCTGCCAGGTCCAAGGTCATCCTGAAAGAACCTGGTCTCGAGGATTTAGGCACCTACTCAGTGGTGGTCACCGACGCTGATGAAGACATCTCAGCGAGCCACACGCTCACAGAGGAAGGTAATGGCCCTGCTCCACTGCCACCTCCCCAGACACACAGGCCCAAATGGAGAATCCCAAACACAAATGCCCCCAGAGGCGGGCAAGAAGCAACAAAAATTAGGAAAGCAGTGATTTCCAGAGGAGCAGGCCCTCACCCACCCATTCAGTCAGCTAATTAATCGATAAATATCTAGTGAGCACCTGCCGTATGCCAGACACTCTCTTAGACGCTGGGGATTACATCCGTGAACTCAACAGGCAAAATTCCCTGCCTGGTGGAGTTCATATTCTTGTCTCTCTTTCCTTTTTCTATTTTGGATAAAAGCAAAAGTACCAGAATTATTTCACTTCTGCCTGTAGCCTGATAAAACAAAAAAGTTGGTCTGAGGAATGAAGATGTCAATAGGGAACAGATGGGACTGTGACAAACCAGAGAGCAGATGCTGTGTCTGAAGGGTCATCCATGCTTGATGATTTAAACAGAACTGAAATCAGTGCTGATGACTGACAAGACTCAGCTCTGCTGTCTCCATGGCAACTGAGGGACAGCCCATTGTCTTCCCTGCTGACTGCATACGAGGCCCTTTGATTTTACTAAGAAACAGAAACCAGACAGACCCAATTCCACAATTTTCTGGTTGTTTGCTCTTGAGCAATTCATGTCACCTCTCTGGGCCTCGGTTTCCTCATCTGTAAAAAGGGATGATAATCCCCAGCTGCCCCAACTGAAACTATGTTATGCAGATACATTTCGATGATTCTATGCAAACTAAAGCCATCAACAAAAGGGATAGTTTTTTGTTTGTTTTGTTTTGACTGGATTCTTACCATGGGTCCAGACTCATCATGTTGGGGTTCACAAGGGAAAATTAGTATGGGCTCTGCCCCAGCCAATTCATCAAAGTAACACATATTTATTGAGCACCTACTATGTGCCAGACACTCATGTAGGCACCAAGCCCAGCTTAGCAGAAGAGACAAACCTAACATAAAGAAGCAGATAGCAAATGAGGCAACATTCTGCAGAACTGCCCTAGAGCCTTCTAGACTGAAGTGCTTAGTATAGGGGCCAGACCCTTAGTATGGGGACTAGGACAGCTATTACCGTGGGTCAACAATAGGGCTCTACTTTGAGCTTCTTGAGCCTTGCCTTTGTTCAGGGCCTGCTCCAAACCCTTTGGAGTGTACTTTCTCTTGTAATAATAATGCCACCTTGAGCCTTGAGCCTTGAGCCACTTTTCTCAGTGCTCGGCCCACTCCTAATTCTTTAGAGTATACTATCTTTTCTAATGAATTTCTCCCTTACTGTTAAAAAAAAAAGAAGAAGAATAGGGCTCAGGAACCAGTGGGCCTGGAGCGGTCAGAGGTGGACAATAATGCTCACCGCACAGCCTTGTGTGAGCACTAGTGACATAACGCAGCTCCTGGCACATAGTAGGCACTTCTCTGGGGAGGTGACACTTGATCTCAAGGGGACTTAAAGCAGCCCCCACACACACTCCCCAGGTGCCCCAAGGCCAAGGCCCATGGTGTTCATCAATCCCCGTGTGGCCAGTAACCCCAGGTTGAGGGGGGGTGTCTCTCAGTACTTTCACCCAGCATGGACCCTAGAATGGCTCCTATGGACCCCACTGGCCCCAGTATTTCATTCTCTTTGGTCTCGTCTTTGCTCCTCCCTGTCTCAGAACTGGACAAGCTGAAGAAGTTGAGCCATGAGATCAGAAACCCAGGTAAGTACTCCAACCCACCCACATTGCACAGCTCCAACCCGGGTGGGACACCCACTGGGATGTCTGGAGCAGAGCTGAGGAGTCAGTGAGAGCCAAAAACTAGCCAGGGGTGGGGTGGGGGTACAGTGGATGGAGGCCCTGAGACGCAGAGAGTCAGCAGTCCTGTGAAAGGGAACGAGGCAGCCAGCAGGGTGGAAAAGGGGTGCAAGGGAGGGCAGAGTGGATGGTTTCTTCTTCTTGGACATTGGGTCACCTAAACCTCTGCTTCCCTCTGTTGGCTAGTAGCCGGGCAGCCCTTGGAGCAGGGGTCACAAATTTAGGTGCACGTTAGAATCACCCAGGACCTTCTCAAAATCCCGATGCCCAGGCCAAGCCCCAGACAAATCAGAATATCTGAGCCTGGACATTCGTGGTTTTAAATGTCCTTGGGGATCCGGTACGCACCCAGGATGAGAAGCACCCTAAAATGAATTCACTCTAGAGTGAGCATGTGCAAAACCTTCCTTAGACGCCCACCCTCACCCCACACCACCCCAGCCGTGTCACCTTCAAACTCTCAAGCACTTTGCCCGTAAATGCCAATGGTGTCCTCAGGGTGGGGGTGCTCGGGGAGAGGGGAGGAGAGAAGGGTGCCCCACCCACCCCTTTCCATCCTCCCCTTCCCAGTGATCAAGCTGATCTCTGGCTGGAACGTTGACATCCTCGAACGAGGGGAAGTGCGGCTTTGGCTGGAAGTGGAAAAGTTATCTCCGGCCGCTGAGCTGCATCTCATCTTCAACGAGAAGGAGATCTTCAGCTCACCGGTAATGGGAACTCAAGATTCCCTAATTGAGGTTCCCTGCCCAGCATGTGGCCTCTCCCGACAGTGGTTCCCCACAGGCTGGCAGCGCCCCCTAGCGGACATTTCAGAACTGACCACATACTTTGGCTGTCACAATGGTAGCGTAAGGGTGGGGACAGGTGGCAGGGACATTAGATGTACGATCCCACAAACAAAGAATTTCCCACGCCCCCTACAACTTTTGAATGTCCTGCCAGACATTCTTTAGATGAAAAACCTACATTCATGTTTATAATTATCCAAGCCCAGACCCTAACTCTGAAATATAAACACAGAGAATTTCTGCAGCGTTTTAATATACACTGAATAGAGAGTTTTTATTTTAGTAGACACTTCACCTATGCTCTTTCATTCATTTCCCTGTTCTTGTACAGAATAGTTTTGATCTTTTTGCTTTTCTTCTCTTAAATTCAAACCAATTAATTATAAATTAGTGCAGCATGGGTGAAATTATGTCTGAACACCTGCAAATTACCTTATTTCTTCTTCCTATCCAGTTGTGGTATTCCATTATTTTTTTAAATGATGTGTGTGAATAAGTTGTATTAGTTGAACCATATGAGTTGCCTATGTTCAACTGTTTTACCTACAAACACGACAATTTCAATCTCATGAGAGATTTAATCATGAGATCACAGTATTCGTCAATTTCATCTCCAGAGGATAAAATGGCATCAGAAACTAAGTGTTATAGAGAAGGGTGCTGGTTCTGACAGAGAAGAAAGAACTCAGGGCTAGATATCAGAAGACTAATATATATTCCCTGGGGGTTGCAGGTCCCTTCACCTTTCTGTACCTCTGTTTCTGCATCTATACAATGGGGCTGGTTGTCCCAGAATCAGGAGGAGCAAATGAGAAAATAGATTTGAAAGTTCTGCTTAAAGATTAAACATGACCTTGGCACATGGTAGAGGAAATGGTACAAAGTCTGGATTCTTGGTACACAGCATTGGGACTATCAGTGGCCCCCGTAGAAAAATAAAATAAAACTAGATGGCTCCCTCAAATCATACACGCAAATAAGGCCAGAGGGACTAAGGTCCTAACTCTAGAAAAGAAAACATTTAAAAACTGTTCGAATATGACAAAACATAAATGAGTGTTAATTCTGAGTAGCAAGTACATAGGTTTTGTAAATATTATCCTTTATAGTTTTATGCAAAATTGCAAAAGAAGTAAAAAGAAAAAAAATGTGGCACAGTAGGGAGTTGGTGCTTATTCTTAATTGCAATGAATTCAAGCATTCCAGAAGTGTTTCGGTGCCTGCTGGGCCTCGGGGTGCTCTGAGGATACGGTGTGGGGAGAGCCCCACTCTATAAGCAGCACAGGGTTATCTAGGGCCTCTCCCCATTTCTTAAGGCTTCTAACTCTGCACATATCACCCCCCAAGTCTAACTGCACCCCAATTTGTGCCCCACAATACAAATTCCCTAGGATAGGAAAAGGGCAAAAATGACTCTCCAGGTTTGTTCTCCCCAGAACCGCAAAATCAATTTTGAACGAGAGAAGGGCCTGGTGGAAGTGATCATAGAGACCTTGGCTGAGGAAGACAAAGGGTCGTATACCGCTCAGCTCCGAGACGGGAAAGCCAAGAACCAGATCACACTGGCACTGGTGGATGACGGTCAGCCCTGCCTGCCTGCCCCATGCTCCCAGCCTCAGCTCTTGGCTCTAGAGTCTTCTGACCACTCTGATGCCCCTTTCTGGACCTGCGCTTTTCTTGGCTCATGCCAGTTGCTCCCTATGTGTTCACAGATTTTGACAAACTTCTAAGGAAGGCGGATGCTAAGAGAAGAGACTGGAAGAGGAAACAGGGTAAGAGCTGCTGTGAAATTCAAAACCTGGGCCATCAGGCCAGTGGTCGGTGCCGGAGAACTGCTGTGCTCGTGAGTTAATAGATCCTGCAGCCCTGCTGGGCTCCTGAGGGAGGGCCGCTGCAATTCAATCCAGTTCCGCTGCCCCTGTGCCAAAACGAAACAGCATTTGCCCAACTCGAAGAGCGAATGTCTCCTTAAATTTTGCGCCCTAAGTGCCTCCCTTGCCTCACTCAAGTCCCCACCCTGCTGGGGGCAGAATCTGACACTAGCTGCCCTAACCCCAGCTGGCTCCCTGTCTCGCCACCAGGTGGCGCCCTGGCTGAGCCTGACGCTCTGACCCGTGGGCGTGTTTGTTTTGCATTCGCAGGTCCCTATTTCGAGGAGCTCTTGCAGTGGAAGGTCACAGAGGACTGCCAAGTGCTGCTGACGTGCAAGGCAAATCCCCGCCCCTACCTCCAGCCCTGCCCCCAGGCCCAGCGGGGCGAAATCTGTGGCTTGTCTCCCAAGCTGGGGGCAATCCTTGCCCCCCACTCCCCAAAATTCAATACTCTGTTCTTGGCTGATCTCCACACCTGGGAAGTACACTCAGGGAGACTGCATTTAACCAGAAAACAAAGCCACCCCTCTGCAGAGCCCAGGGAGCAGAATTAGTGTGAGATGGGGCAGCCTTGGCTAGATCTCCAAGCTGCACTGGGAAGGGGTTGTGTGGAGCCAGGGGTCTGAGAGCAAGTGAGGAGTCTATATGTTGAGGTAGTTCCCCGGTGTCTATTGGCAGCCTTGCCAGACACTGTGCTCAGTGCTTCAAAGCATTATTTTGTTTCATCTGCTTCACAAGCATCTGTGAGACAGGCATTATAATCCCCACTTCATGGATGAGAAAACAAATGGGGAAATGAGTCAAGATCAAGAGGTAGTGCCTAGAGTCTGTCTGACTCCAACGCTGGTGCTCCTTCTCAGCACCCTGCAGCCTCTTTAGGGAACTGGGAGAGGGAAGGGGAGGAGAGAGTGCTCTCCCAGAAGCATATTCATTCAGCAAACTCAAAGCACCTACTATGCGCCAGGCACTCGGCAAGGCACTAGGCATACAATGAGGAAGAAGTGGTCTTCTTAGGCCTCTAGGAGCCCACAGGTTGAAGCAGAATTATCAGAAAACAGTGTGCTTCCTGCTGTGATCGAGACACGCAGGCAATTGATTAATCACCTGGCGGGGCCCTCTGGGGTACTTCAAGGAAGGCTTCCTAGAAGAGGTGACATCTAACTCCAGTCCTTAAGACACATAGGTGGTTACAAGGAAAAATAGAGTAGGGAAGGAATCAAGAGCCAGAGGGAACACCATTAGCAAAAGTCCAGACTTGAAACCAGCAGAGGAGACATCATTTGAGGCTGAGACTTATTGTGACAGTGTATATGTATAGGAGGCTAGAGGGTGAGGGGCAAGAAGTCACATTTGCAAAACAAAGTTCTGATGAGCTGAGTTTTTACTTAAAAAAGGAAAGCCTGATGGAGCCTCATTGTCCACCTTCCTCAGGTGACCAACACAAAGAAGGAAACCTGTTTCCAGTGGTTCTTCCAGAAGAAAGAGATGCCGGATGGTCAGTATGACTCGCAGACTGGAGCAGGGCTTCTCTGCATCGAAGAGGTAAGTGCAGCCCCAACTTCGGGGTTTATACCCTCTGGGCAGTGCCAGGAGCACTGGGTGGGGAGCCAGAAGCAGGGCCAGGATTAGGGTGAGACAAGTGAGGCACTCACCTCAGGTACAAAATTTAAGGTCACTAAAAACTCTGTAATCAAGATAAGTGATATTCCTTGCAATATTTTTAAAAATCAAAATTAATGCAAAAAAGAAAAAAGGCCTTGGGAGAAACAATACCAATATATTAAATAAAGACAGAATCAGTAATATCAGTTTTTCCTTATGTTTGGACTCCATTCCTGGCCCTGCCACTGACCGTGTGGCTTTGGGTTAGTCATTGTTCTTTGACCTCAGCTTTCATCTGTAACATGAGCAGATAGAAAGGGATGCTGTCTCAAAGATTCCTTCCTGCCCAGACAGTCTAGAATTTCACACAGGAAGGCTGTCTCCGCGTGAGGCCCGATCTGGGCAGAGCAAAGCGGGCCTGGAGCTCAGTTCTCCCACCCACGTCTTCCCTGTGGCCTCCGAGGAGTGTGACCTGGTTAAGGCAGAAGCGCAAGGTTTTTTCTCAAACATTCAATGTTTTTCTGCCCTGCTGCTGATTTCTCTGGCCTCACTGGATGCCGAGGAAGACTGGGGCAAATGCAGGTTTGCTGACAAGGAAGGAAATGATGATTTCAGGGTGCTCTCCTGCGGTGCAAGCTTCTCACTCAGGGCTTGGCATCAAGTAGGTGCTTAATAGCTACTGAGTCTTGTTATAATCACCTGGCCCATTGGTGCAGAGCTTTCTGGCTTCCAAAGTGTTACCTCCTTTGATCGTCACAGCAGTGACAGCACAGAGCTGGGGCAAGGATTATGCTACCATTTTTAGATGAGTAAACTGTGGCTCAGAGGGTTTAAGTACAAAGGCACCAGGCTAGAGAGTGGGGGGAGATGTCCCTCCAGTCACCCTCTTTGAGGTGTGGCTGGGACTTTGGAAACTTCACTGGGGGGAGGGAAGGGACTTAGGAGAGGACTCTTGGGGTCCAGCCCTTCAATCCCCAGGTTAAGAGCTACTTCTACCTTGGATCCTGCCTCGAAGCACACTGTAGAAATGGGCAGAGTGGGAGGGGCCCTTTGAGGGGACAGGGAGGCAGATATCACTCCCCAGTCCCTGAAGGAGACGTTGTGTAATGAGAGGTCACTTCTGACCTCTGGACCTTGCTTTAGGTATAACCCAAGTTATTACTTCATTGAGTATTGGTTCAGTCTTCATTTTGGGGTTGACAAGCATGTGCCAGAGAGGACCCCCTTGTCCTGGGCAAAAGAACACACTTCCTTTTAGAAAAGTGCAGAGGGGTTCCTCTTTCCAGGGAGCAGGATAGCCCAGGTGGAGGGTGTGCCACGCTCAGACAAGCTCCACAAGGAGGGATCACTGCTCCACTCGGAGCAGCTGCCTGGGAATCCAAATGTGAGGCGTTGGTCTGTCCTCAACTCCCCCATCCCACCACGTGCCCAGACCCAGATAAGCCCTGAGCTGAAATCAGAGGGCACTGGAGCTGGAAGGAGCCTTACAGCTCACCCATTACAGATGGGTAAACTGAGGCCAGGGCGGAGAAGGGTCTAGCCTGATATCACACAGAGAGCTAGGGCCGGCCTAGAGCCCAGGCTGACTTGCTGTCCATCGCTCCTTCTGGAACCCCTGCTGACACCGCCTTCACTTATCCTTCTTTCTAGCTGTCCAAAGAGGACATGGGAACTTATAGAGCAGTGGTTTCTGATGACCGTGGTTTGGATGAAACTATACTGGACCTCACAGGAGACGGTATGTGCTGACGATGTTGGAGATGGTCCAGGAGGGTCGTGGGGAGCTTACACTGAGCCAAAAGACTGTGATATGACCTGTAGGGTAAAATGAATGGGATCCCATGTCACTTGGGGCAACTAAGGCACAGAGAGGTTAAGTGACTAGCCCAACGCTGTACAACTAGTCAGTGGGAGGGTGCCTGGTCTGTGTGACACTCATGCTCATGAGTACTGCTACATGCCACTGTGAGCCTAGGCTGCAAGACCCGAGCCCAAGTTCACTCTTCTGCCCCATCGTGGGCCCCTGGCTCTTTGTCCAGCTGATTGGCTCAGCCAGCAAGGAAAGTATCAGGTCGACACATTTGTCCTCCATCCATGGTACCCCCTGCCCCACAATGAGTGCCACGGACCTCCGCCACCCCCAAGACATGGCACCTGTCCTGCCGAGCTCCCGGTGCCCCGAGAGCTGCCCATGAGCTCCACCACATTTTCCAAGGACATTCCATCCTGGTGTGTCCGTAGGGGGGCCTTTCATTAGCTGACCATTCTCTCTGTCTCCCTCCAGCCCTGGATGCCGTCTTCACTGAGCTGGGCAAGATTGGTGGTAAGCAAGCCCCTCTCTGCCCCGTCCTGCCTCAATGCCAAATCACCTCCAGGGGACCTCCAACCAGCCTTGGCTCCCAGGGGTGGGTATAGTTTCCCACCTCCAATACTGGGGAAGAAGTTCCTGCCTCCCCACCACCACACCCCAGGGGCGAGCTAGAGGGCCCAAAATGTGCCACCCAGAGGATCTTAGGGGAGATCCACTCTTCTCCTCTGCCTCCCAGTCCTCTCTGCGACCCCACTGAAAATCCAAGGGACTGAAGAGGGGATCCGGATTTTCAGCAAGGTCAAGTACTACAACGTGGAGTACATGAAAACCACCTGGTTCCACAAGTAAGTCGGCCTTGCCTTGGAGCCCTAGCCAGGCTGGAGGGGGCCCAGCACCTGCCCCAGCTCAGTCCCAAGGGGTTGGCAGACAGGGTCTCCCACTGGTCCTGTTGTCCACAGAAGCAGTCAGGAATAGGGAACGAAAGGGAGCTACCCCAGGGAAGGTGGGTACCCTGGTGGTAGGACCATTTTTCCAGAATATCCATGACCACAGAAGGACCATTGCCTTAGAGAAGCATCTGGAATTGGGGGAGGGAAGGGTGCAGGAACAAGGAAGAACCAGACAGTCGGTTGGGACATGGTACCTTTGTGGGTCTCAGAAGCCTTAGCAAACTCAGGCAGCCAGGCTGAGGGGAGAGGTGCAGGCAGAGAGACCTGTGGGGCTGGCGACTAACTAAGAGCCAGGGCTTGAAGGCAGGATAGATAAGGTATCCACAGAGATTCAGCCGGGAACTAAGTGACCTCAGATAGTTTGAAAGCAGAGTTTTCCCAGTGCTTCTTGTCATTTGCATGCCTCAGCCTTGTGGAGCAGACATTGCTGCACCCATTCTGTGGCGAAGGCTAGACTGACCTGGTCAAGTTTGTCAAATGAGTGAAAGCCATGGCCAAGTTGAATTTCAGGACAATTGAGGCTCCTTCTCTAGAGTTTCTGAGCCCTGTGACTGAGCCCAGATGTATCACTTCTGTAACACAACACTAGGGACGTGGGCCAGGTGTCTCCGGGAATTAAAAAAAGAAGGTTGCTGAGGGCTCGGGGAGAGTGACTGTGGAAAGAAATCCTGGAAGGGTTTAAGATGAGGAGAATGAAGAGGTGAGGAAGTGACTGATGGTCACTGACCCTGGAACACTCTTTCCTCAGAGTCCCAGCCTGCAGGACATGTCACAAATACAGATTCAGTCCCAAGGGGTTGGCACGTAGTTGATGAGCCACAGGATTTAATGAATGAATGGAAGGGTAGATGAGGAATGATGGATGGATAAATGATGAATGGATGATTGGATGGATATTTATGAAATGTCTTATGGATGGTCACCATCTTTAGCCCACAAATCTGGAAACAAAACTCTATGAGAGGAGTTTGGGGCAGGGGGCACCTATGGACCTGCAGACAGACAGCCTGTTGGGGCAGTACTGATGGGCTGAGCCATGTTAACCATTTGTTTGCCCTCACATTCAGAGAGAAACGCCTGGAGAGCAGTGATCGAGTGAGGGCTGGCACCACCCTGGATGAGATCTGGCTCCACATCCTGGATCCCAAAGACTCAGACAAAGGCAAATACATCCTGGAGATAGCTGCCGGGAAGGAAGTTCGGCAACTCTCAGCTGATCTCTCCGGGCAAGGTGAGCTGTCCATCTGTCTGGCTTCAGTGAAGCTTGTTTAGAAAACCCCAGTCTTTCGGGGGACTCCCATCTCCGCACCCAATCCCGGCTTTGCCCCGAGAGAATACTGGAACAGGGGGGACTTGAGAGGCAGGAACAGTCAGGGCTAAGGCCTGTACCTGCGGGTCACAGAGGCAAAGGCCCTGACAATCCACTCCCCTCCCCCTATTTCCTTCTCGCAGCTTTTGATGACGCCTTGGCTGAGCACCAGAGACTAAAGTAAGTATCCTCTGTGTGTCTCAGTGTAAATCATAGGCCTGTTGGGTGTGGCATGAACTGTGCTCCTTTCCTGGGAGCCCCCGCCAGCTCTTCCTTTCCCTTGTTATCCCCTCACCCCCACCCTGGGCAGGACTGTCTTTTAACAAAGGGAACCACGAGCCTTTTTCCCCTTTCTGTTTTTCAGAGCCTTGGCCATCATCGAGAAGAGTAAGTCCACCAGTATTTCTGTTTTCATTTCTGAGTTTGGGGCGGCTTCCAAGAAGCTTATGCTTCCTGGCAGGCTGGTGAAGTCCCCATGGGGTCTGTGTGGTTCTGGGCTGTCATGGAGCTGCCAGGGAGACCTGGGCAGGGACAGTGTGAAGATAGATGATGAGGAGAGTGAGGGTACCAGAGACCGTGGGTGTGAGAGCGCCCGGCACAGGCCTAGGGCAATGTCAGGTGCAACAGCGAGTAGGATCCAACAGTCCGGGGACAGACAAGAACGAGGCTGGGCTGGCCTTTTGGAGTGAGATGTGGGGAGACGGCTTTAAAGCTGAAACTGGTGTTGGGGCGCGGGGCCTCATCTAATAGAGGACTCACCCCCAAACCCAGAGGGACATGGCACGCTCGCTCTCTGAGCAGCCCCAAAGCCACCACCAAGTCCATGCACTCGAGTGTCATCAGGTCTCCTCCGGCCAATTCTAAATCACCCAGAGGTAGAGGACTGACTTCAGGGTCCCACTGACCCCGCAGATCAGAAGTAGGAATTTCAATGAGGGAAAGATTTCTGGCGGCAGAGCAAAGCAGCCCCTGACAATGAGACAACAAGGAAGGAAACTGAAGTACTGTGAGAAACAGAAGAGAGAACTGAAACACTGCTAACTTGGGATCACCTGGGGGAGGGGGAATTCACCCTGCATGGCGTCATTGTCCCTGAGTGTTTCCACTTGGCAGGAAGTGCAGGCCTCAGCATTCATAAATGTCATCAGGAGGGGGCAATGGGGGTCTAAGTGGCCATGCAGTGAGGACTCCTTGCAGGGGGGTGGCCACCTTGGTGGAAAGAGTGCAGCCCGGACACCCCGCCCCCCGCCTCCGCCTCCGCCTGCATCTTGCCAGGAGGATAGCTGACATGATTAGTGAGGCTCTCAAACCCACCATACCGCCAGTCTAATCACTTACCCAGCAAGAACATCTCATCCCATCCTGGAACGCATGTCCCCAGCCAAGACACCTGTCCCGGACTCCAATAGCGAGAAGCTGAATTCACCATATATGGTTGTGGAATCAAGAGTCAACACAAGTGGATCATTTCACCCAGCTCTGAAGGAGGGCCTGGTGAACATTCAACAGCGTCCATCTCTAGGGCCTTCTCTCCACCACCCCAGTTCGGGGTCCTGCTCCCCTTACATCCATTGGACAGACACCAGCCAATTCAGGCTCTTTGCACTTCCCTGATCCATGCTGTAGGATTTGTGCTGCCCACCTCATCTGTTCGCACAACCTCAATTGCAGCACAGGGAATATATTGACTTTCTGTGATTCACAACCACATTCTCTTCCTGCCCACCCACAATGGCCACCAGGTCCTCTCCTTGACCAGAATCAGTGTCCCAAAAGCTTCTGGCCCACTTTTCCTGGCCCCCCTCTTGGTTCACTCCCTTAGCTGGTTCATCACACCTGTTGTGTGCATTTTGCCATATTAAGGCTCGGAGTAACCTTATTTTACATTCTTTCCCAGTCTCAAGGGGAGGGGCACCTCACTGTCACCTCCAGGTGCCACTAATCATGACAATGACCTCAAGTCAATGGTGGAAACACATTCTGTCCCCTATCTTCTGTTTATAAAGGCAAGGAAACAGGTAATACAAATTTAAAGATTCCCACCCCAAAATGAGGAAAATAGAAAAAAGAAGCATTGCTTAAAAATAAGTCTCGACTCTGTGGCAATCTGTTTCTGGGCAGCAACATGCAGAAAAACATTCGTCACCGGGGGTCTCATTTTTCCATTCCAGATCGCGCCAAGGTGGTGAGGGGCCTGCCAGATGTGGCCACAATCATGGAGGATAAGGTACTGACCATGCCCAACCCACAACCAGCAGTCACATGCTGTGTCCCCTTGCAAATCCATCAGAAATCATGAAACAAGGTAGCTCTATGGATTCCAGAGCCCAAGGGGCTGGTTCCACCAGAGTCTGGCCGAATGACCACACCTCACATGTAATATAAAGAAAAGACCCTGAGCCAGATGTCAGGACCATTGGGGGTGCTTGCCCCAGCTCTGCCACATCTCTTTTGGTGGCCCTGGATGTCACGGAGCTCTGTCTGTGAACTTCAGTTTCCACAGGAGTTCAACTAAAAACCCTTCCCTAAAAGCCCTTCCAGGGCAGAAATTATGCAAGTTGAATATTCTAAAAAATGGTAGCTAACGTTATTATGGTGCTTACTTTGTGCCAGGCGCTATTCCTATATATTACCTATTTTAGTTTGTCATCAGGGCCACAGGAAATGGGGTATTATTACTAGTCACACTGTATAGCTGAGGAAACTGAGGCCCAGAGAGGTTAAAGGACGAACCTAAGGTCACAAAGCTTGAAGAGGCAGAACGAAGGCAGGTCAGCTCTAGGCTCTGAGTGTTTGACCATGAAACTATAGGACTCTGAATTAGAGCTTATTCAAGAATTTTCAAACTCCATTCATAAATCTTTGTATTAAAGCAATATAACTTTATTTGCACAGCAAGATCATAATGACATGTATACAACAAAAAGCAATAAAGCCATCTGGGGCAGGTAATTGCCAGAATAAGAATAGCCTGCAATCCTAACGCGTCAGTATTCCTGTAGAAAAGTTGAGGATGGAGGATGTGAGGTTAAAGTAAAATGTCTCTCCCTTTAATGTTATCGCTTCATGGGATACGATAAAACACGTCATGAATTTATCACAAGGAGCAGCTTGTGCTGGGAGCTCTCTGGGGGAGTAAAGATGAGTTCCAATGTCATTATAAGGAGGTGACCCAGCGTCCCCTTCCTGTCATTTCAGTCCCTGTGCCTCACCTGCATCATCTCAGGAGACCCCTCCCCTGAAATCTCTTGGCTGAAGAATGACCAGCCTGTCACCTTCCATGACCGCTACCACATGGACGTGAGGGGATCAGAGGTCACCATCACCATCGACAAGGTCAACAGTGAGGACAGTGGGCGCTACGGAGTCTTTGTCAAGAACAAGTATGGCTCTGAGACGGGCCAGGTCACTATCAGCGTGTTCAAGCACGGGGAGGAGCCCAAGGAGCTGAAGAAGATGTGACGGGCACGTTTAGGCACAGCCTGAGGTCTAGTCTGCATGGACCAGTAGGGTCAACGAGTGCATCACAGGCCCAGGGAGCAGGGGGGATAGGGGGAAGGGACAGGGTAGAAGCCAGGACACAGGGGTAGCATGGAGTGGACACACCAAAGTGGAACGGCAAAGACCTTGCTGGGATCTCGAGAGGCCTCGGGATGGTGGGATCAGCACTGGACTTGGAATGGGAGACCCAGGTACAAAACCCAGTTTCAATTCTACACTCTCCTTTCTTTCTCATCTATCACATGGGGATTCCTACTCCTAGGGATTGTTTATAAAAAATCCTTTATAAACCATATACCAGTGGTTCTCAACAGCAGGCAATTTTGTCCCCCAGGGGACATTTGGCAATGTCTAAATTTTGGGTTGTCACAACTGGGGGTGACTACTGGTATCTAGTAGATAGAGGCCACAGATACTGCTAAACACCACATGGAATATCCGACCCAAATGTCAATAGTGCCGAGATTGGTTAGCCCTACCAGAAACTGATATTTCACAACATCCCTCTTTCAGGATACCGTATTTTCCATTCACATAAGTTCAACAAACATTCATTTGAAGTCGAGCATGGGCCAGGCTGAGGATGGCATTAGGAGCTCAAAAATAAATAATATGCAGCCCTCATCCTTGAGGAGGCCTCAGCCCCTGGGGAGAGTCAAACCTGGGTGCAAATGACTACGGGACAAGGCAGATGATAAGGATTATAAAACAGGTCCAAATAAAGTGCCGCTAGTGGTCAGAGGAGAGCAACAGAAGTTTGTCCCAACTGGGGAAAGTGGGCTTTGAAACACCTTCATGGAACTTGCAGAATTGGTATTGGAGCGTGAAAAATGAGTCCGATTTGGCGACGGTTATGGGAGGAGGGCATTTCAGGGGCAGAGCATTGTGAGAGCAAAGGTGAGGAGGTGTAGTGACACTGCCTTGGTGGCCTGGGTGGCCTTGGTGGCTTTGGATGAGAGTTGGATGACTTTCAAGACTGCTTCCCACTCGGGGCCTCTGCCTGGTGCAACAGATAACAGGTTGGCCTTGCTGGGTGGGCCTCGATTAGGAGCTGGGCATTTCACCACCCTCCAATTTCCTTCTTTTTAAAAATACGATTTGCAGGGGGTGGGCGTTTATAAAGCTATAGATATTTGTTGTAAAATTTTGGAAACCCCTGAAAAATGATAAAGGAGAAAATAAAAATCATCTATACTCCCAACACCAGAAGATAACCCACCTCTGATTTCTGAAATGACTTCTGAACTTCAAGATAAAATGAATCACTCCTACACTCACCACCTACACATGTCTCATGGTGGGTGACTTATATCCCCCAGTGACTCATCATGTTCTAGCTCGTGGTGCACTCAGGCCAGGAATTCAATGAAGAGGGTAGGGACCCAGGAGCCTGACCGTGCCCTGGCTGGGAAGGAGTGTGGGGGAATTGTGCAGGTCTTGGAGGCAAACACACCTTGGGTAATTCTTTTCCTTTCTCTGGGCCTCAATTTCCCACCTATAAAACAAGAAGTCTGAAAGGTCATTTTCGAGGAACCTTTCGGCTGACACTGAGACCTTTATTACTTCCCAGAACTTAATTCTCGTTGCTTTTCTCTTCTCATGACGATGTGAGGAAGAAAAAGGCTCCATCCTCACCCCCCCACCCCCCCACTCTCACACTTAGCATCTCAGAAGAGAGATTTGGCTTCTTTCATGAGTCAATGAAAAATGTCAGATTTCAGAGAAATTGGAAAGCACAGTATCCACTTTCTCCTTAAAACCACAGCCTTCCATATGCTTACACGTGTACTTCATCTTCTCACAAAGCACCTGCCTTCTCCTTCACTTTATCATCACCCCAACACAGGGAGGTAGACAGAGAGCGCGATGATAAATTACAGGGGCACAACGCTTAAAGGTATAAAGCATTCTCATATCTCAGTGCATCAGATCCAATGGGACAGCTTCACTGGCCCCATTTTTACAGATAATGGCAATTGAGAACCCGAACGGTAAATGGCAGAGTCAGGACAAGAACAAGAGTCCCTGGATCCTGCTTCAGAGGACGTTCTGCTCTGCCACGCTGCCCCTGAGCAATGCAGGGGTACTCGGACCCCGGAGCCCAGAAGTGAACCAATCATAAGTTCTCAATAAACACTTGAGAATTGCCAAAGTAATGAATGAGCAAATCAGTGAGTGGATGGGTAAATGGAGATGACTTGTTGGCCCCACTGTCCAGAAGGGTAAAATTGTCTCCATGGGAGGAGCGGGTGTTGCATGCGGGACGGTGGTACACAGCACTTAGTCACGAGTTCCTCCCTGAGAAGCGTTTAGCCCTCCTGTTGGCCCCGATGGAGCATGGTCTGAGCGCCCCCTGTTGGTGGGGAGTGAGTTTGCATGCTAAGCAGCGGCTCAGAAGCAGTGCACCATGGGGCTGGAAATGCTGTGAACTCTGATTCATGGAGGGGAAAAGGGCTGGACATGGACTTAATTACCAACGGCCAATGATTTAGTCAATAATGCGTAAGTAATGAAACCTCCATAAAAACCCCTAAATGATGAGATTTGTAGGGCTTCCGGGATTGTGGACACATTAAGGTGCTGGGAGGGTGTGCACCCAGAAAGAGCATGGAGACTTCATACCTTCTTCCTATTTCTCGCTCTATGTAGCTCTTCACTTGGCCGTTCCTTTGTATCCATTATAATATTCTTTATAAGAAACCAGTAAATGGAAAGAAAATGTTTCCCTGAGTTTTGTGAACTGTTCTAGCAAATTATCAAACCTGAGGAGGACGTCATGGGAGCCCTCGATTCACAGCTGGTTGGTCAGAAGTACAAGTGGCAACCTGGGACTTTCAACAGGTATCTGAAGTGAGGGCAGTGTTATGGGACTGAGCCCTTTATGTGGAATCTGACGCTTCCTTTGGGTAGTTGTCTTAAAATTGAATTGTAGGACACCCAATTGACGTCTAGAGATTTGGGAAACTGGTTGTTGGTATGGAAAAACCCACACATTTGGTGTCAGAAATGTTGTGAACCAAAACAGGTCAACACCTCCCCAGAGGGTCTTTTCCAGCTTCATCTGTTCTGTATTACCTGAGAGCAGGGTCGCTGGCGGTAGCATGCTATCATCCAGTGAAGCCAGACTCCCTAGCTTCACCTCATTCACAATGTATAGCCTGGATCATATTGTATAGCCTTTCACCTTAGTCTCCCCTTCCTGACCTGTTCCCAATGGCCTCCACTCCTGCCCCTGGCCTGGACTACTCCCAGCACCCTCCTTGTGGGAACCCTCTGGTTCCTCCTTAGCTATAATTCCCACCTGCTCCTTGTATTACTCTTTTACGGGTTCATCCTGGAAAACATCTCAGTTGTTCTAGCCTGATCCCTGAGTTTCTGCATGGGACTCAGAAAGTCAGGAACTTTGTCTCCCCTACCTGGTGGAGCCCAGCAGGAAACACGCGATCCCAGCATTCTCCAGGAAGCTTCCATGGATCTCCCGGCATAGTGGACTTCCAGGGAGCCAGGCAGGGTGTGCAGGTTGAAGGAGGGACAGCCAGCCAGTAGATTGCCCCTTGAACACACCACCAGCCACTCCTCCCCCACAGCTGCTCTGCCACCTTTCAAATACCAGCCCTGGGTTCAATCCTTGACCTAAAGTAAAGCTTAAGAGCAGTAAACAGGAAGAATATAGGGAGCAAGAACCCTGATGGTAAATGACTGGCCTGTGTAACAATTAACCTCTACCCACTCAGCCTCAGCTGCCACTCTAGTCAGATGCTTTCAATACCTTAAAATTTCCAAATCACTTCAAGCAACTTGGGTGACATTTTCATGCCAAATATAGTTTCAGAAGCAACGCTCCCCAGATGTCTCTAGCTAGAGAAAGCCAGATATTTTATTTTCAGCATTTAAGAAAAGTATAAACCCTGAGGCCGGTGGAGTTTCAGCCAAGAAGTGCCCTGGGTTGAGAGCAAAACAAATTGCACAGCCAGCAAGGAATGTGCCTCTCCTCTCCTGGGCCTCCCAGAAATCCATGTGCCCTTCGGCTGACTTTTATACCATCACTTCCTGTTCTAGCAGATCTAAAGAAAGAGAAACACAGGGCCACACAAAAGTCTTTTCATTCCAATCATAGAAACGTTCGTGGTGAAATGCGTCTTTGGGTTTGCTTTAAAATACTCCAGTTTGGGGGGAGAGGGGAAATGAGAAGAAGAGAGATAAATGAAAAAGGTAGCAAAATATGGATGATTCTTGAAGCTGGGTGATTGGTACATGGGGGTTCATACTCACTACTTTTGTATATGTTTGAAATTTTTTCATAATAAAAAATTTTAACAACTCCATGGGAAACCAATCTTCAGCTGTCTTTTCATCTGGAGTCATATTAAGTTATAAATCCAGCAATTAGTCAGGGACATTAGAAAGAGGCAAGTGAGCACAGACTTCCTCTCTTGGCATATGCGTAACAGGCATATCTGTAACAGGCAATGCGTACAGCCTGTTATTTTTCAATCGCACTGATTAAAATTAATGGTAACATAGATGCCCTACAAGAAATAACTACCAAGTAAGGGCTGTAGTTTTTTTGTTTTAATTACACATCCAAATGATTCATCGACTGCATTCATTCAACACAATCTTTACTGAGCTTATGAGGTGGCAGGAACATACAAAATTGGTGTTATAACCTGATGTCCAGCTTTCCTTTACTTGATATGTCACTTAAGTAATTTCTGCATCTCGTCTGTAAAAAGAAGACTGCTGTAACAATTAGATGCAGGGATGCTTGCCCAGGAACTAGCACAGTGCCTAATAGGAATGAAACAAATGATAGACTTCCCCACCCACCCATTCCCAGGTTGGGGAGGGTGCAGGGGAGGTCATGGTCTGCTGGGGAAGATAGACGACGGGTCAGTCCAGCTCCTACAGAACTCCACAGTTTCTTCTGCACATTTTTGAGTGATGACAGTATAAATCCTGCCAGAGACAGGAGCCCACAACCTCACAACGGATTTTTAAAGTAGTATCTGTTGTATTTTTTTCAATTATAGAAATTATAAACGTGTGTTGTAGAAAGATTGGATGAGACAGAAAAGAGGCAAGAAGAAACGTAAAAATATCCATACGCCCACCAACCAGAAATAAGCACAGTGGAAGACACTGCTTATTAACCAATCTAACAGATATCCCCACCCTTTCCTCGTTGCCACCTCCACTTTAGAGACTGGGAAGTTAGATGCTCACTTTCCCAGGGCCCTTGTAGCTGGGGGCAGCCACAGGACATGGTTCTGGTCAAAGGGACCTTAGCAGAAATTTGCTAGGCCACCTTGGTAGGATCTTGATGTTCCTGACAAAAGGAGCAGACACTGCAGGCACGGTGCTACTCCCCTTCTTCCTGTCTGCCTCAAATGTGGAATTGATGCTTGGGGTTGGGACAGCCATCTTGTGACCACAAAGAAAAGAAAATGGCCGAGATACCAGCCCTGACATCACCAAGCAGCCGACACCAGACCCTCAGACCTCCAGACTACTTATGAACGGAAAAATAAACCCCTCTGTACTTATGGCACCATAAATCAGGTTTTCAATTCCTTAGAGCTGAAAGCATTCCCAATTCACGCACCATTTGTTAAGATTTTTTTTGGTGTACTTCATACTAGTCTTAAGAGTGTTGAGAAATCTTATATATAATTTTACATTCTGGGTTTTTCATATGCCATTGAACCATAAGAATTTTATCACATCACCAAAAAGCATTCCCAAACCCCATATTAGTGTTTGTCTAGCATGATAAATCATTTCCATATGGCTAAAAATACTTTCTACCATTTCACTATTAAAAATAAAACTGGGATGGACATCCTTGTATATAAATCTTTGCCTGCATCTCTGAAAAATTTTCTAGAATAGATTCTACAAGAGGAATTACTGGATCAAAGGGCATGTATTCCTAGGTTGAAAACAGACTAGCTACATGGCAAGAGTGGAAACCAGCAACCAGGGTAGCTGGGCCTTCCCCTCAGGGCACATGTTAGAAGTTAGTGGATCAGCCAACACAAATTTATTGAGTTGCTATTTCACTCCAGGCATTATGCTAGGCCCTGGTGATATAGTGATGACCAAAACAGACATGAGCCCTGCTCACATGAGAAATGCCATTTATCAGATGTTTATCCAGAGAGATGGCTGGCTTTTATTGGACCATGGCCAACTGATAAAAGGGCAGGCTCACCACAAAGTTAAAAAGCAAAAACCAACTGAGAAAAACATTTGTGATCTATATGGAAACTATAAGGCTAATAAACATAATATACAATTACAGTCCAGTCTTATCATGAGTAGTATGCCATTATCAAAAATGATGTTGCAAAAAAAAATATTGAGATGCACAGAAAGATGTTCTGAATAGGTTTTAAGAATCAAAAGGCAGATTTCAAACAGCATATAGAAGTGTGATCTTATTCTATTAAAACAAAAAAATTATATTTTAAAAGACTAGAATAAATATCAAAATGTTAGTGAATTCTCTACAGCTGATTTTTATTTTCTTTTCTTATCTGTATTTTCAAAATCTCTATAATACACTTGCATTATATTTTTAACAGAAAAGAGAAACAAGAACTTTTGAATGTTTTATAAGCTACCACAGAAATTTGCCCCTTCTCTGCCAAACTAGCCTCCCCTTATTTTCTGTGTTCCTGGTGTCAAGACCCTGTTTATTTTTGCTTTTGTATCTCACTTGTTAATGATACCTGGGACCCTCACTTCTAATTCTTTTAAAACTTTTTAAATTTCAGATATTGTATTTTATAGCTTTGGAATTTCCATTTGGTTCTTTTTTATAATTTCTATTTCTCTGTCAAGATTTCCTATCTACAGGGCAGCCAGTTGGCTCAGTGGTTAGAGCCCAGTGCTCATAACACCAAGGTCACCAGTTCGATTCCCACATGGGCCAGTGAGCTGTCCCTTCCATAACTAGATTGAAAATGACTTGACATGGAGTTGATGGGTCCTGGAAAAACACTGTTCCCCAATATTCCCCAATAAAAGATCTCCTATCTTCCCCTTTTTCTAAATTTATTTATTTTCTTATTTTATTATTTATTTTAAGATTTTTATTAAAATATAGCTAACATATAATATTATATTAGTTTCGGCTGTATACTACAGTTATTCAACATTTATATACCTAAAGAAGTGATCACCATCTGACACCGTACCACGCTATCACAATATTATTGACTGTATGCCCTATGCTCTACATTACATCAACTATACAGCATAGTGTTTAGACATTTACATAATTTAAGAAGTGATCCCCCTAATTAGTCGAGTAACCACCTGGCACTATACATAGTTATTACCATATTATTGATTATATTCCCTGTGCTTTACTTTACATCCCATTGACTATTTTGTAACTTCCAATTTGTATTTCTTTTTTTTTTTTTTTTTTTTTTTTTTTTACAGAGGTCTTTTATTTTTTTACACTTATGCCATGAATTCATAGGGAATGGGTTCCAGCAGCTCAGGCTCCTTTCCATTGGTTCTCACAAAGTGTGCTTCTCTGGGTGGGGCAGGCTGGCGTTTCAGTTGAACCCAGATACCTTTCTCTTTGGCTTCCTTCTTTTTCTGATCATTTTCCTTCACCCGTTTCAGGAAGCTATCTCGGCTCTTAGAGTGCTTAATATGCTCAATACGAACATTAATTCTCTTGGCAAGAATCTTGCCCTTGACTTGTTTGTTTACAACAATGCCAACTGCATGCTGAGTAACATTGTAGACCCTTCCCGTTTTGCCATGGTAACATTTGTGGGGCATTCCTTTTTGAACAGTGCCCATTCCCTTGATGTCTACAATATCACCTTTCTTGTAGATTCGCATGTATGTGGCCAAAGGAACAACTCCATGTTTTCTAAAAGGCTTAGAGAACATATAGCGGGTGCCTCTCCTCTTTCCCTTTGTGTTGGTCATTTTGACGAATTACTGGAAGATGGCGGTCCCGGCCGAAAAGGACCAATTTGTATTTCTTAATCACTTCACTTTTTTCACCCTGCCTCCAACCCCCCTCCCACCTATCACCCCAACAAATCTAGTACCCATCTGACACCACACATAGTTATTACAATATTAGTGACTACATTCCTTATGCTATACCCTACATCCCCATAATTACGATGTAACAACTGATTTGTACTTCTTAATCCCATCCCCTTTTTCACGTACTCCCAAACCCCATCCCATCTGGCAACCATCAAAATGTTCTCAGTACCCATGAATTTGTTTATGTTTCATTTGTTTGTTTATTTTGTTCTTAAATTCCACTTATAAGTGAAATCATATAACACTTTTCTTTCGCTGTCTGACTTACTGCACTCAGCACAATACCCTCTAGGTCCATCCATGTTGTCGCAGATGACAAAATTTCATCCTTTCTAATGACTGAGTAATATTCCATTGTAGATATGTACTATTTCTTCTTTACCCAGTCATGCATCGATGGACACTTAGGTTGCTTCATATCTTGACTGTTGTAAATAATGCTGCAGTGAACGTTCTAATGCAGTAGAACGGCATTAGCCAGGCTGATGGAGACTCAGATATGGCGGCTGCTTGCCTGTGCATGCTGGGAAGGAGGAGGGCTCAACAAAGAAACTGGCTTCTATCAGCTTTTCCACCTGGGAGAAAGCTGCTCCTCCAGCCCTCACTCTGAAGCCAGACAACTCTGTTCCTCCCTGTGTGTCCCTTTCACCTTTCAAGCTGCTGCCCCAGCGCTGGAGCTCAGAGTGAGTAAATCCGTTAACAAGTAAGTCCATGCACCGGCCCTCTAAGAGCAGCGCCTCAGAGTATAACTACCCTTCATCCCCCTCAGCCACAAGCTCCGCTGGTTTTCACAACCAGAAATTATGGGGATTTCTCTCCCCAGCACTGAAACCCAGGGCTAGGGGCCCTGGTGTGGTGCTGGGACCCCTCACTCCTCTGGCAAGGGACCTCTGTAGCCGAGATATCCCTCCTGATTTTTAATGGTCACACACAGGTGTGGGACCAGCCTGTTCCACGTCTCTGCCCCTCCTACCAGTCTCGAGGTGGCTTCTTCTCTATGTCTGTCGGGCTTCAGTTCAGCAAGACTTCAGGTGATTCTCAATGATGGTTGTTCTGTAGTTTAGTTGTAATTCTGATGTGGTCGTGAGAGAAGGTAAGCAAGTATTCACCTACGCTGCCATCTTGACAGGAAAAAAATCCTCTTTTCCTTTTTTATAAACATATTTCCTTTTACAGCAAGGAACATAGTTATAATAGTTGCTTTAAAATCATAATCTAGTCATCTCAAAGTCAGTCTCTATTATCTTTTGAAAATGGATCACATTTCCTTTTCTTTGTATGTCAAACAATTTGGGATTGTACTGTGAATGTTATATTATGGAGACTCTGGATTCTGTTATATTTCTCTAAAGAGTGCTGATTTTTGTGGAGGTTGTTTTTTCAGGTAATTAACTTGGTTGGACTCAAAACACAAACTTTATCTTTGGGGAAACAGCTCAAATGTCAGTTTACTTATTTTATTTTTAGCTGATCTGCTTGTAGTCTGTCCTACATACGTGTGATTTAGAGGTCAGCCAGATATTTGGACAGAGTTTATAAAGAACTTGTGGCTCCTTTTCTTTCTGACATTCACCTTTCCAGGATCTCCCTATCACTTTCCAGTGACTGTGGTTGCCCTCAACTCTGGGTTTTCAGGCCATAACTACTACAAGCTTTCTATTGGAATGTTAGACACCCTCAAATTGTGTTGGCTGTAGTGTACTAGAAGCCATTTTAAAATGAGAAACTCATCAGGCGCTGTATCCTTCTTCCAAGTGTTGACTCCTCTCCGGAATCTGCCTGCTTTGATTTATTCTCCAGTACTTTAGGTAAAGTTTTCTCCCCAGAAGTTAATAGCTGTAGTTTGCAGGAGGATCAATCTAGTTGGAGCTAACTTGGCCAAACCATAAGTGCAACTCCTCATTGTGGCTTACTCTCCTAGCTTCAATCTTCAGTAGCCCCTTAAAGGCAAGGAGTCCACATGGCCAAGAGGACATGCCACTCAGAGCAGCCCCTCCTTCTGGGAAATGCCCCTGGGATTTCTGGCATCTGCCTTCTAACCTATAATATATTCGTATAGGGTTGGGCACCCTTTGCCTTGGGCACTGCAGAGACTTCCCAGCAGGTTTCACTCTTACGTGGCCACCCACAACTGGACAGTCAGAACTTAAGGTGCATTCTTTTGAATCATTTTAGGTGGTAACAAATCACTAAGCTATAAGGGTGAGTTTATTTTCAAAAGCTGTTAAAAACCACTGGGAGAAAACAATATTGACAGTAAACCCAGGCAAGAAGGTCTCCTCCAAGCCCCATGTTTTAGTGGGCACTCGGCCCTCTGCTGGCTGCACCCCCTCTCCATGGGCCAAGGGGTCCTTGGAGCCAAGGGAACATGGCTACATGGAGCATATGACACCTTCCCTTAACTATGCACCTAGTACCCAGGACCTAGAATTCTCTGACCAAATGACCCCAAACTCAATTCCAGGACCTTACATGGATGTCTTTCCCAGATGTGGAAGACAGAATAATGGATGCCTAAAGATGTTCACTGAAAATAAATTTTAATAGTTGGACAAGAAAGATGTAGTCCAAATGTAAAGAAGTGGATCTGAATTAGAACAGGGATGCAATATACAGTATGAGTAGGGAACAAGAATGGATTAGGAATGTCGTGAGGATGGCACATATCCCTTATTGAGAAGGGCATAGTGGTGAAGTGTGTGGACGCAGGAGACAGGCCATTGGGATTAAATCCCAGCTCTACCACTTAATCTCTTTGTGGTTCAATTTCTTCATCTGTAAAATGGGTATATAATTGTGGCTTCTTCTTTGGGTAGCTGTGAGGACTAAATTAATTATTATGTGTAAAGCACTGTGTAACGTGCCTAGCATGTGGTAATTGCTTTAAAAAAAAATCAGCAATTTTTTATTAGCTACTCCCAACAAGAAAACAAAGGCTCAGAAATGCCAGGAAAAAAGAATGGGATGGGATAGACATAATCCAAAAATAATACATGTTGTGATTTTAAATAATTGCTGATGTGTGTGGAAGAAGACTCCATTTGAAATTGACTCTGGAGACATTCTCCTTGAATGACATTGAATTAGTAGAGAGGAAATGTTATCTTAGCTCATTACTTGGCTCTACTTACATAACGATAATATGTAAACTCTGTTTTTTAGAGGTCAAAAGATGACTGTGGAAAGTTGATGGGAAAGGAAAGATGCATTGATGCTCAAATGCATGCAACATCAAAATGAGAACAGGACGATAGGATACGAAGGTTGTATAACCCACAGGAAGTCAATAGAAATGTCTAAAATCAATACAGTGAGAAATAACCACACAAACCTATCTTTAGAGGTATAGAGTGACCACTAGAACTGAAAACAACCATTTAAAGTGATAGATTCCAAATTGCTTTCTGAGCATAGGGAGGCTACTAATAACATTTAGTGTATTTAGTAGTTCTCTAATAACAAAGTCTCTGATGCTAAAGTAGCCTCAGGGTGAAACTTCAGGGCTTCAAATCTCAGCTCATTTATCTCAGCATCATTGCTTAACCTCTCCAGAACTCAGTATTTTCAGCTGCCAAGTGGTGATAATGACAAGCCTACCTACCATGTTTCCCTGAAAATAAGACCTAGCCGGACCATCAGCTCTAATGCGTCTTTTGGAGCAAAAATTAATATAAGACCCGGTAGTATAGTATAGTATAGTATAGTATAGTATAGTATAGTATAGTATATGACCCGGTCTTATATTATAGTAAAATAAGACTGGATCTTATATTAATTTTTGCTCCAAAAGATGCATTAGAGCTGATAGCCTGGCTAGGTCTTATTTTCAGGGAAACACGGTACCTAGGTGATTATGATGCTCTCCATTATCAAAGGATGGGTTGGAGCTGGGCTGTAAAGCAATTCAGCTTCCAGCAGAGATTTTCCCTGTTTAATCTTGAATCAGAAACTGCAGTGAATATGTTAACATAGCAGATTACAAAAGTATGCAGCTTGCTGGCCGAAGAGCTCAGATCTCCCTGGCAATAGTAACTCACTGCTGTCAGCTGGGGTCGGGCCCAGTGGGCAACCGGACTGGCAGCTCAGCGAGATTTGTTCCTCCTGACTTTGACCAGAATGGCTGGCATTCCCAGCTTGAACAGCCTAGGACACCTTTAGTGGCTTCCCACTTGCTTTTGTACTGATTTCACAGGATACTAAAGATACTAAATAAAGTTGTTTCATTATGCATCTGGTGCTTGTATTCCCAAATAGTTTGTATTCTAGAGAAATAAAAATAACACTTTGAGTGCCAGATGCTATGCTAGCAAATCATTTCATATATATATATACATATATATATATATACACACACACACACACACACACATACATATTTACATATATACATATTTCATTCATGTCACACCACTGATCTTTACCATTGCCCCTTGGTAGACATAAACCAATTAGGGAGAAAAAGATCAAGGAGGTTAAGTGATTTGCCAGAGAGTCTACACAGCTAGTAAATGGTTGAACCAAGATCCAAACCCCAGGCTGTCAACGCTAAGACTCTTTTGATTATATGCCATGATGCCTGTACAATACCTTTCACATTCTTCAATATTTCCCCTGAAAATTTGACATGTTAATCATGAAATTGAAATAGGCAGCTGGCCCTGGCCAGTACAGCAGCCACTTGGCACTTGTGGCTACTCAACACATGAAATGTGTCTGGTCCAAATCGAGATGTGCTGAAGTATAAAATACACACGATTTCTAAGACTTAATATAATGGGATGAACATAAAATAGCTCATTAATAATTTTTATATTGATTACATGATGAAATGATAATATTTCAGATACATTGGGATAAATAAAATGTTATTAAAATTAATTTCACCTATTTTTTAATTTTTTTTAATGTGACTACTAAAAAGTTTTAAATTCTATATATGGCTCATGTTATATTTCTATTGGACAGAGAGCCAATCTAGACTGTTTAAATAATAAAGACATCTGTGGTTCAATAAAAAATAAAAACTGGAGGAGAAGTTAGGGCACTAGAGTTCAAGTCTTAGCTTTGACATTATCTGGCTGTGTGGTCTTAAGTAAACTACTTAACCTCTCTGAGCTTCAGTTTCCTCTCTCAAATGAGAGCCTGGATCAGATGATTTCAATGAGCCCTTTCACCCAGACAGTCTAAGTTTGTACCAGCAACCCCCTCAGCTCCCAACACTTACTTACATCTTTGTCTTGTAGGGGGCTTCTCAGCTGGGAGGTCTATCTGCCCTTCTCTGGTCATAAACTCCTTGAGGAAAAAACTAAAGTAATTCATTGCTCCCTCTGGCCCCCAAAAGCAGTTTCACCTCACTAGCCAGCACATAGTCAACACCATAATCACTTGCTGGAGTTTTGATACTTGTTTAAAGTCTATTCATTATAGACTTCCTTTTTCTTTATCTCCCCATTTTCCTCCGGCATTTCCTCAAAGATTCCAAGGAGAGCACAATGAGAGTATAGATTGGCAGAAGTTTACACAACTTCTTGCCACCTGGTATGGAACAGGTGAAGTGAAAAGCTGAGGTGGACATGACATCATCTTCTAGCCCAGGACTTCAGATCCTGCTTAGATCATCAAAAGTAGCAGGAGAATACAAACAAAGTGGGTGAATTTTTGTTCTCGGTGTGTTTTCACCCATTTTCAACGGGCTTCCCAAGTCACATTGTCAGTTATGAAACTAATTTGATTTAAATTAAAACACGAGTGAATTTACCCCATAAACACTTCCTCTAATTTCTGCTTTTAAGACTATGTTCTAAATTTAATTTGATCATTATGTCACTGCCTGAGGAAAGTGCCAGGTCTTGATCATCTTGATATTTGGTGCCCTCGTAGCATTGGTTAAATTGGAGAATGCCAAAACAATCTTTGCTGAATGAAAACAACAACAACAAAAAGCTGGGGTAGCAATAGTTGTATACTTAAAATAGACTTTAAAACAAAGGCTATAAGAAGAGGCAAAGAAGGACCCAGCAAATCCACTTATGGGTATTTCTCCAAAGAAACCCCAAATACTCGTTTAAAAAGATATATGCATCCCTATATTCATTGCAGCATTATCTACAATAGCCAAGATATGGAAGCAACCTAAGTGTCCATCAACAGACAAATGGATAAAGAAGATGTGGTACATATATACAGTGGAATATTACTCGGCCATAAAAAGAGTGAAATCTTGCCATTTGTGACAACATGGATGGACCTAGAGGATATTATGCTAAGTGAAATAAGTCGGACAGAGAAAGACAAATAACATATGATCTCACTTGTATGTGGAATCTAAAGAACAAACTAAACAAGTAAAGCAGAAACAAACTCATAGATACAGAGAACAACCTGACGGTTGCAAAATGGGAAGGGGGTTGGGAGAATGGATGAAAAAGAGGAAAGGATTAAGATGTGCACATTGCCAGTTATAAAAACCGTCACGGGGATGTGGAGTGCAGCGAAGGGAGTATAGTCAGTGTTGCGATGGCTGTGTGTGGTGTTGGATGGGTGCTGGACTTATTGGGGTGATCACTCCGTAGGTCATATAAATGTCTAGTCACTGTGTTGTACATCTGAAGCTAATTTAGTATAGGATGTCAACGGTAATTGAAAAAATTAAAAATTATTTAAAAAATAAAAATAATAATACGTTAAAAAAAATCTTTGCTGGCAACATAGAGTTAAATAGAGGAAGAAAACTTCAGGAACTTGGGCTGGGTGAGGTGTTCCTCTAGAACTCACATAAACTGAACTGTGACCAGGTGCTCGGGCCCCTTGGTGGGTCATGGAGGACTGCATGGAACCCTCTTTACAGCTCTGTGGCGTAGCTTCCTATTATAATGCTTTGTTCAGTTTACCTGAGAAATTCATTCATTTCAAAAATACGTATTGAGCTCCTCCTGTGAGTCAGGCACTGTGCTAAGCATTGGGGTCTGTATTCTAGTGCAAGGGAGATAATAAACAAATGAACAAATACACAATAATATTATCTGTTCTACTCGTAGGTATATGCCCAAAACAGTAGAAAACAAGGACTCAAACAAACTTGTACACTTCTTAGTAGCATTACTCGTAATAGCTAAAAGGTAGAAACAACGCAATGCCCATCAACAGATGAATGGATAAGCAAAACGTAGTACATACATACCATGGAATATTTTTTATCCTTAAAAGGAATGAAATTCTGACACATGTTATAACGTAGATGAAGCTTGAAAGCCAGACACAAAAGGACAAATAGTATATGACTCCACTTATAAGAGAAACCTACAATAGGCAAATTCATAGAGATGAAAAAGTAGAATAGAGGTTACCGAGGGCTAGTGGGAGGAGCGCATGGGGAGTTGCTCTTTAATCTGTATAGAGTTTCTGTTGAAAGGATGAAAAATTCTGGAAATAGACAGTGGTGATAGTTATGCAACATTGTCAATGTTCAATGCCACTGCATTGTACTCTTAAAAAAAACTGGTAAAATATCTATCTCAAGGAGAGAAGTTTAACACCCAGGAGGGTGAAAGTGCACGCTCTTCTTGGGATCTGCCAGCTACAAGATGCCCCAAAAGAAATCTGCCCAAGACAGTTTCCTGCCAGAAGCCAGGTGACATCAATAGAAAGAGGCTGGATATCAGACCGTCAAACACAGACAGAAGCTATGATCGGGTGGCATCCTCCATTCCATGAAACTATAGGCGGAAGTCCCCAGTGACGGGACCTAAAAAAAAAAATCCACAACATCACCTCATAAAATACTCATCCTTGGACTGCCACCGCACCCACAGACACCAATGCCAGATTGCTACTGAAGCCACGAAGGAAGACCTTTCTTCCCGCTGCTGCAACCCTGGAGGGACCCCAAACAGCAGCTGGTGAGTGAGGAGGAAGTGGGAGGAGAAACAGACACGCCGACCACAACCTCGTCCCCACTCTGCAGGCTTCCACGCCCGGAAATGAGGAATTCAGGTGGAGGACAGTCTGCAGTTTTTGTATCAGACTGGACTAGACTTCTTTTCACTTTATCTGCCAAACCCATAATGAGGGTAAGCCCATAAAGATGAGGAGAGGCATATACCTCTTGGTCCCTTCCTGCACCTCCAAATGATGTTTATTCCGTTTCCTAAGAGTGATTCCCATCAATCCTCTTTCATAATTAAATAAGGTGCGTTTTTTTCTTTTCCTGGAAGAATTAAAGCCTTCCGGTGCACAAATCCTGCTTCTGCCACGGTTGCTAAGAAGCTCCTGTATATTAATCCTCCCTGGAAACCAACCTTCTCCATTTCAAGCAACAGAGGTGCTCATTTCACTTGAGAGATTGTTTTTCAAAATCTCAAAATTCTTCCTGAGTCAACATAGTTTGTACGGTTCCTGTGATGCCCAGAATTCAGAGGAATTTTTCAGATTTTTTTTTTTTTCTGAAAGACAGTTTAGCTAAAATATGTGTCATCACAAATGTTAAGTGGCCTAAATCACTCCCCTTTGGCTAATAAGCATTGCAGAAACTCCGACAGGTAAATGAATCTGAGCTCATACCATCTGTTTGGAGGAAGACACATAAAAAAGAATCCTGATTTACCCCTATTACTAAAAAGGAAGGAAGGAAGGAAGGAAGGAAGGAAGGAAGGAAGGAAGGAAGGAAGGAAGGAAGGAAGGAAGGAAGGAAGGAAGGAGACCTTGAAAAGCACTCATTAAGCTGTAAGTTTCTGCCAAACTCTTATGTGTTTTACGAAATCTTATTATTCACAGCACCACAAAACAAGTCCACATATTTCTCCCTGCCATCAATTTACACCCCCATTAGCAGATCCACATTCAAGACCAACAATGGGAAGACTTCAGATTCAGGCTGAAAAGACCTTACTTTGTTCTCCGGAGCCCAGAAACTTCTGTGAAGCTTCAGACCCTTATGGTGTGGGTACACAGGTCACTCTAGAGAACGATACCTACTCTACCCAAAGATCCAGTGGACCAGACTCTTTTCTTAAAGAGTTAGTAGACATCATAACATCAGTAACAAAACAGAGCACAACAAACATCTCTCTATGTAACATTTCTATCAGTTAAAACTCCACCCAAAAAGAAAAAAAATGACCAAAATTTACTCAGTCATCCCTTTTCTTCCTAGGACACCCAAACTTAAAGAAGCAACTCTGTGACAGGTGCTGCTGAGAAGTAATATATGTTCACACTAAACTGTCCTTGAGGCCTATGACAGTGTTTAGAACTCTGTAGAAATAAACAGTAAAATCTTAAAAAGAATTCTCAGGGGTCCAACCAAAACATTTGACTCTATCTGCATGGTGTTTAATGAGCTGAAAGACTAGTGAAAAAATTATTTTAATACACTGACATTCCGACTGCCTCTCCGAGACACGTTTGGATCCTAATGACTCACTTGTCAATGACTCTGATCGGATGGAAAACCATGGCATTAATTCTGTTGTTTGGACTAATTGTCACGGTGACCTCATGTGATCTTGTCACTTCTTGCTGGAGAGATTGTTCTCTATTCCCGTCTCCAGATCTCAGAAGCTTCAGTGATCTTGTTACCGAACTCAGTTAGGTGCCGCTTGCCGCCCGAACAGTCCAAACAACCAGAATGACAAGCGTTGGTGAGGAGAAAAGCGTCCTTTATTCTAGATGCAGCAGCTGGGGAAGATGGCAGACTCATGTCTGAAAAAAACCACCTTCCCGGAACCAAACTGATTAATAGGTTTTATAGGCAGGTAAATGAGAAAGAACCAAGGAAAGCAGGTCGCACGGCTACTAGCTGAGAAGTTCTGGGGTCTTCCGAGGTCTCAGGTCTGCCTCAATGTTATGTTAAATCTTATTGTGTTTGCCATCTGTGAAAAACTGCTAGGGAGTTATGATCTTGGGTCCCTACAGGTGCCTCAGGATGAAAGAAGCTGCTCTTTTCAGGTTAGGATGTTTGTTCGTTAACAAGGTATGGATAGCCTTGAAAAAGGGAACAGAGTTCTCCCGTTAATCAGTGGGAAGAGAAACAAAAAGGAAAAAGCTGAATATCAGGATGGATCAAACTGCAAACTAACTAAGTTTAATTATATTGTTGACCTACTAAATTTCACCCTTATAATCTTGTCCTGAGTGTAAAACACGAGTTTCCAAAAAAGAGTGTGCGGCTACTGGATGGCCCAGACTGAATTTGCCCCAAACATGTGTCGTTAAATACATTGATTTCCTGAGCTGACCACCGACCAGAGTGATAGCCCGCTGTCGCTGTCATTAGCAGGCTTATCCTGCCTGCTTTTTTATCTCCCAATCCAGGGAGCTCCCCAGACTTCACTAGATGAACCTTAAGTAAAAACACCCAAGTTCTGGGGATGCCTCTATCTCTAAAAAACAAAACAAAACAAAAAAGCCACTCTAATTTATTAAAACCTCATTTTACGGTTAATCTTGGCTCAAAGCCAACAAAAACCTAAATGGAAAACTCAAACAAATCATTCAAATGAAATCATAAACCAGCAGCCATCCATGCATCCGCCCACCCGTCACTCAGCCCAACAATATTTATTGAGCACTTACAAAGTGTCAGACACTGTATTAATTGCTTGGAATAAGCTCAGTACACAAAAAGGCAAAACTCCTGCCCTTATGAAGCCTCCATTAAGGTGGGGGTGGTGGGCAGCAGACAATAAACAATATACAGAATTGTTTCAAGAGACAGAAACTGAAACCAGAGTCCAAATGAGTCTGGGCTTCGTGCGGCCTGCACCGCTCAGCCAATAGACCGACCCAGGAGTTGGGTCATAGAATAAGCGTTTATTATCAGAACACCAGTGGTCTGAGAAGGCAGCAGGTTAACACCTCCAAACACTGCCTTCCCATTCTCAGACCAGCTTGGGGTTTTTAGGGGAAAATCTGGGCATTCCTCCAGAGGCTACAAGAAGGATGGTTCTGGGGGTCGGCATGGAGCCTTCCCTCTGGCCGCATGATTCTATGGTGGAGACAGCAAACCTGGAACAATGATGGAAGTAGCCTGAAAAGAATGCTAGACCATAGGGATTGTGATCAATAAGCCTAAGGGTATTGATCATAAGCTTCAGGGTAATTTTCTAAACTGGGTGGACAGAGGACAGACATTCCAAGCTCAAACCACAGGGGTTGATCTATTGTTAAGCTATAGGTAGGTCAAATAAAGGTGAGGCCAGGGCCTTAGAGACGCCTCTACTTATGGGGGTGCCAATCAGGTCTTGTTTCAAAACCACATCAGAGATGCAAACACAGAGAATTGAATAATGTAAAACATTGTCAACTAGGTGTAAAGTTGTTGACTAGGTAACTAAAAGGGTAAATAGAGAATGCTAAGATATCACAGAGGTAGCAAGTGCAGAAAGCAGCTACCGCCTCAGGGCAGGGAAATGCAAGATGTCGGGACTGTAAAACTGAGAAGCTTAGAGGCCGAGGCGGGTCCTGCAGAGGCCACGCTCACAACTCTAAGGAGGAGGCCCTGCTTGGCTGGTGCTGGTGTCTCTGAAGGGGGACAGTGCAGCTACTTCTGCGACAAAGTGGATTCAGCAGCTGCTCCAGAAAGGACCTGCCGCTGCTGGGGTGAAAATCTGTTGCTGGGGAGATACTCATGGAAACAGGAAGCAAACAGGAAGGAGCAAGTCCCTTCTTCCTCCCTCATCCCTGCAGCCTCTCTCTCATGTCATCCATCTGCAGAGTCTAATAGGAACCAACTGGCAAAGCAGAAATGTAGTTTGCAGCCAGCTCAGCACAGCAAAGAATATAGGAAGTTGAGCTGCGGCTAAGAGACAATAACTTGTAACTGGCACAATAATAAATAGATTAATTATATTAGGAGATGATAAAAGCTATGGGGAAAAAATAGAGCAAGGTAAAAAGGATGGGGCGTGTCACACTTTAAGTAGGGTGATCAGGGTGGGCCTCATTGAGAAGGTGACGTGTGAGCTGTAACTCAGTCACGAGATTTACCACGAAACTAGCCATGGCCCCAGCCAAGGTGCCCTCTAGGCAGCTATTGCTCTGCCAGTATCTGTGCAGGGCCAGCAAAATTCACTCCTTCAGGCTTTTCTTACCCAGATTTACAGTGAAGAAACAGACCTGTTTCAATGTCCTGAGCAAACAGGCTTGGTGCTGACTCTTAGGGATTCAGTCTTACAAGGTCCTTTCCTAAAACTGGAAAGATACCTCAATCTGAGGGACTTACCACAGGTGGAATCACCGGTCATAACTCCATATGCCAAGAACATTCTAGAGAAAGCTTCTCTGAAACAGAGACCTACCAGGTATAAACACAAAGGAAAACTGGCATTCTTAAGGCCATGAGAACACTGAAGCCCAGGCTGGGGACAGCAAGTTGATAAAAGCTATCCAGTCATCTCAGAAACCATGTTAGACAATTGGCATATTCCACTACTCATCATATAAGAGCTTTTAGATAAAAAGTGAACGCTGGGTACAGTGACCCACAGAATCAAATAGTCTTGAAATACAAATTAAAAGCCACACAAAAAATAACCACAATACACCATTGGAATGGCTAGATTAAAAGCACTGACTATGACCAGTTCACAGGGACCTGTAGCCGCTGAAATGCTCACCTCTTGCTGACAGGAGCATAAAATGGTACAACCCCTCTGAAAACGTGTTTAGCAGATTTTTCTAAAGCTACGTATATGGCTACCTTCTCATTCAGCAATTCCAATCCTAAGTGTATACCCAAGAGAAAGGACTGTACCAAAAAACAAGTCCAAGAATGTTCCTAACAGCTTTATTTGTCATAGCCAATGACCAGAAACAACTCAAATTCATCCACAGATGAATGGATAAACTGGTAGTCACACAATGACATACTACTCAACAGCAGCAACAATAAAACAGTTTCATAACATGGACGAATCTCAAAGACATAGACTTTTGAGCAAAAGGAGCCACACCCAAGAGTACATACTATACGTATGAGAACAGGAAAAGCTGACGATAATAGAAGTCAGAATTATGGTTACCTCCAGCTAGGGGTGGTATAGACTGGAAAGGGGCACGAGGAAGCTCACTGGGTTGCTGAAAAATATTCTCCATTTTCATCTGGGTGGTGGTCACTTGAATGTGCTCATCTGGAAAAATCCATCAGGCACGTAGGATTAGTACAGGCTCTGAACTTTGCAATACATGTCTATCCCTCCATAGAAAAAAGAAAGAATGGCAGGGCGGGGGAAGAGGTTCAGTTGGCTCAGTTGGTTAGAGCGCAGTGCTCATGACACCAAGATCACCGGTTCGATTCCCACATGGGCCAGTGAGCTGCACCCTCCACAGCTAGATTGCAAACGACTTGACTTGGAGCTGATGGATCCTGGAAAAACACACTGTTCCCCAATATTACCCAATTTTAAAAAAAAAGAAGAAGAAGAAGAAAGAAGAGGGGTCAGGAGGGAGGCAAGCATCCTTCCTGAGGATGCATGGTATGAAATCACATCGTCTATATTTGCTGACTGCTCAAAGAGGAGGATGTGCTTAAATCTATCAGCTATAATGCAGCTTCATAAATCAAGATAAACACATCAGAACGAACCAATTATAAACAAATTCGAGCCGCTGTAAAAATCTTTCAAGTTTATACTAGTCAACTCTACAAACTGGACACGTGTCCTTGAGTGATGCTAAGAAGAAAAATCCTCAAAGTATTAAAAAGTTTGGCCTATTAGTTTTATGCCCAGTTTCCTCTTTTATGACAAATTGTGAAGTCCTGAATCTTCTTATGGACAAATAAAACAGGTCCTAATTTAAAAAGCAGTTATCCAAATATATACATAAATCGTAAAAAGGAAATAAAATGGTTATGATATAATGCTTCTCCAACTATAACTTGATAATTATTCTTTAGAATAATAGAGGAGAGTGTGGAAGTTTGGCTGGCACTCAGTGTTTGGGCAAAGATTTCAAAACTTATGCTTTATAATTCCATAATAAAATGTAAGTACTTGAAACCGCCTAACCAAGTTGGTAACAAAAGCCAATTCACTAACTGCAAGGCATTTTTCAGACGGCTAGGCAACTAGACAAGTTTTCTCACCTAAAGACAGTTCAGGAGATATAAAAAGCATTTGACTTTGCCACTAAAGAAACAACACAGTATCCAACGTTAGTGTTTACCTGGATAAGTTGTGATATAGCCATATCTTGTACTATTGTAGCCCTTAAAAATCATGAAGTAAAAGTTTACTTATCGGCATCACCAAGAAACATGTAAAAAGATGCTCAGCTTCATTGAAAATCAAAGAAACGTACATTTAAACCTAAAGATATGCATTTTATAGTAGTAAAAAACCCAAGGATTTAGGAACAACCTATATGTCCATCAATAGGAGAATGATTGAATAAGTTATGGTATATCCATACCATAGATCACTATGCAGCTGTAAAAAGAATGAAGTAGATCTATATGCATTGACAAGGAAAGGTGTCTGTTATATATAATGAATTATTTTTAAAGCCACAGAATAATATGTATAGAGAAGCTTTTCCACTTAAATTTCAAAGTCTACAGATTCACAATAATAAAAACTCCAAAAAAAAAAAAAAGAATGCCAACTCCCTCCACCAACAGATGGCATTGTCTAGGGCGAAAGGTTGTTTTAGACTCATCATTCTGTCCATCACTCTACTGTGTTGCCGTTCTTGTGCCCAAGTAATTTTTCATATGTTATCAACCCCATAGTAGCCAATAAGCGTAAAGCCAGTGAGAATCTTGAAAGTATCATTAGGAGGCAAACAATTACAAAAGAAACAAATACAGAAATAATATTTACTTTGAAAGCAGAGAGAAAATGAGGAATGTAGCTTTGCATGTGCATATGGAAGAAGTTGTCACCGTGGGAACAATTTTAAAGGACAAAAAACAAAGCATGCAAAATAGGGAAAGAGCTATGCCTATCGAATCAAAAATAAGCGGGGGGGGGGGCGGGCAGGGAGGATGGAAAGTAAAACTGATGAAATGGAAAAAATTTCAGTCTGTGGCGAAATGATCAGAATCAAATCAGATCTCTACCAGTTAATGTCTGGGTAAGTAGTGTTAAGAGTTATAGTTTAAGCCTCAATTTAAGTCAGCCCTTGTGAATCTAAGGAGAGGGAAGTGGATGATCCCCATTGCTGGGAGCACCTGCACCCCAGGTAATGCCAGGTAACTGTGGACTCACCCCCACCTTCACCACAGGTTTCCACCGCAGGCTGCAGCTACCTACCTCCCATACTCTGCTTTAAGACAATTTTAATCTAGAGGTGGGGTGGTGGGACAGAGAGGAGAAAGGTGGCCTCATGGTTATTTTCCTTTGGTTCTGGAACCTGTGTTTCTTTCTGGCTTCCATAGTTTCTCCAGGGTTGATTTTAAGGAGGTGAGCTGGCACCCCAAGCTAGTTCATCATCTAAAATTTAGGAGCTCACTGTGTCTTTTAAAACTTTTGTTTTAAATTATGGTTGAAGTATAATTTTAATGCAGAAAAATGCATGGGTCTTATGTGTACAGTTTGATGAGTTTTGACAAATGTGTATAAAGCAATACCAATCCCTAAAACAAGACGTAGGATATTTTTATCAACCCAGAATTTTTCTTCATGAACCTTTGCCAGTCAAGCCACTTAGAGGTGACCACTATTCTGAGTTTTACAATCATGTGTTAGTTTCTACCTATTCTTGAACTTCAGATTAATGGAATTATACAGTGTTACTCTTGTATCTTGCTTCTTTCACTCAACTCTAAATGTATTTCTAAATCTAAAAAAATAGTTTACTTTTGAAGATAGGTTGGAGGGTAGCTAAGCTCATCTAGCTGAAGCCTTGTATCAACTAAATAGCTGGGGGCACCCCCACTTCACTTAGCATGTGCCCACTCCACTTATCTGGGAAAAACATATCTGGGACAAGGATTTATCTTTTTTTTTTTAATTAAAGTTTATTGGAGTGACAATTGTTAGTAAAGTTACATAGATTTCAGGTGGGATTGTTTCTGTATTACATCATCAGAAACAACAGAATTGTTTCTGTATTACATCATCTATAAATCCCATTGTGTGTTCACCACCCAGAGTCAGTTCTACTTCCATCACCATATATTGGATCTCCCTTACCCTCATCTCCCACCCATCTCCCCTCTTTCCCTCTGGTAACCATTAAACTATTATCTTTGTCTATGAGGTTTTGTTTCTCATTTGTTTGTCTTGTTCTTTTGTTGTTTTTGGTTTATATATCACATATCAGTGAAATTATATGATTCTCTGCTTTTTCTGTCTGACTTATTTCGCTTAGCATTATAATCTCAAGATCTATCCATGTTGTCACAAAATGGTCCTATTTCATCTTTTCTTACCACCGAATAATATTCCATTGTGTATATATACCACCACTTCTTTATCCATTCATCTATTGAAGGACATTTTGGTTGTTTCCATGTCTTGGCCACCATAGATAAAGCTGCAATGAACATTGGAGCACACTTGTCTTTATGGATAAATGTTTTCAGATTTTTTGGGTAGATACCCAGGAGAGGGATTGCTGGGTCATATGGTAATTCTATTCTTAATTTTTTGAGGAACCTCCATACTGCCTTCCATAATGGCTGCACCAGTCTGCATTCCCACCAACAGTGTATGAGGGTTCCTTTTTCTCCACAGCCTCTCCAACACTTGTTACTATTTGTCTTGTTGATGATAGCCATTCTAACTGGGGTGAGGTGATATCTCATTGTAGTTTTTATTTGCATTTCTCTGATGATTAGTGATGTTGAGCATTTTTTCATATGTCTATTTGCCATTTGTATGTCCTCTTTGGAGAAATGTCTCTTCAGGTCCTCTGCCCACAAGGATTTATCTTAACACAAAAATATACAAGGAAACATAACTGACTGCAAATGATATAGCAAACATTAAGTCCACATATAAAAATTGAATTATCACTCGAAATCCAAGTTTGAAATGCTCACTCTTTGTCCCAAGGGGCAGGCAGGGACCTTCCTGCCCTGGGTTCTTGGCTTTGTGCCTTATTCCCAGTTCTCTTCCCCGCCCCACTGGGGCTTCCTGAATTTCCCAAAAGTCTGACCTCACCCTGAAAGCCCCTGTATGCATATCAGGGGCAGGGGGAGTCTTCCAAATCATTTTCTATTTACTAGAATTTTCTTTCCAGCATTTTTTTTCTCCTCAAAAGAAACTTTTTCTTTCTCCTGGAAAAAAAAACAAAAAACAAAAACAAAATCCGTTTAGTCAAGAGGTCAGTGACAATGACCTCCAGAAATGGTCCCCAACAAATAGATTTGTGGGTATACAGAAATCTCCAAGAATTGCCACAATAACACAGCAGGTTTGCTTCTGTAGTTTGTGTGCACAAATGAGATCCCATCGACAGACAGAAAGATTGTGGTTTCAACAGCTACCATGTGAAAGGGCAGGATACCAGACACCTATACTCTGGGGTTCCTGGCACCCTTCTGTATCTCTCCAGGGGTTGCCAGGGGACATCTCCCATGTTCTCTATCCACATCAATTCACTCTGGACTGCACATCTTGCTGTCTTGGACCACAGCCCCCTAATGTACCCTCAAATGCTGCCCAAATCCCTCTTGCTCTGAGGCACCGGTCACATTGGGACACCCCTTCAGTGCTGTCATTTTCACAATGACTTGGAAACCAGCTCACTCTGATCATTCCTTCTCTAGGCTGCAGCTTTGAGTTCCCACAGCCGTTGCCAACTCCTTAGCAACTTTCAAAGGTAAACAAAGTTGGACATGAGTTAAAACAGCAAGAACAGATTTTACTCAGTCACTACTGATAGTTTGGCAATTGTTGAGCTCCGTTCCAGTTTGCGCATGGCGTTTTCAAGGGAGGATGAGAGAGTTAGGGAGGGGAGGAGACTGGGAGATTGCAGCCCTATCCTTCTTGAGGGTTATGTTTCAAAGGAATGGCTCTCAGGTCCGTGGTAAAGACCCTCCTGAGTTGTAGGAAATGCAGATCATCTCAAAGGGACAGAGGAAGGAATTATAAGCCCCTTCCAGTAAATGCTCTAGGGAAAGGAGGACAGAGGCTTATCACCAGGTGTTGGCTAGAATAAACAGTAAATTCTTTTGACAGCCCTGAGCTTTTCCAGACAGGATCTCAAAAAGATGCTAGGTGGTCCCAGGGATTCTGTCTTAGGCTGCTAGAAGCCATGCTAGGATTGGTCAGGTCTCTTGTTGCAGGAGTTTGGGTAGAGTTGTTATGGATTTCTTGCAGTTTCTCTACCCATCACTCAGATCCCCACCCTTGGGCTTCTGAGGATGCTATGCTACTTGCCTGCCTGCCGCCACCTCTGTTCTTGCCCACAAGCTGCCAATAGCACCATCACCAATTGCCACTTATATATCTGCTGCTGGCATGACAAGGACTCAGCTTTCTCCATTGCTTGGGCTCTAGATGCTACAACTCTCTCAGCTTTTATGCCCAGAACACTCTCTTTCCCCAGGGTAACCGTGAGTCACCATCATGGTGTTCCATCCAACTCCTGTGCAGGAGCCACTGCTCACATCCCACCCGAAGCCCCATATCTGAGTTTAGAGTAGCCAGGAATGGAAGCTTCTTCCCCACTGCTGCCTCTCCTTGGAGCACAATCCACCTACAGTTGAGTTTATGAGGAGCCACCCTCCCCACCTCCACCCCACCACCCACACCAAATAAGTTCAAGTAAATTCTATCCCCAAGTGAGAGAAAGTTTGTTACTCCTGCATAGGTTCCTAGACCTATATAAATAAACAGCTCTAAGCTTGTGGCGGGATACTATTTTATAATGTTACCAATGTGGATTTTGCTCCTGAGTCCATCCCCTCAAGCATCTAGGGCATGTGAAGCTCACCCTCCCCCAAGCGATGGAAGATACAGCAGAACAAAGAATCCATTCTTAGCTTCTGAGTTTCAAAACAGACCTTTGAAATTTATGGCCAAGAGCATATTTGAAAAGGGGAGGTGGGAGAGGAGAGAAGGGTAGGAGGGTGTTGAATTTTACAATCTAAGTCATGAAAGATTCAAAACATAGAATTTATGTCTCAATAAATTCAGAAGAACGTGCAATAAAGTAAGAGCAGTGTTTCCAGTCCCGGGGTTGAGAGGAGAGCGGGGAAGCTTAGGTGTTGATCTGTCACTGAGAAGGGGCCCTGCTCACTGCCATCCCCAATCCCTGACTCATTCTTGAGAATGGAAATGACAATGGAACCCATAAAGGCTCACTGAGGACCCAAGGACAGTGACCAGAAGATGCACCAGGAAGTTCGTGAAGTATAAGCTTTGGGCCCCTCACTTGCATATGCCTCTCCCCAAGCTCTATACCTGCTTTTATGTTAGCAATTTTCCTTTTTTTTTTTTTTTTTTTTTTTTAGAGAGGGCCCCCAGAATTGTATAAGCTCCAGGACCGGCCGCTGAAGGGCCCTGAGTCTCACTCCTGAGCAGAGCCTGGGGAAGCAGCAGGCCTCAGAAAACCTACACCTACCATGTGAAGAAGCCCAGGCTAGCCTGTTGGAGGATAAGACCACAAGGCACAGTGACTCATCCTACCTGAGGCCCCAACCAACCTGCCAGGTGACTGCAGTTACAGAGTGATCCCAGGCAAGACCAGCAGAAGAACCCCCCCAATCCTGCCCAACCCAGCCCAGCCCGAACAGCTGATGCACAGAAGCCAGCGCAAATTGAATGATTGTTGTGATAAACCACTAAGCTTGAGAATGGTTTGCTACACAGAAATAGATCTGATATAGTGATTTGGGCAAAATATTTATTGGGAAAAAGAAATAAATAACAATCATTTCTATAGCATGAGTCTTAGTTTTTACAGATGGCTATACCTACAGATTCTTTATATTCTTGGATGCAGAGAAAATGTCTGGAAGGTCATACAACAGACTGAGTAGTGACTGCAGAGAGGAGTTGTGAGGAAAGGTGGGAAATGTGCACACTAGGACAGATTGAAAAAGTTCACAGAGGAGGCTTAAAAATAAGTAAATGCTGGTTGAATAAAATGGGAGAGAGTAGGGGACGAGGGGTGGCACTTCCCCTCTCTGGGTTTCAAATCTTCATCTATAAAGTGAGAGACTTGGGCTAAATTATCTTGTAGGCCACTTCAAGTTGTGAAACACTAGACTGTTCTTCGCCTTCTCTCTGCTCAGGTGGCATATTCAGCACACAGTAAAAAGTTACAAAACTAATACCATAATAGTTAGGGGGTGCTCAACCTATGAACGGAGGAGTAAATCAGCGCTGGGGAGGATACTTCTTCTATGGGAGATTTAGTTCCTGCATTCAAGAAGACAAGGGAAGGTCAAGGTGCTGGTCTGGCACTTCTGCTTTTCAAGTAACCTTAATTCAAAGTAATTAAAGTTAGTTTGTCATTGTGGGATATTTGGGGCCAGCCTGGCTTGGACCCGCCCTGTCGACTTCTAGTCTCCCCTCTTGTGATAAGAGTCAATCTTCCCTGGGTGATGTAATTCTCAAGGAGGGGACTTAGAACAATTGAGTTCCTTTTGGAGGATTGATCTTTAGGCAGATAAGAGGAGTTTAGAGAAAGCCTCTCTCCATGCATTTGCTCTTTTTCAAGTGCCTACAGCTCAAAATAATCAACAGACCAATGCAGCATAGTTTGGGGTGAGGTATGTCCTGAACTCCTACGGTCATTGGCGTGTTCTGCTACCCTTTAGCTCTTTCTTCAAATTCCTCTCCCTTTAGCAGCAGCCACAGGTGTTCACCCTCTCACCTGCTCGACACCCTCGAGCCTTACCCCCAGGTCCAGCTATCCCTTTCTTATGAATAGCAGGGACTGCATCTAGCACCCTCCTTAAATGATGGTCTGTAAGTTATTGTTAAAGTACTCTTAGTCTCCAAAACTGGAGGAAAAATCAACCTCACCAAGTCATTTTAAGGACAAAAGAGATAACTATGTCAAGCGCCCAGTACAGAGTAGCAAATATGTGTTCCTCTTTCTAGCTTCCTTTCTCCTGGACAATAGTGGACAGACAGAAGTGGAAAATGGGACAGAAAAGCAAGCTGCCACAAAGAGAACTGTTGATCACTTAAAACCAAACTGTACTGAGATATTTTTTTCATCTGTGACCATGACGTCCCCTCACCCCCTGCACCCCCACTTTTCCAAAGTCCCCACAATCCTACTTCATCCAGTCACCCCATTGTCCTCAAACATTACTCCTCGGGTCCACTTCCCTACCTGACTCTTACCTCACCTGTTCTCAGCTACCTACCAATAGGTGTGTATGGACTTCCCTCAATATGCAGGCAAGTTACTCCCTGTTCTCCCTTCTTGAAATCCCCTCTGCACCCTACTCACGAGGCAGGTAGGTGGTAGTGAGTGGGGTGCAGAGGGGTAGTTCCAGTCCCTGTGAGATAAAACCAATTATACCCAGTGCTGTCTCAAAACAGACTGTGGGTTGTTTCTTATAAAGATAAGCATGCATTTACCGTGAGATCCAACCCTTCCACTCCTGGTATTGTCCAAGAGAAACAAAAGTATATGTTCACAAAAGATGTATACACAAATGTACCTAGCAACTTTATTTGTAATAGTCAAAAACTGAAAAGAACCAGATTGTCTATCAACAAGACAACGGACAAACTGTAGTCATTCCATACAATGGAACCAGCTATGAAAAGAAATGAACTACTGATAAAAGCAACCACACAGATGAATCTCAGAAACATTATGCTGAGCAAAAGAAGCCCACCACAAAAGTGTACGTACTAGATGATTCCATTTCTATGAACTTCCAGAAAAGGTGAAAGGAATCTATGGTGACAGACAACAGATCAGCGGTTGCCTGGGGCCATAGTGGGGGAAGGGGACAACTGCAAAGCAGCAGGAAGAAACTTTGGGGGTTGACAGAAAAGTTTTATATCTTGATTGCAGTGGTCATTACCCAAGTGTATACATTGTCAAAACTCACAGAACTGTATACTTTAAATGGGTGCATTTCAGTGTATACAAATTATACCTCAGTGAAGTTGAGCTTTTAAAAACTGTTCTGTTTCAGCCAGGCATTCAGAGGCAGGCTCTAACAACTGGATTGTAACAACTGAAAGAAGGAGCTCTCCTCATATCCCAGGGAAAACCAGCCCCAATCCCAAATCTGGAGGCCCTGTAGCAGGTTCCCCAGCAGCCTCTCACCCAGGGCTCGATTTGCGCAGGTTCAAAAGCCAAGAGAATGAGTAGGTTTCCTAACTCGGTTGACCATGCTAAAGTTCACCTTACTGCTGGCTGAGAGCCTGAACTATTTCAGGCCCAAGGGCGACATCCTTCAGAGGTTTCTATCTGGAAAGAGTGAGAGATCGCCATGGCAACCTGTCCCAGGCCCAGCGCTGGCAGGGCTCCAAGGCACACAAATAAAGCCCATTGGAATGTGGTACAGGGTTCAGGGCGGGGCAACTAGAAAGTTGCCAAGTTTTCGTGCAAATTAACAATGTGAAGCCTCAGCCCCTGGAAGCTGTCAGTAGGGAAGCTTGGGTCCCAACAACAGGATCAGCCCAGGGAGGTATCTCACACACACACACACACACACACACACACACACCTTGGAGGACAGCAGCACTGCTTCCTGAAAAAGAGGCCTGATGAAATGAGAGCACTGGCTTCAGAGCCTGACCAACAGCTAGCCCAGTGTCCACTATCGTTTCCTGGTAACCTCAGGCAAGTCTCTAGTTACCGCATGGCTCACTATCTCTCGTTCTGCACATATTTGCACAGAGGCCACCCTCTCCATGAGACTTTCCCTGATCACCTTAAATCGAGTTGTAGCCTCCCCTGCCATCCCAACCTGATGCTCTGCTTTATTTTTCTCCATGGCATTTAGCGCCACCTGACATACACTGTATTTTACTTATTTATCTTGTTAATTGCCTTGTTCACTGTGTCAACCAAGCAGTAGTGAATCAGGCTTTGCTAGAAATAAATGACAAAGTTTTATTCAAGGTTCTTGAGTGAGTGAATTGCAACTCAGGAAACACTGTTAGGCAATACCCAATATATTATGAAGAAAAGAGAAAAAGTGAGAGTTTTTACAGTAAAAAGCACATTTTTGAGAAGAGTCAGTCCTGCATTCTTAGCTTCTGATTTGGTCTGAGACGGTGATCTTCCAGATATCTGGTCGTCTAGACACATGAACATTCTTTTCTAAGTTCTTCAAAGGGTTATCTATAGGATTTATATATCTCCAGGCTCTGACATACAACTGAAAAGTTCAAAAGTTTAAGTTGCCAGGCTAGTTAAACTAAAATACAATTATTTTTCTCATGTTTTAGCCCACTCTGATGTTTTGCCAGCTTGACTATAGTGACTCCATTTTCTTTCTTCACTCTTTTCTCACATGTCAGCTCCATAAGGACAGGGGTTTTAGTCTATTTTATCCATGCTCTATCTCCAATGCCTAGAGTAGTGCCAGGCACATAGTAGGTACGCAAGGAACATTACAGAACATGGACTTCTCTGAACATCTATTTTTCTCATCAGCAAAATGGGGATGATTTTACGCCTGAAGGGTTAATATAAAGTTAAAGGAATGGGTTAAGTGCCCAGCCCTCAGTTGGGGCACTAAGTGTCATTGACAATTACAGGTTTCATTTGGTGAGACTTAGTCATGAACAAGCCCTCATGTCCGCCCTTTAGCACTTTGGTGCACATTTAAGAACAACTTCCAGGGGATCTTACCTTGCTTCCCTGAGCCCAAGAACTTACCCGCGTCCTAGTTCTGCAAACCCACTAGATGTTAAAGACAATGGCATCAGAGATTCAGTCCACAGAGGCCTTTTCCTGTCTCTAAATATGTGATACGAGACGGAGTAAAGGAACTAATTCCCTCATAGGAAAACAAGGTTTTCAAAAATGTAGAGCCAATTCGAACACGCAGGAAAACTTTAACCTGTAAAAGGTGTTAGGTCTGAATGTTAGAGACCTTGATTTAATGTCAGGTCTCTGCATGTTAGATCTCAGAGACTTTGACTTTCAGATAGATCCGTGTCTGCAAGAAAACAACAAAATGTCTGTTGGCCTGCACCTGCAGACAGAGCCAAGCTTGCAATGACAGAAAACGCCCCAAAACAGCTACTGGCTTACAGGCAGTCAGCAGTTTCTGTTCAAACAATGCTATCTGTCAGCACAACCCCTATATAACCCTCCTCACCTCCTCCTTCGGGGCTGCAAGTCTCTTTTAGACGTGCAGCCCGGGCTGTAGCCGTCTTTGCTCAGCCCGACAGACTTTCTCTAATTAAAACAGACTTTCTTAAACTTTCCTAACTTGCCTGACTGTGCATGTCCCTTTACCAGCCAACCTATCGAAAGAACAGGATTTCTTGCATCTTTAACATGTGCCAGGTGGCACGTTAGGCACCTGTCATGTCTTAGGTTGTTTCATCCTTGTGTCAATCTTATAATGAAGAAACTGAGGCCAAGAGGTCAAGACACCAGCCTGAGACCTCACAGCATTAAGTAGTAGGGCAGGAGTTGAATCCAGAGTTGATCAAGCCCCAAAGCCTATGTTCCTGCTGTCTCACCAGACCTTCTTTAGAAACTCATTTGGTAAAAGGCCTCTCTGTCAAGCTAGGAAGTTTGGATACATCCTGTAGGCAATTCTAAACATTAAATGCAGCTGAGTACAAATATATGGGAACTACTAAGGAAGGAGGAATTACTTCTGCCTGAGATAAATCAGAAAAGCTACACAGAGGAAGTAGGCCTGCTTTGGGGATTGTATTTCTGGTTCATTAGCTCACCTTTGTGGAGGTTATCACTGGCTTTTGGTTCTAACACATGACAATGAACAGCACTTTCTATTCACATGAGTTTTCCATCTTGTCATATTTTCAGTAGGTCATTCCTTCGGGATCATTTATTTTTATTTATAGCCTTTTGTATCATTTCATTGCCAGAATTTAACATGTTCTGGCAACAGCCACTTTCTGAATGGCTGGACTCTCCATCACTGTAAACCTTTAAGAAAGTAGAGAGCATGGAATTTGGAACCTGCTTGAACCAACTCTTCATGGCTTGGACAACTTGTAGGCATCTTGAAATTCACCAAGGTAAAAGTATTTATACGATAGAAACCAATAAATGCTATGAATCAAGACTTGTTCCCGCCTAGAGAGCCTGGTGTGAAACATTGCACCAACACACAACTGGCTAAGCCATTGTAAAAGAGCAGGAAGAATCCTGGATAGAAGTCAGAAAACTTGAGCATTAGCCATGTGTCTTTACTAACTCACTGTGGAGTCATTTCACCTCACTGGGCCTTGGGTTCCTTATGGATTAAATGTAGGGAGATTGACTACATTGAAAAACCAGGATCACTATGTCCTGAGTTATTTCTCAAAAAACAAAACAACTTGGAAATTCTTCAAACAGTTTTAAATATTTTTTAAAAAAGAAAAGAAAGGAAAAGAAAAAGAAAACCACGCATGAATCCCCTGATAAACTCAACTAGGTTAACTTAATAAATTGTGTTTGGTGGTTAAAATCTTTCCAGATCTGAAATCTGAAACCCAAGGGGAATGATAATAAAAGCAGTCAGCCCTCTGTTCCTTTCAATCCAATGGACTGAGCTCCTGAAATGGAGCAGTCACTGCTGGTCACTGATGCTATCACACTGAAGAAGACACAGTCCCTCCCCTGGGGAGCTCACAAACTAGGGAGGCAGGTAGACAAGCAGGCATGCATCGTAATGAATGGGATCCATGTTCTGTTGAGGCAAGAACCAGGCTTTGAGAGAGCATAGAGCAGGGACACTGTCAGTGTTGAGAGAGTTGAGGATGGCTTCTTGGGAAAAGGGACATCTAATGGGGATCAAAGCTCGGAGGTCAAAGATGGAAGGAACATTGGGGAATCGCAGTCATTGAGAGTAGCTAGAAAGCATGGTACAATTTGATGCTGGAAAGCTACAGAGGACCTTGTGTATCAGGTAAGGGAGTTGAGAATTTATCTTCAGAGTACTGGGAAGCCATTCAAACATGTGTAAACAGGGGAGTAATTTGAGCTTTAGAAAGCTCATTCAGGCTGTTATACGGAGAACGAACCGAAAGGAAGCAACCCTGGAAGCTGGGAAACCAGTTCAGAGGCTTTTGCAGCAAAATATGATTCTGGTAATCTGGAACAGAGCATAAATGGATTAAGGCATGTATTAGTCTCCTGGGGCTTCAATAACAAAAGCCCCACAATCTTGGTGGCTTAAATAACAGTAATGTATTCTCTCACAGTTCTGGAGGCTAAAAGTCCAAACTGAAGGTGTCAGCAGGGCCATGCACTCTCTGAGACTCTGGGTAGAATCTGCCTTTCCTGTCCCTCGCTTCTGGTAGTGGCCATGGATGTTTGGTTTTCTTTGGCTTGCAGCTGCCATCACTCCAATTTCTGCCTCTGTCATCACATGGAGTTCTTCCTGTGTGTCCTTCTCTTCATATCATTGTCTTATAAGGACACCAGTTGTGTTGGCTTGAGGATACCCCGCACCCCCACCCCCAGCCCTCCACACACACTCCAGCAGTGTTTCCATCTTAACTAATTACATCAGCAATGACCCTATTTCCCAAAAAGGTCACATTCTGAGGTTCTGGGGATTAGGACTTCAACATGTTTTGGGGGGACACAATTCAACTGCTAACAGGGCGAGATTTAAGAAATCGAAACACTAAGACTTAGCGATTGATTATATATTTGGACAAGGGGCAAATAAAGGATAGAAGTCAAGGGTTACACGTTGATTTTGAGCAGACAATGGTCAAACAAACTGAGTAAGGAACGGAGGAAGAGAAGTAGATTTCAGGGAGAAGGTGATGAGTTCCATTTTGGATGTTTATCAGCTGCCTTCAGGGCAAACTGTGCTAAATAGCCCTGAGGTTCTTTGATAATCCAAACCTTCAAGATCCTATAGCAGCCTTCCTCTGTTTGCTTCAGTTCCATGACTAACCCTTATCAAAAGATCTTGTCCAGCTAGAGCTGAAGAGTGGCAGAATGTGCCACCCCAAAATATGCCACTTTGGCACAAGGATTATTCTGAGTTACTCGAAAGATACTTGAGTTACTTCTGAGATACTTGAAAAACAGCAGGTATAAGAAGGACATTCTGACCTTCCTCCCCCTTTTCTTCCTGAAAGCAAGAGATAAAACTGCTCTGTGAAACTGCCCCGAGTCCTCCCATACTAGGAAGAAAGAAACATTCTTATCACCAGAGATGGGAGTCAAGGCAAAGAGAAGCCTATGCAAACAGACCTTGTTAAAATAACTCATCTTCCTTTAGTTGCTCCATGTATTTTAGTTACTTTGCCACAATTTCCTGTCAATGTTCAACATAGTATATAAGCAGTTGGGCCTATCTGCTTTTTGGGTCTTCATTTTCCTATGGGGGTTCCCATGTCCATGTAAACATCTGTGTGCTTTTCTCCTGTTGATCTATCCTGTCAATTTAATTCTCAGGCCCAGTGAGAGAGACCCTAAGAGGACAGAGGTAGAGTTCTGCCTCCCTTACAAAGTCCTTAAGTCTAAAGACCTGATTTTTTTTACCTATGCATTCTGCTAATCCTCTTCTCACACTTAATTTAAAGATTTCTGTCTTGATGCTGTGGAATATTTTCTTTGTGCGGGGGTCATAGTCTCATGAAGCTGAAGAATGGACACACGGACCAGGGAGAGGCACAGAGTTGCAAAGGAAGATAGTTTATTAAAGCAAGAGAAAAGTTACAGCTCCCAAGCGGGTGGGGGTACCCGAAGCTGGGATGCCCACTAGCTTAGGCAAAAAGCTTGTGTTTATAGACCTTTATTTCTACCTGGGAGGGGAATGCTGGAATGCTGGGGCTTAGTGTTAAGGTGTTGATCAAATTTGCTCAGTTGCTTAGCCAGGGGGAGGCCTTTTGAAATGTCCTCCGAAATAGCTTTGTTGCCCTGGGGCGTGATTGAGGTCTCTGTTCTGTTAAGAGTGTGTTATTTTGAAACTTTGAACAAATGGCCAGTGTTTTGTTTCTGGTTAGTGTTTTGTTTTTGCTCAGTCTACCAGGCAATTCCTGACTGCCTAATGTCATACTAACTAAACCGTCTCATTGAGACAATCCAGAATCATAGGTGTGGGAAGGCTGGAGTAGGGAAGGAAACACCCCCTAATGCCCTCTTTGCTGGTAGACTTACTCCCTTAGATAATTCTTATGGAATACATTTTCAAAAGGCCTGACCTTCTTTTCGAGGACTTTGCTTAAAAGGGGCAACTTTCTAGATTTTTTTCTACCATTTCTCTAGTTTCCTCTGTCCTGAGGTGTAGCAGGAAGTAGTTTGTCTAAATGGTACCATATAACAAGGGTCACCAGCTTTCCAGCCTGCAGTGGGTAGGACCTCATGAACTACCATTCTGCCTCCTCCGGTCCATCAATCCCACTGAGACAGGTTAGTTAGTATGATTGCTAGGGAGATAGGGAGGTCCCTGGTAAAATAAAGAAAAGACAGCCATATCCTAAAACTTCAGGTTTTGAAATCACTCACTTTGTTCCAGGACATAAAGTAACAAGTCCTTGAGGTTAATCACAAAATTCCTTTTGGCCTGACAAATGGAGCAGATCTGATAGATAAGAGTGGGTTACTTTGCTAATTCCTTTAGGATGGGCAAGCAGAACAAACCTGGTAGACGAATTTCATTAGAAGGCGCCAGTTCCCTTCTTCAAACAAGTTCCCTTCTTCAAACAGCTCCCCTTCCCCAAGCAGGCAAAGGGAAGGTATAAAAGTAAGAGCTTTTGCCTCAGTCACGGGACACCCCCATTCAGGACCCCCTCCCGATCGGGAGCTGCAACCTCTTCTCCTGCCTCTAATAAACTATCCTGTTTTTAAAACTTTTTGCCTCTCCCTGGTCCGTGTTTCCATTCTTCAGCGTCACGAGACACTATCCCGGCCCACACTCAGAAACTGCTAGCAGATCCAACATCACCTACATCACCACAATTTAGTGTCTGTTATTTCCAGAAATCACCTTAAAATACTAAAATCTCCATGCATCCAGCTTCCTAATTATAAGGAACAGAAGCTAATTCGGGCTGATTAAGCAGAAACTAAAAGCATTAAAATAATATCACTAGCCCACAGAATCTGTGTAAAACTAAAGAAACTGGCTCAAGATTAAGCGTCCAAGAAAAATATCTAAAACTGAAAACCTGACCTGCAGAAGACACTGCTGCTTCTGCTGCCATCACCATGATATGCTAAATGCCATCGTTTGCGCTTTGACCAGCATCTCCCTTTGACGACAATCACTAGTGATGTAGGTGATGTTGGATCTGCCAGCAGTTTCTGGGTGTGGGCCAGGATCGTGTCTCGTGAAGCCGAAGAATGGAAACACGGACCAGGGAGAGGCAAAAAGTTTTAAAAACAGGATAGTTTATTAGAGGCAGGAGAAGAGGTTGCAGCTCCCTAGGGGGAGGGGGTCCCGAATGGGGGTGCCCCATGACTGAGGAAAAGCTCTTACTTTTATACCTTCCCTTGCCTGCATGGGGAAGGGGAGCTGTTTGAAGAAGGGAACTGGCGCCTTCTAATGAAATTCGTCTGCCAGGTTTGTTCTGCTTGCCCATCCTAAAGGAATTAGCAAAGTAACCTACTCTTACCTGTCAGATCTGCTCCATTTGTCAGGCCAAAATGAATTTTATGATTAACCTCAAGGCCTTGTTACATTATGTCCTGGAGCGAAGGAGTGATTTCAAAACCTGAAGTTTTAAGACATGGCTGTCTTTTGTGTATTCCACCAAGGCCCTCCCTGTCTACCTAGGGACAGGCTAACTCCTGTATCTCTAGTACCCCAAGAAAGCTCATTTTTACATCAAGAACTCAAGTCAATATATGGTGATGGAAAGAGAACTGACTCTGGGTGGTGAACACACAATGTGAGATATAGATAATGTATTACAGAATTGTACATCTGAAATCTATGTAACTTTACAATTGTCACCCCAATGAACGTTAATTAAAAAAAAATAAAAAGAACTCAGGTCAACTTGAAACTACTGCACCCCTGAAAGCCAGTCACTTCTGCCACCACCCTGGCCAGGAAAATGTCTCCTTCCTCAAATTGCTCCCTTCTGAGTCAAAATCTCATGTGGCTGGGTGTCATGGGTACAGAATACCTCACTGTCCTGAATTCTGATGGCAAAAGAGACTGGGAAACACCTTTCTGGGTTCCACCTTGAGGAAATGGGGCTCATGAGGCTGGAAATTCCCCACATAGAGCAAAAAGTGCTGAGAAGCCAAAAAACATGAACAATCTACTGCAAAGTTTATGTAGAGAATAAAGATGATTTCGTGGAGCCATTTGGTAGATGACGGATATGCATAAGTATAGCTCGGGGTGGGGGACCACCTGGGCTAGGAAGCATCAAGATGGTGTTATAGGTTGAATTGTATCTCCCCAAAATTCATATATTGATGTTCTAAGAACCTCAGAATACGGCCTTCTTTGGAGCTAGGTTCTTTCTAGAGGAAGTCAAGTTAAAATGCGATCATTAGTGTGGGCCCTAATCCAATGTGACTAGTTTCCCTATAAAAAGGGAAAATTTGAACACAGTCACCTACACACAGAGAATGCCATGGGAAGATGAAGGCAGAAGTCTGCAAGCCAAGGATTACCATAGATTGCCAACAAACCACCAGAGACGAGGAGAGAGCGGTGGAATAGGCTTTCCCTCACAGCCCTCAGAAGGAACCAACTCCATTGGCACTTTGATCTTAGCCGTCTGGCCACCACAACTGTGAAACTATACCTTCTGTTGTTTGAGTCACCCAGTCTGTGGTGTTTTGTTACAGCAGCCTTATGAAACGAATACAGATTATAAAGTAAACCGTGGGATTAGAAAAATCTTGCCAGGGAAGATTGTGTTGATGTAAAAGGGAAGGAGAGGGAGGGCCATTACCTGGGAGACATACTGAAAGGAAAGCCCCTCTTCCATTGTGAAAGGAAGGAGGAAAAGCTAGGTGCAGATTGTCTGACATTGGGTTCCTCAGATGCAGACCCTGAGATGAAGATTCCTGTGCAGTGTGATCTAGTAGGAAGCAATTCTAGAAATAACGTGTAGGGAAGTGGGAAGAGAGAGCAGGAAGAGAAGGGGGCTGAGCAAAAATGCACTGACAGCAAAGTGCCGTGAAGGGCAACTTGACTGGGCTCCCCCCACTGGGGAGCTCTCACATCTCAGAGTTACCCAATCACAGGTCAAGATTGCTGGGGTAGTTAGACTCCCAAATCCATCAGTCAAACGTTTAGGGCTGCTCTTTAAGGGGTGAGGCTGTAAATTCCCAGCCACTTCTGGTTCTCTGTGAAGGCAGTTATTCAGACAGCCCAGTGGCAGTCCTCAGACAGAACCAGAGGTGCTGGCTGTGGGTAGTGGAAGCACATGGGGAGCTGGTATGCCCCCAGATCATGAAGGAGTCCAAGGTGACATGGGCAGAGCTCTGACAGCCTCTGCTACATAGATGTGGGTTGGCATGATATTAAAGGATTACCACATGAAAAATTCTCTATTCCCTTCTTATTCACCAGGTAAGACATTTGAGGAGAATGAAGAGGGTTTAAAGTATGAAAGACAGAGCTGATTCGGAAATTACAGAAAGATCATCAGGCAACACTGAAGACCCAGTTGAGAGAGCCCAGGCCTTCTTATGGCACAAACACTACTAGCATCCAGGTAGGACAGAGAGACAAGGAGGCAAAAGAGGGGTGATTGGCAAAGAGGTGGTGAAGGTATTTAATCTTTACTGGGTAGGAAATGAACCTTCGAGAAAATGAATAGAAAGGGGACAGCAGAGAGGCCGGGGACTGGCCATTTTAACAAATTTGAAGAACACTGGTAGTGGCAACAACTGGATGGGAAAATGTGGAAGGATGGGAGGGTGTGGTCACAGTGAGATATCTGAACTCAAGATTTAAGAAATGAGGGAGTCCTAGATGATACAAGGTTCAGGGTGTGACCATGGCAGTGGGTGAAGCAGAGGTGAAGGTCACTGGAGTTGTGGAGATCAAAGAGCTAACAGGATGCTCTCACCTGATTAAATTGAGAGATATACGATGTTCATAGATTGGGCCACTCAATATTGCTGAGATACTTTGGTTATCTTAAAACCACAAATGCCCATTATCAGTAATTCATTGTTTAAAATGGTGGTTTACATTTTATATCATTAGCATCTGGAAAGTGTAAGCATTTTATTGGGACATTCTATGTTCTTGAATTGGTTTGATTTCAGGGTTGGCTTCACAAAAAAGCAGTTTCTGAGCCTGCAAAGGAGGTGACAAGAACCAGGATTGTGGGTGTTTTTTATGAGGGACAATTCCAGCAGTGAGCAAATCTCTTTGACTCCTCTTTAGCTATAACCATCCAGGATTAAGCCTCAGCTTCAGAGGTAAACACAACATGTGAACTCACCTTTCAAGACGGTATTAATGATATAGTTCCGAGGACAAGAAATCTTCAAATTCCCCACCTGTAAAATGAAATCAGTTCTTGTGCTCCTGGCTGATAGAGCTGTATTACAGACAAAGTTAGATCTTTAGATCGCTGGAAAGTTAACTATTCACATAAAAGTCATTAACACTTGTCATGCCTTGGGGCACTCCGATATTGAGTCATGTGGAAGAGGGGAAACCAGCCAGCCAGGAAGACCGAAAAGGAAAGTCCAGTAGAAAGTGAGGAATGTTCAGTGGTGTCCTTTCTAGAAGCCAAGTTAAGAAAAATATACTAGATACTGTATTAAATAGGATCCAATCAAAGAAAAGAAAACCAGTGTAGGTATTTCAAATAGAAGAAATTAATAAAAGAGGTGGCTACCAGTATATTAGAAGGGGTGCAGGAGCAAAGGAGGGTAGGGGAGATTATTTAACGATTATTAACTTCAGGAAACCATCACCACCTCAGGCTAGAGGAGCAAAAATGTTACCCAAACCTCAGAGGCAGTGTCCCAAGGCTCCTGTTGGCTGTTGAAGCCCAGTTGGTTGAGTGGGAACCCAGGAGCCTGCACTTGCAGATGGTCCCTGCAGCCACCTCCCAGATCCATAGCTGTCATTGTCACTAGAGGCGATGCTGTCATCATCACCAGTTCTGTCATCATCACCAGTTCTGTCATCTCAGCTGTGCTGCTGCCAAAGATGCCATCGGAAGTCAGAGGCAGGAAGCGAGTCAATTCTCTCCTCCTTCCATCTTCCAGTGCCTTTCGCTGACATTACCTAAACAGAAACCTGCTAGCATGGGAGCCAGGAAAACCTAACTGGTCTCTCTCTGATGCACAGCCGAGCACAGAGGGGCAGATAAAGGCTGAGAACAGTAGGCACATGACTGGCACGATCTACCCCTTTGGTTACTCAGCACCCATTCTCATCCTTCTACCTATATTTAAGTTTCATACAACAATAACTGTAACAACTTCATGCTTTCTTTCCTAAGAATATGCAATAATTCTTCCCACAAGGACTCACTCTCCTCCACCCCCCCACCCTCCGCCCCACCCCACAAAAGAGGTGAAATTTAAAATCCATCTCTGTATTCATCTCTGGGTCATGTTAAATCCTCTTTTAGCCTAATCGCAATGCCATCTGAATATTGTATAACTCAGAGACGAAAGTGAAGCTAGTTACCAACCCTGCCTCATTTTATATTGTTCTTGTTTGTAAACCTTTCACAGATCTCCATTATCTTCAAAGTAAAGTCAAAAACCCATAGCCTGGAGTTTAAGGACCTACCAACTTACATCCAACTTCGTTTCATAACTTCTCACTACTCCAAGTACATTCATAGTTTATTTCTCAGACACACCTTGGCTGTTTCTCCCACTAAGCCTTTGAGCTTATTATTTCCCCCAATGAAAATGCAGTCCCCATCTTTTCCTTTTTCTGCCTCCTCTGTCCAAGCCTACCCAGTTTTCAAGGCATGGCTCAGGTTCAATTCCTCCACATGGCCCTCTCCCAAAGGCGCCAGCCCTCAGGACTCGCTCCACTCTAAACTCCTCTAGTCTATGCCACTGACAAAGACCAGCTAGCCTTCCTGGCTCCCCTACGGCACCTAATGGCATATTGCCTCCCACATATCCACTTACTGGCTGACACCTGGCTGTGGAAGGTAGCGAAAATGAATTGGCAATGCATGGCTGGCTATTAATTTGAAGCCCAAGGCACTTACTGCCCAATATCAGCTTTCTGCAGCCTCCCATAGGGCCCACTAAGGCTCTGCCTGTTTGATTCTGAGTTATAATTCGAAGCAGTTCTTCAGTTCTCCATAGCAAACTTCAAAGGAGTTCAGTTGGCCTCCAGAGACACTGTTCTCAGATTACTGCCAAGCTAGCAACCTGGTTGAAGTTAGTAAACCACACAGCTTGCCAGCTAATATCAAGTCAAAGACAGAAGCAAACAAAATGAGTTCAAGGGGGGCTGCTGCTCAACAGGAAGTGTTTGCCCTTAGAAAACTTGCAAGACCCTGAAGTGCAAAGATCCAGACAACAAAATTGTATTTAGGCATTTTTGAATCTGTTCCTGACAAAGGTAAGAAGCAAATCAGCTATAAATCTTCCTCCCCACCCCCACTCTCCACCCCTCCCCCCTCCCCCCCAGGTTTTAAGAGGTGGTTCAGAATGCTAACTCCTACCAACAAAGGAAATTGTTTATAAATACAAAGGGCCATTAGCAAAGAACCTAAAGACGTGGATCTTGCCCCAGTTCTGCCCTAGATGAAGTATGTCCCTTTCCCTCACGCATCTCAAGTTCCTCATCTAAAAAATGAGGAAGTTAAACTATATAGTCTCCACAGGCCTTTCCAACCTTGAAATCCAAAGACACTTTTAGCTGCTTTCTGCTCTCCCTGTTACAAAACATCTGATTATTTATTGAAGACTGTTAATCATATATTCTCCTCAGGGCTACCACATATGAATGTTCAGGTTGTGCACTGAACAAACCCAGAAGGCACCATTCACATTATAGTCTGTGTAAACTATCACCCTGTGTTGGGTGGTCCACTACCTGAACATCTGTACAGAGCAGCCTTGATCATGCTCTTCAGTTTTGTAAATCTTTAAGGTTTCACCTTTTGTTTTCTTAATACTCATTTTCCCTGGTCTTGGGTCTCTACCAGTAGAGAAGAAACTACATTAATATCTGATACTGAGCAAAATACTTCTTTATTGATTAACTCTGAATTGTGGACATGAAATGAGGACAACAACATTAATACAATCTATTTTTTTTTTAAGATTTTATAGGGGAAGTGGAACAGGACTTTATTGGGGAACAGTGTGTACTTCCAGGACTTTTTCCAAGTCAAGTTGTTGTCCTTTCAGTCTTAGTTGTGGAGGGTGCAGCTCAGCTCCAGGTCCAGTTGCAGTTGCTAGTTGCAGGGGGCACAGCCCACCATCCCTTGCGGGAGTCGAACCGGCAACCTTGTGGTTGAGAGGACACACACCAGTTGTCAAGGTGCCGTGTTCAATCTCAGTTGCAGGGGGCACTGCCCACCATCCCTTATGGTTGAGAGCCCACTGGCCCATGTGGGAATCGAACCGGCAGCCTTCAGAGTTAGGAGCAAGGAACTCCAACCGCCTGAGCCACTGGGCTGGCCCCAATACAATCTATTTATTGACCACCTACTATGTGCAAGATATTTTACATACATTATTGCATTTAATCCTTATGAAATCCTGTGAGGTATAAATTATTATCCTTATCTTTGGATAAGAAATTTGAAGCTGGGGAGATAAAGAAAACTGCCTCAGGGTTCATAGCGATAGCTAGAAAGTGGCTGAGAAAAGGATTCAAACCTACCTCTGACTCCAAAGCTCATCCTCTTTCCACTCCACTATTCATTAGAGCACCTTCTATATGCTCTATAATCTCCCTACAGCTTGACACTCTTCTGACATCAGTGAACAAAAGCAAGTAATTAGAACATTCAATTAACCGGAAACAGCAGTAATGTAGCACAAACATGCTGGAAAGTCAGCATTTGCCAATTTCCATCCTTACATTGTTACTCACTAGAGACACGCTTACCTCTCTGTGAGCTTCAGTGTTGTCACCGGTCAAAGAGGGGTGATGCCTTGAGACCTTTTAGGATATGTAAGTACCAGCAATTCTTATAGAAATGAGCATTTAGTTATTTGCGTTCTCTGACTTTTTCAGTTCACTACCCTTTTTGACCTCAACTAAACTCTGTATGACTCTCACGACCACTTCAGCCACCAAGGAAAGTTCCTGGTGGTCCCTGCTTCTTTGTGCCTCTCAGGTCATTCCTATACTCCCCCTTTCCTTCAAGACCCCAGATATGAACGTTTATTCTATATAAATCTGTAGGCTTTGAGATTCTTATTATCTATAAGTAACCCTCATTTCCTTCCCTCTGGTGTCTCCAGCATTTTGAGGATTTTCCCAATGAATCATGCATGACATTTCTAACAAGGGCTGACACAAGAGTTGTAGTCAAGCAGGAGGTTAAGTGGAAGAACAGATGTTGTCTGCTCTTTTACAGACCCTGTCTTTTGACTCAGCATCACTCAACAGAACTTGAAGACATCCTAATAAGCAAAAGTTTCAGATTCAGACCAGGTTTTCCCTCTCAATATGAATAGACCAATCATTATGACTATGATTATGAGAGTAGGGGAAGTGGAGTTCTAAATAAAATTAAATTGTGTGAATTATTTTTCAAGTACAGCTAATATTTTCATCTCAATAACCCTTGAAGGCAAGATATAATTGTTTCTTTAGTTTTCTGCACCAAATTATATCTGGTTCTGAACTCTTACCTATCTGCATGGGGAAAACACAATCTCAGTTATGTGGCCTACACCCTTCTCAGAATTGTTCTCGGGTATCAGGGTACTGGGGCGATCCCAAAATTTGGGGGAAGTTTATCTGACCTTTAGTCTTTCAAGGTTATCACTAAGGTGCTCATTACCCAAAAACACATGGCCCATTAAAAGATGACAGTTGATAGCATCCATCCCGCCATGCCCAGTCCATGAGGACCTCACTCACTCCCAAGACTCCCATGATGCTTAAAGTTTAAACCCCAGGGTTCCTTGTGCCACTTCCGACAGAGAAGTTGCCCCTCCTGGAGTGCTGTGTGGTGCTGGGCACTGGTCTCTACCACTCTTGTGACCACCACAGCCACCAGAGAGTGTTCTCCGGTCCTTACCACATTGTGGCTCCAGTCTTGCTGTCTAAGTCTGGAAAGAGGTGTGTGATTGGTGAAGCCTAGCTCACAGTCCACACCTTAGCTGCAAGGGAGGCTAAGAATACAAGTGTCAGGCTCTGTAGCATCTATACCATGAGGCAGGCTCGCCTCTCACTGAGACCCATAAGTGGGAAATTCCCCAAACAGGGTCTGGGCAGGAAAAAAGATCAACAAATCCTTATGTAATTTTAATCTGTGGGTCTTAGGGAAACCCCTTATCCTTTGTTAGCCTCAGCTTCCTCAACTGAAAATAAGGAGAGTAACACCTACTTCACAGAGTGAATGCCCAGGAGACAAAGCCAAAGCCTTTCTGTCTTGGAGGTGTGGCAGGATGGGGAAAGGGAGATGTTCCCAGGAGAGGAATGAGATGGCTGTAAGGAGCATGACCCACAGTGATTACATTTTGATCATCAAGGCAAGAACCGAGGCTGAAATCCCGTTAAAAGTACAAATGATCCAGAAGTTATTCCTTTCAACAGTTATTACTAAGCAAAGAGGATTCTAGAAAGAGTCAGATTTAAAGAAAGGCAAAAGAGAGGGGAGAAAGATGCTCTAAACTGGGACACTCTGTGCATACAGAACCAGGAGAGGGAGGAAAGTCCCAAAACAGAGGTTATCTTGCCCTATATCAGGATTGGGTAACAGCATCAACTTCTCACCAAGGGCTCCAAGTCACCTGATCCTCCCACATGCCAGCATGTTGCGTGCTAACCAAGTCACAGTTGCGAGTACAGCAGCAGTAAAACTAAACAATTAAATCTCTGCATCTTTGTTTTTCATGCCTAAGGTCTCTCCACATGAAGAAAAAAATCTAATGTGAATTTTCCCCTTAACTGTGTGCCTCCTCTCATGCTCCAGACATGAACATAAACAGCAACTGATTAAGGAATATGGTTCCAAAAAGAATATTAAGAACTTGTTTACTGGTATTTTTAATCTCTACAGTAGTATGAGCTTTAAAATAATAATAATAAAACTATGATTTCCCTTTTGGCCAAGACCACCATCTTCCAGTAATTCATCAAAATGAACAACACAAAGGAAAAGGGGAGAGGCACTCGCTATATGTTCTCTACGCCTTTAGAAAACATGGAGTTGTTCCTTTGGCTGCATACATGCGAATCTATAAGGAAGGTGATATTGTAGACATCCAGGGAACGGGCACTGTTTAAAAAGGAATGCCCCACAAATGTTACCACAGCAAAACTGGAAGGGTCGGGGCCGGCCCGGTGGCTCAGGCGGTTAGAGCTCCATGCTCCTAACTCCGAAGGCTGCCGGTTCTATTCCCACATGGGCCAGTGGGCTCTCAACCACAAGGTTGCCAGTTCAACTCCTTGAGTCCTGCAAGGGATGGTGGGCTCCGCCCCCTGCAACTAAGATTGAACACGGCACCTTGAGCTGAGCTGCCGCTGAGCTCCCAGATGTCTCAGTTTCTTGGAGTGCAGGCTCTCAACCACACGGTTGCCGGTTTCGACTCCAGCAAGGGATGGTAGGCTGTGCCCCCTGCAACTAGCAACGGTAACTGGACCTGGAGCTGAGCTGTGCCCTCCACAACTAAGACTGAAAGGACAACAACTTGAAGCTGAATGGCACCCTCCACACTAAGATTGAAAGGACAACAACTTGACTTGGAAAAAAGTCCTGGAAGTACACCCTGTTCCCCAAGAAAGTCCTGTTCCCCTTCCCCAATAAAATCTTTAAAAAAAAAAAAAATTGAAGGGTCTACATGTTGCCCGTCATGCAGTTGGCATTGTTATAAACAAACAAGTTAAGAGCAAGATTCTTGCCAAGAGAATTAATGTACGTATTAAGCACTCTAAGAGCCGAGATGGCTTCCTAAACGGGTGAAGGAAAATGATCAGAAAAAGAAGGAAGCCAAAGAGAAAGGTACCTGGGTTCAAATGAAATGCAAGCCTGCCCCCCCACCCCCCAAGAGAAGCACACTTTGTGAGAACCAATGGAAAGAAGCCTGAGCTGTTGGAACCCATTCCCTATGAGTTCATAGCACAATACGCGTAAAAAAATAAAAGACCTCTGTACTGTTAAAAATATTTCTCTTAATTGAGAAGTGTGGTGTCCCCTCCCCAAAGGAATATAGAAAGAAAAAATTTTTTTAATAAAACCATGATTACATACAATAAAAGATATACATATATATTTTAAAACACCTTGTACAATTCTATAATGTTACTGTATATTTATATGCTTTATATAGAGAGATAATTTGTGTATATACGAAGGCTGACAATCAAGTTCGCAAATTTGTTGCAATGATGTTGCTAAACTTTTTTGATATTAGAGGGATTATTCATTATGAATTTGTACCAGCTGGACAGTTAACCAAGTTTACTATTTGGAAGTGCTGAAGAGGCTGTTTGAAAAAGTTAGATGACCTGAACTTTTCGCCAACAATTCACAGCTCTTGCATCACGACAATGCACCAGCTCACACAGCACTGTCTTTGAAGCAGTATTTAGCCAGTAAATAGATAACTGTATCGGAACACGATCATGCAATTTTAATCTGTGGGTCTCCCTAGTCACCTGATCTGGCCCCCAAGTGACTTCTTTCTTTACCCAAAGATAAAGGAAATATTGAAAGGAAGACGTTTTGATGACATTCAGGACATCAAGGGTAATACGACGACAGCTCTAAGGGCCATTCCAGAAAAAGAGTTCCAAATTTCTTTGAAGGATGAACTAGGTGCTGGCGTCGGTACATAGCTTCCCAAAGGGAGTACTTCAAAAGTGACCATCGTGATATTCAGCAATAAGGTATGTAGCACTTCTTCTAGGATGAGTTCACGAACTTAATTGTCCGACCTCGTGTGTGTGTGTGTGTGTGTGTGTGTGTGTGATTGAATTGTACAGTTTTACTGAGTTTTATTTTTAAATTTGCTAAAAACCATTGAATTGCACACTTACCATGGGCATATTCTATGGTATTAAATCGTATAGCTGTCTTAGGGGCAGCCAGTTGGCTCAGTGGTTGGAGCGCAGTGCTCATAACACCAAAGTTGCCGGTTCAATTGCCACCTGGGCCAGTGAGCTGTGCCCTCCACAATTAGGTTGAAAACAACGACTTGACATAGAGCTGATGGGTCCTGCAAAGACCCAGACATTCCCCAATAAAAAAAATTTTTAAAAAATCGTATAGCTGTCTTTAAAAACCACCCTACACAAGATTTGACAGCAAACTACAAAATGACAGGATATATTTGCAATGAAAATAACTCAGAATTGGTGAGGGTGGCTGACCCAGGCTGAGAAAACTCCTAGATCTCCTAGATGTCACCTCCCTTCCTCACCAAGACTGAATTAAGTCCTCCTTTTTTGTCCCAGTGTCACCCTAAACTTTCATCTAGTATTTATTATACTTTATTGTTACTGGCTTTTTATATGACTCTATCATCCGGTTAGCTCGAAACCCCTGAGAACTGTGGCTTATTGTTCAGTGTACTCCCAGTCCTGGCATAGTATCTGGCAAAGAGCATAAACTTCACTCACACAAGCATTTATTATATGTTTGTTGAATGAATAAGAGTGAAATGGGTAGAACCTTTCCAAAGGGCATTCTGATCCTGTATATCAAGTCCTTAAAATTTTTCATATTCTTTGACTCAGGGCTTCAACACTTAGGAATTTGTCCTAACTAAAATGTATGAAAAATTGAGTGTCCAGTGATGTTCATCTCAGGGTTAGTTTTAATAATACAAATTGGGAAGTAAAGCAAATGTCCAACATCAGCAATAGATTAATTATTTTTCTATTTGTATAGGCTTTTCTTATTGTGGTAAAATAAAGATGAAAAATGAAAATGTTCCATTTTAACCATTTTAAAGTGTCCATGTCAGTGACATTTAATGCATTCACAAGGTTGTACAACCATCACCACTATCTAGTTCCAGTACATTTTCATCACCCCAAAAGAAAATCTCATACCCATCGACAGGCACTCCCGATTTCCCTTCTCCCAGTCCGTGACAGCCACTATCTGCTTTCTGTCTGTAAATTTACCTCTTCTGGATAGTTCATATTATCTGAGTCATACGGTATGTGTTTTCTTTGTGTGTGTCTGGTTTGTTTCACTTAGCACATTGTTTTCAAGCTTGTAGCTTATAATACTTTATTCTTTTTTATGGCTGTATGAATATACCATATTTTACTTATCAGTTCATCAGCTGATGAACAATCAGGTTGTTTCCACCTTTGGCTATTGTGAATGAATATTCATATCTAAGTTTTGTGTGTGTGTGTGTGTTTAATTTTTTATTGAGGAACAGGGTGTGTTTCTCCAGGGCCCATCAGCTCCAAGTCAAGTCATTGTCCTTAAATCTAGTTGTGGAGGGCGCAGCTCAACTCCAAGTCCAGTTGCCATTTTCAATCTTAGTTGCAAGGGGCGCAGCCCACCATCCCATGTGGGAATTGAACCGGCAACCTTGCTGTTGAGAGCTCGCGCTCTAACCAACTGAGCCATCCGGACGCCCCCAATGTACTACTTCTTGAGTCGTTTCTCTTGCTATTTGGTGAGGAAAGTACCTGGCATTTAACTGCTCAATAAGTGTTAGCTATCATAATCAAGATTATTATTTAAGGTTTTTGTTACTGGCAACTGAACCCAAGTTACGTACAATTGATACAGAGGCTATTAAATATTATATTTATTAAAACTATTCAACAGCCAGGGAAGATATTCTTGATAAAATGTGTGGTCAGAAAAACACATTATAAGACTGAAAATACAGTATGAATCCAATTTTAACAATTATATAAATGCCATAGTCTTACTAGTATTGTAATTAGTACTGAGGATCACAGGTGATGTTTATTTTCTTTATAGTTTTCTTTATTTCCAAAATTTTAACAATAAACACAAGATGTTTATAGCTGGGGAAAATGCTGAGACATTAAAATGAGGCTAAGATACAACAAGTGATTTTACCTTAAGTAGATTCAAGGTAGCAATCTATGTGCTAGGATAGATCATCTAACGAATATGATGAACAAATGTGTGCATCAGTAGTGAATTCACCACAGAGCAGAACTAGTGGACGCCAAAGGTTAAAAGAGCCTGTACATGGGTAAATACGAGGTTGGACAATTAAGTTCGCGAACTCATCCTAGAAAAAGTGCTACGTACCTCATTGCTGAATGTCACTATGGTCACCTTCAAAGTACTCCCCTTGGGAAGCTATGCACCGATGCCAGCATCGAGTCCACCTTTCAAAGCAATTTTGGAATTCTTTTTCTGGAATGGCCATCAGAGCTGAATGTCATCAAAATGTCCTTTTCAATATTTCCTTTATTTTGGGGTAAGGAAAGAACTCATTGGGGGCCAGATCAGGTGAGTAGGTAGTGTGTTCCAATATAGTTATTTGTTTACTGCCTAAAAATTCCCTCCCAGACAGTGCTGTGTGAACTGGTGCATTGTCGTGATGCAACAGCCATGAATTGTTGGCGAAAAGTTCAGGTCGTCTAACTTTCTCACGCAGCCTTTTCAGCACTTCCAAATAGTAAAGTTGGTTCACTGTTTGTCCAGTTGGTACAAATTCATAATGAATAATCCCTCTGATACCAAAAAAAGGTTAGCAACATCATTACAAGTTCGCGGACTTAATTGTCCAACCTCGTATGTGTGTGTGCCCGAGTTTCCAACCCATAAGTAAGGAATATCTAAAACGGAACGCTGAATCCTCCTCTGGGGAACTTGGCTTGTTGCCTGTTCATTAGAGTGAGAAGGTGTATAGGAACCACAAGTCACGTCCTATGAAACAAATTTAAAGAGCATGCTTCTAATTGACTGTCCATAGAGACAGAGACAGTGCTGAGCAGTCGGTGACAACGGTCTGAATTAAATAGTTGTACCAATAAAATGAATCTTGATGTATTGACTCAAGGTTTTGGTTCTGCTTATGGAGAGGGGCTCTTCATTGCATGGCTTTAACACACAGAATTTGTCCCTAGGAGTCCCTCTCCAGCAAACGGCACACTCACTCAGGCGTGATGTCTGTGCCATTGCCCACAAATCAAGAAAGAGCTATTTCTGGATCAAGGACATTCATAGCTATATATTTTGTGTTTGGGTCTTGTGCAGTTCTGAGAACAGCACCCAGGGAAAGTGTTTTTTTGACATAAGCCCCAATCAAACATAATTTCTTCTAGAAGAGGTGCTGTGCCAACAGACCCTTTGCAGAGATTAACATTTGGCCTTCAAAAAAATGACCAGCCCTGATATTGTTCTCAGAATGAAATGCAGTGATCTTAACCACACTGGGAACCAGTTTTGTGAGGGAGTGTTTTACAGACCTACCTCGGAGGTATTGCGAGTTTAGTTCCAGACCACCGCAATAAAGCAAGTGTCCCAATAAAGTGAGTCACAATCTTTTTTTTTTTTTTAAGATATTATTGGGGAAGGGGAGCAGGACTTTCTTGGGGAACAGTGTGTACTTCCAGGACTTTTTCCAAGTCAAGTTGTTGTCCTTTCAGTCTTAGTTGTGGAGAGTGCCGTTCAGCTTCAAGTTGTTGTCCTTCCAGTCTTAGTTGTGGAGGGCGCAGCTCAGCTCCAGGTCCAGTTGCTGTTGCTAGTTGCAGGGGGCGCAGCCCATCATCCTTTGCGGGAGTCGAGGAATCGAACTGGCAACCTTGTAGTTGAGAGGACACACTCCAACCAACTGAGCCATCTGGGAGCTCAGCAACAGCTCAGCTCAAGGTGCCATGTTCAATTTTAGTTGCAGGGGGCGCTGTCCAGCATCCCTTGCGAGAGTCAAGGAATCAAACTGGCAACCTTGTGGTTGAGAGCCCACTGGCCCATGTGGGAATCGAACCGGCAGTCTTCAGAGTTAGGAGCATGGAGCTCTAACCACCTGAGCCACCAGGCGGCCCCGAGTCACAATTTTTTTGCTGGTAGGAGGGTCTTGCCTTCAATTTATAAAAAAACACATCTGGGGGCGGCCGGTTAGCTCAGTTGATTAGAGCGCGGTGTTCTTAAAAACAAGGTTGCTGGTTGTATCCCCACATGGGCGATTGTGAGCCGCACCCTCTATAACTAAATTGAAACAACTACGTACTTGACTTGGAGCTGATGGGTCCTGAAAACACATACTTTAAAAAATTAATTAATTAATTAATTTAAAAATAAACACACTGTGAAGGGCAATAAAGCAACGTAGACCTAGACTTCCAAAACTTCTTGGTGCCTCTTCCTCCCCTCCCCAACCACCACCAGCAAATTTATAGTTCAGTAAACTGCCCAGCTCAAGCCCCAGCTGCCTGAAAGGTATTTACATTCTCTACTTTCCCCAATACACGTATCATCCTTTTCAAGGCTCTGGGATCTAAATCATAAAAGATCAAAGTGTGTGAGGCAGAAAGCAATTCCACTGAATAAATATTTCTACTTCACTTGCTCCTATTATTTCTCAAGTCAGTATGAATAAGAATAATAATAGCTAACATTTAGGGCAGGCTTCATGGGTGTGCCACCTGTGCAGTTGCATGGGGCCCCATGTTCAGAACGACCCTGAACTTGGAGTAGTGCTCTTCCATTGTCATCTTAATAATTTTTGAACATTTCCATTTTACACTGGGCTCCACAAATTATGTAGCTACTCCTATTAACATTTATAGGGGACTTACTATGCATCAGCCTCTGTTCTAAACCTTTACCCATATTAAGCTGGAATGGCTGGAATGCCACCAGACTATAAATTACTTAAGGTAATTTACAGGAGTCTCTTTTCTAGCTACTAAAAAGGGCTTAACTTCGGGGGTGGGGGTAAGCCAGACCTTCCTACTGTCAACCAAAGGTTGCTTCCACCTATCCAATGCCAACAGGAGTCCCCAATTTTTTACCCCAATCTGGGGTAAAAGAAGTTTCACTCAGATGAACAGTTTGGAAACTGAAAGTGCGCTCCCCTGAGACAAAGGGGAGATTGTTTCTTATAAATTATCCTCCCTGGTCCATGTTTATACAAATGAGGAATCCAAATTTGCACAGTTTGATTGGTCCAAATAGCACTGTCCTGATTGGTCAGCTTCAAGTAACCTGATTGGTCTTTATGAATTGGTCAGTAAAGATGCAAATGAGGATATAGTTGTGCAGCTCCAACTGGATGGGCAGCCCACTGGAAGATGATTCTAGGAACTCAATTATAGGGGTCAGCTCAGCATGCAGGAATGCAGTGCAGGAGGTTTGGCAACACAGTCTCTGGCTTTTCTCTAATATGCAGTATGTGTAAGAGACTCCTGTCAGCAATGGCTGCTAGATTCTGAATTTGAGCCCAGTTAACCACAAGGAGTCCTTCTTAGCAGATATATTCCTTCTTGGGGTCAACAGTATGCAATCCTCTATTGTAAAATACAAATTTTTAACCCAAACCTATCACATTACTGTCTCATATTACAAATCTGCAATTACTTTAGTTGTTTACTTGCTTAATTTCTATGGAAACATAAGCTCCAGGTTTTTCATCACTGAATTTCCAGCATAGGTAATCAATTAATATTTTTAATAAATTGTATTCAAACCTTGGAAAACAGATGTAGAAAAACAATAGCTCTGCTGTAGAGCACAACAGACTATCACCACCCACATTAAATCACTTAATTGCTTTAGATGCTGATTGATGCAAAAATGCTTTTATGGCCTTTTATAAAATAAAAGCTCATTTAGTTAAACAGGATTTGTGTCCCTGCTGTTTGGCAATGTGCTACATGTCAAGGCATTCTGAAAGGTGGTCCCTCATCTCCAAAAATTGAGTCTGATAGAGCAGGGAATGGTTCCCAAAGTAAGGTCTGGGAGAGAGGTCCCCAGGACCCATTCGAAGGGGTCTCCAAGATCAAAACTATTCATTATTTGCCTCTTTCATGCTCATTTTCTCACAAATGTAGAGTGGAGTTTTCCAGAGGCTACAAGGTATGTGATGAAGGATAGTGCAATGTCTGCTTTTGTGTTATTGTGTCAAAATGTTCTCCATTTTAAATTCTAGTTTAGTAAATACCGTGTTTCCCCGAAAATAAGTCGTAGCCGGACCATCAGCTCTAATGCGTCTTAGAGCTGATTCATATAAGACGGAGCGAAAATTAATATAAGACTGGGTCTTACCTAACATAAGACTGGGTCTTACACTAATTGTTGCTCCAAAAGACGCATTAGAGCTGACGGTCCGGCTAGGGCTTATTTTCCAGGAAACACTGTCTTAACGACTATAACCCACAGAAAGAAAGCTCTTTGGCGTCTTCTATAATTTTTAAGAGTTATGTAAACCCTTTGTAAAGGCCTTCTGAAACTAAAAGTTGGAGAACCACATCAATATAGGAATGATCCATACCCAGGAAGCCATTAGCAACAGAAAATACACTGTGCATGACAATTGAAAACTAAGATTTGAGCTTTGTATCCCAATCCAAAGGTTGAGAACGGCCTTTTTAATCAGGAGGAAACAGCGTGGATAGTGGAAGAAATGTCCGAGAAGGGGGTGGGTGAGGGGTAGCCTGGACAAAGCCTTAGGGAGTGTGCACGAGGTATGCAGAAAGTATTGGCGGGAAAGGCCCATCTCTCTGCAAGGACACACACACTCCTCTTTCACACAGTAGGAGAGGCTGTAAATTCTTCTTTTGCTGGTCAGCGGTCTAATAAGAGCCAGGGAATAACCTGGAACAGACAGGAAGTCGTCGCATGGCGGTCTCTCTGAATTACAATGTTGAAAACTGCCTCCAGTTAGAAATAAGTGTAGAATTTGGCGTAGGGTTAAAACATCTGCTTCCTAACTTGTCGGGGAGGGGGGGCAACTGGTGCAAGGCAGAAAAGGGCGGGAAAATATGGCATGAAAGAAAGAAAGAGCGGGCTGGAGAAGACGGGAGGAGGCAGCGGGAAAAGCCAATGAATGAGAACCAGGCTGCGGCACGTACCCAAGCTGTCCGCATGCGCAGGCGCAGGCCGGCTGATCTCGCGGGAAAGAACCGTTGCCAGTGCCGGCGTTGCGCCCAGGTAGGAGGGGGTTGGAGGCGGGAGTGAAGTCTCGCGAGAAGAGGCGGTTGCCCGTAGCGGAGCCTTCTGGCTGTGTGTCTGAAGATCCGCCGCCCGAGTCGCGGACGGTTTGTTGAACCCGTTAGTGCCCCTGCCGTGACTCACGCCGCCGTCATGTCCCGCTACCTGCGCCCCCCCAACACGTCTCTGTTCGTAAGGAACGTGGCCGACGATACCAGGTATGTACAGGGGAGGTACTGTGGGCCTACGCAGGGAGGCCGCAGGAGCTCGGAGAGGACCTGTGCGGCAGCGGCGGCGCGCGGAGCCGGGGGAGGGGATAGGGCGAAGATGGCGGGTCCCGCGCCGGCCTTCGGGCCCGAATTAGGCCAGGCCGCCGGCTCAACCACCGCGTGGGAGCGAAGGCGGCGTCCCTGGTCCCCTTGGGCCAGCGCCGGCCGCGTGGCGGGATTTTGTCCCCCTCCCCCTCTGCCGTTCGGGACTCCTTTCTCCTGGCTTCCTCTCCGTGCCTCCACCCCCAGCCCCGGCCAACATCCGCTCCCCATTGATTTGAAGTTCACATTCTTTGGGGTGCACGCCCCCTCGGCCCAGGGATTTTTTTTCTTTTTTTTAATTTTGCAACGAAATAACGGGATTGGAGGAGGAGAGTGTGGCGAAGCATTTCCTACCCTTTTTTTGTTGTGTTATATTTGTGGGGTTTAAAATGGAGATGTTTGGAGACGGGAATATTGAGATTTGGGACATCAGATTCTTTCAGTTACGATACGAACTAGTTCTTTCCCATTTCCCGGAAATAATAGTCACCTTTTGAGAAGGTAGGGGTGGGGGTTAAGAAGCCTCTACCGTGAGGACGTTGATTACTAAATTGGATTAATCCAGAATGTGCCTTTGTTCTCACAATTCCAATTGCTTGGAATTGCCGTCAGAATTTTTAGAGATTTTAATCACAAAATAAGACTATATTTCATAAATAATCACTCTACCAATCCCCCAATCGAATATTTCTGGTAGCCTTGTGTGATTTACATTTTTCTGTCCTAACTGTAACTGGGAAAGTAAATAGTAGTGGTTATTCTAGCGTCTAGAAAAATTTCCCCTTCATATCATTTGACTTTTTTAAGGAATTACATATATTTGTGACTTATTTTTCGAGCCTACCAAGTGTCTAACCCTTTCGCTAAAATTTTGGGGTAAATATAAGTGCTTGGCATTTTTCAGAGTACTAGAGTTGAAACTGTGAAAGACAAAACATTAGCAGTACTTATATACAACCTATTGCTACTATACCACTTGTGAAAAATGAAGGATATGAATTAAAACTAGAGATAAATTGTTATTTATCAAGTGTCCTTAAATGTCTGTTTTCTTGTTGTTAATGTAAAACAATAACTGCATTTTTATCTTCCGAGATCTTGGATCATAGCCTTCCTTTATACAAAAGATATATTGCCTGTACATTTTTGTCTGCTCTTAAAATTGGCTCTTAATATTGAGATTTATAGAAAGCTTGTCTGTTTCAGGTCACCTAGGGACAAAGCAGTCCCTTTCATTAATTGAGATATTACAAAAAGAATGTATTTCTTACAAAGAAACTCTTTTAAGGGAGTGAACATAAAAATTTGGGATCTTTTTATGATGTTTTAGGTCTGAAGATTTACGACGCGAATTTGGTCGTTATGGTCCTATAGTTGATGTGTATGTTCCACTTGATTTCTACACTCGCCGTCCAAGAGGATTTGCTTATGTTCAATATCCTTTCTTCAGATGGCTGATTAGTGAGGGGTGTTGAAGTTTGAAATTCAAGTTTATGTAAGAGGTAACATCTAAAAAGTAGTTTATTTTTGTCCTTTAATAAATGTCTTATGTCTTCAAATTTTTGAAAATTAATTCTAATTCACACATTGCTCTATTAAAGTTAATCCAAAAATAGTAAAATATTTAAATATTTCCCATTTATGCTGCTGAAACTCAAATCAATGATTATAATATGTGATTTAAATTTGAATACTCGGGTATCTACCACCTTTAATGTAAATCAAAATAAAAATTAATATGTTCTTGTGCTTAGCAATTAAAGTTTGGTATTCTTATTTGTTAATTTGAATCACTTGATCAAAACAAATTGTATAACAATGAGGTAAACTTCTTTAATATTGTCCCCTAATTTGCTGTCCTCTGTTGTTACCTCAGAGAATGTAAAGCTGTACAGTTATGGCGACCCCAAAGAGAAAGCATGAAAGAACCTTTAGAGTAGAGTTCAACACTTAAGGCAAGTAGACAAGCCAAAGGCCACTTAAGGATCAGGCTTGAAGAGAAGGGAGAGTTTGGGAAAAGAAAAAATACAGAAAAGCTGGAAGAAGGACAAGCCTAATGGGAGACAAAGCCTCGCTTTATCTACAAAAGGGGGAAAAGGTTGTTTTTCAAAGTTAAAGATAAAGCCATCTGTCATATTTGGCCAAGCATCTCATGACAAGTCCTTCTGACAAGCACTTAAAGAGTTAAAGGTCAAGATGAAGTTGAATGATGGCCAAGATTAAAGGAGTCATACCTGATGTATCCTACAGAATAACTATTTTCCTTTTTTTTTTTCTTTTTTAATGTTTGTAAGCAGTTAATTTTCAAAATTATTCTGGTTTGGTCTAGTGACAAAACCTGTAACTTGATTTATGTGGGCCTTTGATGTTGTGATTGTGGTTTTGTATAAATGCACTCTCTTAGCTTCTCAAAAAGTGTACTAAAGGATGTAATGTTGTTAAGCTTAAATGCAGCATTTTTCTGTTTTGGACCAGGTGGTCAGATGCCCTAGGGGAGCAGGTGGTGCTCTTTGGAGTAGCACGAGATTCTGAGGTCAAGCTGACTCCACAGAGCCATGCTTAAAGGGGAGACAGGTGCATGGACTGGGGACTATGTAGAAACAGCGCTGGTGACTTGTAGGGTCAGATCTACTAGAGAAACTACCTGTTTATAGATTGTAAAGTGGCTGCTGCGAGACACACACATACTCCTAACTTCTGAAACTTAGGTCTGTGACGCCTGCTGGCCCTGCACTGCGTTAGTACATATGATTAGTTGGCCCTGAATAGCATGCAGATGACCTTATCCCTAGTATGGGTACCTTATCAGGATCTACTGAAAATCGTTCCCTGGCCCAGTGTTTCAGGTGACATTACTTCCTTCACTGAGATGATCTCCATGCGACGACAAAGGTTGAGGCTGTGGACTTCAGGCTAGGACAATTTCTTACTGCTTAAGTTCAGTGGGTCTCTTGAAACCTAGCGGAGTCCTAGTGAGGCTTAATGAGGAAATGCCGAAAGCTGCTACTCCCACAGGGCCAGTGATCAAGGACAATTGTGGGAATTAGTTGCAAAGCTCTGTTGCAGGGAGTATAAGAGCTATATCTGGTTTGGTTTTTAAAGAAGGAAAACGGGTAGCAATGCATTCTGGATTACAATGTTGACCTGATTTTACCTGGTTTACCTGATTTTGGGATGGCCTGTGAACCAGAATCAGCAGTAGTTTGACTCGAGTATGTGATACTCCAGAATAATTGTCATCCAAAAGAATCTAAAGGAAAATTACATAATTTTTATACACAGACAGTCTTTCTGTGGTCTTAAAATAGTTTTTAAAAAAAAAACTCCCTGTCAGCCTTTGCCTTTTCATGTTGAAAGCCCCGTGGTTTAGGATTTGGGAAACCTCTCTCTACATTAACCTACACATAATAGCCTCAGGAAAAAAAGCTGGGGATCTGCCGTGGTCCTTAATTCCTTTCAGAACAAAAGATAGGAAATCGAGTGAGGCAGACCTTTTAGTCTAGAATAAAACAATATTAGGGGAGGAGAAAGCCACTTCAGGGGTATTTTTTAATCAGCTCTCAAAGATCTCTGAAATTTCAGAAATAGAAATAGGCAAGTTCGAATAGTGACTTTTAGGATAGAATGAAAATCCACACCCAGACCTAACCTACCTTCCTTTCCGAAGCTTGTAAGTGTTACAAACACTGCTCTGAATATATGTTTGGCTTCCTTTAGAATGATGGTTTTCAGAAAGGAACTAAATTTGGACCAAATAACATAAAGTCAAGAGTTCTCATGGTATTGCTGACATTGAGCAGAGGACAAAGCAACTTAGCCTCTGACATCAAAAACGGACCAACAGTTCTTCCTTCGTGCTGATACATAGTATCTTGAAATTTTCAAGTTAAAGCCAGTCCCAAACCCACTTTGCAGGATGTTGCATGTTTCATATCATGGTTAGGGCTTTCTAGTCCAGGAATCTTTAGAAATGGTCTGTTATTTCTTGAGAACATGCTTTTATAGTCTGTGCATGGTTGTAATACGTTTTTGGTACAGCGATGTCTTGAGTATTGCTTGATTCTATCTTGATAACCACAAGTAGCTAAGCTGCCAGTCTTCCCTGAGTGGTATAAGGAAGACAAGTACATTAAATAATAGTGTTAGATATGTCTGAGAAAAACAGCCAAATTCATCTCTTGTAAGGGAAGGTATATTCTGCTTGCTTACACAAGAACTATTGGCATTTTCTTATTTTCATTTAAAATAAAAATATGAGAAACATTTGGTTTTAAGAAATTTTTGTTTTAATATAAAACAGAACTGACATTTGTTTTTTGTCTTGTTTTGTAAAATTAATTCTTAAAACTCAGGACATTTCTTGATAGGATTACTTGGTAATTCAGCTATAACATCTTATTTCAATAATAGCTACAATATATATCACATGTGTTTTCAAACATGTGCCTTAGGAGTTCACAAGTGCTTTAATACTATGTGTTTATAGCTGAATCAACCAACTAATAAGTGGGGTCTGACAGATTTTCTAGAATAATATCGAGAAATTGTGAATTGTTCAAGGTTTCCAGCTGAACTTTTATTCATTGTCAAAGTTTGCAAAACTTCCCAAGCCCCTTAACATTTAGCACATTTGAGGATGTTCGTGATGCTGAAGATGCTTTACATAACTTGGACAGAAAATGGATTTGTGGTCGCCAAATTGAAATACAGTTTGCACAGGGGGATCGGAAGAGTAAGTACCTTTATGCCTAATATGTACATAATGTATCATTTTTTAGACAGCATTTTGAGATTTTTGTCTTGGAAGTATTTGTGCAATTTGTCCATCTGTTCAAAACCCAAAAATACAGTTTTTGAGAGGATAGAGTATCTTGAATCATTTGTTTCATCCTATTTAGATGTATGACAAAGTTTTAGGGTAGACATAAGGTAGAATGTGGAGACCAGAATGCCTGAAATGTGTTTGGACTCTTAAGAAAGTGCATCAATATTATCAGCTGTGACATGTTTAATATACTGAGGGTGGTAATTGAAAGGGATAAAATTTGGAAAGTTTGGGGTCTCTTGAGCCATTTCTCTTCCTCATAAAGAACTTCAAGGTGTATAATTGGCTAATAACATGGGTGCATGACTATGGAAATGAACAGATAGACTGGGAAAGGCTATATAGATTAAACGTAGAATAGAATTTATATTAGTACTTGGTTTTTATTATTATGTAGGCATATTTTAGGTGTTAGTTGTGTGCTAGTGAGGCAGGAGAACAGGCCTTGAAATCAGATAGACCTGGGTTTGAATTCTAGCTCAACTATTGTTACCTTGGGCAAGATACCAAAAGATAGAGGTTAAAATAACTGCTGAGGAGAGGAGGAGCACTTGGTAGACCCAAGCTATTGGTAATTCTCTAGGTTTGGGGTTGGGTGATGGGTTCCTGGGAGTTCATTGTTATTTATACATACACACTTAAATAAAGTACCAGCTTCTTAGAATCAGATGAGCTAATACAAGAATTGAGTGTCCGGAGGTATGGGTATGCCTAAGACATTCAATAAGTTATCAGCTCTTTTTTGCTTTTCTTTGTCATGGTTTCTCAAAACTGTATAAATGTATATTACTGCATTTTGACATTGCACCATTGTTCATAGGTCACCAGCAAGTATTTTGTCATTGTAAATTGTGTTCTTAATGAATGGAAATAAATCATGGTGGAATGACTCCAAAATAGCATCTGTTTCAAAAGTCATTCATATTTTGATTTAGAAATTTTTTAAAAATACTTTAATGGTATAGTTTCCTAATTTCAGAGTAGTTGGCATATTTTGGAACAGCAAGCTGTATGGGGAGAGGTCTTTGGGGAAAAAATAGTTGGGGAGATATTTGAGAGTATCACTTTTAACATAAAACAGTCTTCTGATAGATTTCACTGAAAATAAATCTATTTCCAAGATTAATGTTAACAGTTAACTTGGGCACAGATGGGGGCTATAAGGGAAGGGTACACAGAAATTTTTCTTATAAAATGAAGACTTAAATACTACATTTTTAATGTTTCTAAATAATTCTGTTCTATGTATTTCATAGCTCCAAATCAGATGAAAGCCAAGGAAGGGAGGAATGTGTACAGTTCTTCACGCTATGATGATTATGACAGATATAGACGTTCTAGAAGCCGAAGTTATGAACGAAGGAGATCAAGAAGTCGGTCCTTTGATTACAACTATAGAAGATCTTATAGTCCTAGAAAGTAAGTGTGATGTGTAGCACAGTGATCTATCAGGAAAGATTTATGTCTGTTAGCTTTTAAATGTTTTTACCCTTTTGTATACTTTTAATTATGTACATTGTATGCCTCATTGAGACTCAAAATATTCTAGTGCTTCATTTAAAAAGTTCTTTGGTTCACTTTTTTAATTAGAAACTTTAAAAAAACTGAAAATAGACATTTGTCACTGTTTGCTTTTTCTGATGTACTTTTTAGCAGTAGACCGACTGGAAGACCACGGCGTAGCAGAAGCCATTCCGACAATGATAGGTAAATAACTTTGCTTTGAAAGAGACTTATACATTTTTCAATTTCAGAGTGAACTTTTGCTCTAAAAATAATAAATTTGATTAATATAGAATCTAATTTTTACTCTAATTGTATCTCTCCTCTGTTTTGAAAGATTCAAACACCGAAATCGATCTTTTTCAAGATCTAAATCCAATTCAAGATCACGGTCCAAGTCCCAGCCCAAGAAAGAAATGAAGGCTAAATCACGTTCTAGGTCTGCATCTCACACCAAAACTAGAGGCACCTCTAAAACAGATTCCAAAACACATTATAAGTCTGGCTCAAGATATGAAAAGGAATCAAGGAAAAAAGAACCACCTAGATCCAAATCTCAGTCAAGATCACAGTCTAGGTCTAGGTCAAAATCTAGATCAAGGTCTTGGACTAGTCCTAAGTCCAGTGGCCACTGATAGTATAAACCACGATATTTTTAGGCATGTATCATTCATTTACTCATAGTTTGGTTTACTTAAATTATCAGGAATACAATGTTGCAATGATGCTTACAAAACACTTGTCAGTTTTCCCTGTACCAGGCAATGGTTATAATTAAAATGATATGCTGTTGAGAAGCCACTCTTAAGAGTCCAGTTTGTTTAATGTTATGGGCAGCTACCAATTTGTGGTGTCTCTGTATATTTTTGTAAAGATTCTCATTTTTTATGCTTGAAGTTTGGTGAAAAGATGTTGGTTGACCATAATTTGCAACATTGTTTATTAAAAATAAACTTTCATATCCATATTTGGTAGACCTGTTAACCTAGAAATGTAGCTTGCTAATAAGATAGAATGATACAAAAGTGAAGTTGTAGCCACAGTACACTGACTGATCAGACACATTTAGGTTCAGGGTGGACCTTTTTGTCTTGTCAAGATGTCTAGGCCCGTGAGAATAGTTATTTATGACACAGTGTGGAATAGTTCTTTTATTAACCCCATTGTCTTAGGGAATGATGCCAACTGGGTTAAGTAGCATTTTCAGAGATTGAGTTTTTGACTGAAACATGGAGCCTTCACTGCTTTTTTTCTGGTTTCGGTGAAGATTTGAAACATAACAAACATCAGAAAAACTCACCTTAAAAATTGAAGCAGGTCAATGATGGCAGAAATAATTTTAAGGGGAGAAGAATGCTCTTACGTAGTTACTCTAAACTTGAAGGAACATTGTTGACCGTAATACTGTTTTGTTTTCTTGCTGCTGTTAAAAGCAAGTCAGTTGTTTCAAAGTAGGTTTGTGTGTGTGCATAGTATAAAAGAACTGAATTTTGATGCTTATAGCACTTAGTGTGTGCATTTGTATCAAAATTTGCCTACTTCTTTATGAAGGAGGCTTGTTCTTCATATCTCGGTTTATTTAATATGAGGCAAGTTGAAAGGCAGCACTCCCATTCTAGGTGATTCTGTGGTGCCATGAAATTTAAAATAATTTTGGAAAATAATTGACTAAGTATGAGTCACATTTCTGAGTTTTTGATTGATTATCATTGTGTAGTAGTACCCGACTAAAAGTGAGAAAATAACACCCTTAACCATTTACAATTTCTAGCATTTCTCTGAAAGATCATTTGGGGGGCAATAAAAGTGACTTGAACATGTCCAATCTCATTTCACAATAAAAGCTAGCATCCTTAAAAATTTTAGATTGCTTGCTTGCAGGTTATAAGTAAGAAATATTGTGAGGAAATTATTCCGTTTAGAGGATTGGGTGGGCGGGTTTTGTTGGGTTTTTTTGTTTTTGTTTTTGTTTTTTTTTTTCAATTTTAGTTTTAGTAATCTAGGCCTTGCCTGTAAAGAACAAAAGATGGTTTTTAAATACTGTTTGTGGAATGTGTTTAAAGGATTGATTCTAGAACCTTTGTATATTTGATAGTATTTCTAACTTTCATTTCTTTACTGTTTGCAGTTAATGTTCATGTTCTGCTATGCAATCATTTATATGCACGTTTCTTTAATTTTTTTAGATTTTCCTGGATGTATAGTTTAAACAAAAAGTCTATTTAAAACTGTAGCAGTAGTTTGCAGTTCTAGCAAAGAGGAAAGTTGTGGGGTTAAACTTTGTATTTTCTTTCTTATAGAAGCTTCTAAAAAGGTATTTTTATATGTTCTTTTTAACAAATATTGTGTACAACCTTTAAAACATCAATGTTTGGATCAAAACAAGACCCAGCTTATTTTCTGCTTGCTGTAAATTAAGCAAACATGCTATAATAAAAACAAAATGAAGGAAATAATGATTAACTGGAATTATTATAGTTTTTGATGAGATTCTAAAGTAACAGTGGAAACAATCCTTTGTAGATTTAGGAATAGTTTTGATCAGTGTTGCACTAGGCACAACTAACTTTTACTTTGGAAATGATAGAACTTACCAGCAAGGTACATCTTTTACAGAGTACTTAAAAATTCTTCAATGTCAAAGCCCCTTTGGGTTAAACAACTTGGAGGTTATTGGTAGTGTTAAGATACGTATTAAAATGAAATTTAGGTCAGCTAATTATAAGTTCATATTTTCATTATTGGATAGATCAATAATTCTGCTCTTCCCCATCCTAAACGCGATGTGTTGGGCCTTATGTTTTATGGTGTGATTTAAAATACTTTGGCATTGAATGTTGGTGAGCAGTTAATATTTATTAAGTGATAACCATTTGGGGGAACTGGTTTTGGTGTTTTGTGGTTTGGAGTCTAGTTGCTATATAAAGACAATTATAACTGATATTTATTACTTATGATGTGCCAGACACCGTTCTAAAAGCTTTATGTGTTAACTCATTTACTCTTCACAAAACCCTATGAGAAAGATACTTTTATTTTCCCCATATTACAGATAAGGAAATTGAGACACAAAGAAAGGCTATGAAGGGCAAACCCAGAATTTAAGTCCAGGCCTGGTCCTTATATAATGTTTTTTTTAATGGACTATAATTTGAGAGATAAATTGAGGAGATTGTTCTCAGTCTCTGTGTAGAATTAGAAGGCCTGATATTTTCATTTTTCACGTCACTTATTTTTAGACTCGATATTTTCAAGGAATTTATGTTATTTCTAAAGTGACATGTAATGGCTTCAAAAGGACTAGATTCTAGTTGAACCCATGGTAGTTAGGATCCTGCTGATGAGGATCCTTACACAGTGCTTTAATTTGGGATTACATACTTGAGTTCCACAATTACTGAAAACTGTGTGTCTGGCACTCTGCTCGATATATTAGAGTAGAACATATCAAGACTCAAGTGAGGGCTGACATTTCACCTGTTTTTTACTTAAGATCTCTGCGTTATTTTTTTAAGCCAAGTAAGCAAGAAGAAAAATGACAGATAATGCTTCAGTGGGAAAGGAAAGGTGCTACATAGAGTATGAGCTATTAAGTGACAGCCCAGGGCAAAGACCTGGGAACTATTGTACTATTCTCTTGAAAATTTGGCCCAGTAAGCTGCTACATCCAGTTCAACTAACAAAATCCTGTATACCACAGAGAAGAATAAAGAAAACCAAACTGACAAACATCCTTCTTTTATTTAAGACCAAACTGCAGCTGGAATACCCAGTACAGTTCTGCTTACTACACTTCAAGAAAGATCTGAGAAAGCGGAAAAAGAACCAAAGAAGGGCAGTTCAAGCGACCAAAGGGTGGGTGGAAGGTGCTGCAGTATGAATACTGTATGAGTATTTTGACTCTGGTCCGAAAAGATAAAAGAACGTTATTGAAACTACATGGAATAATTGAAGTCCCTTCAAGTTTGAAAGTAAGCATTTTAGGACAAATACAAGGAAACTCAACTTTGTACTTGTGGAAACTAATCCCTAAATCTGAATAGGTTTATGTTAATTCATGGGTAACAGGTCCATAATAAATTACTGGAAACTAGGATGTCTGAATATCAAGACGGTCATAGTCTCTTACAGTGCCTCTCTTGGTCTGTATCAAACTGAATTGGGTAAGAAAAGGTATGGTTTTATATAAACGTTTCCTTGGTTATCTCTTCAAGTCAGTTCCATTTTTGCTATTGGTAAATCTTGCCTTTGTTTATTCTAGTGCCAGTGTTTTCTGCTTAATGGTTTGTTTTATTGGCATCCGAGTTTATTTACCTGTATGCCATGTGCAGTTTACATCTTCCTTAAATAATTCGTTCCCAGGTAAATTCCAATGACAATACTTGATATACAGCTAAGAGGTTCCATCTTTTCGCACCTCTTTCCGAGTCAGTATATTCAGCAAACATTTACTGAGCCCTTAACTGTGGGCAAAAATTGTACTGGGTAATTGGGGAGAAAAATAAAATTCACTTAATTATCTACTGAGCACAATCTAGTGAATAATATCACAGCCTCATTGTTTTGTTTGAGGTGTATTATTTGTGACTATTTTACATCATTCATATCCTAATGTAATTATAAAACCCAATATATTATCAAAGATAAGCAATTTTGTGGTTATCTGCCATTTAAAAGTATCCGGTATTTGTTTGCATCCCATTAATACAAATAATGAAAAAAATGATGTTTTAATCTGTAATAAACTGATTTATTGTGCAGTGACTGTAATATACTAGAATTATAGTGAATTGTTAATTCTGCCTCCTCAAACACATTAGGAAATAATCCCCCAAAAGTATTTAACTTTGCACTAGACATAAAGGAGACTCTGGGTGCTATATTAAGATTATTTTGAGGCAAACAGAGCTGTTATCCCAACTGATTTGGTTATGTTCTGTAATTGAGAAAATGTTCACCAAGTTATACTTTTTAGTGATTTACATGTGCATTTTATAGGGGACATGTTCTGTGTATAGTGAATAAATAACTTTTATAGTATCAAAATGTTTTGGATTCCTTAGTTCCTTATTAGGATATGAAGCTTATTTACTGATATATTGGTTCCACCGCTCACATATTGTCATTTTTCTGCTACGTATTTAAATTTCTCACATAAAGATCTTCATCTAAGAATATGGACGTGTTTAAGCCTTTAATTTATAAACACATTACTAAGGGAGGTATGAAATGTTTTTACCCTTTTTTTTTTTTTTCAAACTTGCCAAAGATCACACAGAAAGTGGCAGACCCTAGATCAGAGTCCATGGTTTTCCATTTGGTTCGTCTTTGTTCCTGTTTTGTGCTTTTTTTAATCAAATGGGAAAATGTTTATAACTTAATAAAATTAATGGAATATAGAGTTCACTTAGAGGGAAGATCTAATAAATTTATAAAGTAAGTTACAAAAGGTATTTTGTTTCTAACTTCTGGGTGAAAGGGGACAAATGTAAACCATCACGGCTGTTGTGACTCAACTCTTTCCAGCCTACTTTCCCAAATTTCAGTCTCCTTGTATTGCATTTTGATCAAATTCCTGTTTACAAAATCCTGAGATATTTTTAAATGAGGCAATGACTTGATAGTGGCCCAGGACTAATCTAATGGCGTTCTACCAGAGGTCTAGCAAAGCTTTTCAGTCACAGGAGTAAAAAAACTGTTCTCATTGATAAATGAAGTAAGCAACCTGTTTGTCTTCATTCAACTACTGAAATCTACAAAACAGCTAGTTGCTATGGAAAAGTTCTCCGTTTTTTTTTCCCCCTGCCCCCTCCAACAGTGTGTTTATAGCGTTACGTTTATGTATTGCTAACAGTTGTTTCACCCTTTTATTAAAAAGATAGGATTCTTTTTTGTATGGAATAAGAAACAAGGCATGTAAATTCATAACTGACAGTTTAAGTAAAAGGCCTTTATGCCTAGTTTTTGTAGATCACATCTCTGAATGCTGGAGAAATAAAAAACTGATCTAGGAGCCAAAAAATTTTGGGGTTGGGGGTAAGGTTTAGTTCTGCCTTACAGATTTGTGACTGAGTAGCCCTTCATTTGTGTGAGGTTTTAGAGATAATTGTCCCTCTTGTTTTACAAAGTAACTGCCTATGAGAATGCAATTAAACACTGGAAAATTTAGGCCAAACCCTTTGGTTTTTTTCCACCTTGCTTGCTTTTGGGAAGAAAACTTAGCAAAACTTAAGTGTAAGGATAAGTTACGGACTCAGGTTCCATACTATATACGTGTACACTGACGGCTCACACTAACTTCAGCCCTGCAGGATAGGTTCTCTGATAACATTTTGGTTCTCACAAGTACATCTGTAGGCTAACCACTACTTTATTAGTACCTTTCTAAGGTACGAGATCCTGGTATCATTGACCTTTTATTTAGGTTGCTCTTACCTGTTAAAAGTTTTTTATAATTAAAAGCTTTTTCTATTCTCACCGTCAATCCCAATCCAAAAATCTTACACTGTATTTAAGTGTGGACCAAAAACTAACGGACACCTGGGCTGAGAATTGTTCAATGTAGTGCAATTCTAGTGTGGTACAGAAGATTGGGCAATTCTTGGCATTGTCCATAGAAATTACACTGGGCTATAAATGGGGAAAGACTCAAATGTTAATTTCCTACAGTTTGTATGATAAAATACAGCCTTACTCTGCTATTGTGTAGAACCTACAGGATTATCAACATGGGTTGTCAATTTGAGGTATTCTTTTGTGCTATTTTTTTTCCCTACAAACCTAAATCATAGAATGGAGGGGGGGGGGTTAATTAAATCCTGCTTTACTCAACTTGATAGCAGAAGAATTCAGAAGCTTTAAGTTTCCAAAGTATTCTGTGGTCTTTCAGTGTTAGCCCTGATGGAAAGGGGTAAGTCATAAGTTGCTTTCTTGTGTAGCTGTTGAACTAATCCAAATGTCGATCGATCAGCAAATTGGTTGCCCCTAAAAACCAACTATCTTGCTGTGCATTCTAAGATTAGTCAATAATTCTTTATAAAATAAAAACAAGCCACTGGGGAGAGAGAGTTTTATTTTTAAATTTCATGCTCCAAATTCGTATGTGCACATTTAGTACTATATAAACTTGTCTTTGGGATACAATTATTTGACTTGAGCAATATTATCTCACCTGAATTTATTTGGAGAAATACAACTTCATCATTCTGCCTAAAATATCAGAAAAGTGGCCAAATTAGAAAGTAGGGCACTTAGAATCAGAAATTTTTGATTCCCCGCAGACCGTTTTTTCCACTATTGGGTTAATGTTATACTTAGCATTTACTTTTAGCTAAAACATGTTATCAAGGTATTGTGCAAGAAAACACATCTTTTGCATAAGTGGTCCCCTGGGTTGAACTTACTGGTGACAAAAAAAAATACACTGGCATTCAACTAAACTCGTATCATAGGTTACAAAAATTGTTCAAGCTAATATGAATTTTTAAGGTTGGATGGACGCTTTAATAGTTAATCTTTGGGCTTAACAGAATAAAAATTAAAATAGTCCCATACTGCTTTTCACATCTCAAAAATAGGAAGTGTTTTAGCAGATTAAAACCTTTTCAGTTATAGTTATATAAAACTTTATTACACTAGGATTTTGAAATATAGTTTACAACCCTATCAATTATAAGATACATACACTGGCACTTTAGCACAAGGGCAAACTTTTAAAAACATTATTTGGACCTTTAAAATTAGGCCATAGTGTAAAAAAGTCCATGGTCTTACATTCAGCAAATTCATACTAAAATACTCTATTTTTGTAGGATAAATGCCAACAAAACTTTACATATGCTACAACTTTATTACATATATTTACATGGCTCTTTTCTAGGTACTCAAAATTTTCACATTATATAGCTCCCTACTTTAAGCAAGCTTTGCAGGGATGATTTGAGGCCAGACCAGTAAGAATAGCTTGTGCAGTGCTATAATACAAAAATGTATTTTGAAAGCTACTCTGCTGACCATCAAATATTGTTTTCTATAAAAATGGTTTTGGTGCATTTGTTGGCAATCACCTATCCACTGCATATAAGAAATGGGGCCACTGGGGTATAGTTTCATTCTAAACAACCCCGTTGCCCCTTCCACATTTACTAAACTGCAACTATTCTCTAAGAAAAATTCACATTTTCTTTTGGCAGTGCATCAGGTTGTGTTGGTTTTGGTGTTTCTAGGACATTAAACTTGCAAATACTCAACTAGTTTTCAATCCCTGTATGTTAACTAGATGCTTATAAGCAGTTTCACTAGCTTTTAACAAGTAAATCGACTAACTTATTCATGATAATCTTAAATCAGTATTTTACCCCAAAAAGCAATCAAGTTAATTTTTTACCATTCCCCAAATCTAAACTTGGATGGTTTCACTTAAGTTACTCAATTGAGACCACTTGATGTCTGGTACAGTTATCAGTAATTTAGTTAAGTTGCACTGATACTACCATTACATCACAGTGCACACCACACAAGATGAAGTCTAGATTTTCTACATTAGCAGTTTTACACAGATTAATTTCCCTAATGAATTTGGTATGAAACAACTGACAACTACCCTTAAATTAACTAAGTTTGAACATCAGTACTTTATCTTATTTTATACCTGTACTTTAAGTAAGGTTTTAAGTTGAAATGTCATTATTTCCTTATCAGAAGGATTAAACGAAACAGGAACCCAGTGGCTTGGTGGTTTAGGAAGAACACTTGGTGATGGCGGCTCACTAAATTTGGCTCCAGCATAGTTCTGATTAGTCTGAGACTTAAAAAGCAAGCTGGGACTTGATAAGCTAGAGTTCCAATTTTGATTGTTTGGAAAATTTTTGTTCTTCCCCCCATTTTGCATGGCCTGCCATGCAGCTGCTGATGCGTTGTAAGTGTGTCCTCTTTCTTTTTTCTTATGAACAATCTTCATCTGGGAATTTTGATCCTTGGTCTTCTGTCTATTAAGCTGTTGTTGGTTCTTACTAACATTTCTAGATTGAGGGGCTGGAATGTTATACCTCTCTCCACCACCCATCTTCAGCTTCTTTGTCACCTGTAAGTGAACGGAAACAAAATAACTGAATAAAATTCCAATAAGAAAAATTCAAAACGTGAAGAAGCTTCCATAGCCCCCAACTTGCAACTCCAGAAATCTGGAGGGAGGCTCAAAACTGTGCTATTCGGCTGCTTTAATTTCATTGTATGTTCACACTTCGTTATGCATAGTTTTTATTACCTTCCTAAGAAAGATGAGCTTACCCACAAATCTGAAAAATCCTCTATTTCAAAATAAAAACAATAGGGTAAGTCCACCATAAAAATGCCCCATTACAAGGTGAATTTTTTCATACCTTTCAGTCTGCTTTTCAGATTGCAGGATTTCCACTACCTGTCCTCTTCCTTGCTGCCAAGCCCAGGATAATAGATGTTGCTTTCTGATGGATCCTTTCCTTTGTCTCAATACAGAAGTTTTCATGGGCCAATCTGCTGATTTCAGCCTAGGAGCTGAGGCCAACATCTGAGTCTCCTCAGCACACAAGTTTTGAGACAAGTCCTAGGTAGAAAAGTATGCTTCATTAATTCAAATCAAAAACAGAGGAGAAACTGACCATTTATATTTACTACAGAATCAGTTAACTAAAGAATGGCTACTTCCTGAACTAAAAGGCAGAAAATCTGAAGATGGCTTTCTTTGAGCTTATAACTGTCATCATTTAAGAACTCTTATCATCATCCGCTTTGATACCCAGGAACTCCTTCCTGGGGAATTATGAGATGGGTTTCTACAAGTCCCCTAACAAGTTGTATCTTTTTCCTTGAGACCTTTCAGATTCTCAGTTTTTGTGACCACGATGTTAATTTAAGTCAAACCAGAAAAGCATTAGCCTTTACTGCCATGACAAGGGAATTGGGTTAAAATTAGTTTCCCGAAGAGACCTTGTTTGTAAAGTCCCACCAGAATTTTTCAATCTTTCAACACATCACATATCCGTTTTCACAAAGCCTCTTCTCCCAATCTACATGCACTTTTCTTTAGTTGGGAACACTGTCCACTCCTCCCCGTTTTAAGTTTTCATACGTCGTAACCTAATCCAGTTCCCATCTTAAGTATATAAAAACGCCTCCCCACGGAGCACATGACAAAGTCAAGATTTTTCATTTGATATTCCAGGAAACCAAGTTATCAACAAGCCCTCTTCGAAAGGGTAATAGGGCCTTCAAGGCTATTTTAACAGCCAGGAGTAAATTACGAGTTCCCAGACCTAGAGACATTCACAACGCGAGCCCGGAAAGTTCACTTTTTCCGATGGGGCTCGGCTTCCGAGCGGCTCCATCTTTCTCAAGCCCTGCCCGGGAACCCGGTCTTCCCGGCCGCCCGCGCCCCGCCCGGTTCCCGGATCTCGCTTCCTTCCACCAACAATGGGGAGCGCGACGGCCAACATGGCCGCGCCCGCGGCGCCGCCGCCACTCACCGACTTCAAACTCGGACCGCGGTAGCGGCGGCTCCTGCTCGGCGACGAAGCCCCCTCCCCTTCCAGGGAGAGACGAGGCACGGAACGAACAAAGCCCACGAGCACCGACGAGCCCGCTAACCACCTCGGCAACTCAACCCAACCTCCTCCTTCTGCCTCTACCGACAAAATGGAGGTGGCGACGAGCGCAGAAGCGGAGCCGAGAGGCATGGCGGCCAATCAAAACGCTCCAACGCGAGGCCCGGCCAATGATACACGAGCCACCGCCTGTTGCTGGGGCGGCCGGGGCGATCGAAGGAGGAGGTGGTTGCGGAGGGTTTGAAATTCTCCGGGAGAGGAGCACGTCGGGAACAACTGCTGCGGGCCCTCGGCTAACACCGGACTCTTTTTAGAGGCGTCCACCCAGCTGTTCTCGGCACCCCCAGCCGTGGTGGCCTCCGCCTTCCGCCCCGGCAACTCCCTGGGATCGCGACGCCAGCGCCCCGACTCCAGGAGCCAGCTTTGCCGTCGCTTGATCGGCACCTGGATGGGGCGTCAGCAGTCTGCGCCGGCAGCAGCTCCAACCTGGCTCTCCGGCCCGCGGGCCCGCGGCCCTTAGGACCCGGCTGGTTTTCCTCCCTGGGGGAATTACTGAAAGGGCCATTAGGTTCCCGAGTTCAGGTCGTGGAACTGTTTTACAGCTGGGAGATTCTCAACAAAGTTGCTTTCCGACACCTAGCCCCTGTTCCTTGGAGCCTGTCACTCCCCTCATTCTGTTTCTCGGCGTGAGAACTTACTTGCAGCTCCCAAAGCTTGCGGTTCCTCCTGTCCTCCCCACCCCAGCTTCGAAATTATTCAGAAGTTGCTTCCCCTGTGAACGCGCTTCCGACGCGCGCGGACCAGGTCAGTCACTTCCTCTTTGTGTCCCCACTGGTCCGTAAACTTCGAGTAGAGCCCTTCCTCCTGCCGCATCGTTAACTGCTTGCGACTGTGTATCTGCCCACCCATCCCCAAAAACACCCTCGAGGGGCAAGGCCAGGTTTCATTTTTCTGAGCACAGTGCCTCGCACGTTAAGTGCACAAGGAAAGTTTGTTATTCCCCTTTGTGCCCAATTTGCAAGTGAAAAGCAGGAGAAAAGATAATGCCAGCAAAGTGCAGGGAAAAGGAAGGGCAACTTCTGCGGAGTGAATGGATAAGCAACCCAAAGTGAGTGTTTTAAAAGAGAACACCAATTCTGTGAACGTTTTCGTTACAGGATTTGTATATATATTTTATAAGTCCCACATAACTCAATTTTAAATCATCAATTTTTCACTGTCATCATCCCCTACCACTATGTTCTTCTAGCTGTGGGCCTTAAGTTTTCTTAAGAAAACTACTTAAGCGACCGTATTTTAAAAAAGGAGTTTGTTAATCAAATTAATTTGGCAAAATGTAGAAGAGATATTTTTGAGGATGGGACTTTCTGGTGCTAATCATATTATAGTCAAATAAGATGTACTTTACTGTACATGGTAAACAGCTGCTAGGTTACTGACGTGTAATCTATTTCCTAAAACTTCAAATAGCTGGCTTAGACATCCGGCCAGAAAACAGCCAGGCTGTGTTTAATGGGTCAAAATTTTGATTTCAGAAAAGACCCATACAATATATTTTTTTATTATAATCTAATGGTTTGTAACATGAACAATCTGTTTTCAATCTGAGCATTTTCTTTTTCTAATTCGTTTTCATCCCCCAGATATCTTTCAAATTCATCCCTGCTACACTCCCACCCTCACCCCCTTCTTTCTCTGTATCCTCCACGGATCTGATTGTGTCACTTAAAAAACAAAAAACAAAAAAACACTTTAGCAGCCCAAAATGGCATTACAGAATTCAATTGTTCTCCAAATCTTATCTGTATAAACACACAGGTAATGTATTGGATACTTGTAAACATGCACATAATATATTGAATACTTTGCCTCCCTGCCCTGTGCTAAACTGTTTTGCTCACATCATTTCATTTAATTTTCACAAATTATGGGGTAGGATCTATGTTGATCTCCACTGGACCGATGAAGAATCTGAAGGTCAGACAGTTTAGAGCTGAAAGCTACACACGCAAGAGTCCAGAGGCCAGGCTCTATGCTGCCTGTAGCATCTGTGTCTGAATCACCTCTGTGTCCTCCCCAGTGCCTGAAAGGTGCTTTGTCCAGAGCAGACACTGACGGGCTGCTGGGGCTGCTTGGGCAGTATGAAGCCTCCATCCTGCTGCCTGGCCGAACCAGGTTCTTTGCCAGAACGTCAAGAGTCAGGTTGCCCTCAGGAGAGCACTATTAAAGCCTTTACCGTGTCCCAGACTCGCCGCAGCCTCTCAATATATAATAGCTCCTGCCTCATTCTTCATTAACGTTTACCGAAAATCACACCCTCTTCGGACATCTGATACAACCTCCGCAGGCTGGTCTTAAAATCAGTTCCACCAACAGCATCCAATTAGTAGTTCTCAGTTCAAACAGGAAAATGTTGCTGCAAACAAACAGCTTTCAGGATATAGATCAGCCATCAATGCTAGGAGCCAAATGCATAATAAATACGTGGGTATTTAACACCAAACATTTATTGAACAAAGATTTATCTGGTGTCTTCTTTGAAGCAGGCACTCTGCCAAGTCCTGGGGATACAACAGTGGATGATACTCCATCCTGGCCCTAAAGGAACTCAAAAGCCCTTCCCTTTACTACCGTCTTTCCCCAAAAATAAGACCTACCCCGAAAATAAGCCCCGGTTAAGATCGTCAGCCACACGGACGCATTTAGTACATTATGACGATGTTCCAAAAGAAGATGACATGACTGTATTTGAATAAATGTAGATGGTTGTACATGAAAAAATAAGACATCCCCTGAAAATACACTCTATTGCGTCTTTTGGAGCAAAAATTAATATAAGACCCGGTCTTATTTTCGGGGAAACATGGTATTTATCAGAAAGGAAAGCTGGTGTCTGGGAGATTCATTTCCTCAGTTTTTCCCTTGAGAGTCAAGGACAGGCAATGCCGATTGTAAACACAAAAATCAACCTGCTAACATCACTAAGGACTGCGGGTAACAGACATTGTATCGAACCCTGTGGAATGGACGGGAGAAGGAAAGGATTCCCACACTTGCTGAAGTCCTTTCCTTACCTAATGTATTAGATACATTACCTAAAGGTGTTTCTGAAAGTAACAATCCTCCTTTGGAGGACTGGCAAGTTGCAGGCTGGTGCTTATTGTATTTTAGATCCCATGAGCATTAGGGCAATTGGGGCAATCACCCTGGTTTGCCAAACCTGTGGAACAAATCTCTAGTTGGACTCCCAAGCTTTCAGGCTGGGTGACTTACCGCCCAGTGTGTCGATTTCAAAAGAGTTGGTTTGGTTATTTTTATTCCTCAAGCTTACGTATGAATTCAGAGTACAACTTTGAATGCTTGCAGGTCTGTCAGCTGATGGCTTATTTCCGTTAGGTTCTAGAAGCAAGTTCTTGGAACCTGACAAAGAGTAAAGGGGAGTGCCTGCCTGATGTTTTGATGGATCTTAGGGCCCTGATCTCGTTGCCAAACTGGTATCAAAACACACACCCCTCCATACACGGTGAATTTTTTTTCTGGGGAAGCATCTGCTGCGTGTTCCCAGTTGCTCACACATTCCTGAGCAGTTGCAAATCAGTTCTCGGCCATTATAGCCATTTCCGTCTGATTACTAAATGGGGCACAGGAAGTCAATGCTAAACGCCCACAGGTCCTGTGACTCTGACCCAGGGGCTCTCAAATTCTGGGAGCTTTAAAGGGTTCTGATGCATGAACGCCCACTCCAAATCAAATGTTTTGAGGCTGGATGTTTGGGTGTTCCAGTTCCAGCTGAAGAGGAGCAGAATATGCCACTCCAAAACGTGGCACTTTGGCGTAAGGATCATTTTGAGCTAAAGTCACTAGAGAAATAGCAGGTGCCAGAAGGTCATCTCATCCCACCTCCTTTTCTTCCTGAAAACAGGAGAGAGTGAAAGATGTCCTCCCTATATGGGGAAGAAAGAAACATTCTTACCAGAAGAGATGAGGGTTTGAGGTGGAGAGAATTCTGTATAAACAGACCTTGTCAAAATAACTATCTTCTTTTACTGTTTCCCTGAAAATAAGACCTAGCCAGACAATCAATCAGCTCTAATGCATCTTTTTGTTCAAAAAATAATATAAGGGGCTGGCCCAGTGGCTCAGGTGGTTGGAGCACCATGCTCTTAAGGCAGAGGTCACCAGTTCGATTGCCACATGGGCCAGTGAGCTTTGTGCTCTACAGATAAGATTGTGAACAACAGCTCTCCCTGGAGCTGGGCTGCCATGAGCAGTCCGAGGTCGGAATGAGGTACTGTGAGCTGCCGTGGGCTGCTGTGTGCTTCCATGAGTGGCCGGCGGCCAGCATGAGTGGCCCGCAGCGGGCGAGAGCTGCTGTGAGCAACCGAGCGACTACTGGCGACCGACCACTTCAGCCAGGTGGTAATACAGCTAGACTGAGTTGTATTACTTGGTAATACAGCCAGGTGTGTCCTACAACTAGACTGAGAAATAATGGCTTGAACCGGAGTGTGGCGGGGGGAGGCAGAGAAAGGGGAAAAAAAAAGATTTAAAAAGTTTTAAAAATTTTAAAAAAATTAATATGACCCAGTATTATGTTATGTTATGTTATATTATTATTATATTATATTATATTATATTATATTATATTATATTATATTATATTATATTGACCTGGTAAGACCAGGTCTTATATTAATTTTTGCTCCAAAAGACACGTTAGAGCTGGTTGTCTGGCTAGGTCTTATTTTTGGGGAAACACGGTAGCCTCCCCATAAACGTTTTTTACTTGTCCACAATCATATCTCTTTGTTCAACCTAGTATAAAAGCTTCGCCACTTCTTTGGGCTTCGCCACTTCTTTGGGTCTGCATTTCCTTACGAAGGCTAGCTACTGCGTCACTTACAATTTATATTAAATAAATTTGAATGCTTTTCTCCTATTAATGTTTTATGTCAATTTAATTCTCAGGCCCAGCTGAAGACCCTTCTAGGGTAGAGATAGTGTTGCTTCCCCTGCACAGCTGATTCCAATGTCTTGCTCTGCTTGAGACCTACTGCTCTAAGTTTTCCTAAGGGCAATCCCCCGATGTGGTGGTGTATGTATGAAGGGGACCCCCTCTGTCCTCTGTAATCCTCAAAGAAGGTGATCACACCCAACAAACAACAGAAAAAAAGTAAGAAACAAGCTCCTGCACACACAGAGTTGTTTAGATTAACAATTATCACACAAGCCGACTCCCAGGTTCTACCATCAGGCTTGTTGCTAGTCACCTAATCTGTTAGTTTTGCCATTTGTTGATGCAGGTTGTCCATTTCTTGTCCCACTCCAGGTCTGCGGTCTAGTCCTTCAGGCCAGAAGCTGTGTGAACAGAGAAATGAGCAGCACCCTTGAGGAGAACAACCAAAACAGGCTCAGACTAGCAACAGGCTTGATAAGAGGAAATCTGGGACATCCAATACCTCCTTCCTCCCGCCCCCCCCAAAAATAACAGAACATGAGAGCCACCCATTTATGTGGGAGACCATAACAATACCTGTCTCCCAAGTACTCACACTCATGGCATGAAGAAGAAACACACAATCCTCAGCTCAGAAATCATGGAAGGGTCTAAAGAGAATCAAATCAGATATGGAACCACTCAAGCTCTCATTCCGTGTGCGCTCAGTTCGACGATGTCTGAATTCCTACAGACATTCTTGCCTTACTGCTTTCTCACTCTGTCCTTTGTGTTGCATTGTATTGTAACACCCAGCATTTTTAACATAATCGAAACCTACACTATCAAAGTGCTTTCATATTCATTATCTCACTCAGTCTTGGCGTTGGCACCAAGGATAGGCATTATTGCCATTCTACAGATGAAGAAACTGAGGCTCAGAGAGACTTGTTCAAGTCGGCAGCAACGATCTTCTATCTTAAACATTTTTATTGGAGTTTGTTACATAAATAATATGTATTAACTGTAGAAAAGGAAGATAAACAAAAAATAAAATAAAAATTACTCAACATCTTACCTCCCAGAGATAACTACACTGTGAAGATTTTGAGAGTGTGTCCTTCTGGTCTCTTTTCTATGTTGAGAGGTAGTAGGAGTGGTAAGAGCACAGACTCCAAAACCTGTCCAGAGTCAAATCTCAGCTCTGTGACTCACTAGCATATGACTTGGCAAGGTTTTTAACCTCTCTGTGCTTTAGTTTCCTCATCTGTAAAATGGGGATAATAATAATACCTAAGAGTTTGTGTAAGGATTAAGTAAGTCAACATCTTTGAAGTACTTAGAACAATACCTGGCACATAGAAAGCCCTCAATTACTGAGCATTTTTGGAATAGATACAAAAATGGTAATAAATAGTACACTTATGTTACCTGGCTTTTTCTTCATTTTTTAAACTCAATATATTGTGAACATGTTTCTGTGTATATATACACACCTACATCATTGTTAACTGCATTTTATATTATGACCATCTGTCATTAATTTTACCATCCCCCTACTGTTTGTTTCCAATTTTTTGCTATTATATGCTGAACTGAATATCCTTAAAGATAAATCTTCATTTCGTGAAATAAATTTCCTTTAAATAAATTCCTAGAGGTGAAATTACTAAGGTGACTATGTAGGCAAGACTTTGATTTATGCCCCCATTGTCAGGATAAGAGTCAAGACTCAGGCTTCTGGCTTGAGGAAACCATTCTCTCTCCTTGTTATTTATGGCTGCTTCTCTGGCAGCCATTGGCTTCTTTTATAAGAAAGTGGTGGATTTACATAGAAGGGAAACAGTCGAAAGAATGTTTTAAAGTTTTTTAAAGATCACATGTTATATGTGGCCCTTTTAAGAAATATGCTCATTCCTCAAGGGAACATAATGCTAATAATGTCTACTTATTCGTCATAGTCGCCAGCCTCCACAGCTGTTGATTTGGTGGTTAATCAGCTACAAACATGGAGAATTTTCCACTGACTCAGGCAGGCCATTGTTTGTCCTCTGGCTGATTGCATGGGTTTGGGAAGAGACCAGGAGTCTTCCACATCCCAAGGACCTTCCAAATCCCAAGGGCCTGTGTTTTGCCACAGGAGAAAAAAAACAGTACAGATTGACATAGTTTTAATAGATGATGAAAACTGCTTGGCCTAAATGACACCATGGGGTGACTTGTACTCTTGGGAACAGCAGGCATCAGGAAGTCTCCATTAAACCCACAGATCCCAAGGCCTGGGGAGGTCAAGTGACTTGCCCAAGGACAGTCTGATCTCTTGACTTTTCATGATGCCTGGATTTTCATACCTTGTCTTTAACCCATATATCTTCATTTTTATTTTGTGTTAACTGTTACTTTGTGCAATTCAAAGGTATGATCTCTTGCCTATTCCAAATGTACCCCTCATCATATAATAGCAGTCAGTATTAAGCACTTTATTATGAGCAAGACACTATACTAAGCAATTCAATGCATCGTCTTATTTAATTCTCACCGCAACCCTCCTGAGGCTATTAGCATTATTATCCTCATTTAACAGATGAGAAAACCGAGGCTCAGAGAGAGAGGTTATGTGATTTGCCTAAAGTCACACACAGAGAACTCACACCTGGATCGGTGTGGTAGCAAAAGCTCTGCTCTTGACCACACTGCCACACTGGCCTAGTCTTCAGGGTCCATATTCCCAGGAAGTGCTCTGCAATGGGACGTGGCCGCCCTTCTGAGTCCAGGCTATCATTGGCCCAGTAAACTTCACACATATTTTTAATGCCTTTTCGAAAGGAAGCACAGAAACACTAAAGTATTTATAGTCCCCCATATGTGGGGTTATTTTCAAAAGGATCCTGCCCACAAGCGTGGTTCCTGAAATGAAAGTACACCACTGAGAGGCAGACGCTGAGGGGCCATCTGCGGCAGCCAGCCTAAGGAAGAGCATTGCCTGCCATGAAGAAATTGTGCTTGGTGAACTCATGAAGAGTTGAAGAACCCCCAGAAGTGCCCATGAGAGAAAGAGGCACCATTAGATATCATCAAGCCAGGAAAACATGAGACCGTCTGACAAGAGTGCTGCTCCAGAAATTTCCTTGCTCTCCTTTACTTCCCTCTTCCCTGACTGCAACACCAGAGATGTAAAGAACTATAGTTAGCAAGCTGCAGAAGGAGGAATAAGGAAGGACAGAACATTCAACTCTCAATTAAGTTCAGAATTCTGATTATTACTTGGACTGGCCAATTTTTATTACTGAATTGAAACTGAGTTTAAAATTTAAAGGGACCACAGACTTCTATTACCCCCAAAGAAAGGATGATAAATGAAAATAATCATCAACTGGTATAGCACAGACACCATCCAATCAGACATTTGACTAATCAGCATTAGACAACCAATAGGGCCATCTGGAACATACTTGCCAAATGCCAGCCCTGCCTGGGAATAAGCAAAACGCTTACCTTCTCACCCTCCACCCACCAACCCCCGCCTCAACATTTTCATCCATTGTTTGAAGAACTACGACGTATCAACCTTGAGCAGATTTAAAAGAAGAAAAAATTTATATACAATAACAGACCATCAAATATATTAATAGGAAGCAAAAATTAATAGAATTAAAGGGATAAATAGACATCTCTATAATACTGGTTGGAGACTTCAATACCCAACTCTCAATAATGGATAGAACAACCAGACAGAAGATAAGTAAGGAAATAGAGGACTTCAACAACACAAAAAGCCCATGAGATCTAACAGGCATATACAACACACTCTACCCAACAATAGCAACACATTTCTCTCAAGTGCACATGGGACATTCTCTGGGACAGACCATGTTTTAGGTCACAATTTAAGTCTCAATAGATTTTAAAATACAGATATTATTCAAAGTATTTTACCGACCACAACGGGATCAAGTCAGAAATTAAAAACAACAGGAAAGTTCACATAATTGTAGAAATTAATCAACACAATCTTTAAAAACTAATGGGTCACAGAATATATCACAGGGAAATTAGAAAATGCTTAGAGATGAAGGAAAATGAAAACACAACATGCCAAAACGTAATGGGATTCAGTGAAATCAGTGCTAATGAGGAAATCTGTAAGTATAAATACATTAAAAAATAAGAAAGAGGGCCGGCCCGGTGGCTCAGGTGGTTAGAGCGCCGTGCTCCTAACGCCAAGGTCACCGGTTACTGCCTCAGCCAGGGGGGAGCGCAAGGCTCATAACACCAGCATGGGCCAGGGAGCTGTGTCTTACACAACTAGACTGAGAAACAATGGCTTGAACCTGAGTTGGGGGTGGGGAGGCAGAAGAAGGGGGGAAAAATAAGAAAGATCTCAAAACAACCTAATTTTACTACGTAAGGAACTAGAAAAGGATACCTGGGAGGTATCCTGACCAAGGGAACTCAGCTAAGTTGTACCCAGACTCCTGACCTACAGAAAGTGGGATAATAAATGTTTGTGTTTTAAGCTACTTAGTTTTGGGATAATTTGTTACTCATAAATAAATAAGTAATATAGCTGTTACTATATAAAAATGGTTTAATACTGACTATACTATTTTATAATCTGTTTTTTTCACTTGGCAACATATTCTTTTTTTTTTTTTTTTTTTAGATTTTTATTACGGAAGGGGAACAGGACTTAATTGGTGAACAGTGTGTACTTCCAGGACTTTTTTCCAAGTCAAGTTGTCCTTTCAATCTTAGTTGTGGAGGGTGCCATTCAGCTTCAAGTTGTCCTTTTCAGTCTCAGTTGTGGAGAGCGCAGCTTAGCTCCAGGTCCAGTTGCCATTGCTAGTTGTAGGGGGCACAGCCCACCATCCCTTGCGGGAGTCGAAACCAGCAACCTTGTGGTTAAGAGGACAGGCTCCAACCAACTGAGCCAACAGGGAGCTTAGCGGCAGCTCAGCTCAAGGTGCCATGTTCAATTTTTTTAGTTGCAGGGGGCGCTGCCCACCATCCCTTGCAGGAGTCGAGGAATTGAACTGGCAACCTTGTGGTTGAGAGCCCACTGGCCCATGTGGGAATCGAACCGACAGCCTTTGGAGTTAGGAGCATGGAGCTCTAACCGCCTAAGCCGCCGGGCTGGCTGCACTTGGCAACATATTCTGACATTTATCCATAACAAAACATACTTTTCTTAAAAAGCCTTGATTTTTAAAAGCCATAATGTAGATGCATGATTTAGCTATGTGGGACCATGCCTTTTCTATACATGCATTTATTTAACCAATTTATAACGCTGATTGAATAAGCTGCATACATTCATTCAAAAGAATGGATTGGCATGAGGGCAGCCATAATGGGATTTTCTACTGGGCTTGTACGAAGGAAAGCCCCTGTGAACAGAGCCTATAACTCTTATGTGTCCTATCCTTGAAAAGAAAGGAAGAAAGGAAAGGCTGAGGTGTTAGTTTTGCCAAGGTCTTACCAGGTAGGGCTGCCCAAGAGAAGACCCTGTGCCACAGTATTTGGTGGCACTTGTGATCCCCTTATGTGCTCAGGGCTGTTCCAGGATCCTTCTGATAGATATGGCTGTCACAGGACTATTAGACACCTCAGTTGATCTCCATTTCATTTCTACTAGTATTTAGGGGCATCTCAGCATATACATTCCCTCCGACATCAGGCAAGAGAGGCCCTTGCTCTGGGCCCCACAATTTAGATGACCCCAATCACAACCACACATAAAATAAATTTATTGAATAAGAGATTTTAAATGAATTATCAAAGTCAAATTATAAAAAATAATTGTTAAGAATGAAAACACAACCAGGCAATTATCATCTTTTCTCAAAATGAATGACTACAGGACTGGAAACCAGAATATCTAAATAAACCTAATTCTGCCAGTCATAGGAGTTGAGTGACTGGCCACGTGGGTTGCTGTGCATGACAAGAACACAGGGGCACTTCCGGCACTCAGTGCTGGCACGTCACAGTCCTCAATGTCCATTCATGGCTGGGAGATGTTCAGGCCCTGGGAGACGCTTCTCCACATCTCTTACCCCATGACCTTGAAACAAAGGGTAACTAACTATCCAAATGACATAAAGGTTTGTGGTTCATTTTGTGCTTATGAATATAAATTTGACCAGGAAGGACGATAGAACGTCTCTTATTTAAATGTGTGTTAGTTTGTCCCATGTAAATATTTAGACATATATGTGGGTCTCCATTCGTCATCTCCCTTTGTGCCCTTGTCCCAGGCCCCACAAATGTCAGGGACAAGCCTCAGCCAGTGTAATGGTATGTTGAAAAAGAAGATCCCTCTTTATCTTGCTGCTTCTTTTTTTTTCAATTTATTTATTTATTGTGTTTAAAATACACCTAATGTGAAGTTTACCAGTGTAACCATTTTTAAGTGTACAGTTCAGTGATTAAGTTCATTCATATTGTTGTGTAACCATAACCACCATCCATCTAAAGAACACTTCTTGCAAAATTGAAACTCTATGCACATTAAACAATTCCTCCCCATTCCTCCCTGCCCCCAACCCCAGGTAACCACTATTCTATTTTCTGTCTCTATAAGTCTGACTACTCAAGGAACTTCATATAAGTGGAATCATACAGTATTTATCTTTTAATGATTGGCTTATTTCACTTAGCATAATGTTCTCAAGTTTCATCCATGTTGTAGCAGATGTCAAAATTTCCTTCCTTTTTAAGGCTGAATAATATTCCATTGTAGATAATATACCACATTTTGCTTATCCATTCATTTGTTAATGGACACTTGGGTTGCTTCCATGTTTTAGCTATTCTTAATAATGCTGCTAGGTACATGGGTATAACAAATATCTGTTCAAGACCCCACTTTAAATTCTTTTGGGTATACACCCAAAGTGGAATTGCTGGATCATATGGTAATTCTATTTTTAATGTTTAGGAACCACCATAATGTTTTCCACAGTGGCTATATCAATTTACAGTCCCATCAACAGTGCATATGGTTCTGATTTCTTCACATCCTTGCCGACACTTGTTATTTTCTATTTTTTAAATAGTAGCCATTCCAATGGGTATGAGGTGGTAGGTATCTCATTGTGGTTTTGACTTGCATTTCCCTAATGATTTGTGATGTTGAGCATCTTTTCATCTGCTTATTGGCCATTTGTATTCTTCTTTGGAGAAATGTCTATTCAAGTCCTTTGCCCATTTTTGAATTAGGTGGCTTGGGTTTTTGTTGTTGTTGCTTAGAATTAGAGTTATGTATTTATTCTGGATATTAATCCCGTGTCAGATATATAATTTCTAAATGTTTTCTCCCATTCCATAGGTTACCTTTTCATTCTGTTGATAGTATCCTTTGATGCATAAACGATTTTAGTTTCCATGAAGTTACAATTTGCGTATTTTTTTCTTTTGTTGTCTGTGGCTTTGGTGTCATAATCCAACAAATCATTGCCAAATCTAATGTGGTGAAGCTTTTGTTCCAAGGTTTTTCTTCTAAGAGCTTTAGCTCTTACATTTAGGTCTTTGATCCATTTGAGGTTCTTTTTGTATATGGTTTAAGATGAGAGTACAACTTCATTCTTTTGCATGTGGATATCCAGTTTTCCCAGAATCATTTGTTGAAGATTGTCCTTTCTCCATTGAATGGTCTTGGCACTTTTGTCAAAAATCATTTGATCATATATGTGAGGGTTTTTGGGGGGACTCTCTATTCTATTCCATTGATCTGAATATCTATCTTTATACCAGTATCACATTGTTTTTTTGTTTGTTTATTTGTTTCAGAAGTTAATACACATATTTATTTATTTTTTTAACTTTTATTTTTATTTTAAGTGTGTGTTTCCAGGACCCATCAGCTCCACGCCAAGTAGTTGTTTCAATCTAGTTGTGGAGGGCGCGGCTCACATGGACCCATGCAGGGATTGAACCGGCAACCCTGGTGTTACAAGCATCGCTCTCTAACCAACTGAGCTAACCGGCCACCCCCAGTATCACATTGCTTTGATTACTGTAGTTCTGTAATAAGTTTTGAAGCATGAGACCTTCAATCTTGTTCTGTTTTCAAGATTGTTCTGGCTATTACGGGTCCATAGCATCCCATCACGTTTGCTACATTCTGTTTGTTGGAAGTTAGTTGTGTTGAGTCCAAACCACAATCAAGAAGAGATTACACAGGGGTGGCTGGTTAGCTCAGTTGGTTAGGGTGTGGTGCTGATAATACCAAGGTTGCTGGTTTGATCCCCACATGGACCACTGTGAGCTGCACCTCCTTAAAAAAAAAAAAAAGAAGAAGAAGAGATTACACAAAAGGTGTGAATGCCAGGAAGCAGGGATTACAGAGAGTCATTTTATGGGCTGCCTCCCACAATCACTAACACTTATTGAGGACTCAATGTGGTAAGCAATATGTATATATGCTCATTTATTCCTGACAACCCTGGGAATCTGTAACTAATATTTTATTTATTTATTTTTTAAATGGTTTCTTTCTTTTTTTTTTTTTAATTGGGGAATATTGGGGAACAGTGTGTTTTTCCAGGGCCCATCAGCTCCAAGTCGTTGTCCTTCAGTCTAGTTGTGGAGGGCGCAGCTCAGCTCCACGTCCAGTCGCCATTTGCAATCTTAGTTGCAGGGGACGCAGCCCACCATCCTGTGCGGGAATTGAACCGGCAACCTTGTTGTTGAGGGCTCGCGCTCTAACCACCTGAGCCATCCGGCTGCCCCCTGTAAGTATAATTATACCTAGTTTGTAATAGAGGGAATTGCAGTTAGAGGAGATTAAACTATTTACTGATGGCTCCACAACTACAAAATGATGGAGCTGGAATTCGCGCTCAGCTTGTCCAGTTCCAAAGCTGTGTTTTTACCCGTTGTACTATCCATGCACACTTGGCTGCTTGAATATATCAGATGAATGTGAAATGTTATTGATTATAATTTAGAGCTTAGATTTATGATTGGCGACAGTCTCAGATGACTGTTCATGAACAGAACAAGGAGCTCTTTCAGCTGTATTTAGCCCCGGTCAAATGAATTTGAGAAATCCTTCTGTTTTGGTTCAATGTCAGCTTGTTATGGAAGTTTGCTACTCACTGTGGAAAAGGAAAGACAAACCCACTAACACAAACTTGTTGAAGAATTTCCCTTCTTACTACCCTGAAAACTATTTCGATTCTCCAGGCTTCTATAAGAAGGACCTCAGCTTAAGGGAAGCTTCTGGACCTAATTTCATGGGTAGCTGCCTCATGACATCAAATTTCTCTAGAATTTCCCCAGAGTTTCTGGGTCAGTTCACACACAACAGAACTTTGTGAAAATAAGTTTCCACAGAACCCCTTGGCCTGAGTGAGTTCTGCTTTCGAATAACTTCACCTGCACCTCCTCCTCAGTCAGATTCTGCCCCTTTTGATGGAAGGCCTCCCTCCCACCCTGAGGAATGTTTCAGGGAGCTCTGATGGAGTCATAAAGATTCTGCTTCACTTTTTCTCCTTCTTTTGTTACCACATCTGCAAACTCGCAGAAAGAAAATGTTGGGTTGAGTTTTCAAGCCCAGGATGGAAAGCTTGGTTTAGAAGTGTTTCGGGAGTGTTGAGAATGTTTTCAAACGTTTGTTGTTGTTGTGTTTTTAACTTTTATTTATTGAAATGTGTTTTACCAGGACCCATCAGCTCCAAGTCAAGTAGTTGTTTCAATGTGGTTATGGAGGGCACAGCTCACAGTGGCCCATGTGGGGATCGAACCAGCAACCCTGTTAAGAACACCGCGCTCTAACCAACTGAGCTAACAGGCCGCCCCTCAAACATATTTTTAAAAGGTGTTCTTGTTTTCATTACATTTTTATTGAGCAGATATAATTGTCTTAGTCCTTCAGCTTCAAAGGGGAACCCACTCCATCCACATTTTTTTTTTCTCGGAGCCGCCATTCAGTCGTTGGAGCTGGGTTGGGTGCTGTGTGGGTAGAGGTGAAATGAGACGTGGGGCTTGCCTTTAGGGAGTTTTGACAGGAGATCCAGAAACACAAGCAACTGTGTACACTGTAATGCAGAACAAGCAAGTGCCACAAGGCAGCTGCAGATCACTATAAAAAGGTGTCCCCACCTTTGCACACAGCACTACTGTGGTTTGCAGAAGCTCTTTCACTTACTTTCACAAGCTCTCCTTCAGTTTCTCCCCACCCTGCTGGGCCAGCACCATGATAAGGGCACAAGCTCTGGAGCTCGACAGCCTGGTTTTGAATCACAGCCCTGCCACTCCCATTGTGCCCAGCCTTGGGCCAGTTAATTAAGATCTCTGGGTCAGTTTCCTCATTGGTAAAGAAATAATATTCTGTCTCATTGGGGCGTCATGAGGATTGAGTGAAGTTTAAAGGGCTTATCATACAGAGCATTTAATAAATGTTGGCAGTTGCAGGATTTCTGTTTTATAAATGAGGAGGCTGAGGTTTAGCTGGTCAAACTGATTTGCCCAGAATTATTCAGCGAGTAGGTGGTGGGCAGGGCTTGAACCCAAGACTCCAAGTCCAATGCTTTTTCTGTTGCTCAACAGCCTGAAAACTGTGGGAGTTCAGAAGGGGCTGGGCAAGAGGTGGGGGCGAGGAGTGGGGGGTGGCAATCCAGGGAGGTTTCCTAAGACAGTGGAGAATGGAAATTGTTCTTGGGCTTCAGTGTCTGAAAGCCTTCATGTAAAGATTATTTCCAACCGCAACCCAATCTGATGGTGTTTTCTCTTAGATACATTAGTGCATTTTCTCTCTTCATGCAGCACAGTCAAGCACTTTTAATGGCTCTTTCCTCCGTGTTTTCAAACAGACCCTGCAAACTTCTGTGATGCACCTCACTGGAAGGTATTTGAGTTACCTGCTGTTCCAGTTACTGTCGCGATGCAATTGATCACCTAAAAACGTAGTGGTTTAAAACAACAGCAATCATTTTACTGTCTGTCAAGTTTTCTGTAGGTCAGGAATTCAGGAAGGACCGGCTGAGTGGTCTGACGGGGTCTCCCACGTGGTTGCTGGTGGTGGATGATGGATGGAGCTGAAACAGCTGGGAGCTGGCTGGGTGTCTCTCTGTCTTGGTGTCTCTCCCAGCCTCTCCCTGTGGTCTCGCCATGGGCGAGTTTGGGCCTCCTCACAGCGTGGCAACCTTAGGGCAGTCAGATTCCTTACGTGGTAACTGAGAACTTCAAGAGCAAGTATGCCTACCTTCAAAGGTCACATAGCATCACTTCTAACATACTCTTTTGGTTGAAATAATCACAAAAGTCTTCTTAATTTCGAGGGGAAGGTGACATAGACCTCCCCTCTCAATAGAAGAAGTCATAAGGATCAGAGATTTTATTGAAGTCCTATTTGGAAAATACAATCTGCCAGACTTGCTTTTTTTGTGTCTGCCTTCCCTGCTGGAACACTCATTCATTCATTCACTCATGCATGCATTTGTTCACTCATCAAACATTTGTTGAATGGTTACTATGTTCCAAGCACTAAGCTAGGCTTTTATATATATATTACTTCACCTAATTTCATATCAACCCTTTGAAGTAAATGCATTATCTCCATTTAATAAGTGAGGAAACTAAGACTCAAAATGGGGCAGTGATTTCCCAAAGTCACCTATAGGGTTAGAGAAGCCATGATTTGAACCCAAAACTGCCCAGTCCAGCACCTATGCCATTCCTTACAACAAGCTGCATTCCCAGCTTCCATATAACCTGGGCCTTTCGGTCTGCACCTTGGCAAACCTCCTTGCCCCCCATTTCCCCAAGGCAGGTCAGTGGCTGGGGAAAGGAATAAGGGATGCTGTCTGAGGCCAGTGGGAAGGAACTTCAAGTCCTGAGCCAACCATGGGGCTTCCATTTGTGGTCCCAGAGGTTCCGGCCATACAGCACAAGGTTGGAATTCATGCCCATGTGGACTCACCTGTTTCACACATGGCGAATAGGGTTCATTTTGATGTCAACTCCAGTGGACAGTGGCAGCCTGGAGTGCTGTACTGAGAAGGATTATGAGCAACATTTGGGCTCAGCAGGAATAAAGGCCTCGATTGACTAGTCGTATCTACCAAAGGCAGGAAACCAGAGCGTCAGCACTCAGCCCTTGTACCCATCTGTCGTGCGGGGCGTCCGGCGGGGTCTCTGCTCCCACTCCCCACACAAGAACGCAGGATATGGCTAGGCCAAAAAGGAACACCCACGGAGCCATAGGTAGGGAAATCATACCACTATGGTCTCACTGGGTTTACACGATGTGCGACCTGCTGTCCGCTTTGCTGCCAACCGACCGACTCTCCTCCACTCTCCTCCACTCTCCTTCAGTCTCCTCCTCTCTCCTCCTCTCTCCTCGACTTCCCTCCGTAGCCGCGGCAGTTATATTAGTGGCCAATGGCTCAATGGTTACAGCTGACGGCCAACCAGCCACAGCTGATGGCCATCTACTACCTGAGCCAGCACCTTTCCACATGAGGCCGAGAGCCTGGAAACTGCTTTCTGGGGCTCTGTCCCCACACCATCTTCACCATCTTACGTTGGACCATCTTTCAGATGGGCGAGTACTAGAATGCAAACACCATGAGGTCAAGGGTTTTGCTGTTTTGTTCACTGCTATACCCCCAGCACCTAGAACAGTGCCCAACAGGAATTAGGATCTCAATAAACATTTGTTAAATGGATGAGCTAGTTATGGAATCGATGGTCAAATGGATTGACTCCAAGGGTATCATGGTCCTGGGTTTGAATTTCAGCCCTGCCTCTTGCTGGCTGGATAACATTGGGTAAATTCCTTTATTTAATCTCTCTGAGGCTCAGCTACTTTATCCATTCATTTATTCATTCAACAAATATTAACACATAGTATGTACCGAACACTGTTCTAGGCACCGGGGGTGTAGAAGTGACCAAAACAGAAATAGGTCCCTGCCCTTATGGTGCTTATATTTTAGGGAGGAGAAACAGATGAGTGAATAAATAAGTGAAATATATAGTGGGTGCCAGATGATAAGGCTTTGAAGAAACATAAAGCGAGTTAGGGGACAGGAAATTCTGGGGTGAGGTCGGAGGAGATTTGCCTTGGCTTGTAGGACCATGTAGAGATTAGAGTCCAGAGCACAAAGAATGGTAGACCTGGTCTTACCGAAAGCACCTGGAGCTCTTTCTACCTCCTTCCTAGGGAATACCATGTTATATTTCCATATGTAATATAATATGGATATATATACTCCTATTGCTAAGTGTTGGGAGGCTTAAATGAGAAAATAGTTGTGAAAATTTTAGCTCTGTGCCTGGCAGACAGTGAAGGCTCAATACGTGGAAGTTGTTATAATTTTCCTTTCATTTATTCAATGGACATTTACTAAGTACCTACAGAAAGTCAGAGCTGGACGGTCCAGCCCATCCTTTAATTTTACAGAGACATCTAAGGCTCGGACTTGTTCAAGATCACACAGGCAGCATTAGGCAGAGCAGCACTAGAACCTGGTCCCTGATCCGATCGTGCCTCCACCGTTGCTTCCTCGTCTGTCCGGGTATTCCCCATAACCTCTTGCTTGTTGACTGTTTCCTGTGTCTTCTCATGGGTCCTGTAAGCTAGTGTTAAACAAAAAAATTATTCATGACAATTGTTAAAGATGGTAAGAAACACTTTATATAAGAGGGGCCATCATGATAGGTGGAGGGACCATTGCAGTGGGGTTTTGCAGTGAGAGAGAGATTGGACTCAATTCCAAATACAGCACGGGCAAGTGGGAATTGATAGCCAAACAGCAGGGTGGAAGTCAGAGGATGGAAAATTACTAAGAGGAAACATCAAGAGTAAGGGGAATTCTGGCTAAACTGACCTAACAGGATTCTTGCTGAAGGCAGGTCATGATGGGCAGACATCAGCTGTGGGAGGTGGGGAAATGAGGAGCCTGATTTGATATAGAGGGTAGTTAGATATCAAAGATGGGGGCTTCTGGCTAAACCAACCTAGCAGGATTCTTGCTACAACTGGACAATGCAGAGAAAAACAAGGAAATCCAAAAGTTGAAGCCTAATTGAAAAGCTCAGTGCAGCCTGAGTAGAGTTTGGTCAAGGAGAAACTCTCTGTCGTCATTCAGTCTATGATTTAAAACTGTGAAATAGGGGACGTAATGTACAGCACAGGGAATATAGTCAATAATATCGAAATAACTTTGTATGGTGACAGAGGTTACCAGACGTTGCATGATCAGTCATGAGGTCTATAAATGTTGAATTACTATGTTATACACCTGAAACTAATATAATATTGTATGTCAAGTATACTTTAATTAAAATAAATAAAACCATGCAATATAGTTCAGTCAACTTTTCTTTCCTGAAAGGTTCAAGATAAACCTCTCCACAGCTTCTCTTGAGCCAACTCTGGGTCAGGCGTGTCCAGCCAGTTGGACATTTTGGTATCTGCCCAGAGTGGAAACTGCAGCTGCTGACCCAACCCCCCAGGATTACTCAATCATGGGGAATCCAGCTAGTCAGGCAGCAGGAAGGGCCTCCCTCTGACCCAGTTCCCTGGACACCCTCTCCTCTTTGTTTAGAGGATCATTTTTCCTGCCCTTCCCCTGCCTTTGGGCTCATTTTCTCCTCAGCCCTCATTCTTTGCCTTCCCTCCACTTCTCTGAATTCAATCCGTTGAGGAGTGGGTGGAGGGTTCGCCCCTCCCCCTCCCTCCAGGAGGCTTTCTTTCGGTGTTCGTGGTTCTCTGTGTCTCACTGATCACTCCAACTCAGCACTTGGCCCTCGAATGTGTCTTAAGTCTTTTTGATTCCCCCATAGTCCAAAGCACAGTTCTAGACACAAATAGACAAATGTTAAGACATGATTGTAATTCTTCTATTTTGATATTTGGATCTCTGGTATAATTCAAATTAATAAGTGTAATTTCACTTGGGACTTTTTGAAAGCTTTCTTTGGCTCTGCTTGCTGTACATTTACTATGCAGACCAGTTTCAAAGGTTCTGTTTACTTCGGGCCCAGTGCAGGCTCTGTGACTTGGGAGAGGTTTTGCATCTGTATGGGATCCACTCCCAGTTCCAACTTAAATCTACACCTTAAATCCACAAAACATATGCAAATGTTGGGATAACCAGCTTAACTGTATTTTCCCCCACCTCAACGGACAAAGCCAAACTCAATAGAAAATTCCACTATAGGCCGAAGCAATTTACAACCTGTTTAGAAAATGTAAAACTTAAAACCAAACAAAGACTCAACCAGTAGTTTGCAGTAGTTTCCAGCAGACTCTGCCCAGCTGACCCTTCTCTTACTTTACTAAATCTTCCTTCTTTATTTCTACCTGACTCATGAATTCTTTCACTGCCCTCCAGAGAGCAGACACAACAATAAATACCTACCAGATAGTTGACAGATATGGCCACTGAAGGGGAAAAAAAAAAGATTGAGAAGTGGGACTTGTGGCAAAGAAGGGAAGATTCCTGTAGAAGAAAGGATTTGGGTAGGCCTCGAAGGAGTCAAGATCAAACAGATAAGTAGGAGGAAGAGGGCCAGCATAACCAAAGATGTGGAGGCAGAAATATGCAAGCAGATTAGAATTCTAGGCCTTGACAGAAGGCCATCTAACAAGTGTTTTTCAAGTTTCAGTTTGTGACCTATTGATGGATGATAGAAATTATTTCTTTGGCTGCAAATAGCATTTCTTAAAAAAACGAAATAGAGTAGATTAGGAAAGAACAAAATAGGAGCATATCCATATAGTAAGGATTATTACTGTTAAATCAAATTGATGTTGCAATTTTATGTGTACTATGTAGGTTATAAATATATTGACTCATAAGGTAAAATGAATTTTTCATGGATTGAAGTAAAAAAAGAGAACCTCTTATCATTTGTTCATTTCACAGATGAGGGGAGTGGGGCTCAAAGCTAGGGCAGAACTGGGGACTGGACACTGATCTCCTGACTCCCAGTGCTCCTTCTGTACAAACCATCCCACGTTTCTGAGCTAAAGGAACAGATGGAACTCAGCTCTTAAACACTATGGCTCCTATTACTTTCACCATCCCAAGGACCCGCGTATTCATTCAACAAACACTTACTGAGGGCCTACCGTGGGTTGGGCATTTGTGCCAAGTACTGGGTTCAGATGGAGTTTACAACAGGAATGTAGGGTTTACTGCCTGACTTTTGTTTCTCTTGAATTAACTTTTAATTTTTTGTTCAGGTTGGGGATGTTAAAGAAAAAATATTTGTTAGGCACGGCCGGGGGAATGAGTTGTGGGAGACCAAGATTGGTCTGTTAGAATTTATTTGGCATGTTTGAGCTGCGGGACTTCAGGCTAGAGCAGAGGGAAAAGATCATAACCTCTCCGAACAAAGAGGGGTATGGAGTTTTATAGGAGGGGGTAAATGAGGCTGTTCCCCCTTCAATGCTTCAGGGGGGTTTTGTTGACAAAGAGTTTCAGGGCATGACCAAGCCCTCCAGCTCCACACCCTGGCCCCAGCTCACCTTCCAGACTGCCCAAGCCCGTTGATCACAGGCCCCTAGGAGATAAAGCAAGACAGGATCAAAACAAGACGGCTTTTAAGATAAGGTTTCTGCTCCTGGCCTAAATATGGCTTAACAGTATTCTGACGCTTGTCAAAACAGTAAGGAAGACTTTATTCAAGAAATTGCAATGGGAGAGAAAGGTATGGTTCAACTCTAGATACAGCAAAGACAGTTGGGGGTTTATAGCCAAAGAACAGGATGAAGGGGTCTGTGGATGGAAAATTACTGAGAAGAGACATCAACAACGGTAGAGAGATTCTTGCTAAACTAACCTAACAGGATTCCTGCTAAGGCAGGCCAAGGACTTAGACATCAAACGTGGAGGATGAGGACTTAATCAGGGGACGACTTAGCTGTGTTCTTTGCTAAGCCTGGCCTGGGCAGTCCTACGACAGAATCGAGGCCAAGTTCAAGGCCTAGCTGAAAAGGGCACAGAGAAACCCATCTACATTCCTGTTAGGGAGAGGATCTTTGTCAGTGAGTTTCTATATGTCTTATTTATCTTGTGTTTACACTTGTCCCTGATATTTATATGGGACTTTCAATTTTTTGCATTTAATTGCAGGTAGTATTGAGATAGGTTAGTTAGTATGTTGTTAGGTAAACAGGGAAGTCCCTGGTAGAATAAACAAAAGCAGCCATATCTTGGAACTCAGGGTTCTGGAATGACTCATTCGCTCCAGGGCAATGTATCATTCCTTTACAGATAAATGGGTTATTTCCTAAATCCCTTTAGGCTGGAGAAACAGCTAGTTTGATAGACAAAATCCATCAGAAGGCACCAACTCCCTTCCCCAAATATGCGAGAGAAAGTATAAAAGTAAGAGCCTTTTGCCTTAGCCAGTGGGCATCCCGGTTTTGGGTACCCCCTCTCGAAAGAGAGCTGTACTTTCACTTTAATAAAAATCTTTGTTGCTCTACGTCTCCTTCTGAGTCCGCGTTCTCATTCTTTAGGTATGTGAGACCAAGATCTCCCGTCACTAGAAACCAGAATCCTGTATCAGTATTAGTACAAGGGAAAACTGGGGTTCAGGAATTTAAGAAACTTGACCAAGCTGTTCAGATGCTTAACCACTATGCTGCGTTGCAATTCTCATGGCCAAAACCCAACTTGAAAATCCAAATCCAACCTTCTGCCACTGAACTGCCTGCCACAGTCCTGTTTTGGAGAGGGGATGTTATCTGTCTTTGCTTGCAGTGCCCAGTGGTGAAAGCCTAGGCTATATTCTTAAATGCTCTCAGGTCCCTCCCTGAACCTGGCAGGCTCAGATCTGCCCTCAGCCCCTGCCCACGATGTTATTTATAGATTCGATTGTTTACTGGAGCTGAGCTGTAAGACAAGGGCAAAGATCAGGTTGAAATAGCCATGTGCTTGGCCTGAGCACTGGAGCCCAAAGTTTGGCTCCAAACTCGGATTTTATTGATCAACTCTCTCATTTATCTCTTCAACTGGCCCTGTCCCACGGGCCCCATGAGCACTGTGGTGGCTAAAAAAAAAATAAAACATTTCCTCCCACCTTCTAAGTTCCTCTAGCTGGGCTAATAAATTAACAGAGACAGATTAGCAGAAGAAAAACCAATTTTAATACATGAGCGTGGGGGATTCACATAAGCATGAAAATTCCAAAGACAGTGAGGCCAAATTGGGTATATAAGACATTTGAGACAAAGGAGGAAAGAGGTGGAATGGGGGTATTAGATTCCAGAAATGAGAATTAGTGATTTACAAATACTTGAGGAAGAGGGTATCTAACTAACAGGCGCCTGCCTGAAGTTCTCTTATTTATCATACTTAATTCAAATTAGGCTAAGGCAGCATTCTAGGATTTCCTTCCTGAAGCAGCTTGCTCTGTCTGAATCTCTTGGGCAGGAAAGGTGGGGAGACCCACAGGTTCTTTCTGAGGTTTGTTTCTTAATAAACAGCTTAAAATCAATATCCCAAAAAGGCAGCTTCAGGGTGGCAAAATTTTGGTTCCCTTCAGTGACGTATTCACGTAAGGGACAAGAGAGCTGATTGGAAATGTGGACTATCAGACCCCCCTCCGACCCGCCGAATGAGCAGCTCTGTACTTGAACAAGCTCTCCTGGTGATTCTGAGGAAGGTACACTGACCGTCTCCAAGTTCCTCATTTCCAACTGAAGAAATTGAAAGCAGAAAAAGACAGTGCTGTCTGTGACGGAGGTGACACAGATTCTCTCCAAGCCAGAATCAAAACCTAGGTCTAGGCCAGTTCCAGTGACTGCGCTCCCACCACTGCACTACCCTGGGGTTTCTAGTGTTAGTTCACTCTAGTGTCAGGTTACATTCTGACAAGGAGAAAATTCTGAGGTGTCCTAAATTAAATTAAATTAAATTAAATTACAGCCGGCCAGAGAATGGAAGGAAGGGACAAGAAGTTAATCAGTTAACAACTGCAGGGCAAAACCCAACCAGACTGCTTGCACTCCTGAGCGTGTGTTGGAACTTTGAATGAACTTCCAGGTGGTTATTTCCGCGATTATCCAAGAGAGAATATTCTGCCAGATGCCACTGAACCCCAGGAGCCATTGCATCCTGCATATGCAAGAATGATGCATGAACTTTCCGGGCTGTTGCCCACAACTATTCCAAAGGGGCAGACACACTTCTTCCTTTCTGCAGATTCTGCGCCTATCCCGAAACTAGCCCTGCTTCCTTTTCTCCCAAACCCATGATCTTAAGCCAATGTAAATTCTTTCAAAACGACTTACAGATATCTTCCTCCCTACCACTTACTTGATGTATAAAAAATGCCCATCAACCCCAAGATGGTGGATATGGTGGCTTTCCACCCGGCACTGCTGCTGGTGCCTCAGGACCTGGTCCCTTTTTCTGGCTAGCAATAAGCCCTTTCTTTTAAAAAGACTTTCAGCTCTGGAAGTTAAGTTTTTTGTTTAACAACTCCCAGTAAGTGAATAAGAGTGTCTGTCTCATCACCGGCTTGCCGGCGTTGCTGTGGGTTTCTTGTTCGTTTTTGCTTAATTTGGTGATTCATCATGTTTTAATAAACATGCTGTGTGGAACCACCTAAAACAGGTGACCGTAGTAAAAAATTGTAAAGGTGCACAAATTCTCCTCCATATAAATATCACCACCAACATTTGCATGTAGTAAATTAAGATAAACAGTACGTCAGGTTTTTAAAATGCTTGCAGGAGCATTTCCTTTTCATCTTCCCAGGTTAATTCAAGTGCTAGTATCTATATTGGAAACTGATTCTTCTGAAGGGTTCAGATGGCCCCGACATTACAAAGGCTGCTTCCCAGGGGTCTGATAGGAAAGATATCACCCAGGAATGTTCCTCCTTCAACCAGGCCCTAAATATGGCCAAGCTCTGGGCCCAGCATGGAGTAGACGCATCCAGTAGATGGCAGTGTTTCACAGGATAAGGCCTGGTGAGGCCCGCTGACCAGGAGGAACTGAGAAAACCAGCTCCTGGACCTTCCCTTACAAATGAACCTAGCCCTCCCTGAGGAAAAAGAGAGCAGACTTCCTGTGTGGGTCCCATCAGCCCTGCCCAGGGTACCCAGGGGAATTGGAGATCCTGGATCGACAGAACATGAAGGGCTCTTAATCCATAATCTTGTCCGGTGCTACCCGAGGTGTGTCCAAGGATCAATAGCATCATGGGAACTCGTTAAACATGCAGATTCTTAGGCCCCAACCATCTGGCAACCCTATCCACAGCAGACATTGGGCAATGTCTGAAGATGTCATAACCTGGAAGGTATTCTATTAACATCCATTGGGTAGAAATCAAGAATTCTGCAAAGCATCTGACAGTGCACGGAACACAGGTTAAATATTAATAGTGCTCAGGTCAAGAAAGGGCTCTAGACTGGCCCTTTCTAGACTGACCCTGGAATACTTCAATTAGAAACTTGGGGGGGAAAGGAGGCAGCAATCTGTGTTTTAACAAGCCTTCCTGTGATGCCAATGCATTTGGAAGTTCCAGAAGCACCTAGGATCTCCAACTTCCTCATTTTAAGAATAGGGAAATTGAGGCCACACAGAGGAGGGTGGGTAACTTATCACACAGCCAGGCAGTGGCAGAAGCAACACTAGAACCCAGATTCCCAGGGTTCTTTCCACCTTAGCCTTCAAATAGCTTCTTTCTTGTCTTCATTCATTCATTCGTTCATGCATACATGCATGCATGCATTCAGACTGTCATTACACACTTTGGGCTGCAATGGAGGGCCAGGCTTTGGGGCAGCTCACCCTTCTTCATGGTAGGACTTCCTTAAAGCCAGGGATCCAGGATTCAGTATTATGGAAGCATGTGCTGGATTTTTGCCAGCTCACCCCTGGTGTTCTCCAGTTCCGGAGCAGACAAAAATCTGATGTGGATTGCAGATGACCTCCGTTCCCCAGCTACCTCTTGTCTCCTTTTTTTCTTTCTTGGCACTACGGGCTCTCTGTCCCATTCCTTGCTGTCAACAACTTGTTCTTGGGAGAGGCACAAGAGGGAAAACTATCACTATGCCGTCCCCAAGGGCCTAATTGTCTAATTAAAGGCGCCCTCAGAATGGGGTTTGCTCTAAAAGGACCTGGGCCAGTCTAGAGCCCTTTCTCGACCTGAGCACTATTAATATTTAATAGTGTTCCGTGTTCCGTGCACTGTCGGATGCTTTGCAGAATTCTTGACTTCTACCCAATGGATGTTAATAGAATACCTTCCAAGTTATGACATCTTCAGACATTGCCAAATGTCTGCTGTGGGTAGGGTTGCCAGATAAAATATAAAATGTCCCGGGGTGTGTCCTTAAATTTAATCTCAGTTAAATTTCAATCTCAGATAAACAACAAATAAGTTTTTAGGATATTATATGCGTGTCTCAAATATCTCCATCCTACATTTTTACTTGCTGAATCTGGCAACTCTATTGTGGGGGCAAAATCTTCCTTCTTCTTCTTTTTTTAATTTTTCTTAAGGAGGGCACAGCTCACAGTGGCCTATGCGGGGATCGAACCGACAACATTGGTGTTGTTAGCACTGTGCTCTAACCAACTGAGCTAAACAGCCAACCCAAAGTCCCGCTTCTTGAGACTCACTGACCCAGATCTTTTGGGTTGTGGAGTGTGGGATCAATGAATGCAAAGATCTGATGAGGTAATCAAAGGCCATTAGCCTAGGAGGGCAGTAACTTTATCATACTCATTTTTGTATTCCCAGTAAAAAAAAAAAAAAAAAGTAGATTCTCATTAAATATCCTACTTGATAACAGGTGTGAAAACACTTTGAACTGTGTCAGGTACGATACCTGAGTATTCACTGAGCCCAGGACTCGGCATTAGGGACCCACACTCCCTGCCCTCAGGGAGCTGATGGTCCAGCAAACATAAACTGAAAATGGTGTTTCGTTTGACCCACATACCATTTTTTAAAGGTTGGACTTTGTGGTCTACATTTTAAAATTGGAAGCCATTAGGTAAAAGTCAGGATTTCTAGTATTTCTTGGGAAATGTGGCACATCTTCCAAATGCTTGGCACATCTGGCATTGGGCCTGCACTCCCAATGGCAAGGCTTGGCTACAGCTGAGAGATGCCCCTTTGGCTGGGTCATGTGTTCCCCCAGTCCCCACAGTTCCCACCACTCCTTAGTGCCCCATGCCAGCATCCTTCCCCTATTTATGTCACCTGCCCAGCACCTGTAGGCATTTGGGTTTCAAAGCTCTGGTCTGGTGGGGAAGAGCATTGGAATAGAATGTCCTTTCATATGATCTATGGATGGCTGGTGTATTATCCCCATTTTACTGATGAAGAAATTAAGGTTTAGGGAACTTAAGTGAATTGCTCAAGGGCATTACAAACAGGCTGGATTAGAACCCAAGTCCCTTGACTCCAGGGCCTCTACCCAAGCCCCACTCTCAGAGTTCCTTATGAGAAACAGCTCAACTGCAGGGGCAAGAACCTGGTGGCAGTGGAGACCCAGAGGGGAAGTGGTGACGGGGACGGAAGGCCAGACCTCCCCACGCTCACCCATCTGTGATGTGAGAAAGAGCAAGAGCCACAGAAAGCTGGTTTGGGGACAACAGCTAACAGGAGCTCTGATTGGGACCCAGAGCCAGGTCTTAGACACACAACCACCAGGATTCCTCACCGCCCCACAGAACAGAAGGGAGCTCAGCCACAGACCACTGTAAGTAGAGTTTTCATTGTTTAATTTTGGGCTTCTTCCTCATTCCAGAAAACCTGTGTTCTTTCCTTCCTCCTTGCCTCCTGAGATGTAAGAAGCTGGGTGGGCCTGCCTGGGGTGGGGGATTGATGTCATCTGAAGACTCCTAAGGTTTCTGAAGACCAGCCGCAGGAAGACTTAGAGCTGGTGTGGTCTTTGCCCTTGGACATGACAAGAATTGTGTCCACCAAGATCAGAACAGAAGGTGATAATCACTAACACAGATGCCAGGCACTGGCACTGCCAGGCACTGCTCTCCGGGCTTTGCGTGGTTTAATTTACTGAATCCTCACAACAACTGTATACAGTAAGTACTATTATTATTCTCCCCTTACAGAGGGTGATAAGCAACTTTCCTGAAGTCACACGGGCATGACATGACAGTGCTGCGCTTGAACTTAGGTGCTGTGGCTCCACGGCCCACTCTTTAACCACTGGACACTCCTGCCTTACAAGGTGCAGGCTTACGTAGCAGATGGTGGGACAGGAAAGAATCCCAAAATACTAGGGCTAGAAGAGGACTTAGAGATCGTCTGGTGAGGCCAAGTGTCCTTGTTTTATAGATGGGGAAACAGAGGCACAGAAAGAAACAGCTTGCCCGGTTGGGGCCGTTCAGAAGTGCAGCGTAGTCCAGTACACACAAGACCCAGGAGGCCAGGGATCCGCGTCTGTGGGGGTTCCACTCAGCGGAACAGTGGTGTTTATGAGTGTGCGCTGGGACCAGTGCCCCCGGGGTGAATCCCAGCCCTGACTCTGAAACTCTATGGCCTCAGGCAAATCAGTCCACTTCTCTCCCACTTAGCTTCTTCTTCTGAGAAGTTCAGCCTGAGACCGTCACTCGCAGGCTCGTGGTGCGGGTGGGTTGGATGGTGCTCGGGCCGGGATGAGGACCTGCCCTGGGCTCGGGATGTCTGTAGTGGAGGTTTTGCTCTTCACCCCATCTGTTCTTGCTGTGGATTAGAAATGAGGAGAAATGAGACTGTGGCTGTTTTTGTTTTTCCTTGAATGGGTAACATGTAGATACCTTGAGGGCATGGAGGGCAGGACTGAGGAGAGGAGGGGCTAGGGAGGAATTTGGGGGGCCCTGGGAGGTGGTGCCCGCATGATCTCGGCCTCAGCTCTGTAACCATCTTGCGGCTCTCCTGAAGGTGGCCTCTAGCCTTCCTTGGGCCCCAGCATCAATTTCTACCAATAAAGTGCATCCTTTACCCTTTGGCCTGGTAAGGCCATTAAGGTGGGTAAGATAGGCAAACTGGCAGCCCAGCTTGGCTGAGCACAGCCCTCCAGTACCAGTCTCTTTTCCTCCCTCCTCATCTTGTACCTGTTCATCTTACCGCCTGATCTCAGATGTGCACCAAATGTTCTTTTCTGCATTCTTATTACAGCACATTCAAGGAGCCCTCATCCTACCAGGCTGGTCAGTAAGTGAATCTCAGTGTGTATTGAGCTTCCCTGGCCCCTTCCAGCATCAAACACTGACTCAAAGGGTCACAAACAGAGCGTACAGTGCTGGAGGCCCCCTGGCCTTTGTGTCACCCTGGCTCCTCCTATGATAGATGCTCATTGGACAAGGGGCTTGGTCCCCTGAAGTCCAACCCTGTACACTTCCCTGGCATGCCTGGAGTCTAGATTCTCTGCCAAGACTCAAATCCACTGTGACTTAGATTCAACCTCCAGGGTGTGCCACCAGGCAACTTCCCCCAGAGGTGCTGCCATCTCCCCAAGGCACTTCCAGGAAACAGAGCCCAGGTCCCCAACACTCCAGGGACCCATGACCTCTAGTCCCTCTCCCATCTGGAGCCACTTCTCCTCTCTCCCTGCTTTTGGATCACAGATGCAGGCTCTTCTCTCCACACCCACCTGGGACACCAGCTTGATCTTCACGCTGAGCTCAGGTTTTCACAAAGGACAGGAAGAAAAGCTGTCTTCAGATGGCTTCTGCTTTCTACACCACCCCTGCAAAAAGTCCCTGAGCCAGGAGATACCAAGAGTGCTATTTGAAGGCAGACTGGCAGCCCTATCTTCCAGAGAAGGAAAACCAAGGCTCAAAGGCAATGGTGACTTGCGCAAGGTCCCATGGCCAAGAAATAGTGACACTAGTGGTGAGTCCAGCTCTGTGGGCTCCAAAGCTTGTGCTATTTATCAATCGTTGAATCCTGTGGAAGATCTAAGTTCCCTCACCGATTAGTCAGGTGACCTTGGGTGAGTCACATCACCTTTCTATACCTCAGTTTCTCCAACTCTAAAAATGAAGCTATAACAGCGTTACCAACCTGCCTCAAACGGTTGCTTCTTTATTTTCTTAAGTAAACATTTATCAAACACTCACTACACGCTAGAGTTCTACTAGCACTGAGACCTTACCTAGTTCAGTTCTCACAATGGCCAATGAGGGAGATGTTATCACCACCCCCATTGGAAAAGTGACAAATTGAAACTCACACAAGCTTAAGACCTTGCAAAAGGTCACACAGCTGGTGGTACATGGTACAAGCCAAGACTCAAGCCCAGGTGTGCCTGAATCTAGAACCATGCTATATTGTGAGACTCAAATAGCAGAACAGGTGTGACGGGTGTGGAAAGTGTCTTGTATGTGCTAAGGTGCAATGCAGCCTCTAGGAACAGTCAGCCCTCTCCCGGCATAGCTCAGGGACAGATAAACCACTCCCTCGTCCCTCTGTCTTCTGGGAGAGGAAGGGTCCGTAGAGCATGAGATATGTCCTTCCGCCACCCCCATGCCATGAAGACCCCACTTGCCAAAGACAGAAAATGGCAGAACAAGGGCAGATCAATGGGGTAGATCAGAAGGGAAAGAGCCCCCAGTATCATTAGAGCCAGGCATGGGAGGGATCCCTGAAAATGGAGAGGATGTTGGTGAGATTTTGAGGCAGAAGTAGGTTGGGTTTAGTGTGCTGTGGGTTTTGCTGTTCTCTCCTCCTTGACCTGCTCCCACCCCTACTGGGGAGGCCCCCAATCTTCCACTCACATTACAAGTTAGAGGCATCCCCTTTCACCAAAGCCCCCTCCTCTTCTCCCTGGGGGTTGGGGCCACCCCAAAGTTCCTCTTTGAGAACCACAGCTGTGTTCACTGTGTTGTCTCTGTCAGAATTCAATGAGTCCATCTTCTGTGCATCTCCATGGATCTCTTTGGGTCCTGGGGAATCTGATGGAGCTGAAGACAGGGATGGGAGTCTGCGGAGAACCAAGTGGGAACAAGATGCTTCTCTAGTCCTCACACCAGGCCCATCTTAATAATACTTGACAGATGAGGCCACTGAGGCTTAGACAAGCAGGTAAAAGGCAGAGACAAGAGTCAAGTTCAGGTCTGTCTTTCCATTACTTTGCACCAGCTTTCCCAACGGAGAGGAAGGTATTCCAGAAGGTTCACAAGAAGATCATGGCACCTGCTTCCATTTTTAAAAAAAATTAGTAAATAATTATTTTACTATTTAAAAGATATTTTTCGCAGTGTGAGAGTTTCTTAGGGTAAATGGAAGAATCAAAACACAGCAGTTAGGGTATTATGCTAAGTGAAATAAGTCAGACAAAGATAAACACTATATGATTTCACTTATATGTGTAATCTGAAAAAAAAACAAAGCAAATAAATAAAAAGAAACAGACCCATGGATATAGAGAACAAGCTCATGGTTGCGAAAGGGGAAGAGAGATAAGGGATGGGTGAAATAAAAATATGTATATTTATGTTAAGGGAAAAAAATTATGTATTTTAAAAAGCTATTGCAATGAGCTATTGCATGCCGACTTAAGATTAGTAATCCATTAAACTCTATGTATTAAACGCCTGCTGTGTACAAAGGTGGGATGATGGGTTCTGAGGGCATGGAGATGACAAGTCCCCCACCTGAGAAGGAGAAAAAACCAAACCCACAAAGCAGCAGTTAGTGGTGATCAAAGCAAGGATGATCTCATGACTCCCAACCACGGAAGTGGCTTTGGTTGATATATGATCTTATTCGTAATCTTATATTATTTAATTTATATCCTTAATGAACCAATAATGAAAGACAGGAAGCAAAAGGAACTCCGTCACACCCCCCCATTTACTCCTCACAACAGTCCTGAGTGAAGATACTTGCATTATTTCCATTTTACAGATGAGGACACTGAGGCTTGGGGGAGGTGAGTAATTTGCCCATGAGACCACAGATTTAACAAGGGGCAGGATCAGAACTCACAACTGTGACTCAGGGCTGCCTCTTCAACCTGTCTCTACCTATGTCTTTCTTATTCTCAGTTGCTCCTTCCCTGTTACCAACCTCTTCACAGAAGTAGGAGATAGAAATCCAGGTTACCTTGCAAGTTAGTGTACTGAAGGGATCAATACTGCTGGGTCTGATACCAAATCCCAGGCCAGAAATGGTCACATGCTTTTCTCTTCCCAGCCCCAGGACCAAAAGCCAAACAGACCCACAAATGCACATGAATTCATTCAATTATAAAGGGGTAGAAGGAGCGTGCCTGAGCACCATCACCTCCTCAGATGCCCACCCGTCTCGGGCCTCTCCTCATCTCTCCATGGCTTGAGTGCCCACACCAGGTTTAATCACCAGCTTCCATCCAACTGTCTCTGTGACCGTCCAGCCACTTTATCACCACTCACAGATCTTAGTGGCCCGAAGCCCCATGAGTCAGCCTCTGTGCTGGTGACAGTTTTCCTCCATTATAAATTGGGAGGAATACCAGTCCCCTTGTTGGCTTGTCGTGAAGAATATACGAGTTATCGTGTAAAGTGCGGAAAGTAGTGCCTGGATGCAGTATATGGTAAGCTCTCCCTCAGTGTTACTTGCTATTGTTCTCACCATCACCAGTGTGTTTCAAGAGCTGAGCCTCTAGGGTTCTTCACGTCATTGCCCCATCACTCCCACCTCTGCTCCCGGAACAAGCTGAATTCCACCCCTTACCCCCACTGCTGCAACCCTAGAAACAACCAGAATCAAGGTTAGGGCAAGAACCCCACCCTTTGGGATCTGGCCTCGCCAGGAAGAGTAGACCCACCTGGAGGGAAACCACAGGTGGTTCAGAATATCAGTCACATGGTTAACCCTTTCCTACTCTCTGCTATCTAGAGAAGCCACTGTGAAAAGTACTTGTTATTCAAAGGCCTCTCTGTCTCCCTGGTTATAATGCCTTGCTTGTCCTACAGAGAGCACTTCGTGGGCGGAAGGGGTGCCCACCAATTCCATGTGTAATTTTGACAATTGTAACACGTTCCCTAAATCCACCAGGACCACACAACTCCCAACGGCTGACAACCAAGCTTTAAGCGGTAGCAAGCTACCCCAAGGGTGAGGGCCATCTAGACACGGCTGTCGGTCATTTACACTTTAATATGACTGAGTTTACAAACTTTTCTGTAACAGGTTTTCTTTGAAAGAGGGATATAGGCCTTTTTGTTCCTATTACAAAGGTGAAAATAAAGTGCTGAGAATCAGAGGGCCCTGCCACCTACAAGTCACGTGACTTTGGGCAAATCCATCCATCTGAGACTCAGTTTTCTCATCTATAAGATAGTGAAAATAAGACAATCTACCTGCAAGGGCAGTTTGGAGGATAAAGGAGACAATGCAGGTTATAAGCCTCTTAGAATGCCTGCCACAAAGGAAGACTAGGGGACAGTGACAAACGCATTTTCTTCATATGCTTTAACCACAGTGACACACAGCAACAGGTTGAGTGCAGAAACAGATGAGAATCCAGCTGCCTGACAATTAAGAGATTTGACCCCAAAAAAGTTATTTTCATTAAAAATATGGTATTTCTATTAACATGTAATAGGCTTATTAAAGCTTTTTTTAAGTTGTGAGTTTTATTTTCTAACACAGTAAAAACTGATGGGTGTAACCTACATCCACGAAAGCTCTTTAAGCTTTCAAGATGGTAGAGAGGCTCTGAGAGCACAAAGTTTGACAACTGCTGTCTCAGATTTTCCTGAGCTGGCTTTCTCACGCCAGTTCTTTTGCAACCTGAGAAGACCCCACTCCCGCCCTGTATGGTTAATTGCACAACTTCCAAGTTGGAAGCACTTTGAAATCTCATCAAAAACCCCCTCTGCTGCAGAAGGACATACTGAGAAGGGGACTCTTTTTGTCTGAGATTACCCAGCTGTCAGTTCCACCCCAAACTGGAACCAGAATCCAGACTTCCGTCTCCTTGGTCCAGGGCTCTTGTCACTACTGCAGGCTGACAGGTTTTGATGTCTTTACCCCAGCCTGGCTAATAATCGATCAGGCTCCCCAGCATATTCAGCTTCCTGTTCATTCAACTCTAAAATCCTGAAAGGAAACAGGATCTTCTCCCCCTGCTCTCCTAACACTCTCTTCCCTCCTGCCTCTCACCTCCCTCCTGGACGCCCCCAACAGCCCAAAGCACAACAGAGATGACCTTGTCACTGTCATTCATTGCCAACTAGCAAAAAGTTGGGAAAGTGAGGAGAAAGCTATAATATGTATACATTATATCGTGTATGTGTGTGTCTGTGTATGTATACTGCCCTCAAGAGCTTATTGCATGGCGGGTACTGTAGTAAGCATGGTGCTATTCAATTAATTCTCGTGCCTCACCACCATCAATGAGATAAGTAGTGTTTGTTATTCCTATTTACAGATGAGGAAACTGAGGGAAAAAAGTGAGTGACTTTATCCCAGGGCACAGAGCTAACACTTGGCTGAGCCAGGACTAGAACTCAGGTCTGTCGGACTCCCAAGTCTACCGGCCTGCCTGGTACTTCCTTGTAGGTGGGAAGGTCAGGACTCCACCAGGCTGGTGGGGACAGGACGAAAATCTAGTCCAGCTAATGACAGTGATGGAGGCGTTACTGAGTGAAATTGATCAGAAGAGAGGCAAAGCCAAAAAGAGAGAGAAAAGAGATGTGATTTACCCTTGGGACTAAAGACAAAAGGTTGTCTGGATCCCTCATCCTCAAGTCCTGCCACTTGCTGTGGAATTTGGGCCAAGGGACTTGCCCTCTCTGAACCTGTTTGCTCAAGGAACATTACCTGCCTCAGATAATAGCCGTGAGCCTTCCCCCACTGTGCAAACTGGCAAGTGTGACATACATGCAGGCCTTATTAGCACATTCTCTAAAAGGGAAGTTGCATAGCGTATAAGGTAGTTGAAAAGAGGAAGGAGATATTTGAAATGACAACAAAACTGTCCTGTGAGCAGATTTCAGATCAGTCAGTTAATGTACCAAGTCTTTGTTTGGAGGTGGGGAGAGAAGAATATAGAACAACAGGACGGGGTCCTGGTCTTCAGAGGAGCAGAGCACACGTTCCCGGTGCCCCCAGCAAGTTTCTTCATCTTGGGGGCCCCAGTTTCCTCATCTATAAAAGATGGAAAATAATAATACAGTCTCACTGGCTTGTTTCTTTTTTTTAATGTTATTTAATTTTTTATTAAATTGGGGAACGTTGGGGAACAGTGTGTTTTTCCCAGGGCCCATCAGCTCCAAGTCGTTGTCCTTCAATCTAGTTGTGGAGGGCGCAGCTCAGCTCCAAGTCCAGTGGCCGTTTTTAATCTTAGTTGCAGGGGGCGCAGCCCACCATCCCATGTGGGAATTGAACTGGCAACCTTGTTGTTGAGAGCTCGCGCTCTAACCAACTGAGCCATCCGGCTGCTCCCCTCCTGGCTTGTTTTGAGGCTTGAATGAGATAACATGTAGTACAACGCCAAGCACTCATCGTCATTTTCCTCCAATCTTCTTTTCACGTGGCCATATTGGGGTGAGACAGAGTAAGTGACTTCTCCAGAGAACGAGGGCCAGAGCCAGGACTCACACCCTAAGTACCTGCTTCCTATCTCGGGACCCTTTTCTTTCCACACATCATGTGCACATTCTATAGTTCAATCAGACAGCCAAGCGACTGCTTAATTTGTTTTAGGTAATTATTTAATGTGCACATCAAGAATGCAGGGATTAGCTTCCTTAGTCACAGATGAAGAAACTGAGGCTCAGAGAGTTTGAGTAATTTGCCCCAGGGTCACACAGCCTACCAATAGCAGGACTGGGATTTGAATTCAGCAACATTTCATTCCAAAGCCTTGGCACCTAACCTTTCTACAATGGAAAGAGGCCTCAGAGACCATTTAACCCAATTCCTCCTGGAAGGGAGGCTGGAGATGATACAGACAGATAAGGACAGAAGGTTCAGGGAGAATGCGTATCCAGATAGCAGGTGGTGATCCCACAGACCTTTGGGTCGGGGGATGAATGCTAAGGGGACAGCAGGCTTGGGATGGAATCCTTCAGCTCCACAGGGCAAACTCATGGGGGCTGGGTTTGACTGGCAACCAAACAGACATTTGAGAGAGGAATTATAGAGGAGAAGTTAGTGACGATCTTTTGCCCCAATTTTATAAATTTTTTCCTGAAAGGACTGGAGGTGGCCTGTATTATGAATTAGGGCAATTGAAATAAAAGCAAAGCATTAAAAACCACTAAAAGGAGCAATAAATGAATCAGGAACCAACCTTGAATGACCTAGGCTTGCAGGCCAGCATTGCATTTAGCTCTGAGTTTTCTGGCAGCCGAGGGAAAAGGAAATACAGAATCCTGTCTAAAGAAACCTGCTTTTTTTCCCCAATACCTAGATATTTGTTCTTTCATTCATTCAATAAGTCAATTTTAAAATATTTAAGTGCCTACTTTATGCCAGCCAGGCCCTGTGCTCAAGTGCTGGACATCCTAGAAGGGTATATTAAAGAAATGGATTTGGGAAAAAACCCTTTGGCAGCTCTTTGCATCGCTCCCTTCTGACAGTTTTCATATTTTGCCTGGTATCAATAAACTTCTGCAACTTACATCACCAGAGAGATTTTAAGTTCCTTCCCCCAAGTGGTGTCCCACATCCCCTGCCAAATCCATTTTAGAAATGACTGTCCTGGTGATGTGTTTACAAGGTCAAAGAGCCTGGACAATTGCCAAACTTCTAGTTCACTTTCTGCTTTAGACCTGCTGTTATGGTTCCCTTCTCTTTCTGCAAGTCTGTTCCCTGGGTCAAGAGCTCACGGTCAGGGTTAGGGTGAATGAAGACAAACTGATGGGTACGGTCTTCCATGGGCTTGGGAATGAATGGGGAGTGGTGCCTCGGGGACCATCTAATTGCCTCACTTTTTGGGCTGAGTTGCATCTCCATAAGGGCTGCTTTGCTTAGCTCACGGCCCTCGTAAAAAGTTCTCCATCGAGAATCTACTGTGGGCTATTTTTCATGTGAAGGGCAATAGACTACAAAGATGTGTTCAGGGCCGGCCCGGTGGCTCAGGCGGTTGGAGCTCCATGCTCCTAACTCCGAAGGCTGCCAGTTCAATTCGCACATGGGCCAGTGGGCTCTCAATCACAAGGTTGCCAGTTCAACTCCTCGAGTCCCACAAGGGATGGTGGGCTCTGCCCCCTGCAACTAAGATTGAACACGGCACCTTGAGCTGAGCTGCCGCTGAGCTCCCCGATGGCTCAATTGGTTGGAGCGCATCCTCTCAACCATACAGTTGCCGGTTCGACTCCCGCAAGGGATGGTGGGCTGTGCCCCCTGCAACTAGTACCAGCAACTGGACCTGGAGCTGAGCTGCGCCCTCCACAACTAAGACTGAAAGGACAACAATTTGACTTGGGAAAAAAAAAAGAAGTCCTGGAAGTACACACTGTTCCCCAATAAAGTCCTGTTCCCCTTACCCAATTAAAAAAAAAAAAAAGATGTGTTTAGTCCCTGACCCAGACTCTGTCTAGTCTCAAAATTAGAAACGCACAGTCCAAGAAGCAACATGAGGAATGGAGAGGAATGAACACAAATAATAGAAGATACACAGTGATCCATGCATTAGGACTCAATGAGTTTCATCCACCTGGAGGGGTAAGAAGAAACCAGGGAATGCTTCCTGAGGGAGGTGGCTTTTGATATAGGACCTGAAAAACTAGGTAAGATTTGGGCAAAGGAACATAGCCTATAATCCCAAACTCCAGAAAACTTCCTTGCAATTGCAACCAAATCCTACCAAGCACAGAGGGGGACGAAGAAAAGAAGTGTAGAAGGAAGTCCCCATGACACCCTTCCCATGGCTAGACATAGCACCAAGAGTCCAGCCTGTTAGGAAGCAGGTCAAGAAGGTCCCCTTGGTCTATTAGTGATGGATTGTTCATACAGGTCAAACAGGTTTTTAAAAATGTGATGGCTTGGCCTTCATGGTGGTAAAGTGTCCGCTGAGAATGAGTAGAGATCTTTCTATCTGCCTCAGCTCTCATATGAAAGTCGGGCAAGGCTCAAGCACAGAAAGAACCCTGTAAACTAACTCTACTGAGAAGTTCCTGCCTTTCATTAGACATGCACTGTATGTCAGGCACAGCACCAGAAATCCAGTAAACTTCTATCATTTAATCTGCGCAACAATGTGATATGGGTAGTATTTCTCCCAGTTTACAGATGAATGAAACAGGCTCAGAGAGGTGAAGAAACTTCTCCAACGTCACACAGCGCATAAGGTACAGACCTGGATTTGAATCCAAAGAGGTCTGGTGGCAAAGCTTGTGCCACTGGGATCCAACATGGTGACTTTCCTGGAGGAGACCTAAGAAATCACCCAGTCAACCCACCTGCTTTAAAGATGAGAAAAGAAAGACCCAGAAAGGAGAAGGGACTTGCCCAAAGTCACTCAGTAGCAGAACAGGGACTGACAAACAGGCCTCCACACTCTCAGTGGTAGATAAAAATGATGGCCTCCGATCTCAGCTTCTCACTGCAGCTGTAGGAGTTATGCTCCTTCTCGCCTCACATGGTGCCCCCACCCCCAACCCATGCTTTTAGATTTTAAACACAGCAGTAACAGAGGAGCCACCTGTGAGGGTGACATTCTTTTACTTCACACTTTCACTTCAGGGCAGAAAAAGCCCCAGGCATAGCTTTTCCCAAGCAGTTTCCACAGCCCTGCAAGTTCCCTTCCCAGATACTCAGCCTGAGTCAGGGCCACAGGCTGTGGGCCCTGGACACCCAGGGCATCATAGGCATGCTCTCTGGGGAAAGTGTCAGGTGAGGCTTTGGCATTTTTCTTAGGTGGGGAAAGCACTTGGTTGGTTGGTTGGTTCTCTTTTAATCTTACATTTGTATGGTGTCAGGTCACAAAATGTGTTTGCATACCTCAGTGGCTCTTACTAGTTGGAACTCCACTGACATACTGAAAAAAAATAGGAACGCTTTCCACATAATAAGTGCACAGAAATAAAGTCTTGCACACGCTTTCAAAGGATTGCTACCCTATTACAGCCTACCCTTGGACCCGGTTAAAAAGCCATGGTGGAGATCAGCAGCGGATTTGGTTTTCCCAAGAAGAATGGGACAGGTATTTTCATTGTCATTTCACAAACAAGAACAGGGGCTCAGAAAGTTGAAGGGACTTGCCCAAAGTCACATGACCAGCCATGGGAGAGGTGGAACTACAGCCACCGTGGAGTGCAGTGAACAGCGTCTCTCTCTGTGCTGGGCATTAAGACAAGACTTTGCCCTGGATGAAGGTCCCATCTAGCAGCCAGATGTTCTGACTCCAAAAGGATTTCTGTCTGTCCAGAGGGAAGGCAGACCGGAGGGTGGTTTTCCTGTTGCTCTGTGCGTCCTGCTGTTGGCAAATGGTGCCTAGTTAGGACCTCCATGCAATTGTCTGCATTTTCTGCCCTGACCTAATGTGGACACTAACCACAGGCTGGTGGCCACCTCAGGCCTGGATGCAGCACAGATGTGGTCACCCCCACCCCAGGCATCTCTCTTCTAGGCTGGACTCTGCATGGGGTAAGCTATTCTCTAATGGGAGGGGGCTATTTTGTAAGGGAAATATGAGAAGGGAGTTGGGCGGCAGCAGGTGGGATGGGAGGAAGTTTCCAGAAGCTGCCGAGTGAGGATGTGGGAACTGAGAAAGGCTTACACTTTCAGTCACTCATTCGTGACCAGGGCTGAGAACTCAGGCTAGTATCATTTCCTGTCTCAGCTCAGGTGTGAATTTGGCAAAACTCAGCAAAGGCCCTATGTCTCAGGGAAATACCCCTTTCAGCTTCTCTAGGTGGGGTCATCTTGGTGCTTACAGCACAAGAGTTTTGTCTTGTGACTTTGGGAATGTGGAATCTAGTTCCTGCTCTGCCACTAATTTGTTGGGTGAGTGACCTTAGGCAAATGACATTCCTATCCTTGGACTGTTTTCTCAATGGTAAAATGATGGAGCTGGATTAAATAAGAGATTTTTCAACCTGTTTCTTGGAACCTGATGGACCTGGGCTGCCTTGAAGAGAGGGCATAGGTGACATGGACTCAGATTTTACCTGACTTATGAATAGGGGTTCTATCGATTGTAAAAAGTGTTCTGCTCTCTTAAATTTTTTTAAAATACTGGATTATAATAAAGGCTGCCATTTATTGAGCTGTTATGATGCACCAGACATATTATTCTTAACGCTGTGGAGTAGGTAAATTATCCCCATTTGAAGATGCTCTTAATAACAATAATAAGCACTTCTATATATTATATTAAGTTACTTAAATCCTCCTAAAAACCCATTTTACAGATGAGAAATGGGAAAATCGAGTCATGTCTTGCACAAGGCCCTCCCGGCTGGGATTTGAACCTACACAGTGTGCTCACCTCCCTCACATTATTACTTTGGTTTTACTCCATTTGAGACACCACCTTTCCACCCGAATGGGTCTCATTCATTATGCAGTTTTTGAGCACCTGCTATACAGCAGTCATTGTGCAAGACACTGAAGACCCAGAAATAACAAAGGCTCAGTCCCTGACCCTGAGCCCAGAAGGAAGGTGAGTCAGGGAAAGGAACCCTGGGGCAAAGGTACAAGAAAGCAGAACTACTTGGGGAATAGTGAGGCTTCCAGTTGAGCCAAACTGGGGCTGCCTGCAGTGGCTGCTGAGGAATTTGTCCTGACTGACAGCTCACTGGGGTGGGCTAGCTCTGTCCCAGAAAGATATAACATGAGCCACATGTCATTTAAGATTTTCTAGTAGCCACATTAAATAAATAAATATATTTTTTAAAAACAGGCAAAAATAAATGTTTATTTAGCCCAGCATACCCAAAATATTATCATTTCAACTTGCAATCCATATTAAAAAGTACCAACGAAGCTATTTTACATGCTTTTTCCATACTGTCTTTGAAATCTGGTGTGTATTTTACACTGAAGGCACATCAGTTCAGACGGGCCACATTTACAGTGCGGGTATAGACAACACTGGAGTCGGCTCCCAGTTCCCACACTTTAAGTTATTTACTCAGTTATTTAGTTATTTATTTAGTTACATACTAGGTCATCCTGGGCAAGTTCCAAACTAGGAATAACTACCCCCAGTGTCAAGATCTCTTCTAAATATATTTTATATATTAATTCACTTAATCCTCATGACATGAATTATCCATAAAGGTGGGTTACCATAATTTCCTTATCATTTTACAGATAAGGAAACTGAGCACAGGGAGTCAGAGAGTTCATCTGTCCTAAGCCCTTTTCTTCTATAAAATGAGCATAAACACGCCCTCCCTGGAGGTCCTTGTGAGGAGAGATTTGAAAATGCTGGGAAGGTCTCCTTACCCAGACCCACCAAGATGCCACTGCTCGGGAAGCCACAGACCTCTCTTGATCCCACTTCCTCTCCTTGAGAACTCTGGGCGAACAAGAAGTAGGGGGAGGAGAGTGAGGCACTCACTGTGGGTGCAAAATTTAAATGGGTGCCAAAAAATTATAACAAATCCTGTTCCGAGTGTAAATGAAATATTTAAGCTTTATAAAATAAGATTGCATTTTAATACACCTACTTTTCAATTTTTCAATAGTAACTACTACCGTGTTTTCATGTTTAATATTTTGAAAAAAATAGCCACTAAAGAATACATGGAAATAGCTACACAGAAGTGCGCATTTTTCCATTTGCCTCAGACAAGGCACTGCTTTCTAACCTAGTTGGGGGACGGGGTGGAGGGTTGGGGGGGTGGGTATCCTGCCCTCCTTCCTACTTCTCCAGAGCCTCTGCCACTGCCTGTAAGTTCTCTTCTCTTTATTTACTTCATAAATCCTCTAAATTCTCCTAAGGGATTAGACTTTGGGCTTAATATTGTGCTTTTAAGATTCATCCTTGTCGATACACATAGATTTAGTTCATTTTTACTGCTACCTGTATTTCTTTGGATATACTATAATTTATCCATTTTCCAGTTGATGGACATTTTTTTTCTTTCTATTTCAAAAACGCTGAAATGAATATTCTTGTGCATGCCTCCTCAGCCTTGCGTGTAAGGGTGCCTCGGGAGCACGTTCCCAGGAGTGGAATTGGTGCATCCAAGACCACGACACACTTTCAGTGTCACTAGATTTTGCCAAACTGCTCTCCAAAGTGTTTGTGCCAACTTATACTCCTGTCATGAGCTGAAAGTTCTCGTTGCTCCATACCTTCTCCAACACTCAATGCTGTCAGATTTAATTTTTGCCAATCGGATGGGAATGAAACTGGCATTTCTACAGATTCTGTGAAGGTTAAAAGTTAGACATCTTTTCAAAGGATTATTGACCATGTCTCTTTTGTGACTGATATTTTTCTTATTTGTGGGTTCTCTCCTTTTTTCTTAGTAGTCTTGCCTAAGGTTTGTCCATCTTATTACCTTTTAAAAAACTAGCTTCGTTCTTTGTCAATTCTTTCTGTTCTTTATTATTTTCCTGTGTCATTAATTTCTGCTCTTATTATTTCTGTCTTCTCCTTTTTTTTTTTTTTTTTTTTTAAAGATTTTATTAGGGAAGGAAAACAGGACTTTATTGGGGAACAGTGTGTACTTCTGGGACTTTTTTCCAAGTCAAGTTGTTGTCCTTTCAGTCTTAGTTGTGGAGGGCGCAGCTCAGCTCCAGGTCCAGTTGCCGTTGTTAATTGCAGGGGGCACAGCCCACCATCCCTTGCATGAGTCGAGGAGTCGAACAGGCAACCTTATGTTTGAGAGCCCGCGCTCCAACCAACTGAGCCGTCTGGCACTGGCCTATGTGGGAATCGAACCGGCAGCCTTCAGCATTAGGAGCACCAAACTCCAAATGCCTGAGCCACCGGGCCGCCCCTGTCTTCTGCTTTTTTTGCATTTATTCTGTTCGTTTTCTAATTTCATGAGTTGCATATTTAGCTCATTAGTGTTTTTTCTTTTCTAATATAAACATGTAGGGCTATACACTTCCCTTTCAGTACCACTCAGATTCATCCCACGAATTTTAATATATTACAATTCTAAGTATGTTTTCTAATTTCCTTTGTGATTTTTTTTGACCCAGGAATTATTCAGAAGTCTGTTTTTAAAGCTTCATACCTATGAAGTTTGTTAGTTATATTTTTTAAGTTCTTGATTTCTAAGTAAATTGTACTGTGGTCAGGAAACATGGTTTGTCTCTTACAGATTATTTTAAATTTTTTGAAATTTGCTTTCCACCTAAGACTTCACTTTAGGTAAATGACATTATCTTAGACATTTGGTAAATGTTCACATTTGCTTGAAAACAATGTGTATTCTCCAATTATTGGATGCTGAGTTCCATATATGCCTATTAGATCAAGCTTGTTAATTGTGTGTTCAAATCTTATACATCCTATTAGTTAGTATATTGTCTGCTTAACCTGTCAACTTCTGAGAAAGGAATGCTAAAATCACTCACTATTCAATTTTACTTCAATTCAATTCCACAAATATTTACTGAGTAGCTATTGTCTATCTGATACTATTCTAAGTGCTTTATCAAAATAGTCAGCTCCTTGACCTCATGGAACTTAAACTCTAATGGAATAAACAGACAATAAATAATAAAGCATAATAAATAGGTAAGTTATATAGGGTAAATGATATGTTAGAAGGTGATGAGTGGTATGGAAAAAAAAGAAAATAGAGCAGAGTGAGGGGGACCAGAACACCAGTGAGAAAGGATGAGTTACAATATTAAATGATGTGGTAGGGTAGATTGAAAAGGTAAAATTTGAGTCACAAGTTGAAGAAGGTGAAAGACTGAGCCAAGTAGATATCTAGGGAAAGAGTGTTCAGGCAGAGGGAACAGCCAGTGCAAAGGCTCTGCGGCAGGAGATTGAGCCCATCAGGAAGCCAGTGTGGCTGAAGTTGGTCAACCGAGGGAAGCATGATAGTGGGAGGTGAGACACGTCGTGGGGCCAGAACTCGTAAAGTCTTCTAGGCCATTTTAAGTAGTCTGGATTTTATACTGGTTGGAATGAGACTTATGCAGGGTTGAGATTGTCGTATGAGCTGACATATTTTAAAAGGATTGCTCTGGCTGTTATGTTGAAATTAGACTAGAGATGTGTCTGTTTAAAATCAGGGAACCCAGTTAATATGGCAGTAAACCAGGTAAGACATGACACCTGATATTTGTTTGTTTGTTTGTTTGTTTGTTTGTTTGTTTGTTTGTTTTAAGTGGGCGCTGTATCATAGGATGGCCCATGCAGGGATCGAACCAGCAACCTTGGTGTTATTAGCACCATGCTCTAACCAACTGAGCTAGTCAGACACCCGGTACCTGATTTTTAAAAGCCTAAATTAAATTAATGCCTTTATCACCTCCTAAATAAAGTTTCAACTCTCTCTGTTCTTGTGTTACTGTCATTCACAGTAACACAATGGCTTCTGCTACTGTCATTCACAATTTTACTTCTACTTCATTCTTATATTCTCCAAATCAGTTTTTTTATTATTATTATTGCTTTGCACATACATTTTTTAAAAATTTACTTATACATTTCTCAACTTATTTGTTCACTATTTCTTCCTGCCTTTCTGTTCTTCCCTCTATGAGGAATTTCCTTCTTCTGACGACATGTTCTTTAGATGTTCCTTCAGCGAAGGATCGTTAGTGGACAATTCTATTTGTATTTTTTATTTTGAGTGATAGTTTAGCTTTTTCACCTCTATCTTCTGGCTACTATTTTTGCTAGTGGGAAATCTGCTTTTTAAATTGAATTATGGTTCCTTTGCAGGTATTGTGTCTTTTCTTTCTGATCGTTTTTAATGTTTTCTCTGTCTTTGGTGTTCTGGAGTTTTATTATGATATTCGTGGATGTGGAATTTGTTTTAAAAATTCTACTTGGAGTTTGCTGTGATTGCTGAATCTGAGGAGTCGTGTCCAGCAGAATTCTGGACAACTCTCCACCATCATCTTTGAATACTGCCTCCCCAATGCCCACCACCAATTCTATTCTTTTCCTTCTGAAACTCCAATTAGATATATTTAAAACTTTTCCTTCAATACTTCATGTCTCTTAACCTCTGTTTCATATTTCCCATCTCTTTATCTCCTTGTGCTGCATTTTGAGAAATTTCTTCAGATCTACCTTCTAGATCAATGTTTTTCAGAGTCCATTGTGTTCTTTAACCTGCCTTTAAAGGTTTCTTTCTTCAATTTTATTTTTCACTTCCAGAAATTCCACTTGATTCTTTTTCAAATCTTCCCGATCTCTCATTATGTACTTATGTTTTTGATTCTTGTTGTTTAATCATATTAAACATATTTTTGTAATGTATACCCAAGAGTTATATGAAGTTCCTGGAAGTCTAATTCTATTGTCTAACATGTGTGCTAACTCTTGTTCGTGTTTCCTTATGCATTTTGTAATGTAGCCTTGTGGGCTCAAATTCCATGGACCTTTATATGTGGGAATCTTATGTGACCTGGATGGAAAGTATATCCCTCTAGAGAAATTTCAAATTTGCATTCTAATAATATTTAATAATACCCCATACAATATTTGGGTGCCGTGGTTTATTTTTTCCTCCGTATTTAGGATATAATTATACTAAAAAATGATTTATTACCTGACATTCGAATTTATCTGGACTCCTATATTTTATTTGGCAATCCTACTGATGTGAAACCAAAGTTTTGTCTCCCACCCCTAAATAGTTGTTTAAACTTCAGCATCTTACTTCTAAAACTGGCAAACTAAGCACAGATGCAAAAAACCCCTTCACCTTGTCACCCTGGATTCCATTTTTTCTTGGTTTTGATTTCCCCTCGATTTTTGACCGTTGGAGATTATCCTTACTTTCAAAGGGAAGTCTTAGGATTAGCTTTTTTGAAAACAAAAGACCAAAAAGCTCACAGGCCACTTCTGCTTCTTGAATTCCCACATACCTTTCCTAAGGCAACCTAGTGCAGGCCTAGCAGGAAGGGAGAAGGGGCAAAATACGGAGGAACAAAATACAAATTGCTATTTCAACACGTGATCCATCTACACCGGTAAAGAGTTTGACTAGTCAGTGATTGTGTGAGGTCATTATTGTGCTCATTGAAAAAGAATCATTTCGGATAAATATATGGTGATGGAAGGAGAACTGACTCCGGGTGGTGAACACACAATGGGATGTATAGATGATGTAATGCAGAATTGTACACCTGAAATCTATGTAATTTTACTAACAATTGTCACCCCAATAAATTAAAACAAAACAAAACAAACAAACAAAAAAAACATATGGCTCTGAAAAAAAAAAAAAAGACTCATTTCTTCTTCTCATTGTATCACAGTAAAGACTTCTTGGCAAGTCCAGCAGAAGCACCTCACCCCATGGAGAGATGCCCGGTGATGGAAGCAGCCAATGGCTCCAAGGATGGCTTGGATTTCAACCCCATGAAGGATTACATGATCCTGAGCAGTCACCAAAGGATAGCTGTCGCGGCATTGTGTACCCTCCTGGGCCTCCTAAGTGCCCTGGAGAACCTGGCTGTGCTCTACCTAATCCTGTCCTCCCACCGGCTCCGCAGGAAGCCCTCGTATCTGTTCATTGGCAGCTTGGCGGGGGCTGACTTCCTGGCCAGTGTGGTCTTTGCCTGCAACTTTGTAAATTTCCACGTCTTCCATGGCGTGGATTCCAAGGCTGTGTTTCTGCTGAAGATCGGCAGCGTGACCATGACCTTCACAGCGTCTGTAGGCAGCCTGCTGCTGACCGCCATTGACCGCTACCTCTGTCTGCGCTACCCACCTGCATACAAAGCCTTGCTCACCCGTGGGAGGGCACTGGTGACCCTGGCCATCATGTGGGTCCTCTCGGCCTTAGTCTCCTACCTGCCCCTCATGGGATGGACTTGCTGTCCCAGTCCCTGCTCTGAGCTTTTCCCCCTGATTCCCAATGACTATCTGCTGGGCTGGCTCCTGTTCATCGCCTTCCTCTTCTCTGGCATCCTCTACACCTATGGCCATGTCCTCTGGAAGGCCCATCAGCATGTCGTCAGCTTGGCTGAGCACCAGGGCAGGCAGGTGCCAGGAATGGCCCGGATGAGGCTGGATGTGAGGTTGGCCAAGACCCTCGGGGTGGTGCTGGCTGTGCTGCTCATATGCTGGTTCCCAGTACTAGCCCTCATGGCCTACAGCCTGGCCACCGCTCTAAGCGACAAGGTCAAGAAGGTCTTCGCCTTTTGCTCCTTGCTCTGTCTTGTCAACTCCATGGTCAACCCCCTCATCTATGCCCTGCGGAGTGGGGAGATCCGCTCCTCTGCCCACCACTGCCTGGCCCTCTGGAAGAAGCACCTGAGGGGCCTTGGGCCTGAAGGAAAAGAAGACGTCCCGAGGTCCTCAGTCTCTGAGACAGAGGCTGACGTGAAAATCACCCAGTGGCTGAGTCCAGAGGTCTATACTGTTGACACGAACTCTTTCACGGTTTTGAACAAGCCAAGTCAGAAATCATCTCACACGCTGGAGGAGAGAGAGCAGTCTTGACCTTCTCATCTTACTTGATCCAGCCCCGAGGGTCTGGGCACTTACGCCTTGTCTCGGATGAGTGCTGGCACTGACCCCTGGAGGGCAGTCTGGCCATGCGTATCTGCACGCCGTCTGTTGGATAGCTAGGCCCTGCAAGGAGTGGCAAGGTGGGCAGAAGGCAAGAGGCCTGGGCCAGGCTCAGTACAGGTCAGGTCAGGAAAACCTTCTCAACAAGATGGCTCAGCGCCTGCATCCTTCAGAGACCGCAGGAGCCAGCGGGAGCCTTCAGGCTCAGCATTGAGGGACTCGGAGGAAATCTGGGAAGAAGAATGGATTCTCCTCCTGGGATCTCAGAGTATTAGACGGATGGCCAGCCAGCCCTTGCTCCTGCTTAGTTGGTGGGGCCTCCTTCGTTCTGGAGCATGACAGGCCCCACTTTAGGCAACCCTTTCCCACTGAGGACGAAGAAGTGTAGTGCGATGAGGATCCAGGTGATTGATCTGCCTCTTTCAGAGGTAACTGACAAGCCTCCAGTTCAGGGCACCTTGTTACTAGGGCAATGGCCCTTCTTGACATCCTGATTATCCCCACTCACAGACACTGTGGCATCTTAGGTCTCTGGGGAACACAGAGGAAGCTGGGATCACTTGAGACACGGAATCTTCAGAGAATCTTACTGACCCTATGAAGTTCTATTTGGTGGTACGACTGGAAGCAGGCAGTTTCGTAGTCTAACCCAATCCCAAGAAAAAGGAAGATATTCACAAATATTTTATAAATCTCCAAATTGTTCCCACTCACCCTCAGTTCAGCCCCCTTTGTCTCTTTTACACCTCTATAACAAATAATAGGCACAGCAAGTAGGAGGAGGGGGAAATTCCTTTCTTATGTGCCACGCACAGGGCTGACATCCCACAGTCCATTATCTCCAGCAAGAACACAGCCCCGTGCCTTTGAAGATCCCAGGGCACCACATTTTACATATATGAGGGCTGGGTTCCTCCAAGAGGGGCTTAAAACAGTAAGCAAGAGAAATTGTTGGTCGTGGGAGGATTACAAGGAATTGTAATGCAATTATTTGGGATCACAGACAGAATAAAAGGAAAGATACTAATTAAGCATGTCTTTATTTAATACTTTAAAGGCACGGTGTCCACCCACTCATCCACCTATCTTACAAATACACGCCAGGGTCCGTGGTATGTCCTGGATGTCCAGCCATAAATGTGACTCTGCCCCTGTCTACTGGGGCTTACATTCTTCATTCTGGTGGAAAGATAACCAATAAATAAATAAAGAAGATAATTACGGATGGTACAATGAAGGAAATCATTAGGGTCATGTGATAGGGATTGAAGCAACTTTAGGTAGAGTAGATCTACTGTGTGCTCTGCTCATAAATGCCGGCTGACTTTTATTGAGTCTTTACTATGTGCCAGACACTGGGCTAAGTACTTTTAAATGAAGTATTTCACTCGGTCTTCACAAAAACCTGATGAAGGGGATTTGGTATCCTCATTTTACAGATAAGGAAACCTCTAGGAGGCAAAATCACTTGCCTGAGGTCGTACTGCTAATATGTACCCAAAGCTGGGGTTTCCAAGCCAGGTCTGTGTGATTCCAAAGCATGCCCTCTTGACCACTAACCTCTTCACCTAGTTCAGTCAATTTCATCTTGATTAGGAGTAATAGTAGACTCCTGTAACCTTAAGAAGACAGATTACTGCAACCTTAACTCATCATTATTTCTCAGTGTACTTCTTTTTATGACCTGTATTAGTTTCCTGCAACAATTTCCCACAAACTGGGTGCCTTAAAACAACAGAAAGTTATTCTTCACAGTTCTGAAAGCTAGAAGTCCAAAATCAAGGTTTTGGCAGGGCCATGCTCCCTGCAGAGGTTCAAGGGGAGGATATTTCTTTGCCTTTTCCAACTTCTGGTAGCTCCTAGTGTTCCTTGGTTTGTGGCAACAGAACTCCAATCTCTGCTTTTATCTTCACATGTTCCCCTCCCACCCACCCCCTCCACACACTTTGTCTCTTGGTATCTTAAGGACACCAATCATTAAACTAAGGCACACCCTAAACCAGTATTATCTCATCTTAATTTAACAAATTATATCTGCAAAGACTCTATTTCCAGGGGTGGCCAGTTAGCTCAGTTGGTTGGAGTGCGGTGCTCTTGACAGCAGGGTTGCCGATTCAATCCCCGTGTGGGCCATTGTGAGCTGTGCCCTCCACAACTAGATTGAAACAACTACTTGACTTGGAGCTGATGGGTCCTGCAAAAACACACTTAAATAAATAAAAGTTTAAAAAACAAAAAAGACTCTATTTCCAAATAAGGCAACACTCACAGGTTCTGAGTGGACATGAAATTTTGGGGGACATTATTGAACCCAGTTGAAATGGCATGATTTTTTAAAGGTTAATTTGTCATTCCGTAAAGTTAGGCCATGCCTTTCTTTATTCATTGGCGGGGTCTTTTCTCATTGTAGCAAAGAATGCTCAAGAGCCTGGCATAAATTGATACTCAGTAAATATTTTCTTAATAAAACTAGAGTTTAAAAATCATTGAGGGGCGGCCAGATGGCTCAGTTGGTTAGAGCGCGAGCTTTCAACAAGGTCGCCAGTTCAATTCCCGCATAGGATGGTGGGCTGCACCCTCCTGCAACTAAAGATTGAAAACGGCAACTGGACTTGGAGCTGAGCTGCGCCCTCCACAACTAGATTGAAGGACAACGACTTGGAGCTGATGGGCCCTGGAGAAACACACTGTTCCCCAATAAAATTTATATATATATATAAATCATTGAATTAAATGCACTTCCACACTTTCTACCTCTCTCCTTTCACAATCACATTCTATTTCAGCTTTAAGAACTGAAGTTCATAGAGGAGGAGCGCCGGGGTAGAAAGGGACCCTGGATATCACTGAGAACTGCCCGCATGGTTTAGGTGAGGAAACGGGCCCAGACAGTGGACAAGACTTGCCCAAGGAGACCCCACAAAGTGGCATCCAGTGGAAGAAACCCAGGTTTCCCAATTCCCAATATTGTCCACTCTATCACAGTGCCTCTTACCTGTCCCTGCAGATTTACATTTTGGTTAGGAAGATGTTGACCTTTAATAAATAGACAGCCAGCTATTTCTCCAGCAAAATGGGTTTATTCAGGAACAGCAAAGAACTGCAGCTCGGGACATGGAGTCTAACCGTAAACCACACTCGAGTGCAGAGAAACAAGAGGACTGCTCTTTTATGGACTTGGGAGGGGCTGCTATAAATGAAGAGTCCATTGAAGGAAACTCAGAGTTTGAAATATAGTGACTTTTCACTGCCTGAGTTATGGCAGTTTCCCGTTGGCTGAGCCGTTACCAGGCAAGGAGGAATCTTTTCTTTCTCCTGCTGCGGTAGTAATGTAGTATCGGTTCCTGTCAGAGATGCAAGATATGTCTCTTCCTATTCGGGTTAACAGTATGCATTGAGAGACGTGTGTGAGAGTTCTCTCTTCTAGCCTCACGACTAAAAGACGTGTCTGTTTATTAATTTCCACAAGGTTAAGGAGAAATGAAGGTCACAGTATCCCATTTTATCTTCCCCAAGATGAGTTCTATACTATCAAAGACCATTACTCTGATCCCTAGAGAATGTGTGAGGAGAGGTTGTGGTTTTGTTTTTAAGATATCTGTGCTTACTGTTTTGGACAATATTTCATCATGACCCTGCAGAGGAAGACACACAGAAGATAAAGAAAATAGCTGCTTGTTCAGCAACAGCCATTGTATTTCCTTACCACTGCGGGGATGAGGAAATGCTTGGTTCTGTCAACACAGGCTCTGACCCCTCCTTGGGGCGCAAGAGACAAGCAGCACATTGAGAGGCATAGATTCCACTTCTGGAGAACTGGGTTCTGGTCCCACTTCTTGAAAAACTCCCATTCCCTCTCTAGATCTGTTTCCTCCTCCCAAAAATGGAAAGAGTAGGGAAGGAGACCACGTGGAGGATCTCTAAAGTCCCTTCCAACTCTGACAGGCTGCAGTTCTCTCACTGATATGTGGGGACTGGCTGTGCTATTTAGGGTCGTTAGACTTCCCACACCTGATGGCCTTACCCCCTGTCTGAGCACGCACAGCATGTACCATTGGTAGAGAAATTGGTAACTTCCTTGCCAGACGAGGTTCACACAGGTACTCCCAGGGCCTGGGGCTCTCGATTTCTCACCCTACTACTTTAAAAATGTTTCTTTGTGTTGGCCTGTACGTGGGTCTTGTTTTTCCAATGAGATGTTATGCTCTTTGAATGGCTTCGGCATTCCCAAAGCAAGTTCAATAACTATTAGGCAAAGTGGTCACACCTGCAGCGCCTACTTTTCTCTCTCCTCTCCCCTCATAATGCTTCTGCCATCATCCTTCCACCTGTTATTTCTACCAGGACTGTTACAATGCCCTCCCCTCTGGTATTCCTGCCTCCAGGCTTGCTCCTCTATACTACAGCTCAAAAAGTCCTGTATGGCTCCCAACGGCAAAATGAACTACTCCTAGTTCTCTGCACACCCAGCGCCTTCCACAACCCCAAGATTTAACCCGTAATGAAGTCTCTTTCCAAGTTTTCATTTGTGGGTCAGCGGAGAGCGCTGTCAACGCCTCCCTGCGCCTTTTTCCCTTTGAACGCCAGAGGGCGCTACAGGGACAGCGGACAAGGAGGAGAAGAAACTCGGTAGCCTAGCAGCCTGAGTTGACCCGCCCCTTTTTCCTTCCGAGCCAATCGTGAGAGTGGGCGGGGCCGTGCTTTCGCACCTGCGCATTAAGAGGGGGCGGCGGAGGCGCTGAGACGAGAGCCACGGTCTCCCGAAATGAAGTCACGGGCGATGGGCGTCCCACTGCTTCTGCTGGTGGTGCTCGGATCTGCGGAGTCGGCGTTCAGGGCTCATCGCCGGTACACCCCGGACTGGCCGAGTGTGGACTCCCGACCGCTGCCGGACTGGTTCGACAAGGCCAAGTTCGGGGTGTTTGTGCACTGGGGCGTGTTCTCGGTGCCGGCCTGGGGCAGCGAGTGGTTCTGGTGGCACTGGAAGGGCCAGGGGTCGCCGGACTACATGCGCTTCATGAGCGACAACTACCCACCCGGCTTCAGCTACGCCGACTTCGGGCCGCAGTTCACTGCTCACTTCTTCGACCCTGAAAACTGGGCCGACCTTTTCCAGGCCTCCGGGGCCAAGTGAGTGTCCCCGCGGGTACGCGCGGGGCGCCTCCTCCCCGGATCGGAGCGTTGGGAGGGGGTAGGCAGGTGGGAACCGAGCTGGGTGAGGGGAGGCGACTGGCCTAGGGTCACACAACTCTCCCTCTGACTTAAGATACCCCGGGTCCTGTGTTTTGTCCCCTGAAGGATGCAGAATTGAACGTGGCACGCCTGATCATAAGGAGAAAGTGCATCTGGTTGGGAATTAGAAGAAAATAAACGTTTCGGGGTGGGGTGGGACGTGGTGGTCAGGGAGAGCCCTCGGTGTCTATACCTGTGTGAGGATTAAGCTGGTGATACCTAATTGTCCATTCCAGGTCGACAAGACAATCAGGATTCCAGGATTTTAAGCCAGTGGTATGGAGTCTGGTCAACTGTGAATTTGAACTAGGCATTTCACCTTCCTACAGCCTCCTTTTATGGTTATTGCAAGGGATTGTATTAGTTCCTTTCAGCTTTAACATCTCCGAAAGGGATAAGGGAGGGAAGGCAGTTCTGGTGTGCAGTGTATTTGGTCAATAGTACAGATTCTCATTCATCTGCTCCTCTCAATGCCTTGCACATAGAAAGTGCTCAAGAAGTGCTTGAATTGTTTGGGGAACTGTTGGAGCTTGCAGGTGGATGGTGCAGCGAACTGAAAGTGTAGAGTGCTGGGGTGGGGAAGAGAGAGGCAAGGAACCATGAGGTGGCTGAAGGCTGGGGCCAGTCCTGAAGGCCTTGAGGGCAGTGTGTGGCCAGATGTTAAAGTCAGGGAATGATCACCCTTGGCTGCTAGAAGAATTCATCTGGCTTCTGGGAGGGAAGTGTGTTGGAGGAGGGTAAGAATAGATGCAGGGAGGTCTCCTGGCTCCTGGCATAGAGCAGTGCTCCACCCTTGTTTCTTCAGTCAGCTTCCTGGTTTTAGTTTCTCTTGGACTTTAAATTCTCTTGTACTAAAGAGAAATTACAACTGACATTTTTTATTTTTTATTTTTAATTGGGCAACAGTGTGTTTTTCCAGGACACATCAGGCCCAAGTCAAGTCATTGTTTGCAATCTAGTTGTGGAGGGCGCAGCTCATTGGCCCCTGTGGGACTCGAACTGGCGTTATGAGCACTGTGCTCTAACCAGCTGAGCCAAACAGCCACCCACAACTGACATTTAATGTTTGCCATTAAATATATGGGAATATAAGACTTGAAAAAACAGAGGAGGTGTTTTCTATCTTCTAGGAGGCTTAGAGATCCATTATTTACAAATTAAATTTTAAAAATCTGGGAAACGTCCTTTGACCACGCCCCTTCTTTTATGGACGAGAGGACTGGCCCAGCGAGAGGAAGGGAACTAATATCCTAGACTCCAAATCTCCTGACTCCAGGGTGAAGGTTCTTTCCCCCACACCGGGGTGTGCAAATCATAGCCAGAGGGATCGGTCCTCTGCCTGTTTTTGTAAGTTCCATGAGATGAGAATTATTTTTACATTTTAAAGGGGTTGTGGGGAAAAAAAGAAGAAAAAGGAGAATGTGCCAGAGAGGAATGTGGCCCACAAAGCCTGAAATACTGTCTGGCCCTTGAAGTCTTGGCCAGGGATTAAATTATCTCACGTAGGCATCATCTGTTATTTGGCTCTGAAAGCAAATGAAATGTTGAGTGATTTGGTGGTTACTTCAACACTTGCCTTTTCTGCCCAACTCTTTTGCCTTTTGTCACCTCTGTGAGAGGCAATTCATATGGCCTTGGTAAAACAGATAGTTTACTTTTTTTTTTTATCATCCACTATTTCCAGTAGAGATTTCTTCCTTCTTCAGAACCAAAGGTTAAGAAAAACTAATCATTAATTCCCGTTAGGGTTGAAGAACCGGAGAGCCAAGGTGCCTATCTTTTCCCTCACCAACTCCTTCCTTCCCCCTGAGCTTCCTCTATGGCTGGGGCCTAAGGACTGTGACTTCCTCAAGTTTGCTTCCATTCCTGCAGCAACTCATGCAGTACATCTCCTGTAGACGAGTGTGTAGAGGTTGATATGAACAAACTGACTCCATATTTGTAAGCCCTCGCAAGCTTGAACTTTGACTAACCTGACTGGCCCTGGCCAGCAAACACAGGCCTGGTAGCTAATGACTATCTGTGTTCTGTAAGCCTACACAACGTAACCGTAAAGATTCCTATCAGCAAACGGCCAGAATGGTATAGCTAACTGAGACAAATACCAAACTAGGTGTTGGTGTCAATTCTAAGCAATTATTTATCCATCATAACACCCCTAGGAGGTAGGATTCCTATCTTTGTGCCTTTGCTTTGTCTATCATTAGTGGTTCAGCTATACTATAAAACATTTACCATAATAACCGTAAAGCAGCAGAGAATAAATTGCACAACTGCCAGGTTTGTCCACTCTAGACCCTATATCCCTGTAAGCAAGTTACCCTATAATAAATTATATTTTAGGGAGTTGTCTGCTTCATTTTTTGGTCTTAAGACACCTTTATGGTTCGGTGGTCATTATACCTGCACTCCACAGTTAGACAGCGAGTCCTCCCAACCATTTCAAAAGCTTCAGGCATGCTGGGTAAATTCATGCTCATGGCCCACTGCCCACTTCCTTTGCTCATATCGTTTTCCTGCCCACAGGTATGTAGTCCTGACAGCCAAGCATCATGAAGGTTTCACTAACTGGCCAAGTCCTGTGTCTTGGAACTGGAACTCGAAGGATGTGGGGCCCCATCGTGATTTGGTTGGTGAGTTGGGAACAGCCATCAGGAAGAGGTGTGTCTACAGACGGTAATCCGTCATTGCTTTTGACCTAGCAGCCATCCAGTGTACCACACCTTCTCTACTCTTGTGTGTTTTCTAAGTTTGCATTTAGCCAGTAACCTGAAGAGCTTCTGGCCTTTGAATTAGCAGTGTTTGATGCTTGGCCGTTTTGATGTGACCAAAGGTGACACCATCAGAGAAATTCATGGCCCTGTCTGGTTAGCCGAAGGATACCCATCGTAGACCATGGTGCCCCATTTACAGTCTGCGAAGGATTCTTTCTGGAAAACCTTCCAACCCAGGTGCTTTTCCGGTGTCTGATGGAAGCCAGGGACTGGGTGTCATCTTTGTGTCCCCTCTAGTTGTCAGCACAGACCTTTGCAGGCATTCAGGGGAGGTTTGGATAAATGGGAGATCGAGAGGGAACTGAAAAGGGCAGTTAAAGCAGCAAAACGTGAAGTAAAGAGCCATTCGGTTGATTCTAATTAATGCTCTCCAATATTTGCCACTTAAGAAGTAACTTCCCAAGATCAAAGAGCTAGGAAGGGGCAGAGGTGGGATTTGAACCCAGGTATTCTGGTTTTGGACCCTACAGTTTCCGGTATGTTTTGCCTGTATGGAGGAAAAGTGGTATTGGTGCCAGGTCCCGTCTCAATTCTATTGTGATTTGCTAAACTTGATGTCCTATTTAAATGAAGTTTGCTGCCTGATTGTAAATGAAGTTTGATCGGAACATAGCTATGCCCATTCATTTATGTGCTGCTGAATGCTGCTGCCAAGTTGCAATTTCAGAGCTGGAATAGAGACCACAAGGCCTGCAAAGCCTAAAATAATATCTGGCCCTTTAAGAAAGTGCGTGCTGACTCCTGTTACCTGTTCAGTATTCAGTTTCCCAATGGTATGCTTAGCTACTAGTCCTGCTGTAAAACTCTGCAGTGTTGGTTAGATCCAGACTTTAGCTTCCTTGATTTTTATCTTCTTTGTATCTATTTCCTGAGTCTTACAATGAAATACTTAACTTCAATTCTTTCTGCCTTATCTGTGTCATTGCGGTGTATCCTTACTTCTTATTGCCATCATAGTGTTTCTGTAACACTCACCAGTCTTAACTCAAAGCAATCTTTATTGTGTAGGAAAATAGGTCACTTTAACCAAGTTTCATTTTGCGTATGTTAAGAACTGTTAGTCAATCTTAGATAAATGAAACAACAAACCTATACTCGTTAATTTCAACTACATGGAAAATGTTACAAATGATTATTTCTGAATGATAAGATTTTGGATATTTTATCCTTTATACTTTTCTCTATTTTTCAATATCTCTGCAATATGTATTCTTATGATTGACAGAGAAAACATTTTTTTTAAAACAGACTATGTTATTGAGATAATTGACTTAACAGTTAAAAGATGGTTTAAGTGACATTTGATAAGATATTAATGTATAAAAGGGTGTTATGCATACTATCAAAAACATAGTAAATCCAATCATTTTGCTTAATTGAATGATAAGAGCTAACTTAAGGAGATGGTTTTTCAATCCCACCCCCTCATGCCCTTATGTGTGGCTTTCAGTGAGGTGTAAAAATGCTGCCACTGATTTTTCTTAAAATAAACTGTTTTTTCTTTGCTTAATGACAGTTGCTGTCCTGTTTTTCTGTTTAAGGAACATACGGTATGGGCTTTATCACTCACTCTTCGAATGGTTCCATCCACTCTACCTACTTGATAAGAAAAATGGCTTCAAAACACAGCATTTTGTCGCTGCAAAAACAATGCCAGAGCTGTACGACCTTGTTAACAGGTGAAAAACAGAAACGTTTTTGGCCTCCTGACTTTTATCAATGAAATGACAGCTTCTTACAGGATACTGTTATGTTGTGGGGGAAAGGGTAAAAGGGAGAATATGAAAAAAAAAAAATCTAGAGGACATCAAAATAATAAAAGTGGTGGTTGTATTAAAACAAAATTTATTTTTTTCTTCCCACTTTTCAAAAGTTCCGTAATGTAGAAATTTATGACCTTTACAAATGAAACAATCAAACAAAACCCAGGATGATAGTAAGTCAGAATGTCAGTTCCCTCCTTGCGTGCTGTTTTCTTTGTCAGGACCTTGGAGAGGGCAACAGGGTCTCAGGGACCCTGCATGAGATTTGGCATTGGGCAGATTTGCATTTGAATCCTGGCTCCTGTTACTTACAAGCCTTAAACAGATCACACTTCTGCACCTCAGATTCTCACCCTGTAAAGTGGGACTAATAATGCCTTCTACATAGGGCTCAGAGTAATAGGTGAAAAGTATCTTGTTACAGAATAAATATTATTATTACTATCAATATTCTTAAAATTATCACTTTCAGTTTGGGATTTGTCACTAGTCTTCACCATGTTTTCATTCCTGGTTTGCCCTTCTTGCACCTGGGGGCTCCTAGAGGATGGTGGACATTTAACGCTTCAGAGGCAGCCTGGACTCTCAGTTTTGACAGAGTAGAGGGAGTGGGGGGAGTGGGAGGGACCCTTCTTGCATTAAAATGACTTCTCTAAGGACATAGGACATTAGTAAGAGACCAGCAGAGACTTGGAGTCAGATAGAACTGGACTGAGATCCAGTTCTTTTTTCCTTACTGGCTGTGTGTCCTTGAACAAACTACTTAATCTTTCTAGATCTCTGTTTCTTTATCTGTGAAATGGGTATAATATATACCATAGGGTCACTGTAAGAACTAATGAGGTAATGAATATAAATGGCCTAGTACAGTTTCTTGTACACAGTAAACCATAGACTGTATTATATCTTACCTCTTTAAACAGGACATCTTTTTCCTGGAGTCTACTTGCCATCCTAATTATGGAGTACAGCATGGGAGTTCGCATCAGGCAGATTTACATTGCACTTCCAGCTCCTGTTACTTACACGCTTTGTCACCTAAACCAAATTGTCCTGCTCAGCATCAGATTCTTGCTCTCTAAAGTGGGACTAACAATGCTTACCTTATAGGTATATACGCACACTCACACCTCGTAGGGCTCAGAGTAATAACGTGAAAGGTGCACCTGTGGCTCAGGTGATTCTATAAATCCTTTATGGCCAAAAGTTTGGGTAGTTGTCCAGACTAATTTGGTAGAATAGTTCTAGCTCTTAATGTATCTTAAAAGCAGAAACCTTAATCCTGTAGTTCTGGGGCACCACTCTTAGTTGAAACTAGTTGCTGGAAGGAAACCAAATTGTATAATACCGATTACAACTCTATTTCTAAAAAGGACATTTAAAAAAAGATTGGGAGGAAGTCTACAAAAATGCTGTGTATTAAGCAATGGTTAATACAGTATTAGCAGAGGGGTTTTGTGTGTGTGCTTGCTTTTGTCTCTTTAGTTTTCTACATTCTTTGCACTGTGGTAATTTTATGGTACTTTCAAAACGGGAGAAATTGATTTGTAAATTTTTGTTGCAAACAAATAATCCTCAAGACTTGACTGTGAATGGATTCAGAAAATAAATGTTCTAATTGCATGTCTTTCAGATACAAACCTGACTTGATTTGGTCTGATGGAGACTGGGAAAGTCCCGATACTTACTGGAACTCGACAGATTTTCTTTCTTGGCTCTACAATGATAGCCCGGTCAAGGTATGTGATTATATGACTTATCTCTTACTTACCTATTGTGATAAAAGAAAGTGTAAGGAGCCAAGATCTGGAGTAATAACAATAACAATAATAGTAATAATAGTAATAACAATAATGACAACAGCAGCAATAATAAATAGTAACATCAGCAGGGGGGTGGTAGGGACGAGGGGATTTAATGGATGTTAGAGATTTCTTCTTTTATTCTTTTTTTCCCCCTTCCTTGGAGTATAAGCTTTCTTTTTCTCCTTTAATTGTTGATTTTGACAACATAGGTTTAAGTCTTGTTAAAATTAATAGACTGAACATATAAAATTAAATGATAGGAGTAAAATGCAAATATCTATGACCTTACCTACTCTATGTTGATTATGGAGTTGAACTTTTAAGGGAAAATTTCCTTTCCCTTGTATCCAAATTCTCGAGGGAACTTTGTCTTCGGCCCCTTAATCAACACTATTACAATGCATAATAGCTGCCCATTTACCGTTTGGACTTTGGTACACTTACAAAGCAGCAGAAGTCCTAATCTTCACTATAGAAAACTGCAAAAATTTTACATATTCTGGATTTGTTGTGGATCTGGAAAAATCTAAGTATAAGAACAGTTTGAACTAAGCTATCTTCGTAGATTCATAGGCCTCTTCTTGGGGAACTATTACTAAACTCAGAAAATGGGAAGGAAGGAAAAAGCAAAGAGATCCTATGTGACAGAGGCGAATGAAGAGCAGTTTTCTGGGACTTGCCAAATGTGTGGGGACTTTTAGTGGCATGGACCTTCTCCCCCAAAGGTCCTCAAGCTGGGGTGGCTCAGACGTGGCCCCTTGGGAGGGGTGCTGCAGACCCTGGTCTACCCACTCTTGTTTGGAATATTTTCTCATGTGTTTGGAAAGAGGGTTGTTTGGGAGCAACATTCACATTGGGAAAGTCTCTTTAGGAGGAGTCGTCCCTTCTTGCCATTCCCTCTGTCTGTAATTCGCACATGGCTCACTCCTGTGAGTGAAGACCTTTCTGCAGGTCCTCACTCAGCGGTCATCTATTTAGTGCAGTGGTCCCCGCCACCCTATCTAAAATTGCAGCATACCCCTTTCACACTGCAGGTCTCTCCCTGCTTTCTCTTTCTCTTAGCACTTTTCTGGTCTGACAGATTTCAGATATCATTTACACTGTTGATTATCTGTCTCTCACTAAATTGTGAGCTTTATGAGGGCAGGGGTCTGGGTCTCTTCATTGCTGTCTCCCCAACCCTGAATAGCATATGGCCCAGTTAGACACATAATAAATACTGGTCAAATGTAAACTAAATCTGACTCCTGACAATTTATATTCTTTCCTGGTAGAAGTAAGAAACAGTGTTCCTGGATCAGTGTTCCCCATTTATGTTAATCCCTCTGTAATTAACTCTGAGATGATGTCATAATTGCCCACATATCTGTCTCCTCAGCTAGTCTCAGCTGGACCTCTGAAGGCGAGAACTGTGTTTTATTCACCCGGGATAGCCCAGTATGGACCTCATCGTAGGAGCCAACATTTACATTTAGATATCCCTTGTAACGATTTCTCATAGTTCAGTTAAACCTTGAAGGAAGGAAAAGAATACAGTGGTACCTCGGTTTTCAAACGTAATCCATTCCGGAAGACTATTTGAGTTCTGAAGAGTACGAAAACCGAGGCACGGTTTCCCTATAGAAAGTAATGCAAAATGGATTAACCCATTCCAGACCTTTAAAATCAACCCCTAAAACAGCAATTTAGCATGAATTTTACTATCTAGTGATACCATAGATCCATAAAATTTACGGCGTTCATAAACTGAAATGTTCGTCAACAGAGATGTTCGAAAACCGAGGTACTACTGTATTTGATTGCTGACTTTACCCAGGTCATGTGGTGGAAAGGGTCCTGGGCTGGGTTCAAATACCTGATTCGTAGTCCCAGCTTTCCAAAATTACCTGGGGAGATTACCTTGGGCAACTCTTCTCTCGACTTCTCCTCTAACAGGATAAGCAGTTTCCTAGATGATCTGTTAAACGGAGTCTTCCAGCTCTAGGGTGACATAGGAATAGGGTTTCTCAGCCTTGGCACTGTTGCCATTTGCGGCTGGATATTTCTTTGTTGTGATGGGCCTATCCTGTCTGTTGTAAATAGTTTAACAGCATCCCGGCCTCCACCCGCTAGATGGCAAGTCATCGGGGTAAGCTCAGAGGGCAGGACTCCTTCCTTCTTTAGGATGAGGTGGTAGTCAATGACCGATGGGGCGTGAACTGTTCCTGCCAACATGGAGGATACTACAACTGCGAAGATAGATTCCAGCCTTCGCGCTTGCCAGACCATAAGTGGGAAATGTGCACCACGGTCGACAGGCAGTCCTGGGGCTACCGTCGCAACATGATGATGGCAGACGTTGCAGACGAAGCCGAAATCATTGCGGTAAGACACCTGTGAGTTCGTTATTTATTAACTACGATGACAAACTAGCCTCCTGACTGAGCGTGGTGGAAACGCTCTGGATGGCAGTGCAGGCTCATAGAAACCCGTCAGCGCTATTGAACATACTCAGAGACACCTGTCCTGCGGGAATAATTATCATTACAAAAGGAAGTTTTACAGACAGAGATGTGCTTCCCAGGATTACTTTCAGCCGGACATATGGGTTGTTTCAATTTCTTGCAACCATGAAGGGATAGTTAAGTACATTTGGGGATTGTCTTTAACCACGAAAATGTTGATTAGTGTAGTACGGGTTAATGCTTAGAGGGTTGAGTGCAAAAATAAGTCACATGTTTTCACAACTACATAAAATTAACTACAGAGGAAAAAGACCAAAAGGAAACATGAAAAGTTAACGGTGTGGTGTCTGGGGTACTGTAACAAATTCTCCTTTTTTAAAAATTTCTGTAGGTATATCAATGTTGCATAACTGTGGTGTACACTCGAAACTAATACAATATTGTAGGTCAGCTATATTTTAATAAAAATCAGTAAAAAAATTAAAGTTAAAACAACAAAAATTTCTGTATATAACCTTAATTTTTCTGGACTGCCTTGAAGTACACGTCTGAGGTCACAGTAAACGCGCACACACACACACACACATACACACACACTCCAGAAACCTTGAAGAATGTATGTGAGTTTCCCCCCTTATCCGAACCAGTGGGAGCCTGAAACCTGTAATAAAAGTTACGTGAATGGGGTTTCTCTCTCAACATCTTATTGTGCTATACTCACTCACCTTCCTTGTGATGATCTGAGATGATACAGTGCCCACATGATGAGATGACTCAGAATGACAATTTAAAAACTTATCAATTGTTTATTTCTGAAATTTTCCGTTTAATATTTTTGGACTGCGGTTGACCATGGAAAAGCAAAACCTGGGATAAGGGGGCTACTGTATACAGCATGTGTCCTCAAAGGGGCAGCATATACATTTATATAGCTGAGTGTCCCAAAATTCTTCAGTTCTCTTCCATCTCCCCAAAGTCTCCACAACACCCCCTCAAAATCTCTTCTCTCCGATGCCCGTGTTCTTTCTGTAAGGCTCCATGTGACCCCTTCGCGGCCAAGTGCTCTGTTTTCAGCTTTCCTGCTTGTACTTTGTGCTTCTGACCCATGGGCCTTCCCACTGCCTCGTGGGAAGTGCCCACAATCACTCCCTGGAATTTGAATTAATATATTTCTCCATCTTGTAGCAGGATTTTTCAGTTTTCTCATATAAGCCGGCTTTTATAATGACAAAATACATAGTATTTTCAAAACGGTAAAAGATATTCATGAAGCAGGGAGAGAATGTGCTCTAGAGTTGTCGTCTTCTCTTACTATCTGTGTGTTCTAGGCACTATGCCAGGCTGGGCATTCATAGCTGGGATTTTATTGTTCTGCTCTCTCCAGGAACTGGTTCAGACAGTAAGTTTGGGAGGAAACTATCTTCTCAACATCGGGCCAACCAAAGATGGACTGATTGCTCCCATCTTCCAAGAAAGGCTGCTTGCTGTTGGGAAGTGGCTGAACATCAGTGGGGAAGCAGTCTATGCCTCTAAACCATGGAGGGTACAATCTGAAAAGAACGCATCTGTATGGTAGGTCGTGTCTTCTGTCATGGGCAGGAATGGGACTGCAGTCCATCCTGAACTCGCATCTCCTTGGGTCTATAATGTTAGAAGCCAAGCTGGAAGTTGTCTTGAGGAAACCCCAAAGCTATTCTTTTGCAATTAAATTTGTACCCCAGTTTATGTCTTAGGCCACCAGGATATCTCCGACTAGTGATACCTCCGAGGGAGGTGATAGGCTTGGTGCAAACAGAAGGAGTTATAAGGCACCAGGCAATTTACTTGACATTGTTACCCTGCCTCCTAAAAATAGCTAATAGCTAATACATGTGTAGCATCCACAATGTACAAAGCTCCATTCTAAATTCTTTCCATGTATTGAATCCCCTCAACAAGCCCACCAAATAGATACTGTTATTCTTATGTTCCAAGTGAGAAAGGAGGCCCAGGGCAGTAATACAACCTGCCTTAGATCACAAAGCGAGTAAGTGGGCAAGTCATGATTCATACCTGGAATTGTGGATCTAGTTATTTGATCTTGGGCCTCTGTGTTTTCAACATAAAATGGGATGATGATACTTAATTTCCTAGAGTTATCATGCAGGTTAAATGAGATAATGTATAGCTCCCAGCAGTGTGCCAAGCACATACTATGTGTTCAGTAAAACATCTCTGTTCATGTTATACCATCAAGCATAGTTCCCTGGATCGGTGGAAACACATTCATCCCTCTGTTTTAGATGAGTTTCTGTTTAGTGATTTTTCATCCTCTTCTCTAAGCTTGGTGAAATGTCAGAATAACAAATTTGTCTTCATTACACATCTTGCCCCTGTTGTATCCTGTGGTGTTTTCACATGGATTTGGAGTTGGAAAAATATTTGAATAATAAGGCAAATAGGTTCAATGAGACATAACTAATATAAGAATTAAATTTTTTAAAAGAAAACTTATAACCCAATAGAGAGGGAAAATGGAAGATAGCACCAGAAAGAGGCTGCTTTCTTCCCACTGACCTTAATTGGCGTTGAGTTATTAGTGTTTCCTAGTGGCAGTGACCCAAGCTCTTGGAATTGGTAGATAATAGAAAGGGGAATGTGTAAGTTTATGTGTCAGGGTTATAAGCCAGGCATCTTTGACAATGACGTTTCTTTTTTCCCAGGTATACCTCAAAAGGATCAGTTGTTTATGCCATTTTCCTGCACTGGCCAGAAAATGGAGTCTTAAACCTTCAATCTCCCAAAACTACCTCCTCTGCACAGGTAAGGAACCTCAGTTAGTCCTTTCAGAGATGTAACTTTTTCTAAAGGAACAGTCAGATCTTCTCTCCATTTTCCTTCCTTCCCCAGGTTTCTCCCATATTTATTCCCCTTTTAGACCATCTTCCCTGCCCTGGCCCAGCATGGTCGTTTCCCAGCACGTTCGGGCCACATTCTGTACTCGTTAATGCATTCATGTTTTTTCCATTCTCTTGCTTTCTGCAGATAACAATGCTGGGAATCCAGAAAGATCTGAAGTGGTCCACAAATCCACAAGAGGGTCTCCTCATTTATCTGCCCCCGTCACCACCCTCTGCTCTCCCAGTGGAGTTTGCTTGGACCATAAAGATGACAGGAGTAGAGTGATCATTGGCGTTCAAGAGGAAAGAGACACTGGCTGCTATGTGCTGCTTTCGTTTTCTTCTTACGGTACCATCATTGTAATAAACTCCTCTTTCCTACCCAGAGATGGCTTTTCCAACACATTTTAATCAGAAGAACTGAGTACATTACTCTGATGTCTCAGTGGATCAGAGATCTAAGATCCGTTGCTAGCATATCTCTCTCTGATCGGGAAAAGAAGGGACTGAACAGTTAAGTTCTGATAGTTCATCCATTCCTAACTATGGGAATTATCTATACTGGAACCTTCCCTCCATTCCCTATATTTGATAACCTGCTGAATGACTTCAGATAAAGAGTAAGCCAAGTCTCCTTGTTGCCTATGGGAGGAGGTGTAAAGGGTTTGGCTAGCTCAACCACATGCTGTTTATTTAGCATCAGTTGTCACCAACACCCCCCAAAGAGCAGGAGAGCCTAGAGGGGAAAGAAAAGGCTTACGAGGCTGCTAATAGCTCTTCAGAAGTTTCCAAAGCAAACTAAATTCAGTCTGTGTATAGTGATACTGTGAAGAAAATGGATACAATTCTGCCTTGCTTTTTAAAATACAGTCAAATAAATAAATTTGTATGTCAAATCATTTCTACCAAGAAGCATGTTGTAGCTTTCTTCTCCCAGTTTCTATATGGACTGCTTATAGCTTTGTATTTCTGTTTTTAAAAAGGGCCTGCCAAGTCTCCTTAATGCAGGACAAAAAATGTAATTCCTTTGGTTTTTCTGCTCCTTACTCCCAGTACCATTCTTTTGAGTTGACCACCAATTCAGGCTCTTCAATTGTGATCTTTAATTGTGCTAATCAAGTTTTCTATTTCTTTTTTGTTTAATAGATATATTTAGAAATTTCTACCCAACATTTAAGGAATACTTGTTTTTCTTAAGCACATGTGGAACATTTACAAATATAAATACCAAAGAAGCAGTATCATATAGACTATATATAGTATGACAGCAAAATAATTAAAGAACCATAAAAACTTGGAGGAGAAAAACCCATATGTTTTGAAATTTAAAAATACACTTCTAAATAACTAACTCAGTGATCAAGGAAGGCACCATAAGGGGAGTTAGAAAATACTTAGAATGATTATGAAAATACTATGTATTGAAACTTGTGAAATGTAGCTTTAAAAAAAAAAAAGAAAAGCCTTTAGAGAGGATTCTGGGAAGGTAGCAGAAAGGAAGCACCAGGGATCTGTCTCCTCGGACAACAAGTGCACTGGTGGAATCTGATGTAATTATTTGGGAACTGTGGAGGCTACCGAAGGCTTGCAACTTCCAGAGGAAGATTTGGAGGGTAAATTATGGTTAATTTTGGTCAATTTCAGCTACTCATCCCTCCCACACTCATCCAGCCACATAGTAAGTATGGTCATCTCAGTTGGTGCTGAGAAAGCCATTTGACAGAATTCAAAACCTTTTCATGATAAAAGCACTCAACAAACTAGGAATAGAGGGAAACTACCTCAACATAATAAAAACCATACATAGAAAACCTACAGCAAACATCATACTCAATGGTGAAAAACTGAAAGCTTTTTTCTAAGATCAGGGAGAAGACAAAGATTCCCACTTTCACCATATTCAGAGTCATAGCCAGAGAAACGAGGTAAGAAATAAAGGCATCCAAATTGGAAAGGAATAAGTAAAATTATCTGTTTGTGGGTGCTATAATCTTATACATCGAAAACCCTAAAGATTCCACACTCAAGAAACTTCATTTACTACAGTAATCAAAACAGCATGGTACAGCAAAGCTGACGTGTAGAGCAATGGAATAGAAGAGAAGCCAGAAATAAATCCTCACATATATGATCAAATTATTTTTGAGAAGGGTACCAAGACCATTTAATGGGGAAAGACAGTCTTTTCAACAAGTGGTTCTGGGAAAACAGGAGACCCATATGCAAAAGAATAAAGTTAGAGTCTTACCTGACATCATACAAAAGTTAACTCAAAACAGATAAAAAATCCTAAGTGAAAGACCTAAAACAATAACACTGTTCAAAGTAAACAGGGCAAAAGCTTCATGATACATATTTGGCAATGATTTCTTGGCTATGACACCAAAGGCACAGACAACAAAAGAAAACGTTGACAAATGGACTTTAGGAAAATTTTTAAATTTTGTGCATCAAACTACATTATCAGTTAAAAAAGCAACCTTTGGAATGGGAGACGGTATTAGCAAATCATATATCTGACATGGAATGAATATCCAGAATACATAGTGAACTTTTCCTAAAACTTACTTAACAAAAACAAAATTTTCCTAAAACTCACTTACCAAAAACAAAAACAAAATATTCCCCAACAAAATCAGAAATGGGCAAAGTACTGAAATAGACATTTCTCCAAAGAAGATATACAAATGGCCAATAAGATATGAAAAGATACCTAAAATCACTAATCACTAGGGAACTGCAAATCAAAACCACAATGAGATACCACTTCACAACCATTTGTATGGCTATTATTTAAAAAAAAATAACAAGTGTTATTAGAAACAAAAAGTGTTTCTAATAGAAAATAACAAGTGTTGAAGAAAATAACAAGTGTTGGCAAAGATGTACAGAATTGGAATCCTTGCATATTGCTGGCAGGAAAGTAAAATAGTGCAACTATTGTGGAAAACACTATAGCAGTTCTTGAAAAAATTAAACAGAATTACCATATGATCCAGCAATTCCACTGGGGGTATATACCCATAAGAACTGAAAGCAGAGTCTCCAAGAGATTACATGTACACCCATGTTCATAGCAGCATTATTCACAATAGCTAAAACAGGGAAGAAGCCCAAGTGTCTATTGATGGATGAATGGATAAACAAGCTGTGAAAAAAATAATATATATAATTGAACTTTAAAAAGGAAGGAAATTCTGTAATATGCTACAACCTGGATGAAACTTGAGGACATTAAGTGAAATCAGCCAGTCACAAAAAGACAAATACTGTATGATTTCACTTATATGAGGTACTTAGTGTAGTCAAAATCAGAGACAGAAAGTAGAATGGTGGTTGCCAGGGGCTGAGGGGAAAGAGACACAGAATTATTGTTTAATAGGTACAGAGTTTCAATTTTACAAGATGAAAATAGTTGTGGAGATGGATGGCAGTGATGGTTGCACATCATGAATGTGTTTAATACCACTGAACTGTACATTTAAAACTGATTTCTTTCTAATCCTTTCACCTTCTCCCCTCTTCCATCTAGCAATCAACAGGTTTGTTTTCTCTATATCTCTGAGTCTATTTCTGTTTTGTTTGCTCGTTTATTCTGTTCTTTAGATTCCACATATAAGTGAGATTATATGGTATTTGTCTTTCTCAGTCTGACTTATTTCTCTTAGCATAATATTCTCAAGGTCCATCCATGTTGTTGCAAATGGTAGCCAGAGTATTTAGTGAACAGAGTCCATTAGTATTTTTTCTTCAGTGTTTCTTTCTAATAAAGATACGGTAGTAAATGGGGGGGAAAAGAAATTATTAAGATGGTAAATTTTATGTTTATCTTACCACAATAAAAAAATATTGAAAACAAAGTACTTAAAGGAGATGTATAGCCTTAGTTTATGTTGAAAAAAATGAAAAGCTGAGATTTAAGGAGTTTAATGTCATTGTAAAGAAATTAAGCAGGTAAAAACAGATCACTAATCCCAACAAAGTCGAAGTAATGAAATAAAAAGCAGAAACTAAAGAAGCAGAACACAATAGTTGATTCTTTGAAATACTAATAAAATAGACAAATAGAAAAAGAGATAAGGCACAAATAATTTTAGGAATAAAAAAGGACACATTATACACTAAGATTAGAAAGAGAATAATATGGGTTATTTTATACTAATAAAATTTAAAACATAAAATGAACACATTTCTAGAAAATATTATTAAGCAAAATGGCTTAAGGGGAAGTAGAATTCCTCTACTATTTAAAGAAACTGGACAGAAGTGCACAGTCTTCCCATAAAGAAAACACTAGACCCATATGGTTTTACAGATAAATCCCACAAATTTCCAAAGAGGTTGGAAGTCTTATAGTTTTTCAGACAATAGCAAAAGGGAACGTGCCTCAACTCAGTCTTAATATTACAGTCACTTTCATACCACAATTAGAGGAGGAGACTAAAATAAAAGGATAGTTCTGTCCACTCAGGAACAAAGATGCAAAAAGTCCTAAGGAAAATAGTTGCAAAGTGAATCCAGGCAATAGTCATAAAAACATAATAAATCATGTTGAAATTGATTACATTTCAGGAATTTAAGGTTACCTTGAACATCAGAAAATCTAATGAACTAACACATTAAAGGAGAAATGCTAGATGATATTCTCAATACTTTGTGAAAAATTGTTTGATAAAATTTAAAACATTTATGATTAATGGGAAAAAATAAAAACTCCTTGCAAAGCAGGACAAGAAGTGATGGTATAAACTAAGAATTTATAGCAAACATACTTAAAGGCCAGGTGTTTAGAAGCAAGCCTTCCCAACCAGGAGTGAGATGGGGTACCCTGTATCACTGTAGTCAGTATTGTTTGAAATGTCCTAATCAACACAGTAAAATTACTAAAAGAAATAAGGGAAATAAGAATTAGCAAGGAAGAAATTAAGCTGTCTTTCTCAGCTGATGTGATTGTCCACACAGAAAACTCCAATGCATTATTAGAATTAATAAGATACTTTAACAGGTGGTTGGACCAATAAATAAAAATCAATTGCATTTCTACAGTCCAGAAACTAGAAAACAATGAAAAACTTCCACTTATCAGAACAACAAAAGATGTAAAGTACCTAAAACAAAATCACAAAAGTTGTGCAAGAGACACCCTCACAGTTCCAAACGCCCTAATTTCCAGCTAATGTTTCCCACTGGGAGATGTAGGGACCACACCCATTTTAGTTGGTTGTTTGTTTTACTTGTTATTGAGTTTTAGGATAGTATTCTGGATATTAATCCCTTGTCAGATATATGACTTGCAAATATTTTCTCCTATTTTGTGGGTTGCCATTTTATTCTTTATAGTTGATACTATCCTTTGATGCACAAGAGTGATGAAATCCAATTTATCTATGTTTTTTCTTTTGTTGTCTGTGGTTTTGGTGTCATGAAAAAAATTGTTACCAAATCAAATGTCATGAAGCTTTTTCCCCTATGTTTTCTTCTAAGAGTTTTGTAGATTTAGCTCTTACATCTTAGTTTTTTATCCATTTTGGGTTAATTTTTGTATATGGTGTCAGGTAAGAAGAGTCCAACTTCAATATTTTGCATGTGGATATCCAATTTTCCCAACACCCTTTGCTGAAAAGACTGTCCTTTCTCCATTGAATAGTCTTGGAATCTTTGTTGAAAACTGACCTTATATGCAAAGGTTTATTTCTGGGTTCTCTATTCTATTCCATTAGTCTATATATCTTCCTGTTTTGATTAATATAGTAAGTTTTGAGATCAGGAAGTGTGAGTCCTCCAACTTCGTTCTTCTTTTTCAGGATTGTTTTGGCTATTCAGGGTCCCTAGAGATTCCATAGGAATTTTAGAATGGATTTTTCTATTTCTGCAAAAACCATCATTGGGGTTTTAATAGGAATTGCAGTGAATCTGTAGATCACTTTGAGTAGTATTGACATCTTAACAATATTATGTCTTCCAATTCATGAACACAGGATGTCTTTCCATTTATTTATGTCTTCTTTAATTTCAGCAATGGTTTGTAGTTTTCGGTGTATAAGTCTTGAAAGTCTTATATTTTAAACACCATGCTAGTATTTTTTGGGTCTCAAGCTGCAAGTTTGAGGATTCTGTATGTAGGGCTTAAATTATTATAATAGAGGAAGTTTTCAGTGCTACAGAAGCATAACAGAACACTTATCATCTCTTGTTTTCTCACAATCTAAAATCTGAGCCCCTTGAAGGCAGGGACATGCTTTCTCTGCTCCCCTGAGAATGCCATTCAGTGCACTCACCTTTGGATATGCACCCACCCAGTAGCCACAGTGACTATTTACAAACTGCAAATTTGATCATTTCTCCTGCTTAAAACCCTTCAAATGCATTGCTATTAGGACAGTTGATATTAATATATTCTCCAAAGCCCTGTGGTATGGTCCCTGCCAATCGCTCCCATTTTAGTAGGAAGTCCCCTTGCCACTCCCTCCTTGCTCTCCAATTATTCTGGCCTTCTTTTCATCTTTCTAAAAACAATGTTTTCCAAATATTTCTAATTGCTGTCTACAGTGAGAAATTTATTTTACATTGCAACTTGGTTGACATATACAATAACAAACAAAAGTTTTGCAAAGCAGTACCTAGTACTTATACAATGCACTCTGGTATTTTCTATTCTGTTTATTTTTTTAAAAAGTTGGCACCCACTAAATTAATATTGTGACCAATTAATGGGGCACAACATGTATTTTGAAAAACACTGCTCTAAGCTTTCAATTTCTCTGCCTCAGGGCCTTTGCATATACTATGCTCTCTTTCTGGAAAATATTCCTGTATCCTATTTACCTGGATAGATCTTACTCATTCTTCAAGGTATGAAACGAAAGGTTGCTTCTCTCTCTGGAGTCAACTCCCGAAGATCATGATGAATGAGTTAATACATGCAAAACTCAGAACATTGCATGGCAAATAGTAATGCTTCATCTTATTATTATGAAAGGTAGCAATTACACAACTGTTCGTATGATCATTGTGAACACAAAAGGACCACATACTAAACCTGACAAGTTCACGGGGAGCCTGCATGGCAGTCCTTAAAAACTTGGTAATCACAAGTAACCACACAGGATGGTCTGAACAGAAAAATTCCATACTAAAGTGGGTTGGTTCATGGTGGGTAGTTACATCATAGACCTGTGGCTTTCTTGACAGAGGTCAATCTTTGCCTTAAGTGAGCCTATCTCTTGTCTTTGTGCATCTAGGATAACATAACTTTGAAATGTCAGAGTAGTTTTCTTTTCCAGACCTTCGAAAGCACAACTGCTGCCACCACAGCACAGAGACCACAGAACCCTTCATTGTTTTCTTATTGCCCACATACCATCTCTAGTACTGTAAATGTTTATTATCTAGACACACACACACACACACCAATGTAAAAGCATGTGTCTCTCCGTTTTGCTTTCTATCCAATCCTAGAGATTTCCCCTGCTTTGCTTTCTCTCACCTCCTCAATTTACCATGAATGGATTTCCTGTAACCCTCCTTACATCTTAACCTTTGTTCTAATGTATAAAATAAGCTGCAAAACTGCCATTCTCCAGAGCATTTTCCCAATCTGTTGAGATTTTGCTTCCAGGCATGTCCTCAAAATTTGGCTCAAATAAACTTTTATAAGACTTTTCTACAGGCTGGTCGTTCTTTTAAGGACATTATTAAAATCTGCCTCCTCACACCTCCCAGACTCTAAGCCCATGAAGACAGAAACTTTGATTAATTTTTGTTCATCTTTATATAGTCCTAACGCCACACTTTGCCTGGCATTTAAACGGCGCCCAGAAAAAACCAGAACGGGTAAGGGAAAAACTCCAGGGAAGGAATACAAAAGCAGTGCTGGGGGCGGAGCCAGCGTAAGACGTCACCACGTCGCTCCAGAGACCCGCCCCAAAGGCGGGGTCATGCCCACCTAGTGGTGGGCGGTCACGTGGGACTCAGCCGCTGGGGCATCTGGGCCAAGATGGCGACAGTGAGGGAGTCCCTGCGGCGAAGATTGGTGGGCTTGGCGTCCCTCCGGGCTGTAAGTGCCCCCCCGACCTGCCCAGGGGCGGGCTTGCAGGCACCGTGACGGTCGGGGCGGGGGCTTGGCTCGTGCCGCTACTCTCTTGAGAGGCGAAGCCGGACAGCTGTCTGGCTGGGCAGGAGGATCCTGAAGTCTTAGACCCTCTCTGTTCTTGCCAAATCCCTTGAAGGGCATTGGGGAAACTGAGTCCCAGAGAGGGGGAACGACTTGCCGGGGACGCCGTCCCACGTGTCCCAATTCCGTGTTCAAGGCTTGTCCCTGTGATACTGGCATCTTTCTCCCTCTAATTGAGCTTCAGACCTCTCCAAGCTCCTCCTTAACTCACAAATACTCTTCCAGTTCCGAGTTGGAAAAGCAAGGTCATTCCCCCTCCCTTCGCCTTCATTTCCAGCTCTAGTTGCCTTTGGCGATGCTTGGTAAACAATCCCAGCGTCCCCAGCAGGGCTTGGGTCGCGGGTGGACACGCTGTGATTTCCTTGGAATTCTACTTTGTGCCTGTTTGAATCTGATGTTTCCCCTTCTCTCCCATGCTGCGAATGGGGGGAAATTGTCCAAGACCTACTTATAAAAAGGGTTGAATAAATCGTGTTGGTTAAAGCTCAAGCTGTGGTGTCCAATGGTTCTGCCACTTTCTAGGCTGTGTGGCATAGTTGTTTATCAACCCCAGTTTTCTCATCTGTCACATGAATAAACATTACCCCAGGATTGTTTTGGAGATTAAAGAAAATGTAGGTAAAGCATTTGACATTGCTCTAGTTCTTAGGAAGTGATCTATCAGTGTATTTTTGCCTTAGGTTGGGAGTTATAACTGTGTAGTGGAGAAAAATTATATTATCTTGGCAGTAGACCCCTCAGAAAATCACTTTAATGTCTATTAGGCCAGCCACCTTCACCAATTGCTCATGTGTAAAATAAAGATAGTAATTCCAACTTGAAAAGTTAAGAAAATTAAATGAGATGGTAGATATCAATATGCCTTGAAAGAAAATTCCTGGTGTCATGAGATGGTGGTGATGGGCCCTCTCTGGGGTAACTAGCATCGACTTGGTAACAGAACCAGACAGTTCAAGTTCACTTCCTAGCTGTGTGATTTTGGGTAATCTTTCTGAGGCTCTTTCTTCCTCTATGGAGTTAAGATAATGACAGTCCCTGCCAGGTAGGGACTAGGTGAGTTCCTTATGCCTGAAGTTAGCACTGGTCTTGAGTCAGTATTAGCTGTGATAGAGGTACACAAGCTCCGGAGCCTGTGGCCCAGGACTTGTGTGGTTAGAGGGGGATCATCTCTGAGCAGAACTTTACAGAGGGAAGGAACTGGGCAACCAAGAGAAGAGAAGGCTGGAGGGACCAAAGGGTGGCAAAGAGGCACCATGGCCTAGGGGTTAAGAGCACGTGCTCTAAATCCACATGGCAGACTCAGATAGTGAATCAGTGATTAGGTAACTGTGACCTTGGAAAAGTTACTTAATCTCTTTGGGTTTCAGATTTCTCATAGTAAAATGGGGATTGTAATAGTTCCTACCTAATAAGGTTCTTGAGAGGATGATATGGGTTAAAGGTAGAAGGCCTTGTAAGTATCTGGCAAATATTAAATGCCTAATACATATGAATTGTTATTATAAGAAGAGTTATTGGAAAGGAAGTGGAATTGAGTTTATTGTGTTCTAATAAAAGGAACTTACAAGCATGTTTTACATTGTTTCAACCACATTCAACAGTTATTTATTGAGCCCCTATTATAGTCCTAGGGCCTTGGAAATATAGCAATGAATGAAACAAAGTTCCTGCCTCATGAAGCTTACATTCCAGTGGGTCATTTTAGGGTGATGTACCAGCAGAGGCTGAATGAATGAATATCCCTGTTGGAGGGAGATGCAACTTGCAGGAACCTTCCAACTTAGCCTGTTTAACTTCATGCAATTTGAAGGCTCATCACCTTAGTCTCTAGGAAGCTTTGCTGGATAAAACCAACGCCAGTTCAAGTGAGTTGTTCAAGGTCCTGCTGATTCATAATGGGGAATATTTCCTTCCTCAAAAGCTTCAGGGGATCTTTAGTAGGTTACACAGTGCACCTCTCACCTCACCACATTGCATCTGTTTATTCAGATAATCAGTTAAAACAAAATTAATTTGAAGTGTTGTAGTATTAAGAAGACTAGAAGAAAGAGGGAAACAAAGCCTCGTGTTACTTGGTGGTGAGAACAGTAAGATTTGGGGCAGATTTTATATGGAGGAGACTCAAGGCCTTTTTTTAAATGTCTTCAGCTGCTGAAGGTGTCATCTCTCCTCAGACCTACTCTCCTTGTCATTACCCAGCCTGTGATTGTAATAGAACACAGCCCCCCCACGCCACAAAGTCCCAGACTAACTACTCCTCCCCACATCTGGTAGTTGCCCTCCTCTGGGACAGCTGTGCCCTCCATGCATTTATTTGTTGTTTCAATAACTTTTTAATGAGTGCCTGCTTTGGGCCAAGCACAGTGCCAAACACGAGAGATGAAGTGGAAGTTGAGACAAAGTCCCTCATAGAGTTTCTATTCTACTGGAGGAAACATTGAGTGGGCATTATTTGCAGTATTCTGAAGGAAGTAATTGTAGTCCTGAAATAGGAAATTATGAGGGTGAGGAGATTGGCAGCCTCATTTACAAAGGGTGGTCAGAAGAGGCCTGTCTATGACCGAAAGATGAGAGGGAGCCAGATGTGGGAAGAGCCAGATGAAGAGCATTCTGGGCAGAGGGAACAGTAAGCACTGAGGCCCTGCTGTGGGAAGAAGGCCAGTGGGATGGAGCGTAGTGACCCCGTGGGAGGAGATGTAGAACAGTAGGGACAGTAATGAGTTCACCAAGATCTGCAGGAGCCAAATGAGAAGAACTTTATAGACCATGGTGAGTCGGGGAAGGGGATGAGTCAGGTTTCTGGCTTAAGCAACAGCATGCATATGATGCTTTTTACTGAGAAAAGATAAAGTCAGACTGGAGAAATTAAACAGTTCTGTTTTGGGATTTGTAAGTTTGAGAAGTACAAATAGGTTTGTGTAAGAAACCTAAATGCTCAATTGTCAGGCAGTTGGAAAAGGGTCTGGACTTCAGGGGTGATAGTAGTGAAGATGGATCCATTCTTTCAGATTTGCCTCCCTGGGGAATTGTGACAATCTCTTCTTATTACTTTTTGTTTCCTCTTTTAAACCACAGGTCAGCACCTCATCTATGGGTACTTTCCCAAAGCAGGTGAAAATTGTGGAGGTTGGTCCCCGAGACGGGCTACAAAATGAAAAGGTAATGTTGGAAATCAACCAAAAAAGTGTTTTTGAACCTTGAGAGTTCCATGTGGTACGTGTAGCCAGGATGGACAGAGCTAGGCAAGACATCACTCTGCCCCACTTAGGGTGGGGTCCGGGAAACCAGGTGGGCCCCTGTGACAGGTAAACAATGTAAGGTGATGGTACAACAGGTGTGGTATCCTCTGGTCCATGTCAAGGCCCAGGGGGACGGGGTGAATGGTGAGTGCTGAGGGAGTGGAGAGTGAAGGTGGGGGCATGTCTATAGATCCAGGAATCCCATGTGAGGGGATTTATCCAAAGGAAGTCATGAAGGCCCCATGCAAAGATTTATTAGCTTTGGGGATGTTCCCACAACCCTGTTGGTAATGGTAGAAAATTGAAATAGTGCTGTTTGAATAGAATGTTCTGCGAAGATGGAAATGTTCTAGACGTGAGCTATCCCATGTGGCAGGTACCAAACACGTATGGCTACTGAGCCCTTGACATGTGACTAGTCAAGTGTGGCTGAGGACGTTTTATTTTTACATCATTTTAATCAACGTATTTATATAACCACATGTGGCCAGTGTCTAACATACTGGGCTGCACAGATCTAGAACGTTACAAATCTGGGAGGTTTTAAAGGTAACGGTTTTCTTTTGTTTTTGGCATGTGTTTCAGAAATAGTCATGTATTAATTATTTTTTAATTAATAAAAGCTTTTTATTTTTAAAGCATGATCAGCCTAATTTTAATAGTGAGCACTTGCTGGAAACAATAACCTGTAAGGTCCATGAAGGCAGAATCATGTCTGTTCTGCTCATTGCTGTAGCCCTAGCACCTAGCGCAAACCCTGGACCGTGGAGGGCTCTCAGAAATTATTTGTGGAATGGATTACATTAAAGCAGTGCACGAGAAGTCATGGGGCAGGGTGGAGAAGGGTCTGAAGTTCTTAGGACTTTTTTCCTGATCCTGGAGGTATAGGGGGCTCTGGGAGGCTTTTGAGCAGTAGAGTGAGACCATGAAAACTGTGTTTTAGGAGGATTCCTGTGGGAGGAATTGGTGGAGTGAGACCATGCCATGTATACATGGGACAATTGACATTAGATTTGGAAAGAGGAATCCATCGAATCTGCTTAACAATTAGACATGGTAGGGAGGGAGAGAAAGAAACACTAGGCTGAACGTATGAGGATGAGAGCCTATGCCAGCTGAGAGATGGAAAAGGGGAAGGTGTGATACTTTGGGGGCCCCATCTCATAAGACCCAGAGGGTTAGTCATTTCTGCCCTTTTCAAGCCTTGGTACATTGCTCTTAATTTGTTGATGATGGGGTCATAAGTGAACAAACAATTTAGTTAAGAAAAGTCTTTATGGGGGCCGGCCCGGTGGTTCAGGCGGTTAGAGCTCCATGCTCCTAACTCCGAAGGCTGCCGGTTCGATTCCCACATGGGCCAGTGGGCTCTCAACCACAAGGTTGTCAGTTCAATTCCTCAAGTCCCACAAGGGATGGTGGGCAGCGCCCCCTGCAACTAAAATTGAACATGGCACCTTGAGCTGAGCTGAGCTGCCGCTGAGCTCCCAGATGGCTCAGTTGGTTGGAGCGTGTCCTCTCAACCACAAAGGTTGTCGGTTCGACTCCCGCAAGGAATGGTGGGCTGCACCCCCTGCAACTAGCAACAGCAACTGGACCTGGAGCTGAGCTGCGCCCTCCACAACTAAGATTGAAAGGACAACAACTTGACTTGGAAAAAAGTCCTGGAAGTACACACTGTTCCCCAATAAAGTCCTGTTCCCCTTCCCCAATAAAAAAAAAAAAGAAGAAGAAGAAGAAAAGCCAGTATGGCAGAAAGATATTGTTTCCATGTAAATATTAACTCCTTTTCAGGTGAGAAGCTGCCTCCACTGTAAAACGCTATCTGTAAAACTTGAAGATGCCTTGTACCCCGTCTATTGGCGAGGATTACATGTGAATTCATCTTAATGTTAGCAAGTTGAGATAGTGAAGTGCTTGCTGTAGCAAAAGCGTTGAACTGACAGGCACTGCTTTCTGAGGCCATTTCCTTCTCAGCTTTGCTGACCTGTCTTTTCTGGTGTTTGTCCCTCCATTGTAGAATATCGTACCTACTCCAGTGAAAATCAAGCTGATAGACATGCTTTCTGAAGCAGGACTCCCCGTTATAGAAGCCACCAGCTTTGTGTCTCCCAAGTGGGTTCCTCAGGTGAGCCCCAGCCCTCAGTGAGAGGCGTTTCTCGGATGAGTGGGATGGAAAGGTTTGCATTTGCCCTGGAAGTAAGTAGAAGTCAGGAACATAAGTTTCCGGGTCTCTGGCGTTGAGTGGTCTCAGGTGATTCAGAGCAATGTGGTGCTGCAAAAGCAGTACCCGGGGAGGTGGGAGGCTTGGATTCCGTCTTGGCTCGGTCCCCAACTTGCTTGGGGACCTTGCTAAGGCCATCCCCTCTCCAGGTTGAAGACGGCCTCTTCTGGCTCTAGAAGTCTAGAGTCTCCAGGCCTGGCCTGTGGTTTCTGCATTTGTAGAAGGGAAAGACCAATGACACCTGCTTCACAGAGACAGTCAAGTGGGGGAGAAAGATCCTGTTCCAACTGAGTGCTAGATAACACAGAGAGAGCTGAACCCAGTGCCTGGCTTGGAGTGTGTCCTCCGTAAACTGCTGGTAGTAGTGTTACCGCTGTTACTGCTTATGTAAAGCTGCCAGTATTAGCCACACAGAGAAATCGGGGCTATTGCCCACACCAAGGGGCCTTCTGGTCCATCAGCAGTCAAACAGGTAGTAAAAGCACTGGAGAGACTCAAAATCTGCAGAAGGACTCATTCTCCACAGGTTTTGGAGAATAGAGATCTTGTGATAAACAGGTTTTCTCGGCCTGAGCTCTCTACCTACCCTCCATGATGCCTCAGCAATATCTCCCTTGCTTTCCAGATGTCTGACAATGCCGACGTCTTGAAGGGCATCCAGAAGTTTCCTGGCATCAACTACCCAGTCCTGACCCCAAATTTCAAAGGCTTCCAGGCAGCCGTAAGCTATTAGCTTGTTGACGTGGGCCTCTGAGATGAGATTGATGGCACTGGTCCTTGCCTTGTCCCTGGGCCTCAGTGCCTGTCCTGGGATGTCTGTCTGAAGGGCTGTCTCCCGTGGTGAAGAGCATGTCACACAGACCCGGGGGCAGTCCTGACCCTGCCCCTGCCACCCCTCTGACCTTGACAACCCTCAGGTTCTGCCTGTAAAACAGGGCTAACGTCGTGAGGATTTCAGAGAATAGAATGCGCAGAAATTGCTTAGCAAGAGCCTGGTAGAAGATAAGGGCCTAATAAATGGTAGCTTTTGTTGTTCTTACCATTTCCTGTTTACAGAAAGGTAAGGCAACCTCCCCACAAGAGCTTCAACAGTAGTTGCTAGTATCTGCCAACTTTCTTAGCATTGTAGATGAGAATGTCATTGGAGATATTGATTCTAAACTCAGGCGAAAAGCTTCTTTTAAGAGTGACTGGCTTCCAGGGTGGTGATGGCAGTGGCAGTGTTGGTCCTCGGGGGAAGGCCAAGTTGGCTTTTTTGGTGGGCTATAAGTCACTGTCTAAATTTCCTAGGGCTGCCATAACAAAAGACCAAAAACTAGGTGGCTAAAAACAACAGACATTTATGCTCTACCTGTTGTGGAGGCCAGAAGTCTGAAATCCCGGTGTCAGCTGGGTTGGTTCTTTCTGAGAGAGAATTTGTTCCATGCCTCTCTCCTAGTTTCTGGTGACGACCAGCAGTCGTTCACATTCCTGGCTTGTAGGTACATCACTCCAATCTCTGCCACCATCTTCCCCCGCCTTCCCCGTGTCTCTCTGTCTTCACTTGGCCGCTGTGTTAGAAGGACACCAGTCTTATTAGAGTAGGAACCAATACGGCCTCATCTTAACGAATCATATCTACCATGACCCTGTTTCCAAATAAAATCACATTTTGAGGTACTGGGGGTTAGGACTTCAACATCTTTTTTGGGGGGTGGAGGGCAGGGAGGACACACAATTTAACCCATAACATTCATATATTATAAAATTCACTGTAAGACAAGGGTTTTGCCACTGTGGTGTTCCTTAAAGAGAAAAATGCTGAAAGAAATTCCCCTGGCTGTCGGCAGGTTGCTGCTGGAGCCAAGGAAGTGTCCGTGTTTGGAGCTGCCTCTGAGCTCTTCACCAAGAAGAACACCAACTGCTCCATCGACGAAAGTTTGCAGCGGTGTGACCAAGTCCTGCAGGCAGCTCGGACCACTGGTATCCCTGTGCGGGGGTGAGTCACAGCCCCTCGGTGCTGCCTGACTTTCCTCAGGACCATCCTGGACCAGGACCAGCCTCTGACTGAAGTGACACTCCCCACAAACTCCTTGTCTTGGGGGCAGGCAGCCCAAGCTCCACACCTAGACATCTTTCCCCAAGTAAATGTGGTCAGAGGAAATCCTAGCAAGTGCTTTCTCCAGACATGATTTCTGGGTCGCTTCACCAGAGGAATGTAGCAGGACCGGACAGTAAACAGGGTTTGCAAAGGTCAGTTTACTCCTGCTCTTCCACCAACTCTTCACACGTTCCTGAAGAATCTTCTAGGCCTCTAAACCTCCAAGATCACATCTTTAATAGCAGTAGTGCTAGGCATTGTCCATGCATTCTCTAACTGTAACTTTACAATCGCCCAGCAAGGACAGGACTAGCCCCACTTACAGGTGACAAAACCGAGGCTCAGGAAGGACAAAGAGTGCTGTCAGGTCACACAGCTGTCCAAGTTGCAGCCAGAGTGCTCCTTCCAAAATGCATGTCTGATCCCATCCCTCCCTGGGTAAAAGCCTTACAGTGACTCCCAATTCCAGACTTTTCCATATGATTTATAAGATCTTGCATGATTCAGCCCCTGTACTCTGTGCAACTTCATTGTTCACGGCTCCCTTCCAGCCCTGCTTCCTCTCACAACGCCTTCCAGCCCGACTGGAACTTTCAAGTTTGTCACATGCTCGCATTCTCTCTTCCTTTGGGCCTTTGCACGCATTTTCCATAGACTCAGGACTCTCTTCCTCCTACATCCTACTTGTCAGGGCTAACTCCTGCTCATCCTTCTGGTCCCCTTGTGGACACCAATTTCTCCAAGAAGCGTTCTCGGTCCCTAAGCTGGAGTTAGTGCCCTCCCTCTGGCCTCCCATAGTCCCTTGGACATCCTCTAACATAGCACTTAGCTGCTTGTTGAATTTCCCATGCCTCCCGCGCCCCCTCCACCATGCTCTCCATGAAGGCAGAGCCTACGTCTCTCTCAGTCCCTGGTGTGCCCATCTCCCAGCTCAGGGCCCAGCACACAGTAGGTGCTCAGGAACCGATGGGCAGGTGGATGGATGGGGAAGCAGGGGCTTGTCAGGTTTGCCAGACTCCCAGGCCTGTGCTCTTTCCTCAGTATCTCTCTTCCCTTTTCTTTGCTCAGCAATGATTGGAAAATAAGGAGGAGAATTAAAATGGGCACATACACTGAGATCTTTGAGTCTGAAGTTATTTACCAGCAAACATTTGTTATGGCTCTTAGTATGCAGAATAGATTGCTAGACTCTAAAAGGTTTTAGTGGAGCTTCAACCCCAGTGGTGTGGTTGGGAATAGACGCCACCTACATCCAGGATCCGAACTCCTTGCCGTAGCTCGCAGGACCCTGTGATGGGGCCTGCGCCCTCCTCTCCAACCTCATCTCGTACCTCTTTGCCCCTTGTTCCCCATGCGTCAGCTGTGTTGTCCCTTGTTCCGTGTCTTGAATACACCTACTCTTCCATCTCAGGGCATCTACACTGGCTCTTCTCTCGGCCCGGAATGCTCTTCCCTTCTCTGTCCTCCAGCGTCATGTCTTCAGAGGTCCTCCTGAGCCACGCCAGCTGCTGTTGCCCCTTTTGGCTTCTGTCACGTTCCGTCGTCTTTCCTTCATAGCACATCACTTTCTGAGATTATCTCATTCACTTACTCGATTGTCTTGTTACCAGCTACCTCCCTCACTTGAAACAAGCTCCGTGAGCGAGGGACCTTGTCAGTCTTGCTCACAGCGCTACGCTAGTGCCTGGCCCAGAGTGGGCGACTCAGTAAATAGCAGTTGAATAAATGAGCGAGTGAATCGTCTGGCAACTCACTGGAGTAGCTGATCCCTTGGCCCTCCGGCCAGCGCTCTTGTTCCTGCCTTTGGGTTCATGGGTCGCTGGTCCCCTCCTGTGAGTATGAGCCCCGGCTACGCTGGCCCACGTTCTGCTTTACCCCACTTCGTACAGCTCAGGTGCCTGCTCGGATCGCCCTCTGCAGCTCCTTCTCTCTGGCTGCTCTCTGGCCGCCTCTCCTGAGACCTGTGCCACCTCTGCTTCCTCAACTCCAGGCCTGGTAGACCCTGCCTTCCCTGCCACGGCTCTCCCTGACCCCTCCCGGGACTAAGCAGCACTACCTTCTTTCTGGCCCCCCCATCACTGAATTCGCTTTTCACTCAGGCACTTGGCCTCCTTCCCGGCTTCAGGTTTTGATTACAGGCTAACCAGGAACGTGGGAAACAGCCACCCTGCCTCAGGCCTGCTGGCCAGAGAGCACAGGGACATTGACTCCTCCCCTGTCTTCCCACAGGTACGTCTCCTGTGTGCTTGGATGCCCCTATGAAGGCAAGATCCCCCCGGCCAAAGTAGCTGAGGTGTGTGTGTCAGGGTGGGGGTTTCGTGAGGGTTGCCTACCTGGCCTGCCCCACGTGCACGTTCCTCTTACCACTCTTTCCTGGTGGGCCACTGATTTCATTCGTCACCCAGCTCCTTCATTAAGCTCCCCCGTGAGCACAGCCCTGCACTTGCTTCTAGAGGCCCACCCCTTAGCCCAGCATGGAGGGTAGGTCTCTGAAGCCCCTGGCGTCCACCCAGAGTAAACACCTCCAACTGCGTTTCTGGTTTGGTCAGCAGACAGGTGATGATTGAGGTGATAGTTGTCTGCGGAGAGGCTCCTCGTCCAAAGGTTCCGTGGTTCCTGGCAGTGGTCAGAGGCGCCACTTGACATGCTCTGAGCAGCTCCATGAAGAGCACATGCAGGAATTGAGTTGAGCAACGCAAGAGCTTTAGGTCATTTAGTCTTCAAAACCACCCTGCAAATTCAGTATTGTTGTTGTTCCATTTTACAGTTGAGGAAACTGAGACTGACTTGCCACGCAGGTTGCAAATGGTGTGACCAGGTCTCAACCTCCACCTTGTTAACCTCCAAAGCCTGCTCGCTCTTCCCTCCACACCATGTAGCATCCAAACTAACAGTCACAACTGCCAGTTGAGAGTGGCAGCTGGGCTCCTAGTCTCAGGCCCCTGTTGCCACTAGTCCTCACCATAGCCCTTGAAAGGCTCATCACTGTATTTCAGAAGCGGAAGTTGAAGCTCAGAAAAGCGAAGTCTCTTGCCGAGGTCCCACAGCTAGTGAGCAGCAGAATTGGTACTTTAATCCAGCATCGGTCACTCCCACGCCACTCCTTGTGCTGCACACTCTGCCCCACAGGCAGCCACAACTCCAATCGCTCCTCATTTCCTTATCCGGCAGACCGTGGCTGAGTGTCGTCTAGGTCCCTGGCCTGCCACATCCTTCCCCCACCTTCTCAGCAGCATGACATGGGGCAGCATCTCCTCAGGCGGGGCATACGCTGCTCTGGTTTTGCAGTGATTTTAGGAGTATTTAGATGGGCTTCTAAAAATTTAAATAGTTAGTACTTCTATTAAAAATATATAACTAGCACCTCAGATCTGTGGTTCCACAGATCTTCTTACCAAGGATAAAGCTACAAGAAAGGGATCAATTTTACTGATTCCAGTACCTGGGTCTGACACAGTGTGTGAAGGTGGTAAGTGAAGGACTGACGTTTGAGACATGGCGGGGAGGAAAGCACAGGGGTTGGAGCTGCAGAGCCTGCCCGGTGGCAGCTCCCTTACGGACCCCTGATGGGTAGAATGAGGATTATCATTCCCACTCAAAGGTGTAAGGAACCTATGACCTGATAGGAATTTAGTGCTCAGACATAGCGGTGTTCTGCGCAGGCTAAGGGCTCCTGCTTCGCAGTGCTTGGGCCCTTGGCGTGGGGAATCTGGTGTCCTCCAAGTACCTGCTTGTCTTCCCAGGTCGCCAAGAAGATGTACTCAATGGGCTGCTACGAGATCTCCCTGGGGGACACCATCGGCGTGGGCACCCCTGGGATCATGAAGGATATGCTGTCTGCTGTCATGCACGAGGTGCCAGTGGCTGCCCTGGCTGTCCACTGCCATGACACCTATGGCCAGGCCCTGGCCAACACCTTGGTGGCCCTGCAGGTAATCCAGGCATATCCTAGGAGGAAAGCACGTGTGCTTCCTCCCAAAGGGCATTGGTGCCAGGACAGCTGTGTCTCATCTGTGCTTTCAGTGAGGCTTTCCTGTGTGCCGGGCCCTGGCCTGGCCATGGGGGACACAGACATGTGACCCTGCCCCGAAAGCGAGGGGGTTAGGGAACCATTCTAACACATTATGACAGATGCCACGAAGGGTGGAAGCACGTGGCTGGGGAATGTGCCCATCCCTGCTGGGAGGTTAGAGAGAATGTGCCAGAAGAGGCCTGAGCAAGGCTTGGACGATGTGAAGAAGTTCAGCAGATGAACAAGGGGCAGAGGGCTGGCTTGGCAGCACCGCGGTGTCAGACTAAGGGGTTCAGGGGGCACTCAGGTACCCTCACCCTGCGATAGCATGCCAGGCCGCGCCTCTGTGTGGGGGAAGATAGGCAGAGTTCACCCAGAGATAGGGTGAGACCTCAGGCTGGGTTTCCCTTGAGGTTTCTTGTGGGCTGGCCACAAATGAGGAGTCCAGGGCCTGGCTGCCCATTAGAAGGAAGTTCTGAGTGTCCGACCACAGCCTCCCTCGCTGTAACATTAGTCTGAATCTAACCTGTTGTCCTTAGGTTAGCTGGAGCAATCCTGGGCCACCTTTCTTTCTTTTTTTTTCTCTCTCAAGTTATCCCTTAGAGGCTCATGTCTTGAAGCTAGGTGATTCTATTCCTTTTTGGGTCTGTTTTCTCAGAGTTGTGGTTGTCAAGAGTAAGGTCTGTTCGAGGTTTAAGGAGAGACGGAAAGTGCAACGGGTCATCCAGGAGAGTGGGAAACAGACTGACCTAGGGACAGGGCCTCGGCCCCCTGGGGTTAGAGGCCAAGACTTGAAGTGAGAGCAGCCTTGTGGGGGAGGGGTGTATGACTGAACCACAGTACACAGCAGGGGTCTGAAATCCCAGCAGTGGGAGGGGGTTACTTTAGGTCGGTCATCAGGAAGGGCCGCCTAAGGAAGTGGCTTTTAGGCTGAGACCTTGAGTGAGATGGAATCTTGACACCATTAAAGGAACTGAGGGAAGGTATTCCTGGCAGAGGAAACAACGTATGCCAAAAAGACTCACTATTCCAAGAGCTAAAAAGAGAAACACTGGCTCTTCCAGTGGGATTTTCACTTTAACAGAATCATAAGCCAAAGGAATGAATAACTCAGTGGAATTTCAGGCAGCAGACAACTGGGCACCTCACAGGGACCAGCTTTGTAGGCTCTGGTCCCCACAGTGACAGCCATGTTTCACTGTCCTTATGTTTCCAGATGGGAGTGAGTGTCGTGGACTCTTCTGTGGCAGGACTTGGAGGCTGTCCCTATGCCCAGGGGGCATCGGGAAACTTGGCCACCGAGGACCTGGTCTACATGCTGGCCGGCTTGGGCATTCACACGGTAAGCCTGCCTGCCTCCCGTGGCAACCTCCCTGAACTGACCAGAGTGCTGCCTGAGGCAGAGGACAGAAGCTGGTAGGTTTGTTCAGGGATTGTGGGGGGCAAGGGGGGAGGGTTAACAGGGGAAAGGTGTCAGGGGATTAGCGTATGTTTTTGAGATAGCAGAGTATGGTTGATGGAGGCCACTAGAAGGCCAGGCTCTCAGTGTGAGTTTGACAGTTCAGTTTGGGGAGGCACAGGGGTCTAAGGAAAGCTCCTGGAAAAGGGTCAGGTCCCTCTGGACCTTTGTTTTGTTCTGTGTCAAGTGAGGGCTGTAGAATCAGACCCCCAGGGCTCTGTCAGAGTCAGTAAGGGCCTTCAGTGTGGGTTGGAAGCAGTATAGCACCTGTGCTTTGGGATCAGATGGAACTGGGTTTAACACACTTGACAAATTACTTCACCTCTCTGGGCCTAAGAAATGGGAATAACAAGAGCACCTATCTTGGAGGACCGCTATGAGGATTAAGTAAGAAAACGTAGACGGCTTAGCCCAGAGCTGAGCACGTAGTACATCAGTAAAGAGGAGCTATTGTTGGGAACAGAGGTGATTGCTCTCTGCCTCAGTCTGTGTTACTTCAGTATGCAGTGTTTGACCACTGTGGGCCAGGCCTTGTGCTAGGCCTGGAGATGGAGCACTGAACAAAACTGACGAGATCCCTGTTCTGGTGGTGGCACTAGAGAGCATTCCACAGACTGAGGCAGCTTATACAAGGGGAACCAGAGAGGGGATCCCAGATGCCAGGAGGACACAACCTCACATGCAGCTGGCTGCTTTCCCATCGTCAGAGGAACAAGAGTCCGTTTGCCTTCCCCTTTACTTTTTCATTATCACAGTTGTCTGTCCAGTCTGATGTTTCCCTGGGTGTTGAGGGCATGTCATGACTTACTGCATCCCTCATCTTGTTTCTCAAAGGGTGTGAACCTCCAGAAGCTCCTGGAAGCTGGGACCTTTATCTGTCAAGCCCTTAACAGAAAAACCAGCTCCAAAGTGGCTCAGGCTACCTGTAAACTGTGAGCCCCAGGCCCACCTGAAGCTCTGGGGACTGTGTGGGAATAGGGCATGCGTGGATGATTCACGGATGGACACGTGGAAATGGGCATGAAATTAACAGGGCAGGTACCTCACCACCAGCTCTGCACGGAGGTCTCTTCTGCAAAAAGCAGGCAAGGGACAGGAGCTGTTTGGCCTTAGCGCCCCCTGCCAGACCTGAGTATGAGTGAGGCTTTGGGATTCTGGAGGCCTCCCTTCACCATGGACCCCAAGTCCAGGAGTTGAATCTCTGAGGGCACTTGGGAACCCAGTTCCCTGGCTTGGGTTGATCCTGTAGTCTCATCTCGGTGAAATTTGTCAGCTGGTTACTCTACACAGCTCAACTCTGCCATGGACTTGGGGCCATTGCTCTCTTACCTTGTAGGGCAAAGGGGCATGGAGGGGTTTTTCCCCAAGCTGGCAAAGGGCATTTGCTGAATGGAGACAGGTTGAGCTTCTGTGGTGGCCACCTGCCAACTCCAACCCCTCTGGAAAATCTCCACTTTGAACATGATTTATGAAATACAGCTATGTAATTAAAGGCTTAATGATACAGAACCATTCTAGTATTCTGTCCAGGTAGGTGTACGGCTGAGAGTCGGGGAATTAAACATTTATTTGCACTGAGAGGAAACTGCAGACTGTTAACCTCTGGGTTTTCTCCGTTTCCCTACCTGAGCCTCAGATTCATAGTGACTGGAAATGGGTGGCTTTGGCCTTACTCAGGGCTGGCCAGAGAGACTGGAGAGGCTGTTTCTGAGGCTCTTGACTCTGTGACCAGGGCTGCCCTCCAAACTCTCCCGTGGGCAGCAGTGGCCATTTGCTCCTCAGGGCCGGGCCAGGGGCGGGTCTGGGTGCCCTTTAGCTCTGGATCTCAGGCTCTGCTGTCTGTCACTCATCCTTGCTGGACCCCAGCAGGCCCAGGGCATTTCAGCCTTTGAGAAACACTTGTACATTTATTTTTGCTCAGGTTCCATCAGTCAGTGTCACGCGGGGTGTCATGCGGGGTCTCAGCTCCCTCTCCCCGCATAAGGACGCAGGATATGGTGAGGCCAAAAAGCAACACCCACGGAGCCAGAGATAGGGGAGTCATATCACTATATTCTCGCTGGTGGCCAGTGAGACACATGAAGTAGGACCCACACGACCCGCAATCTGCCGTCCACTTTTCTCCCTGCCAAGCAACCAACCCCTTAGCGTAGCCCCTGCAGTTACATTAGTGACTAATTGGCTAACTGGTTATAGCTGATGACCAGCTAGTCCCAGCTGATGGCCATCTGCTACCCGAGCCAGCACCTTTCTACGAGAGGCCGAGAGCCTGGAAACCCTCTGGGACTCTGTCCCCACACTCAGTATGTCATGCCTTTACGTACCTCCTTCCCTAGTCCTACCTTTGTTTTAGACAGAAACATAACACCATGTTCTAACCCACCGTGGTAGGCAGTGGAAGCCATCCCCAGCAGCTGGGGCCCCGGTTTGTGTGAAGGCTCAGCTCAGGCGGCACTGTAATTCCCACTGGAGCTTCAGAGATCCCTCCAGTTCTCTGGTGGGTTTGCAAACTGGACTTCCCAGAACCCGCAGCCTCTGGATGACCCCCGCCATTCCCTTCAATCGGCGCCACCCCTTGTTGCCTTCGTTCCATGCAGTCGTGTATTTCATCCCAGGCTCACTCTGAAGAAAGGGTTTGGCAGGTACAAAAAGGGTGGGAAAACCTGTGGGTGACCGTGGAGCAGGCCTAGCGGCCTCGCCCGAGTCTGTGGTTCCTGCCTTGGGATAGCTGCCTGGCTCCCTTGACAAGCCCCATCTCCCGGCTGGGACGCTCCGCCTGCCCGGGGACGCAGCTCCTGCGTCCAGGAGTCGGAACGAGCGCTCGCGCCTGGCGCGGGGACCCGGGCGTGGACCAAGGGAGCGGACCTCCGCCTCTCGGCTCCTAGGTCCCAGATCCAGTCGCGCCTTCCCCCGGCGACCGCCTCGGCACTGGACTGTGCTGCCCGCCGCTGACCTGTTCCGGGCCGCGCCGCGCCGCGCAGGCGCCTCGAACTCGCAGCGCCATTTGTCCTCTCGGCGCCCCGTAGTGTGGTCTCCCGAGTGACACGTTACCTGGAGGCGTGGAGGGGGCGGAACCAGGGGGCGGAACCAGGTGGGCCCTCGGCTCTTAAAGGGACCGGGGCTCGGGGCGCGGGAGGCGGCGCCACTGGAGGCAACGCGGGGCGCGCGGTCCCGAGCAGGTTCTGGAGGAGAATGTGGGGCCAGGCGGGCGGGCTCGCGAGGGGCTGGGTGGTCCGCGGGAAGCGCGGGAGAGTTTTGGGGACTGGGCGGCATTCTGGGCAGAATCCAGCGGGGCTGGCCCGCCCCCCCGCTGCTCCCAGCTCCCGCTGCTGTGGCTGGGACAGCCGGGTTCATTCATTCCCGGCCTGGGGATTCCTTGCGTGGCCCCCTCCAAGCCATGGCCGAAATCCCTGCCCGAGACCTAGCACCCCCTCCCCTCCATTATGCAGACTGGGAAAACTGAGCAGGCGACAGCTGACCTAGGTCACCCCGCTGGTCCCGGGCGAGGCCGCTTCACCAATCTCGCAGCCTCCCAGGGCACCCTCCTAGACCACTTTCTGGGGATGCGCACAGTGCGTGGACTTCGGCTGGGTGGGGGTTGGGGGCGGCTTCCGCGTCCGGAGCAGAGTCCAGCGGGAAGCAGGTGGGGAAAGGGAGAACTGTTTGGGCGACGGACTGACCTGTGAGACTGCAGATCTGGATTCCAGCCCAACTAGCACTAGCTGTGCGACCGCAGGCAAATTACTTCACCTCTCTGATCTTAGTATCCTTATCTGTAAAGTGCCAGTGATAATATCTACCTCATCAGGATGTTGGGAAAATTCGGGAAAATAATGGAAAAGTGCCCGGTACAGAGCCTGGCACTCAGCCAAGTTGGTTGGATCTGGATGAGCCTAGGAGGGGATTGAGACAGCCAGGAGGAAGGCAGCTGTGGGCCGGGCCGCCCGGAATGAAAGGTCTCAGTGTCTGGGGCCACCTTCCCCCTCTGCCCGCAGTTTGTTCAGGGCTGGGTGCACACCTGGCAGTGGAGTCGGCCACGTCTACACTGCCCAGCTCAGTGGGGCCTAGAGTTGGGCAGGATCCTTAGCTCCAAACGAGGAGTGATCCTGCTGGCCCTGGCATAGGCAGAGGCTGAGCCAGCCTGGCTGACCTGGGGTGGGGCCCATTCCAGGATTGCAGGGCTGCAGCCCCAGAACTGGGCACAGCCTGCCTGGCAAAGGACCCCACCCTAAGGCCATCTGGTGTATTTCCTGCTTCCTCCCAGCTGACCCTTGAAGGAGAGGGAATCGGAGAGAGAGAGAGGGCTGCACACAGCAGGAGGTATTAATCACTGGCCGCAGGAGCCAGTTTACATCTAGCGATGGCAGAGGGACCGGAAGGCCTGAGCCTGAGCAGACAGGACCCTTTCTTGGGATCTTGAAATCTCTGTGCTGCTGCCTTGTTTGCTTCTGCTCCGAACTGTCCAGTTCCCAGACACCTTGGGGCAGGCAGCGTGGAGCCTTAGGCTCCATCTTCCCAACCACAGTCAGTTGAGACTAGAAAATATGGCACCTGTGTGGCAGTCTCCCAACCTGTACCATGTAACAGGCCTTTCAAATCACCTCATTTAACCCTTACACTACCACATGGCATTTGCACAATTAATAAGCTCCAAAAGAGGATAAGTATGTGGTCTCTAAGGCCAGAAAATGATGGTATCCAGACTTGGACCAGGGCTGACCTCAGAGCCACCCTATTAAGTAGGACACACTACTGCCTTCCTCCGAGGCCGGACTCCAATTGCGTGGAGGCCCTGAGTGGGCAGCCTCAGCCTCCTCTGAGACTGTGTGTCCTGGGCCAGGTGCGATGGCAGAGAAGGTGCTGGTAACAGGTGGGGCTGGTTACATCGGCAGTCACACAGTGCTGGAGCTGCTGGAGGCTGGCTATTTGCCCGTGGTCATCGACAACTTTCATAATGCCATTCGTGGTGAGTGTGGGGGTGGGGGGCTGGGGCTTCCGGTGGGGACAGAAGTAAAACCCTGGGTTCCACCTTTGTCTTTGAGGGGTGTGTGTCTGTCCTGTGGGAAGCCAGGACCCCATCTCCTCTGATTTTGATGGCCTCCATGTGGCCAACCAGGACGGGGCTCCATGCCTGAGAGCCTGCGACGGGTTCAGGAGCTGACAGGCCGCTCTTTGGAGTTTGAAGAGATGGACATCTTGGACCAGGCAGCCCTGGAGCATCTCTTCAAGAAGGTGGGGCTTGGCAGGCAGGCGGGCACTGCCGAGGGCCAGAGTCTGTACAGAAACCTCTGACCCCAGCTTTGCCCCTGCAGCACAGCTTTACGGCTGTCATCCACTTTGCGGGGCTCAAGGCCGTGGGTGAGTCAGTGCAGAAGCCTCTGGATTATTACAGAGTTAACCTGACAGGAACCATCCAGCTTCTGGAGGTAAGACGTCAGCAAGGACACAGACAGTGGAAAGGCCCCTAGCCAGGCAGGCAGTGTCCAACACAGTGGGCAGTCAGGCAGGGCCCAAGCTGTAGCATCTTGGACACATCTCTCAGCCTCTCAGCCTCAGTCTCCCCATCTGTAAATGGGTGTGCCTATACCTCAGCCTCAACCACCTGTGGAGTAAGGGGTTGGGAATAACGTGTGAGGCAGAGGCCACTGACGCCTCCCCTCCACGGCCAGATCATGAGGGCCCACGGGGTGAAGAACCTGGTATTCAGCAGCTCTGCCACCGTGTACGGGAACCCCCAGTACCTGCCCCTGGATGAGGCCCACCCCACAGGTGGCTGTACCAACCCGTACGGCAAATCCAAGTTCTTCATCGAGGAAATGATCCGGGACCTGTGCCAGGCAGACAAGGTGAGGAGTCGCCTTGACCCAGCCCTGGCTCAGCCCTGTGTCTGAGGATCCCAAGCAACCCCCCCAGGAGGAAGCTAGAGCTCAGGAAACGGCAGAGACTGCCCAAGGTCATAGCACTGGGGGAGGGCTGGATCCCCTGCGCCTTTCTAGGGACAGAACAGGCACAGGGGTTTTGTGGGAGGAAAAGGGCTCTGGATTGAGCTGGGACACGCGGCCTGCGCCCTCGCCCCCAGTCATCTAACCTGTGTCCCCCAGGCCTGGAATGCAGTGCTGCTGCGATATTTCAATCCCACGGGTGCCCACGCCTCTGGCTGCATTGGCGAGGATCCCCAGGGCACCCCTAACAACCTCATGCCCTATGTCTCCCAGGTAAGGGAGAAGGGGAAGGATGGGGGTTTGGGGAAGCCCAAAGGTTGAGGGGTAAAGCTGGTGCCGAGGACCTGGAAAGAGCTGACCTGAGTTCTACCCCAGGTGGCGATTGGGCGCCGGGAGGCACTGAATGTCTTTGGCAACGACTATGACACAGAGGATGGCACAGGTGAGCCCAGGACCAGGAGTGGGACGGAAGAGGTAGGACAGACTACACTGAGCCCTCCCACCCCCCTCCTCTGCAGGCGTCCGGGATTATATCCATGTCGTGGATCTGGCCAAGGGCCACATCGCAGCCTTGAGGAAACTGAAGGAGCAGTGTGGCTGCCGGGTAGGGAGACAAAGGAGCAGCGGGGGAGGGTGGAGTCCTGGACAACCGGGGCTCAGAGGGGTGGTTAGGCCAGCTCCCTCCATAGTCCCTGTTCTCTCCTGGGCAGATCTACAACCTGGGCACGGGCACGGGCTATTCAGTGCTGCAGATGGTCCGGGCCATGGAGAAGGCCTCTGGGAGGAAGGTAGGCCGTCCACCCTGCCCTGCCCTACCTGACTGTCAGCAGCAGACCTAGCCCCTCCCACTAGCCTACCTGATGGGTGCTGCCTTAGCGCCAGGTGCCGCGAGCGAGCTCCTGCCCAGCACGTTTCTTGAGGGCTCGGTCAGCAGCTGGCTGGGCGAGGCCAGGGCCGGCTCAGCTAAGCTACGACTGCCCCCTCCTGCAGATCCCGTACAAGGTGGTGGCACGCCGGGAAGGTGATGTGGCTGCCTGTTATGCCAACCCCAGCCTGGCCCTCCAGGAGCTGGGCTGGACAGCAGCCTTAGGGCTGGACAGGATGTGTGAGTGCTAGCCCGACCCCTGGGAGAAGCTAGGAGGGGGCTGATTTGGTCTGGGCACACCTACCCTGGCCTACCCGAGGTGGTGGGGACCCGGTATTCCAATGTGCACCTTGACCACACACCTGGCCCATTGCAGGTGAAGATCTGTGGCGCTGGCAGAAGCAGAACCCTTCAGGCTTTGGCGTGCAGGCCTGAGACCTTCTCCTACCACGGACCAGAAAAGGAAACGAGTCACAACTACCTGCTGTCCAGCACCTGGCAGGAACCCAGGGGCCTCAGGGCCTGCCCTACCTCAAACCCCAGCTGGCCCCCTCAGCCCACCAGGCACGAGGCCAAGGGCTCCACTGACCAGGAATAGGGGTCTCTAACTCTTCTCTTCCACAGGGTCCAGGAACCCATCAGGGTGGGGGAGGCAGGGTCCTAAGACAAAACACTCACTAATTTATACTGCTACGAAGGCCCTCTCCAAAGTATTTAAAATAAAAAGTTTTCTTACACTGGAGCAGATTCTCACACACGGTCCCTCTACCTCTGGGATACAACCAGCCAGGCCTGAGAGTTGAAGCAATTTCTTTAATTTTATCGGAATCCAGGACACAACAAGAAAAACACCCAAATCCACATAGAGACAGAAGACGAGACACAACTCCTTCCCCACCGCCCCCTGGCCCTAGAGTGGGGACAATGTGGGGGTGAGACAGCTGGGGGAGACCTTGAGCCTCAGTCCAGCCCTGCAGGCTCCAGGCCTGTGGGGAAGGAAGGTAATGGGGAGGCAGGGCCCAGCCCCCAAGTCGGAAAGGGCTGAGGGAAGGCCCCCTCCAAGGACTCTGCCCCCTCACCAACACTTCTGCCCGGGGCAGGTAGCCCACAGCAGCAAGAGGGCCGGGGGTCATGGACACATTCATGATTGAGAAGCAGCTGGAGTGGAGGCAGGAGAGACACACGATTATCTGGGCAGAATCAGTTGGGGGTAGGGTGTAAGTGGGCCCTGGGAGGGCCCCTTGGGCCAAACCCTGAGGTCACAGGAGGGGGCCCAAAGCGGGGCTAGTGAGTGAGGTCCTGAGTGAGTGGGTCAGCGGCTGGGCCCCTTCTTCCGCTGCCTACAGCCCCTCCAATACTGCTGCCGGGGGGCCACCTCCAGGGAAATGGGAGAAGAAAGCAGCCCACCCCCTGCTGCAGACATCCGGGTGGCTGAAGCCAAGAAGGAAGGCCTGGCTAGGCCTTGGCCCGCCTGCCCCAGCGGCCTGTGGGAAGAGGATGGGTCAGGGAGGGTGGGGGCAGGGGCTCGACCGGCTCAGATCCAAGATGATGCCATGTGTGCTGGGTCCCCTGTGAGCTGGGGGACTGCGCTGGGAGCCAGCAACTGGTTAGACAGGAGGCAGCAGCTTCTCAAGAAACTCCTTCACAGCTGCCATCTCCTGGGAGGAAGGAGGGATGTGAGAGGCGCCTGCCTGGAGGGAGGAGCGAGAGGGGTAGGGCAGGAAGTGGACCCTCACCACTGACCTGAGGACAGGAGCTATGCATGACACCTGGGTAAGTCTTGAACTGGACCCTGGCGGGTGTGACAACAGACCGGAGCTTCTCTGCCGTAAGCGCCCCAAACCGTACAGGAACCATGGGGTCCAGCTCCCCATGGCACTGAAGGATGGCCAGGTCCTTGGCACTGCCGTTGGCTGCCTGTGGGCCAGACAGGACTCAGAGGGCACAATCCCTCGGCCACCAGGAGACTGAGAGCAAGACAGGGACTGTGGAGAGCTCACCTGGGGAAATGCCCGGTGCAGAGGCAGCCAGCAGCTCAAGGCCACAATGCCAGCCAGAGGGTGGGGGCAGGTGAGGGCCGTGTAGAGGGACAGGGCCCCACCCTGGAGGGAAGAGAGGATGAGAAGTCATGAGGGCACAGCTCACCTACCCACCACCCACCGCCCTCTCTCTCCCCTCACCTGTGAAAAGCCTCCCAGGACGATACGATTGGCAGGGATCCCATTCTTCATCTCGTGCTCAATCAAGGCCTTTACTGGGGGGAGGGGGTATTACTGGGTGGGGGAAAAGCTACTAGAGGGGCCTAGGGAAGGGGGCCACATAGAGGTACTCCCCAACACTTTCCTGGCCGGGGGGGGGGGTGGGGCTGGAGGGAGGAGGAAGCGGGGGTGGGGCCTTACTGTTCTCTGCTGCCTTCTTGATGCCAGCCTCGTCCTCTGGGGCATCTGGACTCAGCCCCATGAGGTCAAACCTGGGAAAACAGAGGCACTGGTAGCTCCTGGAAGACCCTGGCCAGCCACCTAGAGCTCTCTCAGCTCCCATTCTCCCCCCTCCCCAAACTCACCAGGAGGGCATCACCATCTTCATGTTGAGTGTCACAGGGATCCGAGGCCTGGGGAAGGAGAGCAAGAAGGGCTATCATGCTCCAGAGGGATGAGGCAGCCATAGCAGTAAGTCCAGGAGCAGGCAGAGCAGCCCTGGGGGGCCCCTCCCAACAGGCAGGGCCTGTGTTTAAGGTGTTGCCAGGCAACGTGCCACTTGGGGCTGGAAGCTGTGGTTGGGGTATCAGCAGTAGCGAGGGAGAAGCAGAGCCCAGCACTCAGTGTTGAAGGGGTTCCGGCTTAGTAGGTGAGTACTTGGGGATTGGGAACAGAGGGCCCTGGTTCTTGGAGGTCTCAGGTCTAAGAGGCCTTGGGCTGAGGCTGGACCCTATTCCTGAGGGCTCCCCAGGAGTGAAGGCTGAAAATGGCACTTCTGACTGTCCTGGGCCCAGGCCCCAGGATGCAGCTGTCAGGAGAGAACAGACCTGGGACCGCAGGACCGCCCCCCAGCCTATTCCCAACCTCAGCCCCTCCCTTGCTAGGGTGACACTCACGCATGGGGACAGATATACTTGACATGAGGAAGCCGGATGGTGGAGAGGGCGTCAGCCCAGCTGTGCCTGTAAGAGAGAAGGGAGAAAAGGCAACAATGTGGAGAGGGAGAAAGGGAGGGCAGAACAGGCCTCTCCAATCCTGCCCACTGGGCCTTTCCCTGGCTCCCCAGGGGAGACCCCCTCCCCAGCTCACTCACCCTGTGTCTCCAAGTCCATGTAAAAAAATAACCTGGAAAAGAATCAGAGATGGGGAAGACAGAAGGTATCATCTTGCTATCATTCCCCACTGTCCTCCAACTTCTGGCCACCCCTCCCCCCCCTCCAAGGACTTCGGGGTGGGGGGAGTGAGGTCGCAACAAACAGGTTATTAACCCCCTGCCTCCAGGCTCCAGGCTGCTCCCTTCTCCTCACTGCCACCTCCATTTTTCCCACACCCCTCCAGCCAGTTCCCCAGCTAGTATGGGGGTTGCCATGGATAGGAGAGGTCCCTTACCGCGGCCGTTTCCCGCTCAGCTCCAGACACAGTGGCAGCATCGGTGAGCAGGGGCACAGACATGGTGTTACCACACATACACTGCAGGGCTCCAGGCTGGGGCCTGTGCAAATTTGGGGGAGTAGTCAAGAGCAAGCTCAGGCAGGGGGAGAGCCTCAAACCCGGGCCTACCCGGGCCATCAGCCTCCCACTGCACCCAGGATTCTGTCCTGAGCACAAAGAAAAGGCAGGCAAGAAGGCCGGGCCAGAGCAGGTAGGAAGTTTGCCTCCATTCCAGGGCAGAGAAGCCGAGGTAGCCCGCCTGGAGTCCCCCCGGTTGTGGCCACCACACAGCCTGAGCTTGCTGGAGATGGGCAGAGGCAGGGCTTAGGGCTGTGGGGGAGGGGCACCAGGGCATCCTCAGCTGCACCCCGCCCCCCAACAGTCCTTAGTAGATAGCTGCCTCCTCCTGGCTTCTCCAATCATCCCCCTTCTCTAGAGCCTCTGGGTCCCTTCCTCCCCAGCCCTAGTGGGAAAGGAAGAGAAAAATGCCAGGGAAATATGCCTCAAGCCCTTAGCCCCCCCACACACATTTTCTCCAACCTCCCTCCCTGCAGCCCCCACCCAGCCTCCACAGCAGTTTCTAGCTCAGCCAGCCATGCCCAGAGCCCCTGGGGGCTGCTCATTAGCACAGATGGTCCACCACCGACCCCCTAACTGGTGCCCCACGCCCCCCACCACCCCAATGAAACAACTTGCTGCTGCTTCTGCCCACTGACTCCAGATGGGTTCCCCAGCTTGACCACGCTCTGGGACTCCCAAACACACAAAAGAATGTCAGGCAGTCTGGCTCCTCCCCATCTTTAGCACCCTCCAAACTCCCCAGAAGCTTCCGCTACAGGCCCCTAAGTACCTACCTTTCCCTGAATCGCCCACCCCTCCCACTCCCAACTGGCTTCCACCTTCCCTGTCTGACCCCGAGTGCACCTCTCCACAGTGGGATTCCTCACCTCTGACCCCGGGGTCCACCTTCCCACAAGGAAATGCACCTTTCCCCCTAAGCTGGGATCCCCTTCCTTCCCTACTGGGCAACTTCCATCTCTTATCCCAGGGTCCCCCCTTCTCAGAGTGGTGCCTCGCCCCCCACGACCTGGGATCTCCCTCCCACCCCAATCCAGGGTCTCCCACTCTCCACAATGGGAACTTCTGTTCTGACCAAGGGTCGCCTTCTCTCTCTAGTGACATTTTCTACCCTGACCCAGGACCCGCTCCTGCCCACAAATGGGCGTTCTACCTTTGACACTGGGGAACCCCTGCCCCACATTGGGATCTTTCACTTCCGACACAAAGTCCCTCTAATCACACCCGGACCCCCACTTCTTACCCCTCTCTACCCCCAAAGTCGCCAAGATTGGCCAGCGCCCCTTCGCATCTCACTCCCCACCCCCATCTCTTATAACTGCGGTACCCTCCCCACTCGCCAGGACCCTCGCTGTGGTCCGATCTCCTCCAGTGCCCTCCCTCTGCCTGCAGGCCAGGACCAGGGTACCTCCACTCCCTGGGGTTTCGAGACCTCTCGGGCGAGTCTCCTCTTTCTCCCGCACAGACACTCTCTTCCCCCTCGGCCGCCCCCGCCGGAACTTCCGTTCGAGTCCCGGGAACCCAGCCATAGCGCTGCCGGAAGTAGCCTGGCCAGCGGTACGGAACCCGGAAGTGGGCGTCGGGCTTGCACCAGATAGGAGCTGCCATGTTGGATACGGTGGGGCCACTCCCCGTAATTAAGCCCCGGAGTCAACTTGCAGAATCCAGACAGTGCATCCGAGACTCCCACTTGCTGTCACTTCCCATGCGCCTCCTGGAGGAAAGCTATCCGGAAGGACAGGCATTCCTCACAGGAGCATAAAATTTCCCAGCTTCCCATCCCCGCGGGCGGCACTTCATCATGGTCTTAGGTATCCACCACCGGCTTTCATGCCCTACCCCAGGATCATGGATGGACTCCTACGCTGAACTGAAAAGGGTCCCTGGAGACCAGCTAGTCCTCCAGTGTTATTTTAAAGATGAGGAAATTGAGGCCCAGGGAGGGGAAGGAAACCACCTCAGGATCACACTGTAATGCTACCTCGGCACTTGCTTCCTGGGCTATAAAATGGTGATAATAACCACCCTGCCTGTTGCACAGCTTTGCTGGTAGGCTCAAATGAGGTCGTGTGGAAATGCTTTATGCACTGTAAAATCAGTGTGAGGCCTTAATGACTCTAAAAGGACCCTGGGAAAATAACACAGGCCATAACAGGGCAGCTGGACAGGCATGGGAAGTGTCGTCTCTGCCCTCCAGAAGCGATACCATGCACGCCGTGCACAAAATCCCACAAATCAATGAGCTTCAGTTAAAAACAAAAAGAGCTTTACTTGAGCACCACTGAGTCACCCTTTGCTTCTTGCTGCACTGGTAAACTGGAAATGGGGCTCAGGGTCCACAGAAAGGCTAGAAGGGAAGGCCGACTGTGCTGAAGGACCATGTTCCTCAAAGAACACGTGAGCATCCACAAACAGGAAATGAGTCATGCTCATTTCTCAGCATAACCTACACTAGTTCTTCTCTGAACTGAAAGAAAACAGTAAACTTGGAAACTCAACAAAGCACTTTTTTCCAGGATAAGAGGCAGTTTGGTCTTAAGTGCTTAACAGGCCACAAAGAGCCTAAAATACCAGGAATCCGAGAAGGAAAGCTTTGGGTCCAGAGGACCACAGCAAGCCAAGGACATAGGACCAGGACCAGATGTCAGAAATGGAATGATTGGGTGAAGACAACACAGCAGCTTCCACTCTCAATGGAATCCCTGATTGGGTCTGCTTATGAAAGAAGGAACAAGTCTTCCTGCACCCCCAGTTACCTGAGATACTGTTGCACTTTGAGCAAATTCTTCAGAGTGAAGCATCAAATTCAGAGGCCCAGTCCCAGAGGCTACCTGTGATGAGTGCTTTAATCAGTGGATTTAATAAAGGGCTATTCTGCTTTAGGTTGCTAACCGTTGCTTCCCCAAGTTAAAGCATAGCCCTTCTTTGATCTCCAAAATGATCCAACTGAAATAAAGAGGCTGTGGCTGTCACTGAGGGGTAGGACCCTCAAGGCATCAAGAACTGTATTTGCATTCTGGTTGATTTTAGAAATTTTGAGGCTCAACAAACTTTGGTGTAGCAGACTTTACCTGGGACAGGCTGGAGAAACAGTGGGCGTATCCTCCTAACAGTGTGGGCCAATCCCTCACCGGAATTCTCTCAAGAGGATCAGATTCAACACTAATTACCATTATCAATTGTTCCTACTTTCTGCAAGGGAGAGAATACTGACCACTTGAAATCCTCTCTTTGTAGATAAATTCTCTCCAATTGCTACCCTAACTTGCAAAATTTGAGTCCAAAGTCTTGAATCCATCTACGGACTGCACATCTGACTTAACTTTCCTCGCCCTCCTTTCTTCTGAGCTCCAGCATCTGTTCTCTCTCATTTTTGTAAATGTCACTCCACAAGTTTATTCCTTTCATGAGAAATGGAATATAGGTTTTTAATCTCAACTCCCTCTTTACAAAATGTGAGTGGGTGGCCATAGGAGTGGCCTACTGTACAGAATTAAGCTTGACCTTTGCTGGAGAACTGATCTGGTCTTGATATAATTGTCACATTTACAATCTACCTGGTCCAAAACAGTAACAAATTTCAAAGTTCCATTTAGTTCCCAGGTGAGTTTCATCAGTACTACCAAGAACTCAAAAGAATATATAAACATTAAGTCTGGCAAGGATTTATTAGGAAGCTTATTAGTCACAGTGAATAAAAAGCCATGAACAGAAGAAATGAGAGCTCCAAATTCTGGCACTTGGCTTACAACACTAGTTAGAAGCTAATAAACATTAAGAATGTCCCAAGGGGAATCTTACCTAAGTCCCAATCTTACCTCGACCAGGATACCCACATAGTAACGATGCCCATGCTCTCCCCAGACTGCTGACCTAGGTAGGAGGAAAAAAGACCTTCTCCTCACGCTATTAATTAAGCATCACCAGGAGAGTCCTGGTCTAGCTATAACCATGGGACACTAATGCATGACAGACAACTCCAAGCTGGGCAACTTGACAAGAATGCTGAACGATGACAGAGAGAAAGAGCAAGCAGGGACGTGAACTTCTAGTTGGAGACCCTCCTGATGGCTAATGCAAACAAAAGGCTGAGGCTTCAGAAAGTTTACTGCAGCCCAGGAATAGTTTCCATTTTTTAAAAAAAAGCAAGTCACACAAAAATCCTGCCACAAAACAACACACTTGGAATCCCACGGCCATAACGACTGGAAAGGCAGGCATTCTCCATGACTGCCAGATGCTGACCAGCCCAAGACCCAATTTCTCCAGGGCCCTGTGTTGTCTGCTGGCATCCACACAACCCTTCCTGGTGGTGTGATATCTTCCATAGGCCAGGTCTCTGCAGCAAGCCCCAAAGACAAAGCTTGGCAAAGGCTGTGGCAGCCAACTCCTCTGGAGCCCCATCTCTGTGTCCTTCCCAACAGGTTGTCATATATCTTCAGTGACACAGGGCCTCTGTGGGAGCCGTGGCCAGCCCTTAGGAAATGAAGTGTGTCTGTGGGGTAACCTGATGGACCCTGTGGTCTGCTGGGTTGGCTGATGCTTCATAATTGCAGATGGTCACTTCATGTCGGCGAAGCTGCAAGAAAATTGAGAGGCTGGGTCACCTGGCCATTCCCCAGACCACACGCTGGAGTAGTCCTTATTCAGGTCCATTTCTAAAAGTCATCATCTAATCTCGTCCCCTTTCTGATACTTTATCTTGAGAAGTCTGTCACGTCATTACCAATGAGTCACCTTGTAACTTATCAGAATCATTCCCCACTATACTGGAGGCACCATGAAAAGAACATGTCTAGCTTGTTTACCATTTTATCTCCGATGCCTAGAACAAGAAAGGTTATCAAAAATGTTGAATGGAACAATTTTAAAGTGAAAAACTGAATTGGTATCAGTTGTGTTATTTTCACCCCCTTAAAAATACCTATAGCCTGTCAAATGAGATGGACGGATTACAGTGATGAAACCAAGAAAAATTATAAACAGACTGGGAGCAATCAATGTCTAAACTTGCTCTTTTCCTTTCCTTAAAGCTCCCACCACCAGAGCATACAGCTATAGACACATATATACATATACTGGAGGGGACAGTAATGTTTCCAACCCCATCTTACCTCAGTCCATTCTCCTCTCAGGCCAATATAGAAGACCTTTGTGGTATCTGCTCCAAAATTTTTTGAAATATGAATTGAGAGATGATAGACATTGGAAAAACGAGAAATTCTAGAGCATGAAAGGAATGGGGAGAGAAGACAGGTTAGAGTTCAATGAGTATCTCACCACGTCAAAAACAATTCCAGCTCCAACTGTGGTAAAACCCAGGCAAATGTCAGAGAACATTCCTGGGGTCTTATGTTTCATTCTTCTCCTTTGGACAAGCAATTAATTCTGTGACCATTTATTGAGCATTTGCCAGATCCTGCCCAAGGCAACAGGGATAGAAAAAAAAGAATGTACATTGCCCCTGGCCTCACGGTGCAAGATTCAGAAATACTGTATGACCAAGCAGGGATTCTAATGCAAGTTCAGGGTTGACCTCACCTTTGGAAAAAGGGAGAACTAGTGAAGAAATAAAGTGGTCACTTGTACCTTGGCCTGCTGTAAGCCAACTATGCACAGAGGAATTCTGAAAACATCTTTCCGAAGAACATCCTACGAGCTCATTCAGATCTTCCAATTTCTCACAAGTTAACAAGTCTCTGGCTTGCACCAAATCTCTGCCAAAAATTGACCAAGCCAAGGATCAAGCCTACTCCACTGTTTTAACTTGTTTCTGATACTAAGAGAGCAGGAGATGGGCCAAACATAAACTGCAAGCCTCGTAAGTGCTAATGCATATATGCTCACTGAAAATGAGGGAGTGCCTGTTGTTCCTCAGAAGCCAGAGAGTAGAAGACAGGCCCAGTGCTTACTTTGTAGCATATTCTAATTCTCCTGTAAGATCCCGGTTCAGACTAAAAGTCTGATCTGGCTCCCTGTCTGTATCATCAAAGGACATCTGTGGAATGTTCTTGTACCTGAGAAGCAAAGGGAAGAAAAATCAAGAAATGTTACAGTGTTACATTTTTCAGTTTTTCAAAACTTCCTACTGGTATTCAACTGCCTTTGGTTCTATCAAAAGATCAAATTTTGAAAATGGCATTTTACTAGCATTGATACACAAACATCTTTAATCCAACAAGAGCTGAGAATTGCAACATAAGCCAATGGCATCTCCGAGTGGGTTAGGATCACATGAAAAGCAATGCACAAAGAGATAGCTCAAACTAGGTCACATGCAGCAAATGCATGGAGAAAACAAGCAACTCAGCACATTCAGACCAAGCTGAGGATGTTTAAATAAAACAGCTTATTCATGGGGGGGGAAATACTTTGGCTGAAACATACTAAATACAGTTAAGAGATAAGATCAGGTAACCCAATGCTCAAGCATTTTTTTGTGTTCAAAACAATCCTGTATACTGAGTCATCTTACAATTCTTAAAAAAATACACTTTGGGGATTTTCGTTTTGAAAGCACAAAAGGCTGCAAACTCACAATGGGCTTTTGGAAAGTCAAGTAAAACTAGCGAAAAAATTTTTCAAGGAAATCACTGTCTCCTCTATAACTCACAAATTCTCAAGGACCAAGCTGCACACCCCCACAACATCTAGAGTGTTTTATTAACACACCCACACAGGAGGGGCCTAGATGTTAGCTGCAGCAAAATGCATGTAATTCAAGAAAACAAATGTTTGCTTCAAAGTGTTTCTAAGAATGATACACAGAATAATGACAATTGAACATTTATGAGCGGGCGTTACGAGAGACAGGATAGCAGCACTGTAGTTAAAAGCAGTGTCTCTGGAGCCAGGCTTCCTAGGTTTAAAGACTGGCTCTGTCACTTACCAGCTGTGTAATTTTGGGCAAGTGATTTAACCTCTCTGTGTCTGTTTCCTCATCTGTAAAATGGGAATAGTCATAGTACATATCCCATATAGTTGATATGGAGATTAAACTGAACAAATTCTGAGACACATATATTAAAAAAAGTTTTGGAAAATTTCAAACATACACAAAAGCAGCGAGAATAATATAATGAATCTCCATACACATATCACTCAGCTTCAATAATCCACATTATGCGGATATTGCCTATCGACCCCATTTTGTTTGTGCTTGATATTTTAAAGCAATCCCAAACATATCATTTCACTCATAAATACGTCAGTATGTAGCTCTAAAATGTAAGGACTTCTTTAAAAAAAAAAAAACACCTATCATAGCAATTTTCAAAAATTAACAATTCTTTAATATCATCCAACATTTAGTCTGTGTTCAAAGTTCACTGGTTTAAGTCTCAGCTTTTCTGGATTTTCAATGGCATGTCATAGTTTAACAGGCAATATTTTCTTTATTAATGGTACTTAAAATACTGGTGCGTTTTACAATCAATGACACCTTAGATTCATAAAGTATAATATGTGTAAAGTGCTTAGAACTAAGGGCTATGTAAGTTTTGCACCTGCTCTTCCAAAATTGGGCATTTACTGTGTTCCAGACTCATTATTAGCTCTGTACATGTTTTATCTCATTTAATTCTCTCTACAAACTCATGAGGTTCATAGTATTACTATTGCCATTTAACATGAGAAAATCGAGATTAAAGAAAATAAGAAATGTCCCAAAATCGTGCAGCTAGCAAGCGATACAGCCAGAATTTGAACCCCAGCAGTTTCTTCCAGAGCCCACTCTTTACCACAACACAACATGAATGTCTAGTCTTCTCAAGTCAATCCATCTCCCACATAAATTAGTCTCCAAAAAGCATCAACTCGAACATACTTTGGTTCTCTAAAATGATTAAATACGTGGAGTTGCTTTCAAATTCATGTTCCTAACATTCAAAAATAGTGTCAATTTCTTAAATCTCTTATACTGATCAATTTTTCAGAAGAAATTTTTTTCTGTCAAGTTCTTCTGATACATTTCTCCAACATGCTGAAAGCGTTCTCCCGTCTTTCAGGCAAGTTGTTAAAAAGGGAATACTAGCTCTGGTGGTAACAGATGCAGTGTTGCAAGACAGTATATAAAATATTGCTAACCAAAGGCCACACAAATTCAGGTGGGGTAAATTCCATGTCAACAAAACCCATGCAAAGATTACAACTGTATGAAGCAAGGGGACATTTTGAAGCTAACCCCAGGAGTGGAATCTATCAAGACCATTTGAGATCTGCAGCTGGGTTACTAAGAAAACTGCAAAGTCATCAACAATTGGCATTTATAGGACGCTCTCTGAATTAATGGTGCCACAACAAGCACTTTGAAAAGAGACACGCTGTTGGCCTTAAAGACGCTTACTCTAAAACACGTGTTCATTCAGGGAGGTAGGTATATTCGGATACAAAAGAGGACCAAGATTTTTTTTTTTTAAGGGGGAGAGGAGATTTTTGACCCAGTAAAAAGAAAAAATTACATTATTCTGGAATAAAGAGCTACCAGAGGAAACAGAAAGAGAAGTAGGAGCTTCTTGAGAGCCTAAGCCCTGGCCACTTACAGTCGCATCTCAGACGGGTGTGAATCATCATCCTCTCCCATTATAATGATGCCTTTGAGCTTGACATTGCCCGTAAATCTGCCAGAATGCAAAAGAGATGGTGGTCAACATGGGTTTGAATCTCTGCTTAGCAGTGTGACCCTGGCCAAGACCCTCCCCTTTCTGGCCTTCAGTTTCCTCCTGTGTCAGTCAGACTTGTGCTAGATAATTGCTAGGTCTGCCTCTGGCATTCGGAGTTCTAAGAAATTGACCTTCACCTCTCAGTCATCTTTCAACAAATACATCTTTTCCAGTCTGCACCAAGAAAGCTACGATGACTCCTCTTCAAACCCACCACGGTAATTTACCCCGTGTCTAGAAACAGCTGGTTGTTCCCACAACCAATGAATGAATTCTGTTAAAGCAACTGGGTACAGTCTATTTAGCCTGAGGCAAGCACCCATAGATACTTACGGAATATTAAACAGAAGCTCTTCATCTGCATCACTTTCAACAAACTGGAGGGGACGGGGAGGGGAAGGGAGAAAGCAACAAATATTTGCTGAGAGCCTACAATTTCAGGCATCTTCTACCCTGTTCTACAACTGGACTGCAAGGCAAATAAATAGGCAGCCTCCCTGGCTTTTCCAGCACTTCATAGCCACAGACCGTCCAATCAGAGGGTTCTTAATGGGGAGCCCATGAACGAAGTTCCAGGGCCGACTACTCCTGAAACTGGGTGCAAAGACCCGGGCCTGTCCGGTTCACAACTTCCAAATGGCTCTGTGACCCCACAATGGTAAATGCTCTAGACAGGATAACACACTTCCTCGCCCTGGGCTGGTCTTTGGTCTTCATCAGGTGATATGATCAGGCCGTCACTGGTACTAGTGGTCAACTGGTAGGAAAAACGCCCTCAGGGCCATCCTCCCGCACTGCCCACACAAGCCCTGGAACAGAACGCCGGCTGGGTAAAGCCAAAGCGCCCTTTCCTTCTCGCGGCCTCAGTTCCTCTCTCTGTGCAAAATGGGGCGACTCGATCCCGTTCGGCTCCCAACGGGCCGGCGGGAGACCGGCAAGGGGAAGCGCCGGGCAATCGGGCTGTCGTTATTTTTAACTTCAGGAACGAGGCTGCCAGAGAAGACGCACGGCCTGAGGCCCCGAGCAGTTCCCCGCCTCGCCCGCCCCCGGCCCGGAAGGCCCACCTTGGAGCGGTCGGTCCGCTCCTCCCACGGCTTGAAGACGCCGCGGCCGCTGCCCTCACGGCTCTCGTTGAGGCACTGCAGGCGCTCCAGGTCGATGCGCAGGTACAGGCCGTAGGCCAGACCGCGCTGCTCGGGTGGCTCCTCCCGTTCGGCGGCGCACTGGCAGCCGCCCCCGCCGTGGCTGTGTCCGTGAGACATGGCGACACCGCCGCCCGCGCTTCCTCTCAGCCCGGTCGCCGCAGTTAGCGCCGCGTTCCCTCCGCTCCGGCCGCCAAGCGTGCCGTGGCCGTTGCGTCGTAAAAGGCGCCCCGATGCGGCGCATGCGTCCAGAGAGGAAGGGGCGGGGCCCGGAGAGGATTGACGTTTGACGAGCGCTGCCAGGACCTGGGAATTAATGTTGGCTCTTTCTTTCAGTCCCGGAGACCCGTGCTGTTGCTCTCCCGGCTTCACAGATACGGAAACGGAAGAGCAGAGAGGTTCGGCTGGCGTTCCGAGTAAATGGTGGCGCTGGGTTTCAGATCGTCCTCGTTTTGGGGAGCTGGTGGAGCCAAGTGTGCGCAATGATAAGGCCCTGAAGAGTAGGGAGCACAAAGTTATCACCGCCTCACATGTGCACGCTTAGGTGCTTAGAGCTCACAAACCTACTTTTCATAACCACTTTCTTCACAGCGGGCTTAGCGCTGGAGAGCATGGTCTTTATGGATGGCCTGATCTGAACACACGTCCTGGGTCTGCTAACGGTATGACACTCTGAATAAGTTATTTCCCCCATCCTGAGACCTGGTTTCCTCGTCTGTAACGTGGGAATGACAATATCTGTTTCATAGGACTGCAGTGAGTATTAAATGAAATGATGCACTTAAAGAACTCAGCACAATGGCTGACACATAGTAAGAATTCAATAACTGAATCAGATCTTGATTCAGATCCAAGCACTGCCACTTACTAGCTGTGTGGCCTTGGGCAAGTGACTTGACCTCTCTGAGTCTGAGTTTACCTCCTGTTAAGTACAAGGATTGGACTAGATGACCTTTAAGTTCCCTCCCCGTGTGATTTTTCAGAGCAGTTTTTTTAAATGGCTGGTTGTGACCCATTCATGGGGCTTAAAATCCACTTAGAGGATTGTGACCAGCATTCAAAAAATAAAGTAGAATAGAATAAAAAATTCAGAATGTATCACACATTTTAAGTCTCAATTTATGGGACTTTTGTTTCAGTTTTGGGTTTGTGTACTCAGGTGCAATGTAAAATCTTTTTCATATTGTGGGTTGAGGTTAAAAGAATTGAAAGCCACTGTTTAGAGTTGACGTGATTTTGGTTTCAGGATAGAATGTGTTCTTACTCCTTGGTGGGGAGGGGAAAAGACAGAGGATGTACAGAGAGTTATGGGATGTTCTGGATATCACCTGCCCTTCACGTCTGGCCCTGGAGTGTCCAGATAAGACTGGGGGCCGAACAAACCAAAATAACCATATGTTCAAGTTTCATTCAGAAATATTTTGAAGTCCTAGTTCAATTCTTTGTGAAATAGGCAAACTTAGTTCTGGTTCATAATAGCTCATTGTCATGCTTTTACATCACAGTTTCAGGCAAGGGGCCTGGTAGAAGCTTAGTAAATGTTTGTTTAATTAAATGATACACTCAGTAGCCTTTCTTTGGAAAGATAGTGTCGGCAGGACTAACACAGCTTTACCCAGGATTTCTGCTCACTTTTGGCTTCTTTCCTGTCACTTTTTCATCATTATTATCCTTTACTGATTTGTTGAGCACTGTGTGCCGGTCATTGTGCTAAGCATATTCTTTGTCATGTGAACTTGACAAAGTCATCTCCAATTTGAAGATGAGGAAAACTGAGGCTGAATTAACGTGCTCAAAATCAAATGAGGTTAGGAAGTAACCAGGCTTTGAGCACATTCTATAGTTTCCTGAAACAAAAGGTGCGTATGAAGTAAATATGTTGTATCCAACTAGCTTATGCTGTGTAATGAATCATCCCCAAACTTAAAAGCTTTAAACAACAAGCATTTATTATTTCTCATGACTGTAGATTGCCTGGGAATTTCTTTTCTGGGCTGGTTGGCTTGGGCTAGATAGTTTGGAATGGCCTCATTCACATGTCTAGTTGATATTGGCTGTCACCTGAGGTAATGGGCCACGTCTCCAGCAGACTACCTGAGCTTAGTCACATGGCAGAGTTGCAGAGTTCCAGGAGCAAGAGAGGGAAGACCCAGCTGCACAAGCATTTTTTAACTCTGCTTCTGTAGTTTTTGCTAATGTCCCTTCAGCCAAGACAAGTTTCACTGGCCAAATCCAAATTCAAGGGTGGAGAAATAGACTTCACCTTTTGATGGGAAGAACTGCAAAATACTGTGTCCCCCCCACCCCCCCAATATACCTGTATTAGTTGTCTTGTTGTGTAACAAATTAGTCCCAAACTTAATGGCTTAAAATAACAATTAACATTTATCTCACAATTTCTGGCTGAGCTGAGCGGTTCTGGCTTGGCTCCCTCATGAGCCCAAAGTCTTCTGAAAGCTTGACTGGGGCTGGAGGATCCACTTCCAAGATGGTGCATTCACGTGGCTGGCACGTGGGTGCAGGCTGTTGGCAGGAGGCTTCAGTTCTTTGAAATACGGACCTCTCCATAGGACTGCTTGAGTGTCCCCATGATGTGGTGGCCAGCTTCCACCAGAGCAGATGATCCAAGACAGAGCAAGATAGAAACCACATGTCTTTTATGACGAGCCTTAGAAGTCACATACTGTCATTTCTGCAATGTCCCATACATCAGCCATATTCAAGGGTGTGAAAGCCAGGAGGTAGGACTCATTAGAGGTTACCTTAGAGGTGGCTATCACACTACCATTCATGTTAAGTGACCACTGAAAATCGCTTTATTCTTCTATTTATTTGGTAATTTGGCTGAGGATTGAATTAAATTATTCAGAATTTTGAAGATATTGCTTTGTTTTCTTCTACCTTTGAGAAGTACAGTGTCATTCTGATTCCTGATTCTTTGTCTAGGTTTCCCCCACTCCCTTTCTGAAAGCTTTTAAGATCTTCTCTTGGTCCCTAGTATTCTGAAATGGGATGATATTGTGGCTGTCTAGTCATTCATTGTGCTGGATACCTGATGGACCCTTTCAATATAGAAACCATAGGTTAGGACATCTGCATGCATGTGTAGAAGGCCTCTTGCAGGGAAACATATTTAAGGGTATGAAGAGAAAGGCAGGCGGGGCTAGGGTCCTGCTTTCCCCCACCCCCCTCTGCCACCAACCACCTAGTACAGAGTTCCAAGAGACTCAGAGATTTGAATGTGGCCTCCCAGATCATTGTGAAGGTTTATTTGTCAAGGTAGCAGAATAGGCTATATTTTAGTTAACGTTTTATAAAGTGCATTTATAACTTTTCAAGTATGCTTCCATTTATACTCTTGCCCCATTCCCACAAATATTGGGGAATGGGGCAAGAGTATAATACTTGTCTGCTTGGCAAGTTGCTTAGCTTCTCTAAGCCTCACATTTGTCATATATAAAATGGGAATAATAAAAGTACCTACTTTGTAGGGTTTTATTATTAGGGTAATATGAGATAGTGCATGAAAAAGTGTTTGGAACAACATCTGTTCGATAAGAAAAGGTTAAAGTGTCTATTATTATTGTCAAGAGCAAGACTTTTGGCTCCGCGCCCCCGTCTGGTTAGATGGGAAACGGCAATTGCTCAGGAGGCTGGATTTGGAAGAAACCAGCCTTTACAAGGTAGTTCAGCTCTGATTTGGGAATAATGTTTTTTTTTGCCTCTGCTTCCTGCTTACTCTTGCACTATGTTGCAGGGATGTCTGAGCACAAATTCTCACTGACTTCTAGGACTACTCTGGGGGCAGCTAGGAAAAGCTTCCAGTATTTTTCTTTCTCTTACTTCCAGACTCTATCTGCAAACAATTCGGTAGCTCAACAACTGATGAATTGTATCCGTTTTTCCTTGTCCCCTGTCTCAATTAGGCTGGAAGAAACTAACTGGTTTTCTGTTACTTTTGAATTCTTCTTTGTGGCAAATTGAGAGTATAGTAACAATAATAGCTAACAACCATATGGCACTAATAATGTGCCAAGCACTGTCTCAAGGGCTTTACTTCTGTTATTTTTTAATCTTTATAATTACAGGTGTCATATTATTAGCTTCATTTTAAATGAGACAACTGGGGCACATACTGGCTAAACAACTTGCCCAAGGTCACACGGTTAGTAGTGGAACTAGGATTTGAATCCAGACAGTGGGCTTCCAGAGTCTGTGTTCTTAACCACATTGAGCCTTCTCCAAATATTAAGTAACATTTATTGAGTACTTACTGTGTGCCATGCTGAGACCCCAGAGCTCAGGCTCACCACCATGCTGCACTTATCAGCTGGGTTACCATGGACAAGTCATTTTTCTGAGAGCTTCAGTTATAACAATCCTTTACTAAACGCCTATTCTGTGTTGGGTACTTCATCTAAATCATCAACATCCTGGCTAACACGTCCTGAGCTCTTTTTATGTGCCAGCACTGTTCTAAGCACTCTACATTTCTCACTCATTAAATCATTATATGATAGTTCTGCAAGGTTGATGCATTTTCCTCATTTTTGGAGGAAGAAACAGAGACCGAGAGGTTAAGTGACTTGCTCAAGGGCACCCATCTAGAAAGTGTGGGATTCGAAGCTGGGTGACCTTGGGGCCTCCCTGAGAGCCCAGGCTTCCATGATTGCCTTTGGAGTCTTTGGTGCTGTTAGCAAATATTTCCAGTTCTATGCATCCAGGCATATGGATGAACTGTACTTTCCTGTCCTCTTGAATTTAGAGGCAGCCCATGAAATATGACAGAAATGATGGGTGTTAGCAGCCACTCAGTATTCTTCATTTGTTTTGAAACTCTTAGAAGCACAGGGATAGTGCCTCCCTTAGCCTGGGACCCTGCGTGAGGATGACATAAAGCAGAGCCCATCATGAGTGAGAAACAAATGTCATTGTTTTGAGCCACTGAGATTTAGCAGCTGTCACTGCAACATACCCAAGTCCAGGGCTCGTCAGACTCAGCACTACTGACATTTTGGGCCAGATAATTCTTTGCTGTGGGGGCTGTCCTGTGCAGTTTGGAATGTTTACCATTTTTGTGCCAGGTGTCTTTTGAGGGGTAGAGTCACCTCTAGTTGAGCACTACTGCCCTAGCCTGGCCTCATTAGTGTGATTAACCTGCCAGCCCCAAATAAACCCCATGTAGGCATGACTTCTTTGTTTTAATATGCTTTTAGATTCTGCTAATATTTAGGAAAGTCACATCAATATTCATAAATAAGATTGGTCCATAATATTTTATGGACCAATCTTTATCCCATTTCCATATGTGTTGTACCAGCTTCAATAGCATGTTCCTTCTTTTTCTTTGCTTTGGAATAGTTTAAGTGGCATTGGTATTATCTGATATTTAAGATTGAAAGAATGCTCCTTATGAAATTGTCTTGGGTCTGGGGCTTTCTTTTTTTTCTCTTTCTTTTTTTTTTTTTATTTAAAGATTTTTATTGGGGAAGGGGAACAGGACTTTATTGGGGAACAGTGTGTACTTCCAGGCCTGTTTTCCAAGTCAAGTTGTTGTCCTTTCAATCTTAGTTGTGGAGGGTGCCGTTCAGTTTCAAGTTGTTGTCCTTTCAGTCTTAGTTGTGGAGGGCGCAGCTCAGCTCCAGGTCCAGTTGCCGTTGCTAGTTGCAGGGGGCGCACCCCACCATCCCATGCGGGAGTCGAACTGGCAACCTTGTGGTTGAGAGGATGCGCTCCAACCAACTGAGCCATCTGGGAGCTCAGCGGCAGCTCAGCTCAAGGTGCCATGTTCAATCTTAGTTGAAGGGGGCAGAGCCCACCATCCTTTGCGGGACTCATGGAGTGGAACCGGCAACCTTGTGGTTCAGAGCCCACTGGCCCATGTGGGAATCAAACCGGCAGCCTTGGGCATTAGGAGCACAGAGCTCCGAACACCTGAGCCACCGCGCCAGCCCCGGTCTGGGGCTTTCTTACAGGGGAGGTCTACAATGACTTTCCCTATTTTTTCTATGATAATTAGTCTGTTTAGACTTGCCATCTCTATAAGGAGTCAATTTTGGTGAGATGTATTTTTCTGGAAAACTATTCAGTTCACATATAGGTTTTCTAATATATTGTATATAGTTGTGGAACAGGGTTTAGAAACTCTAGGACATTTTACATGGTAATCTAGATTTCTCTTTTCTTTAAAACTCAGATGTGGAACACTGGGCCCTGCCTTCCCCCTGGAACAGGTGGAACTGTGTAAATATTAGATTGGTGCAAAAAGTAACCGTGGTTTAAAAGGTGAAAAATAATTGCAAAAACCACTACTTTTGCACCAACCTACTCTCTCTCATTTTCCTTCTGTTCCCACCACTCCCCACTCTTACAAACTCCTGGTATTTGAGTTTGTGGCCCCTGAGTTGAGAAGAAATCAGCTAGAGTCTACCTTTGTGGTGTTTGTTAGGGATGAGTGTCAGGGACCTGGATAGAGGAATCCAAAACTAAAAAGTTGCACTAAGCCTGTCTGGGGTAGTCGGAACTGAGATTCCAGTTATCGGGAAGGACGCGCTGACTTCCAAATAGTTCTTAGCTTGTGACCCTAACGCTTCAATCCCCATCGATAGGAAAGACAAATTTTCCCTTTGTCCTACATTTAGGTGGAATGAAGGAATGACACTAACATGTACCAAGCTCCCCTTTGCACTGAATCCTTACAAGAATTCCTGTGGGGTGCCGTTATTACCACCATTGTACAGAGGAGAATGAGTCCCAAGCAGGTGCCACAAAGCCAGAGTGGGGGGAGTCAGGATTTGAACCTGGATCTGATTCATGCCAAAGCTCACACGTGTTTTTGTTTGTTTTTTTGAGGGCGCAGCTCACAGTGGCCCACGCGGGGATCGAACCAGCGACCTTGGTGCTACCAACACCATGCTCTAACCAACTGAGCTAACTGGCCACCCCTCGCGCATTGTTTTTGCACTACACTAGGCATTCCCAAATGAGGCTGCTCACCACTTTCATCGGGGGAGGCCTATAAGGAAGGACCCATTTCCAGATCCTACCTTTGACCTATTTGAACAGGTTCTGCAGTGGGGCCCAGAGATCTGTTACCTTAAACCATGATTTGTGCAGCTGTTTGATTCCTGTCTCCCCTACTAGATGAAAGCTCCATAAATGCAGGAGCCCTGTCTGTCTTATTCAGTGACAGAGTGGGGGCCACACAAGTATTCGCTGTGGGACTGAATGCAAGCTTCCCAGCCCTGACCCAAGGGCCAGCTGTGAAGAGCTTTTCAACTATTTGCAACAATCCCTCTGAAGCAGTTCTCTAACTTTAAGAATTACTTGGGTTGCTTTTTTTGGGGGGAGAGGGCGCCCAACCCTAGAGATTCTATGCTTGAGAAACACAGTTCTAGCTATGTAAAGTATTGAAGATTTTCCTCTGAAGATTTTGAAAGGGGTTGAAGACAGTGGGCATCAAGGAAATTGGGGGGCTTGTGAAGACAAACGGCCTGTTTCACCATTTAGCCACTAATCGGGGAGCGACTCAAGCGGATGGCGGAACCCTAGTGGAGACCCTGTGAAGGAGGTAGCCAGGTGGAGGGTTCTTCTGGGCATCAGTTATGTGCAGCAGAGAAGGAAATCGTTCTTAGAAACACGTAGGGCCTTGGCTCCGGCATCTTTTTGCATTGGAGTCAGCTTTGCTGCAGAACCTCGCGTTGGGTGCGTGTGTGTATGAAATGGTTAAATGTGAGGGAGAATGTGCTCGGGAGTCAGGCCCAGGCACAGCACCACTGCTCGCTGATGACATGACCTTGGGCCAGTTCTTAACTTCTCTGTGCTTTTCTCATTTTTAAAATGGGGCTGTGACTACCTACCTTGTAGGGTCATTGGGATAACTGAGACAATGTATTTGAGACAGAGGGGTACCTGGCACATATTAAGTGCATAACCTGTGGGGTCCATTACTCTTACCTGACTGTAAGCGCCAGACTTGATTGTGTTACTGTCTATTCCAGGGTCTCACACCGGTCCTGGCTCAGCAATGGTGAATTAATGAATAAGGGACAAAGGGCTAACTTAAAATTCTGGGTGAAACCATCTGTCAGATACCATGTTCCATAATTAACATCAATGCGTAGTCATTTCTAAGTGAGAATTAGATCCAGTAAAGAATTGGGAAAAATAAATCCAGACCATACACCAAGAATGCCCTCTTTAGGAGAGAAGGGATAATAAAACCGTGTTGCTAAGGTAAGATCCGACCCACTCGATGTGATGTCTGCAGGGGCTGAAACCAAGCTCTTGGCTCTAGTAGCAAATGCTGAAACTCCAGCTGCTCAGCCAGGGCCCACACAGCAAGTTCTCATTAATTCCTTGTTGACAAGACCTTTCTGTGTACGTGCTCATTACCCTCTCTTTAGGAAGCCAATGTAAGACTGACGAGACCCTACCAGTGTCTTTCACACCCCCCAAGAAATGACAAAAGTGACTTTGCAGTCAAAGAATGTGGGTTTCAAATCATTTGCTTTGCTACTTACTAGCTATGCGGCTTTGACTGTTATTTCACCCCTCTGAGCCTCCGCTTCCAACTGTAAAATGGGGTTAATGGCTCAGTCCCAGGGTTCCAAGTATAGCAGAGGACGGTGCCTCGTCCCCACTCACATGCTCATCTTCATCCAAGCTCCTCCCTTTGCTCACAGGGCTCTTTGCCCTTTTCCCGTCCTGCTATGCTACAGACAAAAATCCACCATCCTTGAGGGCCAGCCGAAGGATTCAGAGCTCTACCTCACAGCCTAGCAACCAGACATTTTGTTACCGACTTCCATTCTCTGACACAGTAAGGGAGAAGGGAAGAAAGACAACAGTGTATGGGATTTTTGTTTGTTTTTTTATTTAGACATGGAATTTTCTTCCTTTTCATATAACTTATCTAATTAAAATATTCATCTTGGTAGTTACCACAAAAAAGTAACATAGAAAATTGTATTTACATTTTGGGACCAAAATACAAATGAAGAGCAGGACGATACCTTGCTCCTTTCCCTCCCCCTTCCCGGAAAGAAAGAGAAAGCCCCAAAGAAACTGCTCATTACACCAACAATCACAAAGGGTTAATTTGTAATTTGGTGATTTGTATGTAGTGTAGCACAGAAAAAAAAATTGCACAAGTTTTCACAAATGAGACCAAAGGTTCGACATCTGCATCTGTTCTGCAGCCATTTCTATGACCTAGGTGACAGGGTTGGTTAGAAATTCGGCTTTTCCTCTACCCTCCTTTCTCTTCTCACCAAGTCCCACCCTGAGGCAGACACTCTTGGAGGAAGAGGGTGAGTCCTGGCTCTATGCAATCAGGGTGATCCAAAAGTCCTTATGGTACTGATGTTGGCATGAACAAATATGTGTCTTTTTCTCCCTCCCTGCTTCAAGATGCCTAATAAAGGAAACTGAATCATACACAACTGAATCTGAATATGAAAACTGGTTTCAATGACAAAGACATGAACACACAGCTAAGAGACAAGTTCAAGGTCGTGGATACTTCGAGGAAGCTATTCTAGGCAATAGGTACCTGGCACCTGACCCAGATGCTCATTTGGTTTTAGGTAAGAGGCTTCCTAATATCAGAGTTGGGTGAGCAGGCTAGGTAGGGGGTAGGCGTGGAATGGTAATACAAATAATCAAGAGAAGTAATGCTTTATCCATTAAAAAGTACAGCAAATTAAAACACAGCAATACTTATATGTCCGGTCGCGGCAGGCACCCCCAGAGAAACGCTCACTGAACAGGGCAGCTCTTGCTGCACAGACTTCCTGCACTGCTCCGGAACCTGCAGTTACCTCACTGAGGCCTCGAGGCTGGTTAAAAACTGTGGGCTCCATATTCTGGGCTCTGAGTGAGCTTGTTGGGGGGCCTGACGGCCAAGCTCCTCAGGCTGTCACACTAATCACGCCCTCAGTCTACTTATCAGGTTTCGTCAGGACGGGCACCTACTTCCACCTGGATCACAGCCAGGTGGGTTCCTACTAGATCAGTGCTCTTCACAGCCAAGAAGAGCACGGATACTGTCGTCCGAGTCCTCAGCTTGCTTCTACGTGCACTGGCAAGTGAGCGCCTCCCTTCCCAAACCAGATGCATGGCCTTGCAGTTCTCCCCCATCCTGACGCCGCAGCTCACACACTTTCATTACCTTGGCCCTTCCCTCCCAATTCTGGCTTAAAAAAGCTTCGGCTGCAAAGTTCTCTACAAAACATAGCAAATTGTTGTGCTCTTCCAGTCACATGATCTTACCTTTTAAAGGAAGCAAAAACAAAACCAATTTCCAACATAGCATTACAACTTTTAAAAGCATTCACTTCTAGTAGTAATTCACAGGGATCAAGAGATTAAAGTGCTGGCTTTTAAAACTCTGAAGTTGTATTGTGGGGGGGCGGGGGGGAGCGCAACCAAAAGCCCTGCCATGTATTTGTACTTTTTCCTCCATGCTAGTGGGAGAAGGAAAAATAGGGAAGGAAAAAACCCTACAATTTTGAATCAAAAACTGGAAATTGTAAAAATGCTGGGTTTCTGTGCAAATGGATCTCCCAAGGTTCTGTGTCCTCTAGTCAGTCACAAAAAAAACGGGGGACGGGAGGGGCATGGGGGGAAGACTGGCAAAAAGGATGGGGGAAAGACTCTAGACCTTTACAAATAACTTCCCTTAATAAATACTATTTAATGAGTAAGAAAGAGATGCACCTGCACAGGGACGCAAAGCGACACTGAGCAGGGTCTCAGAGGTGAGGGGTCTAAGCTGAACACTTCTGTCTGCACGCTGAGGCTCCCCTCTAGGACAGGCAGCCCGGGCCCCACTCCATGCCCTCCATGGGGCAGGCAGCACACAGGCCCCGGGGATGCCCAGTCCTCCCTCTGGACCAGAGTCCACTCAGGAGAGGTGAACTGGGACAGGGGAATGGCTTTCACTAGGCTTCTGTCTAACAAAGGACCCTAAAAATAACAGGCTAAGTGTGTGGTAGAGGACAAAAACAAAAACAAAAAACCTGGGGGTAATATAAATACAATCTGGGGGCAACATTTATTAATTAAAAACTATGTCTTATAGTTTACAAAGAAGCTAATTAACAACAAAAGTATAATTGACCTTAAAATCCTCAGTGAGACTGAGGCTTCACATCTTCTTCAGAATTCTGAAGTGTTCTCCAGGCAGGGAGGCAGTGGCTGAGGCTCACAGCTTCACAGGTGCAACACCTGCAAACTGCAGGATTCAGAGACCAGAGGCTCCATAAAGCAAAAGCCTCCGGTCTCCTTTGGAAGTTCCATTCCCCAACCCCCACTGTCCTTGTATTCTCACCCCCAAATTCTATCCCCAAGGCAAGTCCTCAGTTTATCGTCGGGAGAATCTGTTCTTGAAAGCTTTAATCGTCTTAGCCATCATTGGGGCAATTTCTGTGAAAAGAGAAATAAGGCCGTTGTTTCAGATCTGTGGCAGTTTAGAAACACACCACTAGTGGTTTACTCAAAGCCAAGGTCTTGCCACACTCTTGGCTCTGCACCCCCAGACAAATGGATGGAAGCAGGGTCTGCTAACACCACAGTAAAAGCGGCAGCACACAGCTAACACTTGCTGAGCCCCTGCCAGGCCTGGAACAATGACTATCTCTAATTCTAACAACCTCACCAAGACTCAGAGGCCAGCCAACTTGCCCCTGGTTGAACAGTAAGTGGCGGAACCGGAACTCAATCCTTGCCAGACTCTAAAGGCCATGCTGAGCCATAACTGAATTCTGCCTCACCAATATCCAAACTAGCAAAAACCACCCCTCTTCCTACCCCCGTCTCTCCAAGGTAGCAACAGGTCTCAGACGACCTAACTACAAATACCACGGACAGAAGGAGGGCTAGCTTGCTCTCTTGACTGGTTAATCTGACACAGCCAAGCTTAAGCCAGGACTCTGTCTCTCCATGGGCTCTGAAGGGAGTACAGAATCATGTTTTTCTTAAGGTAGGACTCCTCCTGAGAATATTGGGGATAGTGTCAAGATGAATGTTCACTATGATCATTATTTAAAAGGTAAATAATGTGCTCTGGAAGTCCTCACAAAAGGGGTAACATTCCATTCAATAACGAATTGATATGCGAGCTTAAAAAACAACACGATAAAATG